>NC_090931.1:131505378-132169753 GCF_040938575.1 Ambystoma mexicanum
TGTGAATGCAACACGAACACAAATCCATGCAATAGGCCACCGTTAGTTGTTACAAAGGTTTCTAAAAGTAAAAGGAACATTCTTGACAGGAAAGAGAATTAGTTCATTAGTAATAAGATTGTATGAACAGGGCAAAGTTCACAATCCTTGCAAGGGAACATATGTTATCTAGCCCTTTGTATTAAAATCTTTAGAAGGGATTAGCATTTGTTTGGTGGTAGTAAGCATAAGGCCTGAGGCCAGAGTCCGACGGATAAGTATTTTTCTAGGTCATCAAAGGTTGTATGTGGCTGCATAAATTAGATTAAGGCTCCAGGAGTCTGTGGAATGGAGATGGCCATCTATGGTTCTAACAAAATCCTATTTAAGCAGACCTCTCTCTATCTGCTAAAATATGTAAGCAGAACCGTGTGCAATCATACTTAACGTTAAAAGGTCTTAGGCCACTTATTGCTAGCAATGAATTATGTTTTCAATATCAATGTTTAACCATGTACTGATGTCAGGACCTACTACAACGAATACAAGATGAGGTGTGTTTTGAATATGATCTGAAGGTAATAATGAAGATGAGCCTGACCCATGAACATGGAAGAATTGCGGAAGGATGGGATTTCTTTGAAGAGGTTTTGTCCAATCATATTTGGGGGTGTGGAGGGTAATACATGTATCTGGGAGTGTTTCACATGTTTGCAAAACGTATATAAACTGCTAACTGATGTTGTATCATTGCGACTTGGGTTAGTTTGGTCCTGCAACACCATCTAACCACTCCCCAGATATTTTGTACAATAAACTTGCTTTATGTACAATGGTCTACTCGCTTCTTAAGTGGTGGGCCTGTTTTGGGTTAAGGTGATTAAAGTTCCACCCCTATCAGGTCTTGCATATGAATGCTGGGAGGATGTCATCTGTATACGATGTGGCTTTGAGGACGCCCAGGGTTTTTACCAGGTCCTCTGTCGAGAGTATCTTGAATGTTGTCCTTGGTGTGGCAATATCGAGAGGAGAGTCCTGAGGAGGGTCTATAGAGGCAGAGCTGGCGTCTATGTGCTGGTGAATCTTGCTGATTTTGTTGATGGCGGTGGATATTTCGATGGAGTGTGGTACGGCAGGGTTGGGTAGCGGTTTGATGCACTGCTTGTTGTTGGCTTCTGCAATGGTATTCCGATAGTAGGAGGCCTTGGATGTGTCGATTAGTTTTTGGTGGTTGCTCAGAGTTCCTTGAGAAGCGCCAGGTTGGATGCAGTCCTGGAGTACTGCCAGGTTTTCTCTGGTTTCCGATTACCTCTTTTGCCGACATGAAGTTCTTGCATGTACCAGGGTGCTGGCCATTTCAGTTTGCAGGTGCATTGTTGCAGAGGTGGTCGATGGAGGCTGAGTGGGTGGCATTGTCTGCTGCCAGTATAGAGTCGCAGGGGGTTGTTCGGTCCATGTAAGGTGTAGGTTGACGAGGTGTTCTGTAAGGGTTTCCACTGGGAAGTTCTTGAAGGACCTGAAAGTTTGTCTGCTGTGAGTGCTTTACTTGGGTGGTGTGCAGGTTGTTGAAAGGCACGACTAGGTGGTCAGAACAGTCAAGTGGGCGAGGAGAGCTGTAGTGGAGGGAAGACAGTACAGTGACAATTAGGTCGAGGATGTTACCTTTCTCGTGTGTTGGGTCTTTTGTGTGCTGTGTGAGGCGGAGGGTGTCGAGAAGGCTGAAGAGAGCTTTCTTTGTTTGGTGGCCCGATTGCCTGGGAGGTGGAAGTCACCTAGGAAAATGGTGTGCTTGATGGGCATGGTGGTGGCCAGGTCATTGAAGTCTCTGATGAAGGTGATGTTGGGTTTGGATGGTCTGTAGAGGAGATGGAAGGTGACTGTGTCCATCAGGGAGAGTGGGAAGTCGCAGGAGAGGACTTCGAAGGAGCCAATGCTGTTGACAAAGTCTGACGCAGGGCCACAAGGTCTTGTGTATGACTGCAAGGCCACTGCATGACTTCTTCAGCCAGTCTCTGTGTTGGATGGTGTAGCCGTCAGGAACAAGTACGTCTAGGATGTTGGTGGAGGTGGCTGTCAGCCAAGTCTAGTTAATGAAGATGGCGTCAAGGTCATGTGTAGTAACGAGGTTGGGGATGTCTGCTGCATGGGTGATCGCTGAGCAGGCGTTGCATCGGAATAGAAGGCACCCAGTCTTCCATTTCCATGGCACTCAGGAGGTTAGCTTAGCAGCAACCTGCTCGCCTTGGAAGACGAACGACATGGAGCAACACAGGTCCGATCCACAGGTCTGAGCTTAGAAACCTCTGGGTATTAAGCGCGATATAAATAACCTATCCTATCATATATCACTGAAGCAGGGCTGAGGAGCCACTGAGGCAGGAAGTGTTGGATTGGGTGGGTGGGGCTGAATTGGAGGGTAAGGAGACGAGGAGGGGAAAAAGGCAGTGCCAGTGGAGGGCTGGTGGGCAGGGCACTCGGTTAGCCCCGAACCCAGGCTTGCATCAGTAGATTCAGGCCGGGTTTGGAGCAACCCGATTGGCTCCTGCACCCGCAGAGAGTGCTAGAAACTGTTGCCATCTGGTTAGCCCAATTACTGCCATTGAAGTTCACCAAGACTGGAATTGCCAGAGTGCCTTCAGTTGTTCGAGGAGAGCCCTTGACCATAATATCGTGGCTTAGGGGATATCATCTGGTGACTTTAGGGCAGGCTGCCCAGCCTGAAGAACTGGCCATGAACCCATGGGATTTTGTGGCTATCGCGGGTTAAACACACCTTTCTATAATGTCACTACAAATCAGGTAGAAAGGTATGGGGGTATGGTTTGAGTTTGTCTGTTATGAGGTGACTGGGCAAATGGATGAAGAATTCGGGAGAGAGCTTTGGGTTGGAATAACTTTTCAAACACTTTAAATTAAAATATTATAAATGTTCTTTCTACATGTATTGAAGTTTTGATCGTTTGCAGAATATTCCTGGGTTTCATTTATTTGTGAAACAAAATGTGATTTAATATTTGCATGGACATTTTGCACTTAATTAGAAAAAAGTGTCAATAGTTAAAAACTAATACATTAAAAACTCTTGCATTTAACAGAAATGCTGAATTTAAAACCATGCAGCGTTTCCAAATGGGGAAACTTCAAACGCTCTTCTTAGCAAGCCCTGACTACATGCCAGGGAGGCATGGTGGGCGGTCAGGGGGGGAGCAAAGCGGCCCGAGGCGAACATTCCAGCCATTAGCTGCGTGATGACGCCATCATTGAGCGGAGCCAAGCGTTCCTGGGCTAGTTCTCGTCTCGGGCGAGGAAAGGCCAGGCGCTAATGGGGACATAAGAGGTAGGGGAGTGAGGTGCGGTCCCCCGCTTGCATCTGAGGCCAGCTCCTCTAGCAACCAGACATGCACCAGGGTTTACGATCGCAAACAACACGCTGCTACCCAACTGTTTCGAGCAACGTCTAGGGACAGACCCTGGGCGAACTAAATTGTTGCAAGTGCACCCGGAACTGCCCACGTGTAGTGAGGGCGGGGCTTTTATTCATGGCCCCTTACGTCACCATGTGGCGGGACGTAAGGCGTACACAAATTCCTCCTTTTTCCCTACAAAAAAAAGAAAATTAACAGTCAGTTTCAAACATTGTTCTAAACTGCAATTTCTCATGCCACTCGGGCAGGGCCTTTCCCACTCATAGTCTTTAAGTCTCTCAGGGGGCCTGAGATCAGTTCTCAGAACATAGCGTCCACCCCAGGGGGCTACCTCCTGACTCCCATTGGGTTGCTCACCTTCATTGTTCAGCTCTGCCTCCTCTGGTTCGCTCGGCAGCTCTTCCATTCCGCCGTCCACGGTTGCTTCCTGCTCCTGATGGTGGTGGTGGTGCTCCTCTCTTAGCGGATCCTCCTCTTCCACCGGTTGCTGTTCTCCATCCGTCCACAGTTTTCTCGGTACTGTCTTGAACCATGATGTATTTCTTGTGACCCGTTTTTGTCCCCTTGCGGCTGTTATCATGGTCCCCCGCCTTTGTGTTATGGTTCATGGGACGTATTGGGTGTCCAGTTTTGACCTGGACGGGTTTCTTACCATTATCACCTGATCACTGACTCAGTGTTTGGACTTCTTGGCGTGTCTCTTGATACTCATGCGTTCGTTCGCCATAGTCCTTTGGCGAGTGCGCGCCCTGTTGTATGTGTCTGTACCCCTGATTGGGTGGTGTGGAATAGAGGAGCTGATTATTGTCCCATACATCATGTCCACTGGTGTTATCCCTGTAGTGCTGTGGGGTGTCGCTCTGTAATTTCTTAGGAACCTGTATAAATCACCCTCTAGGGGCTCGAGTTGACACGTGATAGGCGTAGCACTTTGCTGAGGGCTCTCATGAACCTTGCCACATCTCCGTTGGAATGCGGCCATCTCGGCATTATGTGATGGTAGTGAATGTGGAGGTCGGCTAAGTATTTTTTGAGTTCTTCGCCTTGGAACGGGGGTCCATTGTCGTCCGTATTCGTCGTGGGAGGCCATGAGTGGTGAACATCTTCTCCATGGCCGGTATGACCATCTCTGCTGCTGTGGATGACACAATTTCAACCTCTGGCTACCTAGAGTGGTCATCAATGGCCACTAACATGTACGTGCCCTCCTGTATCTTGCAGAAGTCAATGCTGATGGCGTCCCATCTGGAGGTCCCTCGCTCTGCCGCTAGTATTGGCTCAGGGTTTGGCGGTGTGCTCCTGATTTGACATGGGAGGCTTGTTGTGATGAGTTGGTCCACTTTTTCATTGATGTGTGGGAACCATACGCGGTGTCTGATTTGGGCCTTGGTCCTTACCATGCCTTAGTGTCCTTCATGCGCCAGCGCTGCGATTCTGTCTTGAAGGCTTGCGGGGATGACCATGCTGTTCCCTCTTAGTACGAGTCCTTCCTCGGTGATTGACAGGTCTTGCCGTACAGCGAACATGCCGGGGAGGAATTCTTTGGCTTCGGCAGTGCGGTTATGTACTTTCTGAAGGAAAGATTTCTATTCACCAGAGATGACAGCGTCTTTCACCAAGTCACAGCATGGGGCGGCTTGCATAGCCTCCACAATGCCTTCGATGCCGATGGCTCTTGGTTTCATCGTGTGAATAACTTGGCAGATGTGTTCCTCAGTCTCTTCAGCCATATGCATCTCCCATGGCGTGGCCGCTCTTGGATGCTTGGACAGGAAGTCTGCTGGGTTCCTGCTGCTGAGTTGCTATGCCAACTCAAATTCATACTGTTGTAGGTGAAGCAGCCACTTCCCTATTCTGGTTGGAGGGTGCGACAACGAGCCTGTGAATATGGGGATGAGTTGTTTGTGGTCCGTGTATGCCTTGAATTTTCGGCCGTATAGGTACAGATGAAAATGGCGACAGCCCCACAGTACTGCAATTGCCTCTTTTCTATGTGAGAGTACCGTTGCTCCGTGGGTGTAAAGGCGCGGGAGGCGTATGCGATCGGCATGGATTCTCCCGTGTGAGCTACCTGGATCAAGATTGCCCCTAAACCAACGGGGCTGGCATCAACATACAGTTTGGTCGACAGCATGGGATCGTAGTAGGCCATGGTGGTGTCAGCCAAGAGTGACGCCTTGATCTGTTCAAATGCTCCCTGGCAGGTGGGGCTCCAGACCCATTTTGTGCTGGCCTTGGTGAGTTCCCTCAGTGGTTCAGACATGGTCGCCAGGTTGGGGAGGAAGCTTCCGCAATATGTTGCCATCCCTAGAAAACTACGTACTTCTGTGGGTGTACTTGGGGAAGAGGCAGCACGAATATCTGCTACTTTTTGAGGGTCCGCTGATAGGCCTGCACTGTTGAATATATATCCAAAGAATGAAATCTCCTCCTTTAAGAATTCGCATTTGTCCTTGTGAATGGTTAGGCCTGCACACTCTAGCCTGCTGAGCAGCATGTTGAGTTGGCGTAGGTGCTCTTCCTTGTTCCTGGCGTGGATGAGAATGTCATCACTGACATCGAGTACCCCCGGGATGCCACGTATTACCTCCTGGATCGCCTGCTGAAACACTTCGGCCGCAGAGGAAATTCCAAAACGGAGTCATTTATATCTGTGAAGGCCAATGTGTGTGGAGAATGTGGTGATATACTTGGAGTCCCGGTGGAGTTTCAGTTGGTGGTATCCAGCGTGGAGGTCAACTTTGGAGAAAATTCTTGACCCTGTGAGGTCTGCTATAATTTCATCGAGTGTGGGGGTGATGTGTCACTCCCGCTTGATCGCTGCATTGGGGAGGTGCAAGTCAATGCAGATTCTCACTTTTCCAGGCTGTTTGGGTTTCTTGGTCACGACCGTGCGTGTCACCCATGGTGCTGGTCCCGTTACCTCCTCAATGATGCCTGCTTTTTCGAGTGCATGGAGTTCTTTCTCGACCTGATTTCTTATGTGGAATGGTGTCCTTCGATGGTGCACTGCTCGCGATTGTACAGATTCATCAATGTGAAGTTTGATGGATTTCCCTTTTAAGCATCCAATGCCCTTGAGGAGGTTCGGGTACTTGTCAAGGATGCTGTTCATGTCCAGCGTATCTGTCACGTCACAGATGAAGCTTAGTGTCCCAAATCCTCTGCCGTGTCTCCACCCAGACACTCAATTCCTGTGTTCACGACGTATATTTTGGATTGCAGTGTTTTGTCACCTCTGCTGAGTGTTGTCCGAAATCGTCCCATTATGGGTAGGGGAGTCTTGCACCCATAGGCGAATAGCAGCGTGCCAGTCGTTTTCAGGACTGGTGTGGGCATAGATTTTTTTAATACGGTCATAAGCATGACGTTGACGGACGCTCCAGTGTCAATCGGCATCTGCGTCTCTTGGCCTTGAATGGCCACTTGGCATTTCCGTCTTCTCAGTCTTTTCATGGGCGTTGCGCCTCTGTAGTCCAGTGCGGAGACTAGGTACACCTATTTACCGTTCTTCCATTGCCTGTTTGTTGCATCATTGTGAGATTCCCCATCGTTGTCCCCTTCCTCATCAGTCGACGAGTTGGTTGTCTCAACTCGGCGGGTGCTGGCTTGTTTCTTTTTCCTCACCGTGCTTTTTTCTTGATGGGTTTGGGGGTGTTGGGATGGCCCAGACGATCTGTCATACTCTTGCATAGTGATCTTTTCGGCCACATGCCCCGCACGTGGTGCCCTGAGCCGGGCAATTTCGTCTTGCATGGCGAGATCCTCCGCACCACCCACATTCAGTGGGTCCTGGGATTCTTGGTTGCCATCGGGGAGGAGTGTTAGTATCGCTGGCCTCGTCCCTTGTGTGTTGGCGGTTTGTGATCTGGGCTACTGTCGCCATCGTAGGAGCCGGTTGAAGTTTCTGCAGGGTCGTGCCCATGTGCGCCGCTCTGGCATGTGACAACTCCCTCTGGCGCCCAAGTTCTAGGATTCTGATTAGGGAAGATACCTTTCTCACTTAGCACCATCCTTCGTAGTTTTTCTGAGTATATTCCATTGATAATTTGCCAGATAACCTTTTCAACGTTGCCAAATTCACACGAAATCACAGGTTTCCTAAGCCTGGTGTGATAGGCATCAAGTGTCTCGTCTTCTAGCTGAATGGTGGTACACAAAATGAAGGTTTCATAGTCCGGGTTCATCTGGGGCATGAAATGTGCTGTGAGGGCGTCTTTGGTCTGTTGTAGACGTATGAGCCATCTGCTATTGCAAGCGAGTTGAATATGCGTAGGACCTCATCACTGACATTTAATGAGGTGCAACCTCATTTTTCTTGACGTGGTGATGTCCTTGCAATCCATGGCCATCTCAATTTTTTGGATCCACAGCTGCTATCGCGGACCAACTTATGAGGGGTCAGTGTTTGGGTCGAAAGGGCTGAGCGCCATTGACATCCCCCCTTGCGAACACATGTATGGCGTCGATGGTGAGAGGTTGGCTGCCATTCTCGAAGGTGCTGGGCCTCAAAGTGGAGAGGCCCGTTGCCATTGTGCGTGCACCCGACACCTGTATGTGCGCACGTGTGCTGATTCCCGCTCACCTTGGTGGGGAGTGAGTGTCCCTGCTTGGCTCCCACGTTGCGTGTTGTGAGGTGAAACACGAGACTCCTGTGTGCCTTGTGGCAGAATGATGGTAAGTCAGGATGTCAGCTGGTTTGTAGACAGCTCCCATGAAGATCGATTGTGGCGAGATGTAAGAATTGAGTAAGAATTGAGAAAAAATTCTTGGTGGGGGTTGGGCCCCCCACAGAGTTTGCAAACATTGCGCCCGACTGAGGGCTTGTGTTGCTGTGCTTCGCGTTTGGTGTTCGTTACAGCTTCCTCGTCGTCAGTGTTGTATTCTGCTCCCCGGCCGATGTGTCGGTGGGAAGCAGAGCGTGTGGGGCCCTGGGCGACAAGGTCTCGCTGTGCAGCTCCAGCTGGAGCGAAAGGAGACGCGGGCACGCTGGTGCTCGGGTGCGCCCGGAACTGCCCACGCATAGTGAGGGCGGGGCTTTTATTCATGGCGCCTTACGTCACTGCGTGGCGGGATGTAAGGCGTACACAACAGCTACCTTAACCTGTAAAGTCCTGCGGGACAAGACATCAAACCCACATTTCTTACGTGGGGCACAAACACAAATAGAGGAAAAACAGCGTCCTGTTTCATATGGAGGAATCAACGAACACAGGCAACTTAAGAAAGTAGCTCCTGAGACGAAAGGAGGTCTTTCCCTTCGACAAAAAAAAATCATACGCTAGTTTCCGACTGAAAACATTGCCCAGTGACCACGATGCAAGATCTATTGGGGCTCATGTGATTGTTTCATTCACACACAAGAAAGATTTTCGTCCTGAAGACGACTAAAAAAAGTGGAATAGTCAGCAGAGATGATGCCCAATAGACCAACCTAGCCGAAACATATGTAGACAGATCTTGCAGATAGACAATATGCTATATTTAGCGCTAAAAGAAACTGTATTTACTGTTTCTGAAAATAATTGACAAATCAATACAAGGTTGATGAATTCAAGAGTCAATGTGTGTTCATATTAATTTATGTCACGTGCTAACCCCACTATCTAGCCTAAAATTGGACACAAGAAGGTATGGACAAACGAATATATATATTTTAAATGTGCCTTGTGGAAAGTGCACAAGAAAAAGGTGTAAAATGTTTTTTGTTATTATTAATGTAACTAACGTATGAATAAACTTGGTTTCAAAAGTATTTATGAAGTTTTGGCATGTTATGGTAAACGTGTTTAGACTCATGTAAGTCAGGAACACAAGTGCAAAATACTGTAGGCTCAACAAAAGCGGATACAGAGAGAGGTAGTTAGGCTCACTTGTACGTGATTTTGCCAGCTCCTCTAGCGACAGCCAAGGTTGCCAGATTGAGCTATTTTTACCGCACAATTGGGCTACAAAAACAAAAAAAATTGTGTAGGAACAAGAATGTGTGGGCTCGGGCTTTTTGGGCTATTGTGGGCTACTCAGAATGCCAGTGCGATTATTTGTTTATTAAAGAGAGTACCTTCACTGTAAAAGGCTCACTGAAAAGCATCCTGCAACTCAAGATTCATCCCTGCGAGGCTGGGAGGAGGCTGCACTGCCCCTTTCCCAAGTCGGGGCCACCCTGACAGACACGCAGAGCATCCGTGGCTCTGCAGCCAGCACCTTAACGCCCTTGCAGACAATTGTTTTTTGTTATTGTTTGTGACAGGACATTTCCAAATAAAAGACCCCAAACGCCTGTTACCCATCAAACGAGCCCACTTCAGTTAAGAGAACAACAGAACAAAGCCCCCTTTGTGAGATTTGAAAATACCCAGGATGCCTTCCAGCTTCACTTGTGCAAAAAAAGGTTCGCTTTGATGCATAGTCAAGGTTCTTAACACAGTGCATAGCAGCGAGCTGGAAGTTTGTATGCTCGAGTTTATAACACAGCTTCTTTTAGGGCGCACCTTAAAGTGGCTAAACTACAGTAGTGTTATGTTTCCGGGGTGCTTTATTTTGCATTCTGGGCCCTATAGGTTCCCTTTCAGTACGTGGAAAGTAAAGCTACAGTGACGTTCTTTTGGCTCAACAGGTTTCTAGAAGGATTTACGTGTCCAGTTGCTGCAGTTTGTGTATTTTACAAGTACATTTCATAAGACAGTATTATTGTAGGCACTACAATCCAAAACTTAAATAACTGCACCAAGTAAAGCTTGGAAGGCGAGTGGTTATATGTTAAAATGGCACGGGAGGGTCAACCCGACCCTCCCGCCCCCCGTCCGCTTCATGGTTTAGCCACAGCGTGTGATCCTGGGCAAATAATGTAATCTCACTCTCACTTAACGGCACACTTAACTGGAGTCCTTATAAGGGATGAAGTTCGCACTAAATGAAAAAAGAAGCCCCAACAAAAACAGAACATTTAGGCCCCTTGGGAAGTATGTGTTTGGGCTACTTTGGGCTAGTCCCTAACTCCATTTGGGCTATAGATGGGTTTCCTTTCCTGGCCGCCCTGGCGACAGCTCTGCTGCTTACTTTTTTTGTTGATGGATTCAATAGGATCTTGCATTTGAAAGTTTTTAAAAGTAATTTTTTATTTTTATTTTATTTTTAACATTTATTTATATTTTGTACATGAAGAGAAATACAATCCAAGTATATGATTGACAATAATAACAGATAACTATACAACAATTTCAGTATCACAACTATATACAGGTATATTAATATATAAAAATTGCTTCTGGAACATCCCCCCCCCCAGACAGAAAATAACTCAAACATGTCCCCCAAATATTTTCATGCATGTTCATTCTCTTGCCTCTCCTGTAAATAATTTTTTACATATCTGCAAGCTTGTTCATTTCATCAACCCATTCACCAATCAATGGAGGCACTTTGGTTTTCCAACCACGTAGGTTCATTCTCTTGCCCACTATAGCGCTTCTAAAGAGCCACTAGACTATCTAACAGCTCATCCCCACCTAGAATCATTGTATTAAAATCAAAACCAATGCACTCGCCATGTACACCCACACAAATCTCACACACTCCCACCCAAAAACCAACCCTCACACAATTCCAGAGCATGGGTACCCACCTGATGCACACAGCCCCAACATTCATCCAAATCAGAGAGGCCTCGTTTCTTCAAACGTTCTGGGCTCCAGTAGACTCCATTTAAAATCTTAATTTGTCTGGGCCTCTCCCCAAGATTTAGTGAGCAGTGCATTGCATTGTTACACATACTGCCAGGCATCCAAGGAGATATTAAAATCCAATCTCCTACTCCACTCCTCTCGCAAATGGTAATTTCCCTTGTAATTAGCTCTGCTGCTTTCTTGATGTTCAGAGGCTGTCATTGGACCTAATGAATGATGCGATATTCGGAATAGCGACGCTGCAGCAAGGGTCCCCATGGAGGGGGTGGGGCGCCGGTGGCCTCTTGAGTGAGGGAGCGGTTTGTCTTGCGGTCTGTAATTTTGGTTTTCAGTAACTGCCCCTCCTAGCAGATGCTATAAATTATAAGAGTTGACCGCTTTGGGAGAACATGTTCCAAACAGGAGTGTGTCGAGGGAGGGGCCTGGGCTGGCACGTGCTACCCCTGGAATCTGATTGGCCACCCCAGGTATGTGCGAGCTTACTTCATGCCACCCCTGCATAAATCAGGGCCCCACCTGGGCCACCCCAGTCAAAAGAGTCTGGACACGGGTTCCAAATAGTTCATCTGAGCTGATGGAAGTCCCACAGTGTCCCTGGCAGCTTTGCGTGGCATTTTATGTTCTACGTGTTTTGGAGGCTTGGTTCGGTGTTGACATAGGCTGTTTGTAGGTTATCTCGGGTCCATCAACCCAGAATCCTAAAATCAATGTTCTAGGTTCTTTTAGGACCCTGTGGTCAGGTCCTGCACACACACAATACATCCCATTTGTGTCTGGCGCGTGCTGGCAGATGACGGCACGTTATGTTGGTGTCCTGGCTGCGCACCCATTGGATACTCTCCAGATTTCATTGGCACCTTGTAGAATCGCTTCAGGAGAATTTGCATGTGAAGTGCACAGGACCAATCCAGGAGCTCGGTCTCAGGTACAGGTGTGGCACACACTGTTCTTAGGTATTATTTGAAGTGCCTCGAGGGGTGCTTGCAGGTGACTTTTTGCACGGCAGCACGGTTAACCGGGTGGCTAGTTGGGATACCGTGAAGGGGCAGCGCGTGTATGTGTCATGCGGGGCAGGGGAGCGTGAGACAGCCCAAAATCAGGCGGTTCTTGGTTTTCTGGGGACTCTGTGCTGCAGCGATAGGGTCAGGATAGGGGGAATCTGTGCTCCAGATAACATACGTGTGAGTATTTCACTCCAGATATTTACTTTTGAGTGTAAAATTATTTTTATGGGAGTAAAAAGTCCCATTCCCAATGGGAGTATTTTAGAAGAGTATCAAAGTTCCATCAACAAAACAAAAAATAAAATTTGTGATTTAGTTCGAATTAAACTTTTACGCAAAAGTATGTTTACACAATACAAACAATTCATGCAATACAAACAATTCATACACGTATAGGTTAATTGACATTTTCTCTATACATTACAACTTAAATCCTAAAAAATGAACGTTTCTTTGCATCTAGTTACTCATGCACAATAACAGATACACGTTTACCTCTTCAGATCAGACAGTTATAAGCGTTTCTTTTGTAACACTCTGTGTACTACTTGTCCACACATATCCATGGAGCTGTGCGGATCCAAGCAGGGGATACAGGCTCGTATGTGTCAGTTTCCTATTTTTTTGTTGGGATTATTTTTACTCCCCATTTTTATTTTTTTAGTTCTGCTAATGATCAGGAGCAGAAGTGGCTGATACAAGTGTTATCTGCAGGGCTAAGCTTTATCTGCAGGGCTGGGGGATACTGGGGCTTTCTGGAAGCCACATTATGGTCCTCTATCCTGGCACGCTGCTGGAGCTTGCCACAAGGAGCTGCAGGAAGATGACCTCCATGAGACTGGTATTGCAATGGCCGCCCTCCATGACACTGGTATTGCAATGGCCGTCCTCCATGAGACCGGTATTGCAATGGCCGCCCTCCATGACACTGGTATTGCAATGGCCGTCCTCCATGAGACCGGTATTGCAATGGCCGCCCTCCATGACACTGGTATTGCAATGGCCGTCCTCCATGAGACCGGTATTGCAATGGCCGTCCTCCATGAGACCGGTATTGCAATGGCCGTCCTCCATGAGACCGGTATTGCAATGGCCGCCCTCCATGAGACTGGTATTGCAATGGCCGACAGCGTGTGATCTAGTATCTGAATAAGTAGCCATTAGGGGGTGGCCATGTTAGTGTGGAGGTTTTTATGAGGTAAGGGAGCGGAAGGAGAGCACTACATGATGTAGGCAGGAGTTTTTGAAGTTTTCGATCAGCCAGGAAACCTGTCAGCACAAAGTGAAGACTGAGCAGGACAAAGGGAAGTGTACAGAGACCGGGGGCAGGCCCCCAGGAGACAAACTGTCCCAATGAGAGTTTAGAGCAGAGAGGTAGTCTGGCTACCTCAGTTGGTAGAGCATGGCACTCTTAATCTCGGGGTCAGTCCAGTGGCAGCAAAGGGCCCCTCTGCGAATAGTCGCAAAATGAGGACGAGAGCAGGATCTTTATAACAAAGAACCTTTGGCAGAAATAGAGAAAGAAAAGGCGCAAGGAGGATTAAGGGAATGAGGCAAGAACATAAAACAACAGTGTTCAATAAGAGCAGCAAAGAGTAGCATAGTAGAGAGGAAATAGCTGGAAAGGAAAAGAGGGGTGGCAAAAAGAATACTGTATTGGAGAAAAAGGAAGCTTGAAGGAAAGGAGTAAAAGGGGAACATATTTGTGATGCGAGGTAGGCAGGTGCATACCCTAGCTGCCTACCTATACCCAGTCACAGCTGCAATCAATAAATGAAAAGGGAAACAATTCAAATGCAGCCACTTAGGTAAGGTTGTATTGAAATGGGCAAAAAAGATCCACATGGCTGACGAAAATCCCTTTTGTGCGAGTTCTAAATGTTCACCTTATACCAAGTTGGCAGCTAAACAAGCCCAGATGAAACCCAAGATCGAGGAACAGGGCTTGGTGTGTCTGTTGTGTGGCCAACCATCTTGCATTGTGTGGGACTGTCCCAATTTCATAGGCCGTGTTCCGTGTCTGGCACACAGCCAGTCCCGGACAGGAATAAGGCCAGACGTTTCTCCTCTGGAGCACGTTCAGCTGTCCAATGTCTACCAAGCTCACAGTTAAAAGTGCAGTGAAGCACAGAGCTTTTTCCACTGCTCACCCATCGCCCCCAGGATCAGCTTAGCGTCAACCTCCTTTCAATAAACCGATTAGAGGTAATAAATGGGAGGGGAGCATAACGCTGCATGCTGGTGAAAATAATGGCTCAAGCAGATTACATTATATTGAGTTCTTTTTCACGATTAATAACTTTTTTTAAACCAAAAGGATATTGTTTTTAGGTCCACATTCTACAGCAATCATGCAATCAGGGTGGTGCAAATAAAGATATACATGTCTTTTTGCTTGACCTATTTCTATAACAATGTATAGAATGTCAGGTTGGTTTCTTATGCAATTTGTGTAGTTTTCAAGGCATTGATAGAAAAATTAATTTCGCTTTGGAAACCCGCCCTTAAATAAATGTGTGACCCATCACTGGAAAGATATGCAGTCCAGTGCTTAAATCACAGCCTGTGTCCAAATACTGATTTCACCACTTTAACAAAATGTGGGACTCTGGGCAAACCATTTAATCTCACTGTGCCTAATCAGTCGGCACTGGGTGTCACCAGAAGTGATTTAGTTTGCAATTCTCCCTATGGAGAAAATCCCTCATGGTTTACTAAATTATTGAGTTGTTGCATATTAATAAGAGTGAATATTCATATATTGTACAGCATATTCTTCGCTTGGCTTAAACGTGAAAATGTCTTGCCTATGGTGTCCAGGATCACTGAAGACTGATGCCACTACTTGTAATGTTATTTACTGTGAGGGCACTTTGGATCATGTCAATCCATAGCATGCAAAGCAGGGTTCTGCATATCCTTTGCTGGAAAGGTCCGGAAGACAAATTGGAACATATCAATGCCCTGCAGTTCCACAGAGTTGTGATTTTGTTCTGTGTATGTGTTCAAGAGCATCAGGAAAGGGGGCGAGAGGGGACCCGGTAGGAGGGACCAAGCAGCTCCCCCCATTTTGGCTACTACACAGCAACATATTTCTTAGGTTCATGCATTACATGTGCACTTTGCCTTGCGTGCATGTTATGGCATTACACGTGCACTTTGCAATGCAAGGATGTTACAGGCTGCACTTTGCTGGCTGCTGTCATTTTAACTGAAGACTTTAAATGTGCGCTTTGCTGCAGGTTACAGACTGGCTTTGATAGGTCCCAGCATCCAGCAGTGTTCTCACCTCTTCTACTCTGGTTTCATCTGGGTTAGCACCTTGCTGACAGAGCAATTACTTACTTTTCAGTGGCAGTTTAATGTTTCAGCTCCCCTTCGGCTGCCTGCCCGTGAGATGAAGAGCATTCCTTTGCAAGCGTTTTTATTTAAGCAACCCACAAGTGTCACAGACTGTGTCCACTCCCCGCCCCCCACAACTGTAGGCAAGGGGGGGGCGTGCAATCATATTGAAATGGGCCCCCTCCCCCCCATGAGGCTCCCGAGAAATATTTAGCTGGGCCCTGTGAGCGAGCACAGACTGATCTTTGTTGTTCCAAGGTGCTTGACTGCCAGCAAGAAGGGATGACTGTGTGTGTGTGTGTGTGTGTGTGTGTGTGTGTCACGGGCTGGTGTGAATAGATTGGGAAAGTGTTGGACGAGGACATGGCAGGACCCGCTCACCCTTTGTCTGTAATTCGATTGGTAAATGTGTCTATGTGTCACCCACGTTGGGCAAAATGAAAACATTTTGCACAGCAGGGATCCGAGTTTAGAGACCAGTATTTTTTTTTCCCCTTAAAGTGTTTGGTTTTTTAAATAAACCTTTCACCTGTACAAAGCACGCATAAAAACAGCAACAAACAATAAAACAATACCAATTACACAATCTTAAAATCAGGGTTAAAAAAAAATGGCAGAAAAAAAAAATAGACAATGTTACAGACAAACCATTTTCTCACAAGCTCTAGGCAAAATATTAAGCTCACCCAAGATATCTTTGATAAATGGGATCAGTACTATTACCATGTTCAAGTGTTTCCAATAGAAAACAATTTCCACCAATCGTCTAAGCTGTTAGCTTTATGTTTTTCAAAGATTTTCCCTAGATGTTTCATACGCTTCGCAGTCAGGCCCTTAAAATTCAACAAAATGTGGCGCAATGTTTGGTTCGAGCCTTCAATGTACCTACAACTTGAATCGGCTCCATCGCACTGCCTCCTAGATATTAAAATCGCTTTGGCCAAATACAAATTTAAGAGGAACCGTAAGAACTAGTTCTATAAAAACCACATGGAAATTCTCCAAGATATTTTTGCCAGAGTATTATCCATCAAAGAGCCCTGGTTGTTCTTCAATTAAGATCTTTGAATCAATGTTTCCTCCCAGTCTCTCTTCCAAAGTTTCAGTTTAACAGCATTCAGATTTTTAGACGAAATGTCCTCCGCTCGGTCCAGATCATTCAATATTTTTTGGCATGCAATTTTCCATGCCCTTAATTTCGGGTTTGTTGAGGAAGATGAAGATTCTTTTGAAACTTTGAAGACTATACATTTCCTATATAAGGAAAGGGAGTTCCATGTCATCCTAGCATGCAATGATATGCAACCTATCTCAGATGTTATGGCATGCATCGAAGTCACCTGTGGTAGGTGCAAATGGTCCCCCAGAATAGGCCCTCAAGCTTAGCCCAGACGGAAAATGCAGTTGCAAAGAAAACTTCAGACCATAGGTGAGAATCGACACTTCATTTTTATAATGACGAGTAGTGGCTCTATAGAAAAAGAATACCTTTTCAGTATAATTGAGCCTTGCGCGGCCAAGTTTTTAGCTTTCGTCCTCAACTGCCATTTATTTGATAGGCGGCCCGTTCCTTTCATGGGCGGGCGCATGAAGGGAGTGGAGCGGACACATGATGCAAAGATGTGCGGGCCGGTTGCTGGTGTGCAGTAAGACAAGTTTCACCTTAAAGTGTGGGGCGCAGGTTTCTCAGAAGGAGGTAATGGCATCTCTTTCCGCTCATGTGGTTAGGGACAGTGGCAGGCGGGGAAAGAGGTTGAGGGTGACGAGTGAAGCGTAGGCAGAAAAGCGTGGTTTTTCAATAGCCCGCACCCATCAGGGTGGAATGGGACGAGGTGCGAGAGGGAAATGAATATCACATGCGGTGACTCAACATGGCTATGTCCTTACCTTCCGAAGATCGTGCGCGGTTTGGTTCGTGCGATCATGCGTCATTCCTTGACGCGATGAGCAAGCTGGCAATTCAGGACCTGTGCTGCTGCTGCCGGTGGTTGGTTGAGGGGTCAACACTAGTTGGATGAAATTAAGTGCAGGCTGTGAGGCGCAAGAAGAGGGACCTAAAGCACCAAGGAGGTAGATGCATCAAGGAGGTAATACAATGAACCAGGTGGCATCAACCGAATATAAGGTCAGACTTTAGCCGGGCACAGGAGACACAGATGCAACCGTCTCCTCATCTTACATTCTCACAGTGTGTTCTCTATTCCCAATGACCTGGGATACTTTGATTTTCAAGATGTTGGTCATATGCAAAAATGATTAACCTACTTCTTTTGTCACCAAGTACAGTTTCTTTTTTATACAGTGAACTTTAAACTATGTATGTTATTACATGAATGGACATCATGTACCGTTATGAAAAGAAACTACTGGAATTTTCTGCACTAAAAATTAAAAAAAAAGCTAATTATAGAAAGCCAAATGAAAAATTAAAAATTCGTTTTACTTATACTTTTTGAGTCATGTGTTTAGCACCAGCAAGCATGTTGCTTTTCTTAATGGTTGCCCAGAATGACATGTGTTCCCATTAGGGTCTAAACAACCAGTGTACACTGAATTCTTCCCGTACACCTTTCAGATTCATAGAGGGGAGGACAACCCCTTTGTTATAGTTTCTCCAGCCCTCCAGTCCTTCCCGCTTCAGAGCAGCTTCTTTTCGTTTAACCAGGTGGCATCAACGGCAGGCATTAAAGAAACCCATCGGAAAAAATGTTGGGGTGTCCAAGTGTCACAAGCAAGGTGGCTGTCAAAGATATTGCTGGGTGTAGATTCTGATGAAACTATGCTCGGAGCCAGGGGGTATTATGGATTGGTATGCCACCGGGTGAGTCTGGAGGGACTATCCCCCCCGACCCCCCTACTAGTAAATCCAGTGCATTGTGGCCGTAGGTGTTACAGACTGTATAGAATTGCATACTCAGACAATTGGCGACATTGGCTCAAAGATTTTGCTCCTAGTTGTGGGCCAAGGATCAACGTGAAATGGTGAAGTTGCAGAGGGCCGCTCACTGATGGCCCAGTAGATGCATAGGCAATGGGGCGTGGGGGCACGGCTGGGGGTTACCTCATCTCCCCCAAGTCCATTCGGAGGGCATGGTCACAAGCACTCCCCCATACCCATTTTATGATGTTGAATTAACAAATATTGCTGATGTCAAATCATTCTGCAAATAGAAGTCACTCCAGGTGACCTAACGACAGGTAACAGAGGGTGGCAGTCAGTTACCTGGGGAACCAAACCTTTGTCGTGAGTCGACGCAGAGTAGGTCCTGAAGACAGCTACATCCAGTTATACCCGATCACCGAAACTGGTCGACCGACCATTCTACAGATATCCTTTAAAAAAAATGTTGAATACAATCTTAGAACTGGCAAGCCCTAAGGGGTGCTTGGAGTGGGTGGCACCGACCAGTGGCCTAGGTTAATAGATAATGTGTTAGATACTCAGGAAAAGGGTAGAATAAAGTTGCAGTATCATCCCTTCCCGACTCTATCCTTTTAGTAACTTCAGGCAAACTGCAGTTTTTTTTGGGGGGGGGAAATCAGCTTTAAATACTTTTGCACCGTTTCATAAGGAGGACTCTCTCCGGCTATCCCTATTAGATAGGTGGCACACCAGCATGGCCCAGGGATAGTGGGTGCACTGGGGCAGTGGAGCTTTTCCCGAGGGACTGGTGGAGTTTAGAAGTAGGAATGGTACAAAACACAAGGGTCCAATTTATCCATTGTTGGGACATATTGACGACCGCCCATGGGGGATTCTCCCCATATTTAGAGGGGTTTGTTTTTTTAACTTAGCAACCTGTTGTAAGTTGTTGTTGGAAACCTTCACTGACAGGTGCTGGTCCAGTAGATGTACATAGTTAATGGGAAGTGTAGGGGAGGGACAAGACTGGGGGTCTGGTTGGTGACAGGGGTCACCTTATTGCCCCCTCTCGCCCCCAGTCCATTCCGAGGGCATGTGGGGATGGTCACAAGCACTCCCCAATGCCCATTTTATGATGTTGGATGAACAAATATTGCATAATGTCTGATGTCATCCACTTAACGGCTGCAACCAAGCAAGACATGACCGGCTAGAATCATGGCAGGAAAGGCCTGCGGTGGTCTCTGGGGTCGATGAAATAAGGTAGACTGTAGAATTAGCAGCGAGCCCCACAATACCAGCATTTGATTAAAATGTATTTTCAGTTCTTGTCCATGGATCTAAGAAACAAAAGTTTACGTTTTTTGGGGACTCTGTCCCCTTTTTTAGGGCCTAAGCTTACATTTTACCGGCAAGTACACCCCACTGTATCGGCAAAATTCTCTGGCAACACACACGAGAATGGCTTAAAAAAATAAATAAATAATAATTAAAAAAATTATATATATATATATATATATATATATATATATATATATATATATATATTATAGTCCCTCGTGAAACAAAGAAACAAAAAAATCTATCTCCATTTACCCAGAGCTCACCTCTGCAATGTGACCGAGAAGTATGAAAGGCTGAGTAGGCCGTGCCTGGATTCAAACATATAACATGCAGACAGTTTTGTGCAGCAGATGCATTAACCCGCTGAGCTAGCGTCAGGAGGCCGTGCCCTAAGTGTAGAGATCAAGCAGCTCGCTGGGTTTGGAGCCGACACGCCTCCTTTGCATAGGGTTCTTCTGAAAGCCCCTTTGTTCTCCAAAGTCGCCTGCGGTCTGCTGGTGAAACCGAGACTGCGGCCTTCGTTCTAGTCAGGCTTCCCCTCGCTCCTTGGCAGCGAGCTGGAGAAAGGAATGCAGGGAAGAGTCTGTTGTGTGGACAACAAACATTACACAAACAAGAACATCCCAGATCAGCGCGCGCCCGTGTCAGCACAGGCCTCGCGGGCTCCCCTGCGTGAAATGACGAGGCTTTGCTGCGCCAGAGCACATTCCACACACGTGATACTTCCGGCGGAAGGAGGAGAGCTGGGGAGCGCCAAAACCGGACCAGCCAAGTGCGGCTTTCATCAATTCCACTTGGCAACCACCCCTGCGCCACTTGACTTCCGCCATAAGCAGCCAATCAGGAGGTGCTGGGACCACCATGAAGACTGCAACCTGCGGAGAATTGAGGAACAGCGTCCACGTTTAAGATCAGAGCACGGTAGTCGTCGCCCGGTCCACTGCAGGCTCCAACATCCCCTCTTGCAGGTTGTCCAGTGTGAAGGGTTATGCCAAATGACTCCTGCTCTTCAGGAGCAGAGGGATAAGAAGGGACTAAACCAGCTACTCCGCCTCACACCACTACTACACCAGCAGTGACCCCAATCATAAAGGTGAAACAGCCACAGCCCAACGGGTATACCCCCTCTGCCTTTTAGTACCGCAGGCAGGCTTAGGGTGGCCAACTCTTTGATAGTCTTTTGCGGGACACTTGCCCACAAGGTGGTGATGACCTCACGTTATTCACATTTGGCCCACCCCTTTTTTAATGTACATTTTTTTTTAATGAAGCTTAATTCCTGGCTTAATTGAAATGCAAATGGTTTGTCCTTGGGAGGTGATAGTCACATTTTTTAACTGCAAACATGACCATCAAGACCCTAGGAACAAAGCTTTAGCATTGCAATGAAGACAGGTGTCAGAGCGTTAGCAGCAAGGCCTGCAGGCTCAAAAGGAGCCGGGGCTGCAGAGCCACCCATAGAAAGAAAACCAAAATGCAGCAGCAGGCGGCATCCCCGTGGTGTGTAGATGGCCACTTCAATTTGCAGAGTCGCTGTGCTGGAGGCAGGCAGGGTCGGATTGGCCCTTCAGCCTTTCGGCCCGTGGCCGGGCCGTAATCGGCCTTGGGGGTCCGTTTCTGGCCATGCCTGGGCCGGTTTAAAAAAAACAAAAAAAACACAAAGGATTTTTTTTTTCTGCACTTTTTTTTCTTTTCAAGCAGCCTTCTTAGGTCGATAAATGAGTACCAACACAGGTTGGGTGATATTGTATGCATATTGGTTCTATAAAAAGAGCTTAATCGTAAGTGCTATACAATAACATATCATTTGGCCTTGGACTCTGCTTGGATTCACAGTAAATTAGTGTACTTAGGACCAATGCTATTTGATGACACTTCCTGTTTTGTCAAGGGGTGAAAGGTTGTGTTTCATCGCTTCCCGGGATGTCACTTTGGGGTGGGGTCAAATGACATCACTTCCGGTGATGTCATCAGAGGTCAAGGATTGTGAGACAAGGGGTGGGCAACTTTTTTTTGGGTGACCCGGCCCATTTGTTGTCCCAGTCCGACCCTGGAGGCAGGTTTTCCCGACAAAAGTCGGGACAACCCGTGTCCCACACAGCCACTCTGCAAACTGCAGGACAGAGTCCCTAATTGCGGGACAATCCCGCGAAATCCGGGACAGTTGGCCACCCTAGGCAGGCTATAGTTTCATGAGGGGTAGGAGCAGAGACCAGAAGCAACCCAAACCTCATTTGTACAACAATTCCAAAATAAAAGAATAACCAAGAGACTGTAAAAATAGATATGCATCAAGAAAAATGCAAACAACCAATCAGAACACACTAGCAGAACCCACCTTCAATGAGAAACACAGATTGCAGACTTTGTCAAAGGGCACTGAGAGGATGAGCAGAGGCGCTCAGGCAACACATTAAATGCCACTGGCCCACCTCGCTTCTCTGGGGACTCCGACTCCACACCTTACAATGTGCTGACATCAAAAGGTACTGTACTCCAATAATCTGAGTGTGGTTTTTTAGGTCAGTGCTGCCTTTGATGCACAGCATCTCAGGATCTCTTCTAGTGAGTTCCTGGGCCATTAGGTTAGGGACAGGGTGCTTGCTGTTCATACTTTGGGATGATCAAAATGCAGCAGCCTGGTCATGGTTCCACATAACAGTTGTGCAGTCCGGTCACAGCTGGGCCCTTGCTCATAGAGCCAACACTTGCATGTCATCAAATTGCTGTGGCTGTATAATGGTGCGACCTTAGCAGCCACCATGCCACAACCAGGAATGGCTTACATTTGTGCAACAGTTAGAATTTGAATCAAAGGGTCAGTTTAAAATAAAAACCAACCCTGCCCCACCCCCAAAATAAAGCACAAAAACCTCACACCTCTGCCTTGTGGAACACATGCGACCCATGAACCTGCCTTGTGCTACTGGAAGGCTGGTGCAATAGCTGCCAGGAGACTGGTACTGCAAAAAGCATATGTAGGCACTATGCCTTTGGTATGGAGCTTCATGAAAAAGAGATGGGGATTCAGGGGGCCTCATTAGCAGGCCTTGGTGTCAGAAACAGAGGTATCTATCACTTTAATAAAAGCCAGGGCTTTCACACCCTTGCAGATGGCAATCCATCACAAGGGTGCCTAGAATGCAGTAAGCAGAATGATCAGACCAATGAGGTCACATCACCCCAACTCAAGGTCTCCATCGAGCAGCTCATACTATAGCCAACCCCAGCACTGCCACCTACCTTCTCGATTATCTGACCCATGAAGCGTGGGTCAGTTGAGGCTTTCGCCGCCATTTTCTCACGCCCCCCCCCCCCTTGGCTGACACACACCCCGACACAGCCCTTTCCATGCTCCACTCGGCTATATCCGATCCTCTTAATGTTCTTGTCCCCATCATGAGGATACGCTTGAAGCCAAAAGCCAAGTGCAACTCTTGGTACGACTCAGACCTCGTCACCCTTAAACGCAAGTGCAGGGTGGCTGAGAGGAAATTGTGTGCTTCATGTACATCCTCTGACAAACTGGCCTGCCGCCTGCTCCAAAAGCAATACCGGGCTCTCTGTCCGCACGGTTTCAGATCACATAAATGCAGATTTTGCAGATGAACTTGAAGGAAACCTAGAAGATGGAGTGCATCACGCTCGCCTTGTCTGAGTGCCGCGCGGTTTCTTCCTTATGGTCTGCTGGGGACCAGGCACCCGATTAGGTCACTCTTTGTTCAATGGCCTTTCTTTCAAGCTCTCTTCATACGGAAGCATTGGTCATTCGGAGTAAGCAAATAAATAAATAAATAAAAAAATCGGAAGAGAGACTGAATAATGGATGGGGATTTTGGAGGCCTCGTGCCAAAGATCACAATATGCTGGAAGCAGCCAAAAAAGGGAAAGTCCTTCGTAGTATTTTATTTTCAATATTTCATTCAAAGTGCTTCAGCCTAATTTCCCTTGGAAAAACGGAAAACCAAACACAACAGATCCGGACTGCGCTCGTAGGCTTTTGGACAACAAATTTCTTAAGCTTCATCTCTCACCATACACCAGAAACGAATTGCTGGTTCAAACAACTGGAGGCTGGATACAACACAACGACCATTCAAGACACCTCAAGAAGTGCCTTTTTGCCCTCCAGTCGCTTGACTGTACAAACCTCAAATATTGATGGAAAGCTTAGTGTCACTCAGATACTTCGACTCCCTCTCAGTAACTTTCCAGTCCAAACTTTTCGGCTCATCTGTGCCATTACATGCGGGGAACCACCAATCACAAATCAGTCTTGAGCCCGTCACCAAAAGGGAGGAGCCTAGCTCGCTGGCACGGCACGGTGTCTCACCACAGGAACACAAGCAAGCAAAGGCATGTTTCGGCCTAGCTGAACCTCATCAGTAAGGTGAAGCTCGACTCCTTGGGCACACCGAGCAAGGGAGCCACTCACCCTACAACCCCAACACTTGGGGACAAAAACCATCACCAAAGAACAAAACTTTACAGGACGGAAATAACAGGAACCACTACCAAACATAATGACAAAAGCACACCTAAGCTGGCTTGGCCACACAATTCAAATGCCAAGGTGGTGTAAGTGCAACCCGAATACGGGTCTCGAGAACCAGGCCCGACTTCATTTAAGCTCAGGCTGGCAAACAAGGGGTTTAAAACTTTTATTGGCCCCCATACCTTGTAGGCATGGGTGTGTTAATTCTGAAACATCTTTAAAGTACACAAATGCAGAAAACAGAAAAAGAGGACAACATCAAACAAATATATAAGAAACCATGAACAAGTCCAGAAATAGAGCAGGGGTGTGGGAGCCCCTCTACTGAGAATGAACATGGGGTAAATACCCGGTTCAATGGAATGTCTTCCACTCAGGAGGGTCTACAACCACGTTTTAGCTCACTGCACCCTTGCCAGAGGAGATATATCCATTTGCTTATCAGGCTGGTGCCACCCACAAGGTCAGTCCACTTCCACCAATAGCTATTTAAAACACCTTATCATATTAGTGCCCAAACCAGTGAGAACTACTCTATGTCCCACACTTTCTAAGTCCGGGTGGTCCTATATAGGGAAACCTTAATGGAAATAAATAAAAAGAAAGCCAGTTTCTTCTGGCAGAGCAAATATATATAAATAAATCTGCATGGCCAGTTCTTATACCATCCACTTCAAAGAAGGAGGCTAGGGTCATCCCAAAGCAAGTTGTAATGGGTACAAACAGTCGTCCCCTTACCATGATGGAGGTAATAAACTCAATCCCCAAAGTGAGATTCAGAAGTGCTACATGCACATCGCGTCGGCTCAAAGAAACCCCTCACCACCCATTCCTCAACAGAAGCTACCCATCACCTACGCTCAACCACACCGCCCACTTCACCAGAAAAGCCCCAGCTGCCTCACAAACCTGCCAACCCACCCAAACTTGCAGGCCTACACCAACCTCGGCCTCCAAAGACCTTGATTCCCAAACCGCACCCATCGAGCAACCCCCGGCCGCCAGCTAGCAACAAAGACCAATCGCAGGACCACCTTGGACTCCGATGTATTTTCCAACTATGAAACACGCGTCCCCGCTCCAAGCCCATGAAATCCATGTTGCCCCCCCCCCAGGAACAAAAGACTCAGCTCTAGAAGCACAAACCCCATCCCACACTGCCTGACCACCCCCCTCCCGCACTTCAGAAACCACCATCTAGGCTCCAGATCACGCCACAAACCAGCTATGCATCCCACTATCTGCCTAAACCCCCAAGACCGGTGCCCATCTACCTATAAGCAACCTCGAACCCAGCCCACCAGAGCCCCCGATAGCAAACCCATTCAAGGCCACCATCTGCAGCCCAGCCATTGCCTATTTGCCCCAAGACCCGATAAATTCTCCCACCCAGAATACCACCCACCCCATGTTCTTGAGCATATCTCCCAACATTCTCGCCAGGAAAACTGCTTCCAGAGCCTCACCACATCTCCCTACCCCCTCGCAGACTATTCAAACCCCCTGCCCCCACTTAAGGAGCCCTCATCAATGCCAGGTCGCTCCCCATCCACGCCCTGAAACTACACTACCTCATCATTGGCCAACACCTTCACCTGCAAGCCATACCAGAGCCCTGGCTCCACCAAGCCTCAGCCCCCGCTCTATCCCTAGCACTCCCCACTGGTTTCGCCATACTCAGGACAGAGGACTCCTGAGGTGGAGGCGTTGCTCTCATCTACAGAGCCCATCAATATCAGACCCACCGTGAGTTTAAAAAGGAAGTAAACTTGGAGCTCCTCATGATCAAACTCGCCTCCTCGCCGGTAGACACTGTAACCATCCACATCATCTACCGCCCAATCCACAACCATCGAGGAAGACATCACCCAAATGCTAGGGAATAACCTCAAACCCACTACCAGAACTATAATACTTGGGTCTCCACAACCTCACAGACAACTCAGCCGCAGCTGTAGCTGTAGCCTCTGCCCTCTCCCACCCTGGCTTCTCTCACAGGGTCTCTACCCCAACCCACAATAAAGGCAGAGTCCTGGACTGCATAGCTGACATGAATAACCAAGTCACCATCACTCCCATACTACCCTGCCCCTGGTCAGACCACTTAATTGCATCCTTTGCCTTCCAGCCACTAAACAGCCACCGCCTGCCTCACCGCCCACCCTCTCACAATGCTCCTGCAAAATAACCAAAGACTCCATCTCACATCACCTCACACCATTCCTACCGGAAAACCTCAACACAACTGACCCCGACACCCTAGCACCCATCTGCGCCAGCACCCTGAATAATGCCGTCATCCTGGTGGCCCCATTATTGTCCAGGAAAGCCAAACCAGGGGGTCACCTCAACGCTTGGTGCACCTCTGACCTACAAGTCTTGCATGCAAGAAAAAGACAGACAGAAACCACCTGGAGAAAGAACACACCCCACAGGCTGAAAGCCTCTTTCAATACAATCACCAAAGCATATAAGCAGGCCCATGTTCTTAGCCAGAGCGACCTCTTACAACGCTAGAATCCGAAATGCCAGCTCGGACTCCCAAGAAATCCTCAGGGAAATGGAAACACTGTCCACCTCCCCCAGCCCCAATACCAATTTCAAGGATGAAACCTGGTGCCTTAACATCCAAAAGGCCATGTGCACCATAGAAACAAACCCTAAGCCCCACCTCTGCCCCTACCAACCTCCTACCCTTGCCCCCTTCCACTTCAGCCAAGTGTCAGAAGCTGAAGTGGCCGATATTCTCAGAAAGCTGAAACCCTCTAAATGTAAAGGAGACATATGCCCCCCCCCCAACATCATCATCATCAAAGACTGCTCTGAATCCCTAGTCCTGTTCATCACAAAGTTCATGAATGCCTCTGTCTCCACTGGCAAAGTCTGAGCCAGCCTAAAAGAATCATGGAACCTCTCCCTTCTAAAAAAAAAAAAAACCTTGCTTGACCCTTTCAGCACCCAATAACTATCGCCCCATTACAACAGTCCTGTTCTTACTTAAGATCATTGACAGGGCAGCCTAAGAGCAAATCCAAGCCTTTCTAGAATCCAACCACATCCTCGGGTTGCTCCAATCAGGCTTCCGGCCTGGACATGGAACGGGATCAGCCTTGTTCAGTTTAAAGAACCAGCTTGATGCCTTCAGGGATCAAGGCAAGTCAGTCCTGCTTCTCCTCCTGTATTTGTGTACCGCCTTTAACCTGGTGATCACAACACCCTTTGCCACCACCTCATGGCAGTCGCCAACTGCTCCCATGATGCTTTGTCCTGGGTGGGTAGCTTCCTTTCTGGAAGGCAGATCCATGAGAGCCTCATCAGACATCACCAGCACCCCCCCCCCCCCCCGCTTCCATCCCATGTAGGGTCCCACAAGGATCCTGTGTCTACCCCTCCCTCTACAATATATTTACCAAGCCCAGCCCTGATCCCCCGGACTCCCTCGGCATAGCCTACACCAACTATGCACATGACACCCAAATCCTCTTCCCCTCACTGGCACTCAGAAGTGGACTCCCTTTTCATTAACAAAATGTCTGCATCCAACCAATCCTGGATGGCCATGAACCACCTATGCCTGAAAAACGACAAAACCGCGATTCTCCTGGTGCGATCTCAAACATTGCTAAAAATTAAAACACAAAATACTCAGCATTCACCATAGACGGCATTCGCATCGCCACCTCGATATCAGTAAAAGCCCTGGGTCTCTACGTGAATGCCCCCCTTCCCTCACCAGACGAGCAAACATTATTGCCTCGTCTGATGCATACACAGCCTAGCTCATCAATGCAGCTAAACAATTCCTCTCACCCACCAGCTGCGTCACCATCGCCAGAGCAATCACAGGAGCTAGACTGGACTATTGCAACGTCCTCTTCACTGGAACCTCAAAACAGAACATTAACAGTCTTCAGGTAATCCAAATCAATGACTTACATATGGCCCTGAACATCCCCAGAAAAGATCACATCTCAGCAGCAAGACAGGACACGCATTGGCTCCACATCCACGAGAGAATCCTCTTAAAAACTCTCACCATCACGCACAAACGTCTGGCCAACACCGCCCGAAATACCTGTCTCAAAGTATCGTAAGATCCAAATCCACCAGACCAGTAAGGTCCTTCCACCCCCACCGCCTTGTCCAACCTGACCCCTGGAAAAAAGCCAGAGAAGGAGCATCCAGCTTCCGCGCAGTGGCAACATACTACTGCCATGCACCGCCCCCTTCCTGAAGGGCAGAGGAATCCTAGTCCTAGAAACTTGGCTTCATGCCAAACACCACCGCGAGACAACCCGAGACAACCCGAGACTTCCTCTGATTTGCATTCACATCTGGGGACAATTTTTCCCGCCGCTGGTCTGTCTGTAAGCTTCATGTGTAACTGGTTACGAACAGCTCCCTGATGTCCCCGGGCTAAGGCACTTTACAAATGTATAAATAAATAAATAAATAAATAAATAAATAAATAAGGTTGACGTCGGCTACGTACAACCTGAAACCAGGTGGTTTAAATTCCCACAGAGAAGACTTGGCTTTTTACCCACCAAATGTTGATAACATGAGTCGCGAAAGAGTAGTGCCTGTTATTTAACACCAGGCAACAAAAAATGACCATGGGTGTCATCGCAAAATTAACACTGCCCATCCCTCAATGCCCTTGCATTTTCCCATAGCCAAATTCTTAATAAAAACTGGACTAAGCATGGTGTGTAGAGACAATTTTTTGTTAAACCAAGATCTGAACGACTGCACCAGTGGGTGAATGTGGAAGTCTTAAACAGACGGACTGAGAGTTCCAAACAGTCCCATCTCTCAATCCATGCCCCAAGTCCTTGATCAGACATGCAGGCCGACCTTGACCATCACTTCCTGGACAAATGCTCCCACAAGCCCTGCGTCGGGGAGCAATTGTCCAAGGAGTGGCACTCTAGGTCAGCACACACAATATATATATATATATATATATATATATATTTTAAATTAGCAATTAGCTTCAATTGAAACTTTTTATCCTACTGTCATTACTTAAAACATCAGGAGAAAAAATAAAAAAATAATAAAATAAAAATTAAAAAAGGGAAGGAAGGGTGATAAGAAAAGCACATAAAATCATCAATCCCAAAAAGAGAAGGTAGTCTAAACCTTTCAAAACTAAAACATCTGCTACCTTTCTTTAAATATTACCAGATAAAACCAACAGAATTTCAATCACCCTTACAACCATCCAAGCTAATTTGAAATATGTCCTTAATAAAAGCAAGCAGAGCCAAAGTCAGGGAAATTCTCCCCTCCCATCCCCTCTATATATTTCCCCTTCCACCCCCCCGCCCCCAATATTTTCACAACGAATTCCCTCCAAATCAATGCATTTGATGATGCTAATCCCTGCACCCCCTCCTCCCACACTCCCTTAGGGTACATCTGGGGCAGACCCATCAACAATCCTCCTGACTCACCCAAGGGAGCAGGGTGCTTGAGCGCCCCAGATAGGGAGCGGTGGGAGTAAGGACTGTGATAAAGGCAGTGTGGCACAGACCAACACCCCCACGTCCTTGCTTCCGCATCCCAGTCCATATATATGTAGTATATCAAAGTAACAACTTCAATCTACTCACACGGAAAAAAACAGAGCCAACATGTGTTGCGACGCCCGGAGAGTCTCCGTTTAACCAATCGACAGAAGAGAGACTCATGGGAGAGAAGCCCATAATACAGATGAAAGAAGTCATGGCCGGCCCGGCCTTGCAGCTGGAGACAATAATGGCTATTAACCTGCCTGGGGCAATCCAGCTAATGGCCCTGCAAATCTCCTTAAGAGAGGTTGCCGCTGCCTCCACCAAGTGGCCACCACCCTTCTGTTGGCGGTACCTGCAATGACCCAAGGGAAGAGTGGATCCTGTCATGGAGTAGGCCAGGGAGATGGTGTCTTTCAGCCAGTCGCAGAGACGGAGGAAGACTTTCCCTCCTAGTTCCCCTGAAAGTGGTGAAGAGGCTGTTGGGGGATCTGTACCATCTAGGTAAGTCAATAAGGTAGGGTGGACATCTAGTGTGGCCAGAAGTCAGCCATTTTAGGCCTAGATATGGGAATGACACCATAGATTCATCACCTAAGGGTAACCACTACCTGTGGAGGAGTAACATAGGAGAGCACCCAGTTCACCAAGCTTACCCTCTGAACTAGCTGATAGCAGGAAAATGGTCATTAAGACCAGGTAACAGAACTCCGAGGAGGAGAGGAGCACCCTGGAGAGCCACAGGTACCAGAGAAAGACCCCAAGGAGTGATGGACTTATTCATAGGATGAGATCTGAAAATAAACACCCAACGAGTCTGGTGACCGTGATATCTACTGGAGCCAGCGCCACACAGGGAACCCGGAAAGCTCTAATGGCTGCCCATTGTGCCCTCGGGTAGGAAGGAGTTTGCAAGACCCATATAAAAACCATCCTCGAGGAATTGAGCAATGGCAGCAAGACCACAAGCCAGTGACAAACCATTCAAATTCCACCAAGTGTCTGCCACAGAAGCCGAGGGCCATCTGAAACCTCGAGTCTCTAAGGATGGAGAGCTCAAGAGATGCGGTCACTCAAGGCCCACCCTTTCAATAACCAAGCTGCCCAACTCCATCTGTTGGTCGGCTCCCAGTATACCAGGCAGAAATCCGGAGACCGGGATCTGAAAAAAAGGGACAGCCGAGGCCAAGAGCTGTTTTCCCTGCCCGACCTCAAGACTTCAGTTATCAGGGGAATCTCAGAAAAGGCGAAGAGTACGCAGTCTGGCCATGGGCAGGCTAGAGCATCCATTCCCCAGTCTTCCACCTCTGGAACCGTTGTGCAGATCCATGGAAGAAAAATGTTTGAAAAAAGATCCATCACCAGCCACCCCTATGGGTTCTGCATCAGCGGAAAGGCATTTGGGCTGAGGGACATGTCCGGAATAAATGGCACCATCCTACTGAGGGGGTAGCAACTAAATAAATAAAAAAAATAGCATGAGAAAATGCTGAAGTCGGCACTGAAAAAGAAATCTGAAAACTAACATTTCAAGAAAGGGGAGCGGAGGTGGCAGGGGTGTCCCCTGCTTCCATAGAAAGTAATGCAGAGGACAAATAAAGTTTAAAAAAAAAAGAAAAGAAAAAAGAAAGCACTGTACGGTGGAAGTTCCGCCTCTCAAAGGGGAGGTGGATCTCGCGTCGCATGGATCGAGCCGTGCAGAGGAGCAGCAGGTAAGTCAGCCGCAGTGGTAAGTAACAAATAATTACATACATCTAGTGAGGGAATCTGCTAGAATGTTGTTGACCCCCCCACCTCGCGAGACAGAATTGAAAAGACAACATGTTATGTACTGCCCATTGTGATGAATCTGGACAAATTGTCCCTTCTCTCCAGAGGGGAGCCACCCCCTTTGAGGCTACGGAGGTGAGCCCGTTGAGCAAGACCCTCACTAGGGGTCTAGGCAAGTGGGACCTCACTGGAGTGACTCCCCTCTTGGGGTCAAGGGGTACCATTGCAATAAGGAACTCCTGTTCCAGCGTACCCTATTTGCGTCCATGGGAATTGGAAAGACTTACTTTTGTTTTGAATCCACCAAGTAGTGACATTTCTTCAATCTCTTTGGTTTTGTAATGCTAGATCTCGCCTGAACTCCATAGTCAAAGAGGAAAGACACACTCCTTTTGTTTCTGATGACAGATAAAAACAAGAGAAACTTTGAACTGCGAAGAGACAATCCTACACAGAGGTGCATCTTTGATGGGAAGACGTTCTGGAGGGGCGGAGCCATGTTAGACTGAAGGGCGGGAGGTAGCGTGGAGAGCAAACAAAACACTTGCAAGACGCTGGAAGGCTGGCTTCCTGACTGGCACCGAGACCTGGGTCAAGGAGGAGTCGGGGGACGGTAAAGCAACTGTTGCCAGATGGCACAACCACACAGAAGCCGTGGTGGGCCTGGGGCCCGGTAACCGATGCAGAAACTGGATGGAAACAGAGCAAATCCCTGAGCTCCACATGAGAAGTACATTAGCTGCAGAGCTGAGCAGCAGAAGGGAAGCGAACACTCCTGAAAAGTAACGCTGTGGAGCGGGGCTAAGAGACATTTGAGGCTGGAAGAGCCAGAAAGGTTACAGGAGCCTGATAAACCCGAGCAGAGATAATGCAAGGCTACCAGAGTCAGAGGGCTTCCGAGAGCCCTAAGAAACAGAGATTTGAATATCCAAGGCTGGGAAAGCCATAAGGATTTTGGAGAGCCCAAAAATTTAATATCAAAGGTTGGAGAAGCCATGAGAGTTACAGGAACTCGAGAAACTCAAACGATGACGTGGGCAGGAACCAAAGCAGTACCCTGCCAGATTTGGGAAATCCCGAGAATAAAGAAATGAAAAAGAAATGAAACTATATTTGTTAAAACCTTCTTATGGAAAGAGACCCAAAACCTGACGAACCTTTATTTAAAACCCTCTTTTTCCTGAGGAAAATGAAACCGTATGAAGTATATTTATAAAGACTAAGAACCACAACATACATAACCTGCAGAGAATCTGAGGACTGTACTGCAAGGAATTGATGAACTTTTCAAACCTGCTTTTTGGAGAAGAGATCCAAGTTTTGGGCCAAGTAGAAGCCAAACAAAGGCTATTGCTCTGGCCTCCTACTTTCTGTTAAGTGGGTAAGTCCAGTTAGCGGAAAAGGATTTGGACTAAGGACTGTTTTTCTTTTGATCAGCACCATTAGTTTTAGTTTCTAGGTAGGGAACTTCAGAGGTAGGGCTAGATTTCTTTTAATTTTAATAAGCACCCTTGAACAAGTCAGTCATTAGTCCGACTCCTCCTTCACCACACCAGGTACCCAAAGTACTGGCCGTCATCCCTAACTGGCGGGAGTACATGCCTCCCTGGACGAACAGATAAGCCACCCGGTGGTGTAGCCGGATAGGATTCAGACTGGCCTGCCATGAAGCAAAAGGTGAGAAGAATAGGAGGACCCTCCAGATTGCCTTTTTGTTCCTGCCAATTAGACGACCGGAGGGACTCCAGAGTAGACCTCACTCCATGGTCAGAAATGTCCCTAAGCAAGCAGCCAGTGCTTGCATCCATTGTAACCAGGAATGGGCACAGAGGAGAGGTGAGGTGGAGGGAACATCCCCCTCAGCGGATTCTCTGGTTTGAATCACCAGTGGAGCACATACCTGATCTGGAGTCGACAGGGACTTGCTCATCTTAAGTAAATGGACAATGGAAACCGATTTCGGTAAAGGGGATAAATGTTAGTAACTGAGTCACGTGACCTTTATCCTGGAGGTTGGCACGGGATGATGAGGGACAAGCCACTGAGGTCGCAAATGATTCCCGCTAATTTGGGGAAGCAAGAATCACAGAAGAACCCTGGTTTGCCAGCCTGGCATAATCATGGGGTTGGACAAACATGTCTTTAAGGAGCTTGGACAATCTTCTTTAAAGGTGAGGAGATGAAGTCAAGGAAGGCGGTCAGGCTGAGGATAGAATAATGTGGATACATATCAGGGGTTAGGATACAAGGTGAGTATCACATATAGGGATAACAAGGGAAGGGTCTTCACTTTGTGGAGACAGACCAGGGCACATAGTATTGCGGCAACAAGGTATGCCAAGGTGGCCGTCCTGTAATGCAGGGAAGACCATCCTGCCTTTTAATAGCAAGATGTTGTAAGAGCACTTCTAGGCACGACAAACTTTGTTTGTAGACACAACATAAATCGAGTGAACTGTGAACAGAACCCCATCTATGAAGACCTAAAGTGTTCCTAATTAGCCCCAAGACTAAAGTAACTTATATACTGGTAGCAGTAGTTCCTGAATCTGCAATGCACCTCGTGGTGCTTTACCTGTTGCAAAGACACCGAGATGTGTCTTCCTGTGTTTTGTAGAAATGAGCGGCGCATGCTTTGCTCCTGCTGCAGTGAAACACTAACTCTAAAACAATTCGGGCCTACACACTAGTCTGCTATTTCATATCGATACATAATTCTGTGGTCAAATATTCATCTTGATTTAATGAAATGGACAGAATTAAATTCTTTGCTGGGATTGTGGGTGTATTTTGCAAGATTGGTACAAACATTTGTTTCCGCCACCGGTGAAGAAGCATTTTCCCCTTGGCCAAAGCAATGCATTTAGGCATATTCCTTTTAGGGGGCAACGGGTACCCCTGCTGTTGGCATACTATCTAGCTGTATTATTCCCTTACCCTAAAACAATGCTTTCATTGTGGACAGACAGGTATACCATACTGTACTCCTGCAAGTCTCCCTCAAAGGCCTTATGCAACAGAGCCACACCAATCATTACAATCAATTTTAACAACTAGAGTTTCCAATTTATTTTTTTGTTTTTTTAATTATCTTTGTGCCTCTGCCCCCCTTAGAAATTCCATTCTCATCAATACCCCAATTTCTCTCTTCCGTGATCTACTTTCAGAATACAGTTATAGGCCGCACAAACACCGGAGCAGTTAAGGGATCGCTGCCGCCTGTAAAGGTTTTTAGAACACCCATCCAGGGACTCTTTCCGCGGACCATGAATGCGGCGCTCTAAAAAACACTTTTATTGATTCTAGGATTCTACTTTGAGTAGGCACCCAACCCGTATCACACCTACCTTAACAAACACCCTGTGTCGCTATGGACTATGAACCAGGTCGGGAAAGTAATTGATTTACTTCAAATGATACTAGGGACTTGTACAGATAACAGAAATAATGATAAAAAAGAATAGGCCAACAGATATGGACTAAAACAGATTCTTCTAAGGAAAGGTGAACAGATGATACTGGCAATTTGGGATTTTGGATGGGATTTGAATAGGATGCAAGGGTAAAAAAGCAGGATATGCAGTTTTTGGGTACGGGGATATGATACTTTGAAAGATAAGCTTGAGTTGGGGAATTTGTACAGTCAGCGGGGGCCCTGGACAGTGGGGCTATAAATCTGGTCACTGGGACTGCTGGGCTCTCCTGGATATGATGCAGGACGGCTAAGAAGGTCTGGTCACTTTGGACAGCGGGATGGGTCAGCTGGGCAAGGTCTGGTCAATGGGCTCTCCTAGATGGGATGGTTCTGCCTTGATCTGGATGGGTGGTTCTGCCTGGATGCGATCCACTGCCTCTGGATCTGGTTTTTGAATATACCTTGTGTCTCCCTGTCTCCTACTTTTATAGCCAGAGTGACATCAAAGAATTTTACAATCTGGGGAGTGGAGGAGGGAAGAGGGGGCTGGGGGGGGGGGGGGGGGAGTACTCTGGACTTACCCTTCTACTGGGATAGGCCCGGTTACTGGTGTTCCCTCCTCCCTCCGAGTTGATTGGTTCAGAGGACATGACATCATTTTACGTTTGTGCATTTATGACTTCCTTTGTCTCACCACAGTTACTTTTACTTTTTACCAAAATTAGTTATTGATAAAAAAACAGACATACTAGCCACCGTCATGAAAGATAGATCTACAGATTCAATGGGTCACCAGGAATTGGGCAAGCCGATCGCCGACTCTGTGTGAGGTAGCATAACTTTTTGGCATATTTATGCCCTTTGTATTAGATAAATAATACTTAAAATTGTGGCAATGAGTACACATGTTCAGAAGTACTTTTTGCATATTTCCCCCCAAGTTTCATATTGATCCCATTTATAGAGCAGCCATAACCACATTTGTCCTGGCCATTTCAGTTTACCATGGACCAGAAAGAGGCGCATGGTCTCTTTCTATTCACCAAACATTTCCATAGAAAACTAGCATAACAGAATAATAATTCTTATTCTTTCAGATTGCTGAGAAAAACGTCACTGCAGCAGTCTTAGTGTCAAATGGGGAAAGTTGGTCACGTGGGAGGGCAGGGCTGCCACAGCCAAATTGTCTGCTCTTGACTCGGTTTACACAAAGACCCTCCTGGGAGAGGGTGCTGAAAGAAAATCACACCTTTGGGTCAAACACAGGGCTTCACCCCTTCCTTTGTATTTGATGGCAGTCCTGCAGGTCAGTCTGGTACACCCAGTAATTATCACACCGTCAGTCCCTTAGGGACAGAGAACATGTCCTTGCAGAAGCAGTTCACTGGTAGCTGCGAAAAAAGTGGGAGGGGAAGCCTTTCTGCCAAACTGGTCTTACTGGAATTCCTGGGTCTCAGCCAGGCTGATTGAAGTCTTTGTGGGGGAAAGCATAACGTACATGGCTCTGCAGCCACTCCACCCACATAATACAATAATATTTCTTGCGCGAGCAACAGTGAAATATTTGACATTTAACTTTAAATGACATTTTTCCTTCGTTTTTACAAATGACAAATTCTCACGTGTGCAAGCTTTTACAATTCCTGTTTCTAGTGCAGTTTTACAAATGATATACCCTTCCCATTGACACTTCTTAGGCGGGTTTGCGGGGAATGTTGGTGCATGAACACAGATGAGAAACTACAGAGAGTTTCTTTGCTTTTGACATGAAATAAAAATAGAACGCCAGATTCTTTTCTTTCCGAGTTTGAGTGCAGTAATTCGCATTCAAGAAAGACAAAGCCGTGTCAGTTACACTGTAAGATTCTTGCCCCTTAATTGAATGAGCAGTCAGCCATGGCTGTTTTTATGATGGATTGCCTACTTTCTTTGGTATTTCAGATGGGATGAGAACGCAGGGCTATTTTTCAAAGCAGGACATACTTTCTAGTGTTTTAGATGAAAGGAAAAACGAATTTCAGGCGTCTTGCCTGCAGTGTGCAACTTTGGTTTCCAGATGCCAGAACAGACAAAGTATATCCTTTCTGACTGAGTCATTTCCTTCAGGATTCAAATGGCATTTTCTTCAGGATTCAAATGGCAGGCAAGAACATTTCAGAGCTATTCTTTGGGTGGCAACATTCAATGGTTGCCACACATGTGCCAAGGACAAAAGCACTGCAGTCGTTGTGGCCTTGTTTAAATTCGGTTTGTGGTGGTGGGGGGTAGGAGGGTTCTGCTTTGGACCTCAAAATGTACACCACACGCCCCTCACTTAAAGTTTTGAAAGATACCACTTGTAACCCCTAATTTTTTCAACCCCCTCTTCTTCCTTAACTGGCATGTGTTAGACCGGCCGGAGTATCCCACAACTAAGGCTTTTTTGATAGGTCTTGTCTTTTTGTTGAAATGAACAGTGCACAGATAATCTGTATACCCAATGTCAGGTGACAAGTGCCCCGCCGTGTCCGAGGTCATGTTCCGTACCCAGAGTGACTTTAACAGGGGTTCCTCCATCTAAGGCTCCTGCTGTGTCCTCAATGGATGGGAAATGGCCTTTGAGCCAAGTTCCTCCTCAACCACCGTTTGTTAAAAGTTGCAAACCTTCATAGAAAATGCCAAGGTTTGTCTTGTGAAGACTGATGGGACATTTTAATTTTACACCCCAAAGCCCGAAGTTGATGGATTCGTTTGTGAAATTAGAGGAAATGCCTGGTTTGTCGAGGTAGTGGAGTCACAAAATGGGCACATCTTCATAGAATAACTGAATACTCTGGCCCCTTAAGTGCCAGGCTATTATGCAAGTCTATGCAATAAGGACAAGCATACTTGTCCTTGGCACCGTTAATCCAGGAGCCGCCTTCCGGCCGGGCCGTAGTGCTGGTACGGTCAGTGCAGGTGCTGAAGCTTCTGCCAAATCCAGAGCCGGTCTGGCCCCCCCCCACCCACCTTCATCCTCTGGATGAAATCCATCCTAGACGGCCCTCCTGACACGAACCCGCTCAGGGAATGCACCCACAAGCAGCATACATGCCAACATTCTGTGACCAAAAGCTGTAGGAATCTTAAAGTTTCAAAAATAGTCAGGCGAGGAGGTAATGATAGGAATAGGGCGCGTCAGCAGCCCATTGTCATTGAATGAGCCCGCTGCCGTGGGTGCATTCAATGACAATGAGGCGCCTGCCACGCCTTCTGCCACCACGCCAGCTCGGGGGAGCCCTTGAAAGACACCCCTGAGCTGGCGTGGTGGGGGGCTAATGGCAGCATTTAGCCCACCGCCGTGGGCGCCTTTTACATCAAAAGCCTGCATGCGGTGCCTTCTCCCGCTAAGCCAGCCCGACTCCCCCGAGTTGGCGTGGCCCAAAAAAACTTTTTCCGAAAAGAATAAAATAACTTTTTTAAAATCGGTATTTGTTGCCACTAAATCGGTAGGCGGTAGGACTGCTTAAAAAGCGGTATCCTACTCGGTAGGGTTGGCAAGTATGAAGCTGCAAGTACAGCTCTAAGCGCCAAGGAGAAAGGACCTGGAGAACTGTGGAAGGTTCTGGAACCCGAGACTGAGAACTAAGGAGAAAAGACCATGAACTGGGAAAAAAAAGGGTGCAGGAACCCCTTAAACCGTGGGACTCTGCGCTCACAAGCATGGTGTGGATTGTCCTGGCAGAACATTTGTTGGGAGACTTTACTTTAACAATAGAGATATTCTTTGCATAGGTTTTATCGGAGCACTAGCCCACAGAGGAGAACCACAATCCTGACAAATTTCAATTTAATTACACCGCTTTTTGTTTATTTTGGCTAATCCTGTTCAAACTGAGAGATAAAACCCGTTGTTAACCAGATTACCTGGTCTGACCAGTTTGTCGATCATTGTCGCCGTACAACAGAAAGCTGGGGTCAAGTAAATCATGGTGTTCTTGTCAACACAACAACAAAAAAATAATTCTGCACCATATATTTTATTCCCATAATGTACAACAATAAGCCGAATGCCTATTTCCAACTATAAAAATAGGTGCTTTTCCTGATGAAGGAGAAGCAGACTGTACAGACACCTCAAAGTGTTCCAATTCATGTGTGAAGGATATGCTGCCCGGATTCTGATAATTGCATTATAACCACTTCCAGCCTCACGTTTATAAACGCAAAGCAAAACTACAACTACCAGAATGCAAAGGAACAAACATTGAAGCAGGCACCACTGGCTAATGGCACACGCCATTTTATCGTGATATGCACCATGTCCTGTAAACACTAGAGGAAGCCAAAGGGATCTAGTGTTACCTTGAGAAGCCGCCCTGACCAGACCTATAGTTCTTCGTTTAAGTATGCCAAGAAACATACATGACAGACCCCTTTGCAGACACAACATCGCTTTGGAAACGGTCATAAAATGTGCCTTTTGATGGCTGCCCTTGCTTGATTAAGTTGCTGCTGCAGAAAAGTTCAAAGCAATGCACTTCTGCTTGCAAGCATCCGATCACGACAAATGCACACTTCTTTACATAGCACGCCACTGACTAGATCCCTTCCGCACACAGGGCCGGTGCAAGGAATGTTGCCAACCTAGGCAAACTGTCAGATTGATGCCCCCCCACCACGATCTTTCCGGGTCCTAACCGTCACCATTTTGTTACTGATTGCTGCAACCCATTACATTACCCTCAAACTAACACATTGCTCACTTCTTCTGCTGTGGATGGATTCTAATGCACTTTCTTCACATTAAACTGCAAGAGCACTAGCATGTCGCTGGTACCCTATATCCAGGCAGGCTGGCTGTCTTGTGAAGGCTCTCGGATACAGTTGTGTGTCAGCTACACACATGCGCGCAGCGGGTGATGTCAGGTTGAGAGATGGCCAGGAACAGCAACCGAGAGATAATCGCTTGTGCAGGGTTATTATTCAAAGGGACTCTTTCACAGTGCATGGAGCGGTAATGTCAGTGTGACACCTATTGTACACAGGGATGCACACAGCAGGCTTTACTTGTATTGATGACTGATGCTGGCTGATAAAGTAAACACAGTCTGGCTTTCTTTTGTTTTGCTATCACTCGATTTACCCTCCACACTGAACCTGTTGGTTGTCTCCATGACAATCAGTCTCGCTTTAAAACATCCAGAGGCATGGAAATTGCTCTTCTGAGCACCTGTGAAGACCTGCTCTCAAATCTTGACATTAACTCTCCCTCTGTCCTCATTCTTCTCGACCTCTCTTTTGATTTTGATATGGTAAACCACAACATCCTGATCACCTGTCTCTGGGATACCCTGGGCCTCTCAGATCAGGCCCTGGCGTGGCTCGCCCCCTTCCTTTCTGACCAGCCCTCCCAGGTGGAACTTGGGTCTTTTCTCTCCTCTATTACTCTCTCTACGCGTTGTGTCCCCCAGGGATCTAACCTATCCCCCTGGTTTTTCAATATCTGCATGGCCACTTTGGCCCACAGGATCTCTACCTTTACCTCTAACTGTCAGTGTTATGTGGATGACACGCAGCTCTCTTTCAGGCTAACCTCTGCCTCCGCCTCCTCCTCGCTCATTCATTACTGTCTATCTGCTGGTCGGTCTTGGTTTGCTGCTAACGATCTTTGCCTGAAAGCCAGTAAGACAGAGATCATACTCATTGGGACCCCTGCTCCCTCCTTCCCACTATCACACTGGCCGGCCTCCCTAGGTCCTGCACCCTCACCAATGAGGCAAAAAATATAGGGGTCATCTCTCCTTCTCCTCTCACATCTCAGACACCTCCAAAAAGTCCCAAACCTGGGTTGCAGGTTTCTGGGGAAATGGGGGTTTCTTATTTTTTCTTATATTTTTTTCTATTTTTCTTATCTTTTTTTATTTTTTATCTTTTCGATTTTCTTTTTAGCCTTCTATTCTATCGATGTTTTTTTGTTAGGCATGTTTTCCATTTTTGATGAAATCATTTTTTAGATAACTATTTTTAATGTGGTAAATAGACAAAATTGCTGGGTTTTATATTTTGTAAAGATCCATTTGATTCAAACAAATAAAATTAAAAAGTCCCACTACCAACTACACCTCCTGAGAAGAATTCTACCTTTTCTTACTTTCCCTCAGAGGCTCACCACCTCGAGAACCCTGGTTCTCTCTAGGCTGGACTATTGCAACAGTCTCCTTCTCAATCTTCCCACCTCTATTCTCTGTCCTCTACAACTGATCCAGAACAGAACCACAAGACTTATCGTTGTCCTCAAGCCCAGGGACTGCATCTCTCCAGTGCTGAAATTTCTCCACTGGCTCCCTGTGGCTGCAAGGATCAAGTTCAAGACCCTCTGTATAATCCACAAAGCTTTGTGGGGCAGGGGCCTGCACTATCTACAACGCTCTCTTCCTAAATACTCTCCATCTAGAGTCCTCCACTCATCCTCCTCCAACTCTCTGTGGGTGAGCCACATTCACAAACAGATTTGCGGTTAGATTTGGGGGTAGATCTCTATCCTCTGCAGGTACCTCCCTCTGGAACAGCCTCCCTGCCGCTCTCAGTCTTGAGCCGGAGCACCTTAGGTTCCGTAAACTCCTCAAGACCTTTCTCTTCTCTTCCTCCTCTCTCCCCTGCTAACCTCCGTTCTTTTTCGCTGCACCCCCCTTCTCCTCCCTAACACTGTTCAGTTTTGCTCACTGGTTGCCTGGCTCAGCATTACTGCACTTACACATCACGCTCCATGAGCAGGGCAACGTCTCTGCACTTAACCCAGGGCCCTGCTGGACTGGACTCTTTGGTTCCCCCAGACCCCCCTTCCTCGCACCTCCATCTGTACGCATGCATGACCTAAAATGTACCAGGACTACTTTGTCTGTCCTGTCGATTACATGTAATTCTAACAAATTACAATCAACTAATACCATAATAACGAATTCCCAAATAACACATTTATCTTTGTTTTGGGGGAGGTTCTGTCCCAACCCCCAACCCCCCCCCTGCATTTTTTGGTTCTTAACATTTCACCCGCCCCAAAACCACTATCCCCCCTCCAAACTCTTATTTTTTTTCTCCGAATTCAGTATTTTGGAATTTGATATTTTAGGCTCATTATAATGGTATTAGTTATTTTGGTATTTGTGATAATCATTGCATACTGTCCTCCCCCCCTTTTTGTGTCCCTTCTCCCTAGCTTGGTCGCTAAATAACACTTCATGAACTTGCACTAGGTGAAATGCCGTCAGGCCGAGTATGCTAGTTTTTCTGTCAATCATTCGGAAACTTCAAGGCCTAAGAGTGATCATTGCATTTCCTTGTTCCCGTTCCACCCTGAAGCACTCCACCTGTGTATAAGCGCTGTATAAATGAACAATACAATAAGTGAAAATAAAATAAATTAGTGTCATGATGTTCCCTTAAAAAGGTTACCTTGCACTCCAGTACTAGAGGAAGAGTGATGAGCCGGCACTCCTCACAGCCCCCAAGTCCCCTTTTTCTTTTTTAAGCAAAAACTGTATTTCAAAGTAACCTACTTGAGCAGAGCTGTGACCGAGCAGTAATGCACTGCACTTACTCAACACATCTTTTGCCGTTGGTGCAGCCTGACTGATGGGGCAGAGGGCTGACTCCGAGATGACCTCAGGCGATATGGGGCTATTTGCTTGAGTAAATCGAGCTCAAAGACATCCCAGGAGTGGATGCGTTTTGGGCAGGAAGTGGGTGGGAATGGCTGGCCATAGGGATTAGCATGGCCTTAGGTAGTCAATGGACTGCAAGCTCAAATGGGCACAAGTGTTCCACGAAGGCAGATGGGGCAACTCGGCCCACCCATGTTCCTCTCATTTGCTGTAATCACTAAAACAATGTCTGAGAATCAGGAAGACTCTGCAAACTGCAGGGACACAGGGATTGCCTGTATTCCAGGGTCTCAGTAAACATCCCGTATTTATTCCACGTGGGGCAATGCGTGAATTTCTTGCCTCCAGCTCCCCTGGATGCGTTGAAAAGCTATAATACGAATCCCCAAATGGTTAGCATGGGGGACTGGCTACATTATTCTAGGTCCTGGCTCTGTCAAGAACAAGTGTTGCCCCAAGGAAGGAAATGGTAGCCATGTTATTGATTGACCTTGGAAGGTTGAAAGGTGGAGTCCGTCCTGCTTGCATTAGTGCCATTGACTGGAAGGGTTTCCACTGCACACAGGTGGGGCATCTATAGCAGGCGTATTAACTAAGTGAGCTAAGTTAATGCATAATATATTGCACTCACGCACCTCTGCCTACACTCTGTGCTATTTTCCACTGTTATAGTCAGTGCATTTAGATTAAAGGGCACAAATTGGCGTGCAACCTCAACTATGTTTTAAAGGCGTTTGCAGGCAACGCACTGACTTTCGTGTAATGGAGTGTGAAGGAGACAAAGGGCACACGCAAACAGGCAATCTGAACAGTGTCAGTCTCCTAGTGTTGCACGCGCAGTACAGCAGAGCACACATGTTAACGCAGGTACCACTTCCTGCTAGGGGGATTTGAAGAGGAGGAGGGAGTGTGCGAAGGAAGCAGGGTCGTTCCTATCAAGGCAAAGCAGTATACAATTATTGTTGAGTCCTCACCTGCATGACGTTGACTGTTCCCAGCACAGCCTCAGTACAGTCAGGGCCCGGCCCCAGGGCCGCTCTCACAGCACAGCAGGGACCGCCGCATCCAGGATGGGTGGCCTACGCGGCAGGTACTCACTGGCCTGGCGCTCAGCACAGCAAAAGGCTGCTGCCGGCCTCCAGCCAGGGTGCGCAGGCCACCACATCTGATGGACAGTCCGGATGGTGGACCAATTAAAGTTAACAGGCTCAGGGCAGGGGGCTCAGACAGGCTGCAGAGTGCACTGCAGCATTCCCAGATAGACTCACACCATGACCATCACGATGATCGGTTGAGACTCGAGGGGGCACTTACGGTGCTTCATTCATGGCCTGCCACGTGGAGTGCGAAATACGCAGGTGCTGGACTGTGCCAGCGCTGCCACGCCCATGCCACTCCTGACCCTGACCCGATCCCAAACTTTGCGGCATGGTGGCACCACCTGGTCTGCTGCTTCTGCAGCCAGCCTCAGCCTGCAGACAGTCAGGGCTCGTGCTATCACAGTCAAGGCAGTATACAGTTAGTGTGGAGATGTTAAAGCAGCATTTTGCCGCTCTAACATTTCCACATACAGGCAAGCGCCTAACCTTGCCTAGTGGTAGCACCGGCCCCATTGCAAACATTACCTCTGGCCACGAGCGCTCTCAACATTTCAACCCCGCCCCCTCATACGCTCCCCATACAAACACACATTACATTCCCAAAACTCGGAGGCTCGTCAAACAAGCATTGGCAATGCCAAAGGTTTTGGCTTTTTTGTAGGCATGGAAAAGGCATTTACCAGGCACTGGCGTAGTGGTATTAACTGGTAGCAGGGGAAACATGGTGCTAGTGTCCAGGCATTTAATAGCAGTGCCTGGCAAATGCCCAATTCTTATACTCAAGCCAAAACGGTTGGCCTCATCAATGCTGGTTTTTTAACAGGACTTCTGTGAAGGACATGCATATTGCTTGGGCATCGAGTGGCTGAAGGCAGACCTGGACAAGACATTGCTATTACCCCAGTAGCGGCTTTACAGCTCCAATGAAGCCATTAACTTTAATAAGAATGCTTTAAAAATTTTTTTTAAAAAAACACAAAAAAACAAACACACACTGCTGGATACTTCAAGATCAAAGTTTGACCGTAAGCAGGGCCGGCCTTAGCAGCGCAGCGCCCAGGACAGCAAAACAAAAATCCCCCCGCGCGCCACCCCGCCCCCATCATGTGGGGGCACCACATTTTTCAATAGGCACCGATGATAAAGCATCAGCGTGGTTATTAATTGCGCCGGGCTCCCGAGAGGGAGCGCATTTAATTTCAATAGTGCCTGTGCCGCGCCTTCTCCCACCACGCAAGCTCGGGCGAGAACTTGGGAGACTCCCCGAGCTGGCATGGTACTGGGTGAATGGCACACCGGGCGGTGGCCCTACTCTAAAGCCGGCCCTGACCGTAAAGGCTTGATTAAAGCGAGCTGACAAGAGATCCTAGGAGGAGTAGTTTTGGGCAGGGGAGGGTCAGGGGGGAAGACAGGAAGTGGGTGGGAATGGGCAAAGGGATTCACATGACCAGCCAATGGGTGGGTAAATAACCAAACACCTATAAGCTTTGAATCCCTCCTCATATGCCTGGTCTCCCTAGATATACTAATGCAATAGTTGCGGGTTAGAACTGGCGCTAAAGAGTCACACAATAGCCAAAACTAAAAAGCGGACTGACTGCTTGAATCCATGCATCTCAAAGAGGACTATTAATACCTAGGCTTCGATCCCTTCTCCAGATGTGAATGCCAACAACATGGCGTCTATTTGCCTGCAGTACCTTCTCACGTTTGCTCGGCAGACTCCAACGCAAACGCAAGTGGAATAGACAGCCGCACCTTCGATGAGAACAGCTGGGGTCTGATTCGACAAGCACATACCAGACCTCTGCTCACTACTGTAGACGCTAATGTGGACACATTTCCTGCAAGAAAGACACGTGAACGCAGACTGCAAACGTTAAAGGGATAGTCCAGTAAAAAATGTTATTTAAAGAATAGAGAGGCAACATTAAAAAAAAAAAAAAAATACTAGCACTTTTTTTTAACTTCCTATTTCAAATTTTGAGCTATGCAAGCCCAAAATTCGCAAAAGCAAGCACATGGGCGCATCCATTTTGTGAAATGGATGCCCGCCTGTGCTGGATTTTGCTTTTGCGGCACTAATGAAGGAAAAGCCAGCCAGCTGTAGTAAACAAAAGCTACGGCTGGGTGGCTTTTCCTTCATTGGTGATGTACGCGGAGGACGGGGACCGAAGACCAGAGCAGGAAAGCTGCAGCTGAATCTCGGTAAGTGCCATTTATTTATTTTTTAAAAATAAGCACTAGCTGCGTTTTTTTTCCTACGTTTTCCAGGCTGGAGGAGCCCGGAAAACTTAGAAATAAAACCGCAGCTTTAAAAATGTTGTATTATGTTTGCGGTCGCTTTTGAAGCGACCGCAAACATAAATACAACGTTGTGTTTGAAAACGCTGCGGTTTTTCTTTCCAGGTTTCTCAGGCTCCTCCGGCTCAGAGGAGCCTGAGAAACTCGGAAAGAAAAACCGCAGTGTTTTCAAACCCAACCGCGTTGTGTTTCTGCCTGCTGTGGCTATCACTTTGGGTTACCGGTGCTCCCCGAGGGGAGCACCGGAGACCCAAAGTGAAAGCCAAGGCAGGCAGAAACACAACGCGGTTGTGTTTATATGCCGCAGTGTTTCTGCCTGAATCTGCTTTCCCATTTGGGGCTGTCGGGCCCCCCGTGGGGAGCCCGAGAGTCCCAAATGGGAAAGCAGATTTAGGCAGAAACACAACCGCCTTGTGTTTCTACCTGCCTTGGCTTTCACTGTGGGACTCCAGTGCTCCCCTGGGGGAGCACCGGAGACCCAAAGTGATAGCCACAGCAGGCAGAAACACAACGCGGTGGGTTTGAAAACGCTGCGGTTTTTCTTTCCGAGTTTCTCAGGCTCCTCCGAGCCGGAGGAGCCTGAGAAACTTGGAAAGAAAAACCGCAGCGTTTTCAAACACAACGTTGTATTTATGTTTGTGGTCGCTTCAAAAGCGACCGCAAACATAAATACAACGTTTTTAAAGCTGCGGTTTTATTTCTAGGTTTTCTGGGCTCAGAAACCGCAGCTAGTGCTTATTTTTTTATTTTAATTAATAGCACTTACCGAGATACAGCTGCAGCTTTCCTGCTCTGGTCTCCGGTCCCCGTCCTCCGCGTGCAGCACCAATGAAGGAAAAGCGACCCAGCGGTAGCTTTTGTTTACTACAGCTGGCTGGCTTTTCCTTCATTAGTGCCGCAAAAGCAAAAGCCAGCACAGGCGGGCATCCATTTCACAAAATGGATGCGCCCATGTGCTTGCTTTTGTGAATTTTGAGCTTGAATAGCTCATAATTTTACATAGGAAGTTTTAAAAAAAAGTGCTAGTATTTTTTTTTTAATGTTGCCTATCTATTTTTTAAATACATTTTTTTACTGGACTATCCCTTTAAGAGAAGGACCGGTGGGATTGAAAAGGAAAAGCAAAAACAACCGTTGGCAAAGCAAATCGGTTTTGCCTGTCAATATAATAAGTGCCCTTATATAGCGCTTGATACCAGAATCCTCGTGCTTCCAAGCACTTCTATAACGGGTCTTATGTGCTCTTTTAATTGCACTCAGCCGACCTACAAAGGGTGAAAGGCTGAGCTATGCGACAAGGGAGGCCTGAAAGCCGGACACATCTACCCAGACATCTCTCATGTTCAGCCTCGATGAACTAACGCACCCCATGACATGACCAAGGGGCAGCAAGTCACTCCATTACATGTGATGACAAGCATTAAAGTGCTTAACACAAAGGGCCCGATTCATGGAACGTTTTCCTATGGGATTGCGCCATTATAAAACACTTCCATGAATCAGGCCCAAAATGAGTCTCTTAAAGCAAAGAAAACAATTCGAGCGAACGAAACAATGTTCGATAAACCCTCGGACATCGAGTGTGATCTCAGTTTAATGGAGAATGAAGGCAGCCAATCGCAGCTCACAAAGACCAAAGGAATTTCTGAGCATAATCCTATGGAGGGAATAGCAACACATGGCATCACTGGGATCAGTGAGTCGAACTTCTGGGCTTTTCGGCATATTTTTCACACTTTTTGGGCGGCAGCAAATCCGTTCCACCACCCTTAGGGTCGTGCAAGCCTGGGTTTGTTAGAGCATTCACCGAAACCTCATCCCTATCCTATTATGGAACGTCATCCCCAATGCTGCCAGGTAAAGGGTAGCGCTGGATGGACTGTCTGCCCCGGCTTGCCTGGCCACGCTCGGCACCACCACAGACTATACATCGACCAGGTAATGAACATCGCTCCACTGCCATTTTACCCCCAGGTCTCCCAATGCATTTTGCCCTACTGTGATTTTGCTCCTATATGTGTCACTGGATGTTGCCCTGCTGTGAACTTGCTCCTAGGTGTCACAGTGGATGATGCCCTACTATGATTTTGGTCCTAGGTGTGCCACTGGATGTTATCCTACTGTGGTTTTGCTCCTAGGCGTGCCACCGGATGTTGCCCTACTATAATTTTGCTCCTAGGTGTGCCACTGGATGTTGCCCTGCTGTGATATTGCTCCTAGCCTAGGTGTGCCACTGGATGTTGCCCTGCTGCGATTTTGCTCTTAGGTGTACCACTGGATGCTGCCCTACTGTGCTTTTATCCCTAGGTGTGCCACTGGATGTTGCCCTACTGTGATTTTGTCCCTAGATGTGCCACTGGATGTTGCCCTACTGTGATTTTGCTCCTAGGTGTGCCACTGGATGTTGCCCTGCTGTGACTTTGCTCCTAGGTGTGCCACTGGATGTTGCCCTGCTGTGACTTTGCTCCTAGGTGTGCCACTGGATGTTGCCCTGCTGTGATTTTGTCCCTAGATGTGCCACTGGATGCTGCCCTACTGTGCTTTTGTCCCTAGGTGTGCCACTGGATGTTGCCCTACTGTGATTTTGTCCCTAGATGTGCCACTGGATGTTGCCCTACTGTGATTTTGCTCCTAGGTGTGCCACTGGATGCTGCCCCGCTGTGATTTTGCTCCTAGGTGTGCCACTGGATGTTGCCCTGCTGCGACTTTGCTCCTAGGTGTGCCACTGGATGTTGCCCTGCTGTGACTTTGCTCCTAGGTGTGCCACTGGATGTTACCCTGCTGTGACTTTGCTCCTAGGTGTGCCGCTATAGTTGTCCTCACTGTGTTTTGATCCTGGCCGTCACCTTTGCGATTCTGCCCTCGAGTTTCCCACAGTCATTATACCCCACTGTGATCTAGCTCCTTGGTGTCCTACGGCAGCCCTACTGCCAGGTGTCCAGCTTCCCTCTGGGTTTTCTGCACGTAGATGTCCTGCGCTGGTTTGTATGTGCAACCAGTCACATGGCCTTGCCACAGAAGCCCAGTGACCGTTAGCATGACTCAGGGAGACTATACCGGACCTCCCCAACAGGATGAAACCTAGAAGTCAATCAATTCTCCTGGAGCGATTTGCTGTGCAGCTGGGAACCGAGTAGAACCAACCAGGAAACACCAGCACAACTAGGAGGAATATGAGACAAACATTTACACATTCACCAGAACCCAAGTGGAAGAGAGAAGTGCAACACACAATCTAAACTGCAACAGACTAGAATCCTCAAACCAAACAAGACCGACCAGGGAACGCGCTCAGAAAATTAGCGCCTGGCCACTTCACATCACAAAGGCAAGCCAGACTCCTGCCTCAACAGCAGTTTTTGGGAAAGTCACACTGATCATGAACTCAAAGTGCAAAACAATGAGCTGGTAGCGCAGTTCAAAAAGGAACCCAATGCATGCCATGTCCTCAACCCAAAGACCTGCCAAAAAGGATACATCTCAACCAGACACAAAATGAAATACAGGACCTCTAGTCAAGAGTTCCGCCTGTGGTGAAAAAGACACACTGTAACCTAATCAATGTACACTATGTCCAAGCACAGAACATATTTAAGACTGATTAATCGAAGGGGGTACTAACCCACTCTAGTATGGAAACATGGAGGGCTACAAGGTGGTGGAACACAAACCAACCATCTTCAATCTCATCCATGTGAACCGGGTAGGAACGAGGAGAATACAATACGGCCGGCATCGCATATTCGCTGAGCGGTTCACAAACACTGTTGCCAACTCTGCTAGGAGACTTCAACATCTTGTTCTCAAAAGAACAAGAAATGCCTCCCAGAACACAGAGCTTCTTCTGGGGGAGTCTTCACTCCAAACAGCAAAGGGAAGACACTCAGCTGGACAAACCTGGATGACATGCCCACCAACTCCAGCCCCAGAAATTCATTATGATGCATTGATCTCTATGCGGTACATTTCCGTGATCGACACTCCAAGCCGGACCCTCTGAACAACCAAGAGACCAGCACCCATCAGGAGCGCTTGGAAAACTCGTTTTGGAGGATACCAAATTAAGCCAAGCAATCCGATATCAAACTCCAAGAGGAAGCAGCACAGACCGTCTACCAATGGATTACAAAGGCACTAGTTCCTAAGCAGGCTGGAAACAATCCAGTGCTCTCACAAAAAGGCTCACCCCTGAACTACATACCCTCAAGAAAACCCATCAAAACTGGTAACATCCCGGCAGGGAAAGCTAGAACCTTAAAGGAAAAGCAGCAAACCCACAGCAGATTCAGCACTACAAAAGCGGTCACTGAAAATGTAATGGCACTATGCAGAAAGCATTGGAATGGCTGCATACTCTAGAAAGTTGTCCAGAATGATCAACAAAATGTGAAACACTAACTCATGCAACAAAACTAATACCATCTAGAGAAACCAGGCAACATCAACATCACCCACTCCGAAAACACAGTCAACCACGACCAGCAACCTACAGACTTGGGGTATGCAGCCTCTAGCTAGTCTGATGACGGTGCATTATGGGAGTTGTAGTTCAAAATCTCCAGCAAGGCACAGGCTGCAGACCCTTATTTGCATCGAGAACAGATAGAACATAGTCGCCAAGCCCACCAATGCTCACCCGCTTTAAACCCAGAGCTGAAATGTAACTTACCAACTGAAAACGGAAAGCAACAAAAGCGTGCTCACTACTGACAACCTCTTCCTATTCCCCCCACCCCCAAGCATCTACATAGACCTTCTTAGCAAGGAGAAAAAGAAAGCCTCTACCAGGAACTCATGAAGTCATCACCAGTGACAGGGCTTGTCCCGCAGAACTTTCAAAGATGGCCTACACACAACCACTGCCCACCTGGGGGTCCCACACAGTACCGATCAATTTCCAAAACACTATTCCCAGAAAAAGTCATGCAGAGCTATGCAAATCAGTCCTGGAACACAAGCTCAAAAGCCTGCACCAATTCCAAGCAGGGCTCAGACGCTTGAGAGGAACAGGGTGAAGGCATGTATCCATTTGCCACGTCACCACCACCACAGCAATTGCACTCCCAACATCTCTGCAGAGTTTGACATATGGAACTATTCATCACTAATTAAAAGACTGTGGGTAGCAGGACTTGGCAACAAGGTATTGCAATGGATGAATTCATGCTTTACGGCTACTACCTCCTTCGAGCTCACATATCAAATTCTACAGCAAAAAAGGTAAGCGCATTACTGCTGCTCTTCACCATATACAAGATTCCACTTCTGAGACTCATTGCAGCACCTCCCAAAACAATCCTTTGTGTTTACGAGGAAATACCTTGAGACAGCGATGATGATGTACAGTGTCGTAGCCGTGTCCAAGAAGTACTTTTCCCACCTACACTCAATCAGGGGAATAATGCCCCTCCTAAACTTCCCACAGATTCCATGGTGCCATCAAGAATCAACAGCATGCTAGATTCCAATATGGCCGCCATTTTGGGAACACTGTGAGAAGGTGCTCTCCAGCCCCTACCGCCTAATAAGTGGAAAAAGCTAAGCTAGATCCCCCTCCCCAGGTAAGATATGGTACCCACTAAAAGGCGCAGGTAGAAGCCGTCTCTGGACTCAAAGCCGGGGGCCAGAAGCAGCAAGAACTGCGACAGGCGGCGAGCCGTCAAGAGGAAAGCGGGCTGGCTGGAGATCTGTGGCGCAGTGCGTATGGGCCGGGGAGTGAGCAGGAGAGCGGTGAGAGGCCAATTAGATACGCTAATAACAAGCAGAGTGGAAAGGGCACTGGTGCATCTGAAACAGAAATACTATGCAAGGGGCAATAACGTGGCTAGAATGCTGGCTAGGATGCTCAGGGTGGAGGGAAAAAAAAAGGAGGACCATTCTAAAAATAAGGACCGCCAAGGGGGAAGAACGATCAGCTATTGACTATCAAAAGGGAATTCACAGACTTCTATGCGAAGGTGTATAGGTCAGAAAATCCGGAGGGGTTAGCACTGGAGGATTATCTAGATGGCTGCCAGTTACCAATGAGAATGACGTGAGAGAGAGAGATGCTCGATATCCAGAGAAGAGGTGACTAGACCGATAGCCTCACTCCCCCTTAACAGAGCCCCGGGCCCCGACGGCTTCTCAACTGAATTTTATAAAGCCCACACAGATACTGGCCGCGCGATTAGCAGCAGTATTTAATAGATTTGGGAAGGATGGGGGAATAACGCTGTCAATGGAGGAGGCGAAAGTGATATTTTTGCCAAAACAAGAAAAGGACCTGACCCAGTGCTGCTCATATAGGTCGATTGCTCTTATCAACACGGATGCCAAGATATACACAAAGAGCTTTACGACCCGGTTGGAATCTCTCCTCCCCGATCAGTCGGGTCTCATTCGGGGACGTTAGACCCACGATAATATCAGGAGGGTAACTCATGTCATCGAGAAGGTGATGAAAAACGGCCTTGGTGGTGGAGCTGGACGCTGAAAAAGCATTTGACAGAGTCGAATGGCAGTTCCTATTTGGTACACTATTACACTATGCAAGATGGGGCTAGGGGAGGCCTTTATTTCATTGATTGCAGCCAATTATAAAATACCATCCCTGCGGCTACCGATTAATGGCGAGCTGTCAGAGTAAAATTCTCAAGGGGCACAAAGCAGGGGTGTCCGCTATGCCCATCTTGTATGCCTTATACCTGGAGCCCATCCTAAGCAGGATTAGGTCCAACCTGGATATCAAAAGTGTTTCATTTTGAGGGAAAGGACATAAGGTTGCTGCTTTCGCAGACGACATGCTGCAAATAACCCGGAGGACTCGCTGGAGGCGGTGGATAGGGAACATACTCATTTCTGGGAGGTGGCGGGGCTGAAAATAAATAAGAGCAAATCGGAGGTACTAGGCCTGCAGATGACACCGGAAGGGGAAGGAGGGGTAAAGTCCAGATCACTGTATGCGTGGGCTAAGAACAAACTGAAATATTTGGGAGTATACCTCATTAAAACTATGGAGCACTTTTTTGAGGCTAACCTCCCTCATCTTTTGGAGTTCATTAAAGAGACACCGACCAGATGGTGGTGCAGCCGAGGCTGCTATATGCGTTTATGGCATTACCCATAAGGATACTGAAGTCCTTCTTTAGATCTCTACAAAAACATACACAGGTTTGTTTTCATTTGGAGTAGAAAGAAACAGAGTATCCCTTCCAAACTGATGCTACTACCTAGGAGTAAAAGGGGCATGCGAGGTGCAGATCCATTAGCAAACTACTGGGCATCCCAAATTAGAGTGGTGAGGGGCTGGTCGAAAGATGAGAAGAGATGGAGGGAGATGGATAAGGCGGTGGTGGGCCCTAATGTAGAGGAAGTCCTATGGCTACCCCAGGAGGATAGACCGCAAAACATGTACTGCAGCTCAATTGAAGCCCTGGTGGGAGATATGTGGGACAAAGTCATAAAACACTAAAATAACCATGTTTCCCTCGCCACTCACTCCAATATTTAGGAACCCACAATTCACACCAGGGTGGGAGGAGAGGGGGTTCTAGAAGTGGCAGGACGGGGGATGCAACAAACTACGTGACCTATTCGAAGGGTTAGAGATAAAAGAGTTCATTAAATGTAAAAGTGATTTTGGAGTGGGGGAAGAGGCAAGATTCCAATATGCCCAGTTTAATGTGATAATGGAAAAATGCCAATAAACACGTTTTTGAAGAAAAAAAAAAAAGAATCAACAGCATGTACCTTGGCATTAGCCTCCTCTAACCGTACTGCCAAAAGTTTACAATGGGAAGATGTGGAATTCATGGAATGACAAACGACAAGATTTTCACGCCAAGTTCAAAAAAGAAACCAATTTGAAACCTAGACACAATTTGTTGCCACACCCTACCTTTGGAGCAAATACCTCCTTCCTATGAGGTCATTTCAGCTCAGTCTAAAGTTATATCAAGGGTGGATATCCGTCTACACTCAAACATCAAGGGTCTGCAACTTGCTGTCCTTTAGATATGTTGCATTGCAACTCCCAGGACCCCTCACCATTAGAGATCATGGGAGTTGGAGTACAGAATATCTGGAGAGTTGGTTGCAGACCCCTCATCCATCCTTTGGGACACTTGCAGGGGGTCTTCGTTTATCTCTTGCCAGTCTAGTCTGCAAACAAGATTTCATGTTGGTGCAAAACTAAAGATGCAATGGTAACTTTATTATCTGAAGTCTACGACAACCAGAAAAACTGGGCTCACAGCCTGGCACCCTCACTTGACTATGCAATCCTGTGCAAACCACTACCCAAATAGGTATTTTGCCTCCTTGACTGCTAAAATTGGGATCACCAAGAACGTATTTGGTTCAGTGTGCACTACACAAAGTGCCTCACTCATACCTCGCTTATTAGGCTGGTGTTGGCACTGTATATTACATTTGAGACTCATCTGGGAACACGCACAACTGGCCGAATTGCCCCTTATCTTGCTCATGACACCACTCAACATATGGCCCTTTGGGTAGCGTGTCATACAGTGGATGGGAAGCAGATTAACACTTACACCAAATAACAGAACCAACTCAGGAAGATGGCAAATCGACTTCCGTTTTAGTATTAATTATCTAAAACAGAGTACAACAGACATCAACGGACGTCGCACAAGCATTCTCAAAGCATTTCATAAAAAATCATATTTTTATAGCACAAATTCATCATATGTGACGTCATACTACGTGGCAAATAAGAAAAACCTATGACGGGTTGTGATACATTCAAGGGGAACATCTAAGTATACTTTCTGTAAGGGATTGGGTTGTGATAGGTTATCTACTGTTAGGTGGACCACTTAAGCCTACCTCTAGTGCAAGTCATCTTCAACACTTATTAAGTACACAGTATCTCATTGGCTTTCAAACTATAAGGCCCTTAGTTATATGGCCTTCTAAAATTGGCTGGCATGCTCGTGCCAGTCTGGAACATTTTTCTCACTTAGCAGTACGTATGCTCATACCCAGGTGCTATGAGGTGGGCATGATTTTGCCTCCCCACCAAATTAGCCCCACGTCTCATCACCCATGCCTTCTGCCATGAAGATTGTCTTTGAACTTGGCCTTGCCGAGTATCCGTGCGCCTGGGAATATAAGGGAGTGTGAGCACTCGCTATCGTTTGCTGGAACTCCATGCTCAGCTTCTATTTTCATCCTTGGCTCACTTGACAGGAGACCATACAAGGACAAATTTGCAGCATTTAGTGGTCTTAAATGAATCAAACTTGACACACAGGGTGTTCTTACTTTGCACCTTAACAGAGGATGATTCAGCATCTCACGTTCACCACCTTCAAGAATAGATAACCGGCCTTGACTTGCTCGAACTTTGATAACAGGCCAGACAGCTTCATCATTCAAGTCCACGATCTCAGCTAATTCTTTGCTGCAACACAGTTCTTGATCCTTCTTTCTCCGTGGGTCCGAGCTTACTAAAGTTTGTCATTGTCGAGGATGCATCAGATATGGTTTTCTCAGTGGGTATCTTTTCTCGAAGATTTTCGGCGGAACGGTCACAACTGCTGGTGTCAAACATGGCACAATTGCAGGCGTCCAGCATACAGGTAGTAGGGGGGTGGACTTCCCGCAGAGGCATTCGGCTGCTCCTCTACACCACCACTTGTGAACCATAATGCTCTCCTAAAAATGTTAAATTAATGATTTCAAGCATTCGATTTTATACCAAGCTTTGCAGCCATTTGCATGTTCTCTTGGTGCTATGGGACCGGAAAAGGGATGGGCCCATGTTCGATTGGTAGGGATAGAGGGGAAAATGCAGGGACGTCACCGAGGGGTCGTACCTGCAACCCACAAGGTCTCCCTTGCTACCCTTAAAAAAAAAAAAAATGTAAATGGAGGCTCCTGGCCGGTGGCCAGCAGCATGTGGATCTTTGTTTCTGGAGTGGCTGGTTTTCTGATAGCTATAGCTGGTAAGATAGCTCAGTGGGTTGAGCGCTCACTGCTGCTATGTGTGTGATCAGCAGGTTCGACTCCTGGCAAGGTCAACTCCGCCTTTTATCCTACTGAGTTTGATAAATGAGTACCAACACAGGTTGGATGATATTGTATGTATATTTGTTCTATATGAAACACATAACTGTAAGTGCTATATAATAACAAATCATTATCATTTGGCCTTGGACGTCAGCTTGCATTCACAGTAATTTGGTAATATGGGCCTACACGCTCTGATATTAACGATGGAGTGGATGGAACATATGGAGTGGATGGAACGCATGGATGGAATGCATGGAACGCACAAACAGAAAGAGTAGTTGGAACAGAGAGTAGTTGGAACAGAGAGAGGGATGGAACAGATGAGATGGATGGAACAGATGAGATGAATGGAACAGATGAGATGGATGGAACAGACAGAGTAGGTGGAACAGATAGAGTGAGTGGATGGAGTAGGTAGAACGGATGGACCGGATGGATCGACCGGATGAGGGGATGGAACGGACGGAGTGCATGGAACGGACGGAGTGCATGGAAGGGACGGAGTGCATGGAACAGATAGAGTGGACGGAAAGGACCAAGCAAACGTCTTGGATGGCGCAGATGACAGACGGTGCGGATGTCACAGATGTTATGGATGGTGCAGATGGGGCAGATGTCACAGATCTGGCGGATGCTGCGGTTGATACAGACGTTGCAGGCGGTGCAAATGTTGTGGATAGTGCCGACGATGCAGATGCTGCGGATGGTGCAGATGCCGCAGACGGTGCAGATGCTGCAGACGATGAGGATGCTGCAGACGGTACGGATGTTGCAGCAGATGGTACATATCTGTATCTCCTATATATGCTATGTACCTGTATCCCCAAGTTTATCTGTATCCCATGTTTACCCCAATCCATCCTGTCGCTTTATTTACTGTCCTGCTCTTGTGCCTGTTCTCAGGCGCTTTACTGATAAACAACCATATCACACTACTACGCTTACTCTCGCCTATACATCATCATTCAACTAGAACACAACTATACCATGCTAAATTCGGCATAGCTGTTCACATACTAACAGGACCCCGCGAACACCTCATCACCCTAATAAAACACAGCTAACTGAGCACATTCCGGCTAGCTTAGGCGTTCCTCAGGCCTAACTCAGCCAGAACTCAGTCTGAACACATCCAACTTTCCTCAGCACCACACCTACCGCTGAGAAGCAGCTATCATGCAACAAGCACACCAGCTGCACACATACCTGGTGCGCATACGCACCATATGACACACTCTCTCCCTCTACTGACTTGGACTGCGGTTCCCGAGGGCGTTCAACCTACCAGCGCTTTGAGGTCATACCAATGATATATAAGGTGCTATATAAATGCCAAGTAACATAACATATGGTGAATCTTTTTTACATTGCTATCGTAACCATGTTTTTCGTAGTGTACTTAGAAACAATGCTATGTGAAGCCACTTCCCGTTTTGTCAAGGGGTGAAAGGTAGTGTTCCATCGCTTCCTGTGATGTCACTTTGGGATGGGGCCAAATTATATCACTTCCTCTGATGTCATCAGAGGTCAAGGGTCATGTGATGTCACTTCCGCTACCCCTGGCATTTTGTGAAATGACGTCCATGGGAAAATGCAAAATAGTTTTGCTGCTGTGTTGGTACATGTAAGGCAGACAAACCCCGTTTTATTGTGCAAATATTTTTCTAAGCGATTTTTGCTGAGGGATCTGGAGGTACTCACAGCTGTATCCAGAATCCAGAGGGGGGGCTTTTTGTGCTCACAATGCGAGGGTGTGTTGGCTCAAATGGTTATACAAGCTGTGGGAGGTATGCAAAGTACGGATTTATTTGTGTGTGCATTTGCAGATTTGTTTAATTAGTTTGTGGTGTCTTACTTGGTGTGTGTAGTAGGAGGTGGAAAGTCGAATCTATACAATATTCCTCAATTTTGCAGAATGGCAATTTGGCAACTTTTTAAAAAAAAAAATCAGATCAATATGTGGTACATTTGGGTATAGTATATAAGAGGGGGAATTGGAAGTGCAGGGGGGGGGTCTCCACTGTTTTTGCAGTACAAAATAAAAAATAAAAACAAAATTATAGCAAAATCACAAGACGACAAGCAGGAACAGGCAAGAGTGGGCACCGCAGGAGCAAGTCGCAAGAGTCAGCTTGCCCGAGGCATGAAGTGGATGGTGAAGGGAGTGCTGCAGCAGGATTTATTTTTTCTCCACTTCCTTGGTCTACTCCTCTGGCCTGCTGGTGCCTGGGAAAAGCTTTCCTAGGATTTAAGTCTCCAGCCATCTCATTTTATCAGCCAGAGAAGGATACAGGGTTCTTCTGGTTCATCCGCTATACAAACGTGTGACCTGCAGCTTGTACATAGACTGTGCAGCTGGTGCATGAACAAACTGAGGTACTTTACAAATGACATTCAAAGTACCTAGTTTACCAGATGGATGCAGGGCTCAGAATTATCCATTCTCGTTGCTCCGGCAGTCTTCCCTTCCACCAATGCGTGGCACCTCTGCACTATTACAAAATAAGGACCAGGCGCATGCAAGCGATTCTTGCTCCAGCCACCAAAGGGCCCCAGCGCAGTCCGAACTGCTAGGCCACATCTCCTGTGCACAGGAACACAAGCAAGCGCCGCCATGTGTTGGCCCTGTGGTCTGGCACTTCGGGCAGGACCTAGACTGATGGACCACCATAAAATGAAAAGGATGCCCAGAGTAAGTAGTGCGACTGGTTGATATCGATTATAGGTCTGCCCTCCATCACCTTTTGGTTTTAGTTTACCATATACTCACCGTTATGGACACACTTGCTTCCTACACCTTGGGACTAAAAGCAGCACAGCACCAAATCAGGTCCAACAAAGAAGGACCTGAAAGGGCCAAGGTGCGCACGGCAAGTATGGAGCATCCTCCCCTTTTCTCATTAGGCATCTCCCTCCCTACCTCTAGTTTCCCAACCTACCTAGAGGACACCTGTGTAGGAGCCCGGCACACACGAAGCGGTCATGGCTCAGACTTTTCATTAAAGACATTTATAAGGTCCTGTTTGCGTAATTGTTGGCAGAGCTTCTATGCAAACAGACGGTATCCGGGGTATTTGCGACTCAACTCTTGGAGGATTAAGGCACTCCCACGTCGAAATGACATTGCACTCCTATTTCATCAATGCCTCCCCTGCCCCAGGCAGGAGGGGCCTGCATGAAACAGGGGCCCCAAGTTTGGATGTTTGATTACAGTAGGCATTGCCCAAGAGACAGTCTTCATGCCCCCAGATGTGGGTGGCGGACAGGAGATGGAAACTGAGGTGGAGTCTCGGCAGAATCTGGGTTTCGCCAGCGCCAGAATCAACAGCGAGACAGAAAATGCAATGGGAGAGGCCAGAGTCCCGTGGAGGTGATGAAGAGGAGCAGCGAAATCCAATGAAGGCGCCCGTTTTTCCACTTCCGCTCAATAACCCTCAAGTTCATTTCTGGAGAAAGGCACCAAATGGCAAAGCTGATAGGGTTGGAAGTATATGGCAGCCCCTCCTGTGAACAATGGTAAAACCGGACCTCGATTTTCCTTCTAATGCTGAACCTATTGTGGTGAGCTGGTAATCTTTCCTCCTCAAGACTAGAGAGGTGGGGGTCACCACAACTAGCATGACATGCTTCCAACGGGCAGACCGGCCTGCCAGTGCCAGCGAATACACAGAAGTATGGCCCTGGCAATTTTTATAAAATAAGCAAATTGTAACCCAGCTCTGTTCGTCTGATCTCAGTGGACAAAAGACTAGCTACCATATTACCTTGGCCGCCAAGGCGTCCTAGCACGGGCCGGCAAGGCATCATCGCATGGGCACGGCAAGGCGTCATGGCATGGGTGCCAATATGAAATACAAGTCATTGGCACACATCCTAGCGTTATAAATGGAAACCCCTTCCTCTGACTTGTGATATTTACATGGCACACCTTTTCTAATGGGAATCTCCCTAACATGGAACATCGCCAAACTTTTACTACAGTTCAAGAAAGAAAACAACCCCTCGTCGATTCCCTTACGGCATTCCTAAATTCTAGCGTCCACTCCTAACCGAAAAAAATGGTGACCTGAACGCGTGCTGGGTAAACGCTGTCAGCAGAGCAAATCTGTAGACAACTGTCTTTCATAGTGGAGTGGAAACACCCCGAGGGAGATGGTTCCAGAATGCATCGGATGTGAAGGATGAGGTGCGGTTGTGCAAAGAAACCCTGTCCTCCTTTCAATAGGACTCGCACAATACTGCTGTGTAGAAACAAAGACACCACTCCTGGTTACATTCCAAAGGCCAAGCCCAAATGTAAAAAACATCCAAGTCAAGTGGAGACAATGCTGCATTGCTTGGACCTAAACCTATGCACTTCAAGGCACCAAATCCTTTATTTAAAAGAAGTCTTGATAAACCCTGAAAGGAATTCTAATTTCCTCACTATGTTTTAACCTTTGATCTTGCGCTGCCAGCTCCATTTAAAACAGTTAACGAAAACTTTAGATCGAAAATTAGAGAAAGAAATCTTTGGAGGAAGACTCCCGAGGCCTTCGCTGAACCTGCTAGCCAGCCCAAGACTTCTGAAGGCCCACAAACGAAGGAGACACACTCCCTCGTGCGTAACTTTACAGACATCCCTGCTAAGTTATCAATAAACTTGCACCTCTTGTAGACAATATTATAAAAAAACGAGGATCTTAGCAAAACTTGATTTTCGGCAGAAGTCATAAATTACAGAAAAGCCAAGAGATTGCAAGAAAGGTTATGGGGGAGGAATCCCACCCCCAGACACGCTTGCTGAATACAAGCATCCTCCTGCAGATGACAAACAAGCCGCCCTCTTTGCAAAAAAGGCGAACTATAATGCCAGAAGATCAAAGGCTAGTTCAGACAAAAAACGCAAAACCAACAAAAACCACAAAAAATAAAAAGAGTTATTCCAGAATTTCTAAAGTTGGAGGGAAAAGCATGTCCGCATATTGCTAGATAACAAAGCAATACTTGGTGGAAAACTATTCAAGGTGTTTTGCTTTCTAAAATAAAATCCCATCAAGAAACTATTAATATTGGTCGCTTAGATCTCTCTAATCATAGTGCACTCTCACTCCCCATTGATTAAGTTCTTATTTATGCTTCCGACACAGTTCCCATTTTCCCCCTCAACCTCCCTACTAAAGGTGGGCTCATCAGCATGTTTACCAGGCTTCATCCTACAGTCTGTGATGGTAGCATTTGTCCCGCCACTTTCATTATACTGTGTCTGGCACCCACTAATCGTATGAGCACCTGCGCTACCACTGTAGTTCCCCAATGATTAAAAAACGTGTGGATCACACCAATACTTAAGAAAGCAACCCTTGATCCATAGGATTTGGGAAACTATCGCCCCATTCAAACGGTTGAAGTTTCGACAAGGGTGTATACCTACAGCTACAAAAACTATCAAAAAAATAACGTATTAGGTAGACACCAGTCCGATTTCCGTGCTATGCATCGCATTGATACCGTGGTATGGAATTTAAGAGATCATTTGGTTGAATTAATTGAAAATGGTTAACGTTGCTTTGCTCAGGCCGTTCAATCTCTCTGCAGCTTTTGATTTAGTTGATCACTCCCTTTGGCTTGAGAGGTTCGGTAGACTTGCCAAGTGCTCTGATCATACAATTGCATGGATGGCTCCATTCCAGAGTCAAGATCAGCGTGGGACGCACCTGGGGCTTTCCAGGTGCAGCCTGAGGTTTTGACATGTGGTGTCCCTCAAGACGCCTGCCTTTCTCCAACACTTATTAATGTTTACATACGCCCACTCTTGGACCTACTGGATGGATGTCGGATAACACATGCCAATTTTGCTGACGATACTCAGCTCATCTTCGAACTCACAGGTGATTCCGATCTTTTTTTTTTATTATTAAATTTATTAAATTTTACGTATATCAAATCAACATATCAAATGCATCAACAAGAGAACAATTAAATTCATCACATCCAATACCTTCAAATACCACCACCACTCCTCATAACTGGAAATTTAACAAGAAACAATAGTATTACTCATCCAAAAATCTACCCACATTTGATCAAACAAGTTCATCTTTTTATCTCTGCGAAGAATTATCGTCTCAAACTTGGAAACCAGTCTTAAATCCTCCACCCACTCTGAATATGCTGGTCTCTCATCACATTTCCATTTCCTCAAAATTACTTTCTTAGCAGAGTTTGCAGTCCTGAAAAACCAATCTTCATTCCAATCTTGACACTGCTAACGTCAATAGAGTATGTGAGCTCATCCAAAACTGGATGGTTGTTAGCTCTCTTGCCCTTTGATAATAATAAAACAGAGCTTATGGTCGTAGGTTCGGGCCAATGACTAAGAAAAATTGATGCAAAAAATGAATAGGCAGTTGTTTGAGCCAAGTAAGCTCCCATGTGAAAACCTAGCGGTCCTACTCGACTCTGGGCCCTATATGAAGAAACGTGTTCTGCAGGTGAAGGCCTCCTGTGCCTATGCGAGTAAGCTCCTAAAGCAAATCAAGCCCTACCTATCCATTACAAACTTGTCCACAGTGGCCTCTGCACTTGACAATACAAGTAATGACTACCGCATAGTCTTTTAATTGGCACCACAAAAGACAATGTTAAAATCCTCATAGTGGCTCAGAATTGAGCCGCGAGAGCCGTATGCGGGAAAAGCAGACAGGACCATATAACAGAGGCTAGAAGAGCTCTAAACTGGCTCCCGGTCTGTCACCATATTACTCCCAATATACTAACCCTCACAGATATATATTTCAGGTAAAGCACCTGCGTACCTTATAAAGCGTATACATAAGGCACCTGTACTGCGAACCCTACATTCTAAAAGGCTTGATAAACTTACCACCCCAAAACACAAGTTAGAAAGCTTTGATAGCACAAGCTTGTGTGTGTGCTCCCACTCTCTGGAGCTCAATCCCGCACAGCATAAGAAAGATTCCCTGCCTTGCCAACTTTAAGAAGGCAGCTAAAACTCACCTCTTCAATTCTAAGGATTAACTGCCTCCTAACCCCCACTGACCTGACTTTCGTTACCCGATCTTGCTCCTTTTAGGTTTGTTGGTCTGCTGTCTTGTTTTTTTGTTGAGCGCAGAGGCCTCCGGTGCGCAATGTCCTATATAAGAAATTAAATAATAATTCCAGGCGCATGACATCCCCTCTACCCCCGGACATACCACCTCACAGAATCTCCCAAACCACCCGAATCATTGAAATCCCTCTTCTACCAGCTTTACAAAATACCTGGCACTCAGACAGCTCTCCTCTTGCTCCTCTCAAACTCAGTCCCCTGACTCCGTCACCAACCTTAAAAGACTGTTACCTGACCTCTCCCTCACGAGAGGAAACAAGTAGGAGTTCCACCCCCGTCGCAGCCCTGCACACTCTTCCGTCCCCTCTCCCAGTTTAGTATCCAAAACTCAGAACAGGGTCTCAACCCCTCACCCATCACACCACTACACCCACCAATACCCAGGGGTCTCTGATTTCGTGAGCTCTCTTCAGACAAACGCCAACAATACACTAAGCCTCCAGCTACAATACCCGGCACAGAGACCTTAGGCCCCCCCCCACCCATTAGAATCCTCTCCCCATCAAACAAATCCCAGCCACAACACCTTTCCAATCTGGCAGACCCTACCACACCCCGGTCACCCAGGGGATGCCCCACAGAGGACCTGAACCTCCACCAATGTCTGCACAACACAGGACCATAATTTCTACAGCAGAAACTCACTCCCTACAGGACCACCAGAAACCTGAGATCACGGGCAGCTCTCCTACTAGTCATCACCATCACAAAATCAACCAGAATAGGTTCCCATTATTTGGAGCTCGATCCCATTTAACATCTGCCACAGAGGATCACCTTGCTTTTCGGAAGGCACTCGCCCTTCTTTAACTTGACTGACCAAGTCCATCTGCTGAGTGGACCATCACCCCTCAGACACGTAGGTGGAGGCACCGATGAGTCACTTGAGGAGACAACTACACAGTACATAGCCAGCACGGAAAGGATTCCAATCAATCCGTATAATACGATTTGCAGCCCCTCATCGCAACTAGATATCAGCCTTGATTCTCTGGTATGTATAACACTCCATCTCAATGGAACTTGGCCGTATCCCTTCCAGGCAGAGCCAGCCACAATCCACTACTCTTTCCTAATGCACATTACCTCTGCCATTAGAATGCAGCAGAGTCCCACAAAAACAAAATGCAGTCCAGCTGGGCACATTATCAGTCTCCTTGACTCACCTACTCTCCTGACAGTCTACCACAGCACCCATCCACTAGCCAGATCTCTATGGGTCGCTAGCAGGGACTTGTCCGCCCCTCCTTTCCTTTGTGCTGGCTAAAATGCACACACACATTCTAAAATCCTCCTTTCAATTCTCATACCTCGGACTTCGGTCGTCTAAGGGCGTTCGCCCACATGGCTTGGAGGTCATACCAATGGCATCAGGTGCCATACAAATTCCATATAACAACCTAAATTCTAGGTGAAATTACTCAAGCACTCTTCGGCTCAGCCCCCTGGAACTTAATCCTAAACAAAGATGCTTGAGCAGGTCTGAACATCTAGAAAAGGTGTCCACAACCTTTAACTCGCCAGATGCCCATCAGCCAAAGGCAATAGTGGAAGGCCATGGGATTTGTAGTCCAAACCATAGAAGAGCTACAGGTTCCAGACCTCTATAGAGGCTTGAACACACAGTCTTAAGTTCGAGGAGCGATGACCTCTATGTTACATCAGGAGAATCTCGAACGGGAGGCGTTGAACGCAGAACACTATGATGTGTGGGGTCTGGCTGGGATCAAAATACAGAAACTAAGATCTGAAACGTTGGGGGGAGGGGGCGTTGAACACCACATTTTGCAAGAATAGGAAGTAAACAATAGGTTAAATGATATGCCTAGAATCACACAACATTTGGCCATGTGCAAAGGCTGGTATTAGAACTCGGATCTCCAAGGTCAGCGATACTCATTTTGTGCGCAGAGGTTCTTGTTACTGCTTAGCATGTTGCACAATACATTGTACTCCTTCATTAGAATATTGCAATCTTCTTGTTTCGGATTGGCTTCCTTAACCAGGCCTGCATGAAGCAGCAACTTTAAAGCTTTCTGCAGGGTTGACCCTCAAATTCCTCGCCTTTAGCCTTGAGACTTCTCACAGCCCCACCTGCTTCTGCCCACTTTAGAGTCCTCTTGTTCTCAAAACCTGCTCAATGGTTAACCCCAAAATGCATCAACTCTAAACAACTGTCGGCTCCCATGCTCAAACCCAGTGCACTTTCTAGAACCCATCAGGAAATCATACGAAGTAACCTCTCCCACTTGACAGATCGGAAACGCCAAGAAACTCTACATCCCCCTCCATGAAGCGGGATGCCCAAGAGATGTTCAATGTTTTGACCAAACTCTCAACATCACCCTTACGACCACCTTGCCGCCCCATGTTTCTAGAACACTAGCATTGCTGCCATCCTGAAAGACCCTTCTTGACCCTCAGTTCCCCACTTTCCAAAAATACTGTTGCCCGATTTCTAGTATCTCCTTCATGGCCAATAGAGAAAACCTCTCGGCTGCTTTTCATTCCTCCCTCCACTCTGCTGATGGTATGGCCCATGCACTCTCCTGGAACAACTCGTTCCTTTTCTCAAGACCCCAGATTCTTACTGTACCCCCTTTCCAGGTCAAGCTTCAACCCCCTCCATTGCACCGTTCCCCGGGCTCCTGGATTTCGCTGCTCCTCTTCATCACCTCCATGGGACCCTGACCTCCCCTGTTGCACCTTCGGTCTCACCGTTGTTTCATGCGCTGGTGTAACCCAGATTCTGCTCCACCTTGGTTGCACCCTTTCATGTCCGCCACCCACCTATGGAGGCTTGACGACGGACACAAAGTAAACAGTGAGGAAAGCAAGATCCTACTTACCAACTACAAGCCCCCAATTTTGGATACCAAAACATCTGGCTTCCACCACTAAAGCCTAAGATTACCCCTTCACAATCAGTCAACACTAGTTGAGGACCGCTCACTCATCCCCCTCCAAGGTTAACCCAGTAATCACTTCCTGCTTTTTCCACGTTCAGGTCTGAAGCAAATTCTCAACATCTCCAGGTTAGTTCTCAAACGGACTGTGGTGAAAGCTTAGATCTACTCAGGGCTCCACTAAAATAACAGTGTATGCCGCAACCTCCCCTCTCGCCGCATCCGCCAGCTGCAACATGTCCAAAATACGGCACGCAGACTCCTGCACCACCTCAGAAAGCGGGACTGTGGTGGGCCTTCCCGTTGTACCCTCTACAGACTTCAAGTCAAGTCGCTGCATACTTCCAACTGAAATCCCTCTGCATGGCTGAGGCAGCAGGGCATCTGCAAGGGTGGGCAATCAGGGGAAGCAGGGGCATCTGCAAAAGTGGGCAATCGAGTGGTTTGGAATTTTTGCTAGATTGCAAAATGGTGGAGGTGGTGCTCTCGCACTCAGAATGCGAGCTCTGCTAGGGTCCCTGCTGAACAATATAGTGGGCCCCTGTACTCTGCTGGGCCTGTCCGACTCAGCAGCAGCTGCTATGAGAATTGGCAAGATGGCAGCGACGGAGTAACATGTGCCTTTCTGAAAGCTGCTGGAATCAAAACAGCCATGGGCGGCCTACTGGCACACCTGTTCAAACCCTTTAACTGCCTTGTCTAGTGGCAGTACTTTGGTGAAGCGTAGCTATAGAAGCTACATCTCGTTAGATATAGCGGCATATGAGGAAATACAGTTAAAATTGCCAAAACCCAATCCGATGCCATTTTTACTCTCCACTTAGTTTTTCCAGTGACCTGCAGCCGCAAAGCAATTTTTTGTATTGCATCTGGCCTGTGGAGTGTCACCCACAATAGATGGTAGCTTGCCCAGGAGTGCTTGGCTATCGGCTGGGAACCTGCGACACTTTCCCAGGAGAACAGGCCATACCTTCTTTAGAGGTAGGAGGTTCAGGGGGCCCTCATAATAGGGAAGTCCGACCAGGAAGATAATTACTGGAGACCCTTTGATCTGAGGTAGGCACGTGATTGTTGGGGAGGGGGAGGGAGGACAGTGCTGTAATGGAGAGTAGCCAGCCATCTTGGATTTACCAGGACCCCATTTACTTCCCAAGACCTCAACTGCCAATTTTTGCACACAAGGCACTATTGGAGCCGACAAAAGAAATAATCCTTGTTACAGTGGCAAGGATTGCCTCCTTACAGAAGGATTGGCCCAATCTGCTGTGGGAAAGTGACTATAAAGACGCCAAACCCTTTTCTTATTATTCGAACCATCATCTTGCGTCATCTTGAAGAATTATCTTGGACTTCAAGATTCACTGCAAAATGGTTCGATAGAACCCTGCCCAAAGCCCCATCCACTGCGGGAAGAAGGACCACGGAAGGTGCAGACCAGCTCTCTAATGGCTGCTAGGGAACATTTGAGAGGACCTGCTGAAGAAAAGCCTGACCGTAGAGTGGCATCCCTGGGCATGTATATGGCAACCTGCCCATCTTGTAGGGCAGAAGACGTACTCACCTTGTCACAGGACCCGACATAATGACCGACAGCATACCAAAGACCAAAAGAAGCTAACTTGTTGGGAGACTAGCGCAAGACTGTTGACGAAACACCAATAGCAGTCCGGCCAGAGGAGCCGCGCTCTCCATGGTGGCCGCCATGTTCGTATGCACACATTGTGGCGAAGGCCCCGCCCCCTGCAACGTGAGAGCGCAACGGGACAGGTGCTTTTGGTCGCCATGGTAGCACGTCCCCACAGCTGCATGCCGGAAGCTGTTAAAAGCAAGCTTCCTATTCATAAGGTACATCGTAAAACAGCACACCTTATTCTTACCGCATTCTGCACTTGTTTCCAATTTAGCCTTGCTACTGCCTTGTTCCTTTGCTTCCTGCTCCTTGCTACCTTCCCATTGTAACCTTGCCTGCCTCCTTTCTCTTGGCTCTGCCTTGCATGCCCTTTCTCTCTGCCTCGGCCAGCCTTACTCCTCTCCCACGCCAGTCATCCTGGTTCTCCTTCCGTACCTGCACCTCATGGCTACCAGCTGGTTATCATCACCGAGTACCAACCTGCCTTTGCCAGTTAGAGTGGATTCCTGCAGCTACGAACATTGTCCGGCTTCACTGTCAGTGCTGTTGGGATGGATATTCCAGTCCCATGTCCCCCCCAAACGATTTAGATTAAGAAAATATAAGAGTGCATCAGGAAATGCATGTGCACGACTGCAGGGTTGTGGAGCACTGAACGTGGGAATAACAAATTTAGTGTTTTCCAATAGTCAGCGAAACCTAGGTAGGCCTGAATATAGGGCACGAGTGATATGAAATGTAGTGTATAACAATGCAAACGTAGGCCCTAGTGCCCGACGCACAAAAAAAACGGAGGTACCGCCATATTTAAAGTGGGTCCTAGTTTGCTGCAGGTGATGGCAACGAGGTGGGAATAACTTTGATATCCCCAGCAGGGAAACCACACGTAGAGGCCGAAAGGCCAGACACACAAAATAACAATTGTATCAAGCTGTAGGCCTGCGGAACCCAAAAGGGATGTGAATCGCCACACACGGACAGGGCTACAACCGTCCCAGAAGGACTAGTCCATGGGAGCCGGGGCAATGATTTCAAGCTGCTTAAAGTCCGGTCCATATTTAGGCCCCTTGCACCCTCCAGAATATGGACTGTGCCTTTTGAACTGCCAGATGCCCACAAAGACCCCTACATCCATCAGACTATAGCTGATTAGTGTGGTTTCCAAGAGACCCAGGAAGGACTCCCAGGAGGGGCAGCCGATAAGGGGGACGGAGGGGAACAAGGAGTGAAACATCCTGTGATTTGTTCTACAAGGAGCATGAGGTGAGGCCAACAAATGTAGTCCTGCTATTGGGGGGGGGGGGGCATGATTGGGCCACCCGTGTGTCTGGGATGTAGAGAAGTTCTTATTTATTCTAAAGTACCAATCCACGGAGCTCATGTTAATGACCAGGTGCATGTCATGTGACTATGCCCGCTGGAAGGGTAACATCATGTAACTTGCCAATCAAGTAGCAGGGAACGAAGGTGATGGATTAGGAGACCACGCGTTAGAGGGCTGGGGTAGGTTTAGATGTGGCTAATTGGTCAAAGGACTAGTAATAAGCATCTAGGCGGTAGCAATGAGGGTGGTGCGATAACACTGTATACTGGTTGTGTCATGAGTGACGATTATTAACTGCTTGTATTCATTGAACTAACCCAAAAAGCGAGCTCTGTGGCAGTTGGGTTCAATCAGATTGTGCCCCCCTGCCCTCCCTGTTCGGTGCCCATATGCTTCTGGGCCACTCGGTAGCGTCTAAAAATCTAAAGTAAAATAAAGTAGGGCACCCTCCGTCACCTTTTTCCTTTTGTATGCAAAATAAATCTTGTTTTCCTTGCAAAGAGGTGCACAGAGCTTTTTTGGCTGCTTGGTAGGAGGTTTACTTTACAGTGCTCTGCTGCACTGTCCCTGGGCCACATTTCATCACCCCAGCATTATCATCCACACAGAAACAACTGCTCCTCATGGAACAATCTCCTCTCTGTTCCTGGTGCCCCCAGAGCACATTCTGGAGGGCGTTCCTTCTCAGTCCGCTCTCCGCAGCTGTGGACACAGCCCTCTCGCGAGATTTGCTCCATTAACGACCACCTCCACTTCCGCAAGGCCCTAGAACGCGGTTCATTGGCCGGAACACGAAGATACTACTACGGTGGTAATGTCACGCTTGACAAAAATCAGGCGAGCAAGACACCCTGGCTATCTCTCTTGCTTTATGACGGCCGGTCAGAGCTTTACGGCCCTGGCTCACACTCACAAGGGCTGGGCTGGCGGAGGCAGGCTCGTACCAGGCACTGGGCCCAGAAGGAGAAAGGGTCGCCTCAGATGGAAGCAATATTTCCGGTATCACGAGCCAAGGCATTCAGGACCGAGCATTAAAAAGTGAGGCATAACGCAAGCAGTGCGCGCACAGCCATGTAGGGGACACTCATTAAAACAAAACTTTCATGTGATGTGGTGGCCAGCTGAAGGAGGCTGCAATAAAAAAACGTGAATGATAAAAATAAACACAAACATGGGCTCTATTAATGAATCGAGAGTTGTAGTAGGGGGTGGGGGGAATATGCAAACATTGTTCGTTAAAGCAGGAGGCTCACCGATTAGCCGACAGCATTTTAGGCACTTGGGGGGTAGAGAGGGGGCGGCAAGGACATGTGAAAAGGAACCCACCCTGGTGGGTACTATTTATGAGCAGGACACATGAGGACCCCTTTGTCAAAGGCAAAAATCTTAGCTATACCCCGTTTCTACTTCAATGTTTCACTTTAAACTTCATTTCTTAGGGTAACTATTCAGCACCCATTTAAGCAATCATGCAATGCTTTTAAACACTGGGCTTGATGCCATCTCAACAGACTCCCGCTGAGAAAGCCAGTTTATGTCAACGCAAAAAGCACTTTTGTACAGCGCCCAGCTGCCATTTCGGATGCCCGGATGATTCACTGGTAATCTTCATTAATCCTCGTCCCACTCTTCCTCGTCCCAGTATTTAATTTTAGGGTATGTTCTACTTCCAGGAACAATCTTATAAGCCGACCTCTTCTGGCCCCTCCCATTGCAGAAGTATAACCTCCCACTCACCAAATCCAAGGCAGTAACACCAAAGCCAAGAAACTGGCAACTTCCGCCGACGGGCGGAAGGCACGGAAGGGTAGTTCGTACTGGGTCGAGGAAGAGCAGGACTAGTAATAATGAAGGTTACCAGTAAGTAATCCGGGCATTACCTCCACTTCCTTCTTCCTCACCCCAGTACTTACCTTTGAGCCATACCAAATCAAAACAGGAAGAGTGCCCATGCACACCACAAAAGCAACAGCCACCAAGGGTAATGCTAAACCAACCCAACACCAATTTATTAATGGAAGAAAACCAGCAGGAAGACGAAGACCTCGGCCACCACCTCAACCAGAAACAACCCCCAGAACCTCCACGCCGAAGGAAGTAGAACGGGCTCCTTCACATTGTGCTGCTAATGATGGATGAAGGTGTTGCGAGTAGCCCACGTGGCTGCCTGGGAAATGTCGAGTAAGGGCCGCCGGTTAGCCCAGGAGGCCGCCGCCTCCCTAGTGGACCGGCCCTGAACCCACCCCGCCGGGCAGATACCTGCAAAATCATAGGCAAGGAAAATCAAGGATGTAATCCAGCAGCTGATAGTAGGAGTGGAAGCCTTGCGTCCATAGCCACCAGCCCCAATGGTGACCAAAAGATGGTCAGTGAGCCGAAAGGACTCGGTCTGGAAAAGATGGTGCAGTACCACCCGCTTGACATCCAAGCAATGCCAAGCCCCCCTCCTCAGGCGAGGACCAACAGGGAAGAAGAAGCACCTCCTGTGACCAATGGAACTGAGAGGACACCTTACGCACAAAGGAAAGGTCACACCGCAGGAGCAAGGCCTCCTCCCGGACCACCAAAAACAGGGGTCAGCACATGCAAGCCACAATCTCCCCCAGACAGCGAGCTGAAGTGACAGCCACCAAAAAGGTAGTCTTGAGAGTTAACCACTTCAGCTCGACATCCTCCAGATGCTCAAAGGGAGGCAGTTGCAACATAGTCCGCACCAAGGCAGGTCCCACAGAGGATCTCCAACCGGACCCAAAGGACGAGAGTCCGCCACCCCCTTCAAGAACCTAGAAACAAGAGCTCTTCCCCCCCCCCCCCCCCTCAACCAGAGGGGACCAGAAAACACAGAAGGCCCGTACGGGGAGTAGGGACCGCCAACTTCTTCTCAGCCCCCTCATGGAGAAACTGCAAACGTCAGGCAGCCCACAGCCTAGAGCCAAAACACCCCTCAGGGAAAACCAAGACAGAAAATTGGCCCAATTACGGTCCTAAGACTTATTTATTTAGGATTTATAAAGTGCGAACTATAGCCAGAGGACATCAAGGCGCTGATAAATAGCAGTTTTACAGGACAGAAAAAGCCACAACCTAAGGAGCAGTGAGAGCCAAAAAGACGAGTCTTTAGTAACTTCCTAAAAGGAAGGGATACTGTCTGAACTCTTGGATGCAATGGCGAGGCGTTCCATAAAGTAGGTGCCAGTACCGAAAGGATCGGCCCCCAAGACGCTTGTAAACGAAATTTAGGAATTTGCAATTTTGATCGCAAGCTTCTGGCGGGATAATACCTGGCCAGTTTTTTCCTTAAATAGTGAGGCCCCACATTATGGAGAGCTCGATGCACGGTACATAAAATCTTAAACTCATTCTCGCCCCGACTTGAAGCCAGTGAAGCCGAAGAAGAAGAGCAGCGGAAGAGGTTAATCGCGGAGATTGAAGAGCAAGTTGGGCCGCCACATTTTGGGGAACTCGAAGTCTCTGAATTTGATACTTGGGCTGTCCTAACTAAATACTGTTGCAGTAATCTGAAGACCCCATTATAGAGGAAGTTACCAGGTTAGTGCAATTTTCCAGAGGGAGCAAAGGAAGAATTTTCCGCAGGGCTTTCAATTTTCCAAAGCCTGCCCCATCATATATGGCAGAGATTTGGGCTTCACGCGAGCTATCAGATAGGAGTTTCACGCCCAAACATTTAACAGACGCACAGGTACCGGGCAGGGGCCAAGAGATTCTGGCCAGAATTGTGCACGCCACAGGGGATCGCTACCTTTAGGACCAACCACAAGCACCTCTGTTTTATTACCATTTAACTGGAGCCAGTTGGCTGCCCTCCACGAGCCCACTCTGTCCAGACAGTCACCCAACTGGCTGGGTGGCGCAATCAAGGGAGAGTCCAGTCGGAGTATCAACTACGTGTCATCTGTTTAACAGTAAAAGAGCACACCACAGTCAGATGAGATTGGCCAGCATACGCGCATACAAATTAAATAAAAGAGGGTACAGGGCCGAGCAGCTGGACCAGAGAGAAGAAGCATCCCTGGAAAGAGACCGTCTGAAAACGACCCTCCAGGAAAGACTTAAACAAAGCCAGGATCGATCCTATAAAACCCACCTGCTCCAGTCCAGCCAGCAGTATATGGTGGTCTACTGTATCGAAGGGCACAGAGAGATCAAGGAGAAATGACAACTTCAGTCTCTGTGGTTCTGCAGCAGCCGATAGCATGACAGGTTTCCGTCCCAAAACGGGACGGATATCAGACTGGTATGGATGGAGACAGGCAGTTTCTAAAAAATCTCTAGATTTGCGGCATAATAACCACCTCCATCACCTTCATAATAGCAGGAAGCAGAGAGATAGGCCTAAAATTGCCCGAGACTCGTGGATCCAAGTTGCATTTTTTAAGAAGTAGCAAAACCACTGCATGCTTAAAGGCATCCGGGACCACGCCGCAAGAAAAAGAACGCTGTATGGCAGCAGTCAGCATGCTAAGGGCACTCTGAGGGAGAGTTTTCAGGATGCGAAGAGGGACCGCGTCACAAGGCGATGCAGATTTGAGGCCAAGCAGAGCAATCTGAATAGAGGTTTCATCAATATGATCTAGTTTAAATAGCTTAACCCCAAGCTGCTGGGCTGTGTCAGTGTTCAAGCCCTTTAATCCAGTGCTCCCTTCACGTTGCCGATCCTTGATGCCCTTCCGAATCTCAAGAATTTTTTCTGAGAGAAAGGTGCTCATTTTGTTGCACCTAACCTGGGCATCCGGTGAAGGAACAGAGGTCCCCACAGGGCACTCAGAAATCTCTTTAGCTACTCTGAAGAGTTCACGTGAAGCACATGCTGCTTCAGTGATTCTTGCGGCATAGAGGACCTGGGAAGCCTCTGGACAGTCCCAGTAACAGCTGCCGAAAGGCCTAGCGCCTGCAGACCCCTCCTCTCAGTTTCCATACCCCCCCACCAGAGAGAGAAGGGGGGAGCGCCCACCCTCAAGGGAGGCTGCCAACTGAGCATCACCCACAGAGGAGCCAACTGCATCTCCAGAAGACATGGGAACAACACCTGTCGTGGTCAGTAAGGGACCACCAGGATAAACACCCCCAGAGACAATCTGATCCTGCAGATGACCCTTGGAGTCAATCGGAGGTAAGGCATAAAGAAATCCTGGGGGCCATGCCAAGGAAAGACCATCCACATCCCCAGAGCCCTGAGGATGGAGTCCTGGTGCAAAACTGGGGAAGCTGAGCTTTGCAGGGCGAGACAAAGTGGTCCAACCAGGGACTTCCAAACCGCTGACACCTCCAGAAAAACCTCAGGTAAAGGGACAGCTCCCCAGAGACCGGAAAAACCCTGCTGAGATGGTCTGCAGTCACAATCACCACCCCCCAGATGTGGACCGCCCACAAGGAGACCCGGCGAATCTCTGCCCAGGAACCAATGGCCAAAGCAAGATCCTCCAAGGAGCGGCACCTCGTGTCCCCCTGATGGTTGACATAAGCCAGGGCAGCAGTAGTCTGTCTGAACCAGATCGAAGGTCGGAAGACCACCAGGACCCGCTGAACAGCAGCCAACTCCTTCCAATTGGAAGACCACCCCAATTCCAGAAGAGACCAATGCCCCCGATGAGGAAAGTACAGGAGAGTTGTCCCCCAGCCCAGGCCACTGGCATGGGTGGCAAGCATGATTGGCAATGTCGAGGACAAGGGCACAACCCTGTGGAGATGAGACAGGACCAACCACCAGCGAAGAGATGCCCACAGGCTAGGAGAGACCAGGACAAGGGAGTCGTACAGAAGGGATACCAGGTTCCAGTGGGACAGACGAGGGTGCACCAACGGTCTTAAATGCTGCAGGGCCCAGGCGACCAGAAGGTTGCTGGCCGAAGCACAAGGCCTGCGACTGAGAACTCTCAGGAGTGACTGCAGCCGGGAGGCCATGTCCAGCGGGAGCCGAACCAACCCCTCCCTGGTACCGAACTGGGCCAGATGAATTGAAGAGTCTGCCAGGGAGACAAGTGTGACTTCGGAAGATTGAGTAGAAACCCCCACTGGACCAGAGCACGGCATACAAGGCGCAGATGCATCACCGCTTGAAGCCGGGTGTGGGCCCGGACCAACCAATCATCCAAGTAGGGGGGACACCTGAATCCCAGCGAGGTCTAAAGAGGCCACCAGGGGAGCCAACAGCTTTCTGAAGACATGAGGTGCCTATTTGAGACTGAAGGGCAGAATGCAGAACTGGAAGTGGTATGGCCCGACAGCAAACCTCAGGAGCTGCGGACAACTCTGGTAGATTGGGACATGGCAATAGACGTCCTGTACGTCGAGAGAAACCAGCCAAACCCCCCTCAACGCTGCCCGAATGACAGACTGGAGGGTCTCCATCTTGAAGTGCCAAGATCGAACCAAGGCATTCAGTTTGCGTAGGTTGATGAGACAAAAGGAGAGACCTCCAGGCTTGGGGGACCAGAAACAGATGGGAATAGACGCCAGACGCCTTCTGGCCCGATGGTACTGGGACCACGGCCTGCTTGTGAAGGTGGTCCAGGACAGCCCAGTGCAAGGAAGTCCAAAGTCCCTGGGCAGGGGAGTCACCTGGACACCGGACTGGGGGTGGCGGGAAATCAAATTCCAGCCGGTAGCCCAGGCGAACTGTGGACCGGGCACAGGAGTCAGAAGACCAGACATGAGAAGAGCGTGACAAACCCCGCACCCCGCCCCCACCGGCCATGACTGGGCATCAGGTCTTCTGAGGCTTGGGGAGGGGGACCTCGGATGACGGAATGGACCCCTGAAACCGAGCTTCCTCCGATCCGTCCCGGGACGAGGGCCATAAGACTTGCGAGGAGGACAGAAACCACAAGCTGATGCAGGAGCCACCATCTTTACAACTTGTCGGCATGTTTATCGGCCTTAAAGACCCGGTGAACCTTGGACTCTAGAGCGCCTCCAAACAATTTCCGACCCTCAAAGGGGAGTTTCAAGGCAGCAGGCTTCTGGGACCCTTCTGACTTCCAATCCCTTACACCCATCGCCATTGCGGTCCCCCGAACACCATCGCAAAACAGGTCCGACATATATTTGGTCTGTTGCTGCATATCAGACAGGAGCTGGGAAAAGTCAGTGCCATTCGTCAAGGCCTGTCGCAGTCCACAAAAGCCAGCCAACACCGTATCCATGGCTTAGGACCCATAGGTGCAGGCACGCAAAGCCAGATGGGACCCTCCCAACCCCACTTTCCTTCTTTGAGAGCGAACGCGCTGGGAACACTTCTGTCCCAAGCGCGTCCGCTCCCGATGGCCGCCATGGAAAGGGAAAACGGACTCCAATGGACTCTGTATTCTCTTCTACGACGGCCATTTTTGTGACTTTTTTTTCTGTTCCGACAGCTTTTCGGAACAGAAAAACAATGCTATTAGTACCCTGGTCTTGCGGGTCAGGGTACTAATAGCAATAAGCCCTGAGCCATTACAGAGTCAGGTAATGCCCCGGGGCATTCGTTAAGGCCCTCGCTTCACTCCGGTCTGTAACTATGGGCCCCGGGCCATTACCCGACTCAGAAATGCCCCCGCGGCTCGCAGCTTATTGCTTAAATAGACCCAAGCCGGATTCCACTTCACTGAAATTGTGCGGAAAAATCGGCTTCTACAACAGACGTTTCGGGTCAATTCACTCAATGTTGAATGTTGCGACTACACCCCTGTTGACTTCCCTCAGAACGTGGGCTTAATTTGCAGTCACTGCTTCCCGACAGCACCTATCACCTGCCTCTCCTATCCGAAGACAGTACACAATTGCCCGTTAACCCTTCACATCCCAAACTAGGATTTAAGAGCGTTATTGTTCGCCCTGCCCGAATGCTCCATTTAAAGACTCCCAGGGAATGTTCTGATATCATAATGGCTTTAGAAGAAAGGGGGTCGGGACCTCAACGCTCTCCATAGGTTGATGAAAGTTGACAAAAATACATTCGTTAAAACCTTTAATAGGCAAGGCACGTTCAACCACTGTGGCTACAAGGCTCCCCCCTCCCCCATTAGCCCACTCCAAGTAACAGAGAACACGCTGTACTCCACGTCTGATTGCGCTTCTGTGTGCTTTGTATTGTCACAATGAGTTTGCTCAAAACACATCCACCGCACTTGGTGCCAAATGGGAGGAATAAAGCACACTTTCAGCAAAAGAACACAGTCCTGTTGTATCACAATTTTTGCTCAAGTGCGACACTGTGTCTTCCTGCTTGACAAATGTCTGCAAACTTCGGCCCTCCGTGTGTTTCGGACTACAACTCCCATCAGCCCTAGCCAGACTAGGCAATGGAGAGAGATCATGGGATTTGTAGACTAAAACAAAAGCCACACCTGGAGGGTCAGAGGTTGCATGCAGGCTGTATCAGAACATGTCTTTAGTCGTCATATACAAAGCTTCATACCACAATTGTACCACAAAGGAAAAGACTTCCACACCTGGAACAAAGTAAATAGACCAGACCGGTTGGGCAAGAAGCCATAACATTTCTCAGACGAACGGAACTTAAAAAGTATACAATTCAACGATTTGAAGGCATTTTGTTCTCTTAGTACTGACCAAGACAACAAGCATTGGCAACACCAACAGTTTGGGCTTTTGTGTAGGCATGGGAAAGGCACCTGCCAGGCACTGCCGTTGTGGTTTTAACTGGCCACTGGTGGTAGCAAGCGCAACATGATGCGAGTAGATTGGCATTTAATGGAAGTGCCTGGCAAAGTCCTAATACTTATACACAAGGCAAAACTGTTGGCTTTGCCAATGCTTGCTTTCAGAGGACTTCAGAGAAGTACACTCATAGTGCTTATAAATCGAGTGGCTGAAGGTAGACACGGTTTTGACAGTTTTATTACAGCAGAAGACTGCTTTGGAAAAACACTGGCAGGCAATGGAGCACATCGTTTAATGGCAAGGCTTGATAAAAGTGATCTGAAAGTTCCCACCAGGGGGTGTTTTGGGCGGGGAGGGTCAGGAACTGGGTGGGAATGGCCATAGAGATTAGCATGGCCATGGGCGGTCAATGGGTGGGCAAATATCCAAACACCTACATGCTTTGTGTCCCCCCCTTCCTTGTGTGCCATTTCTCCCTACCTGTACTGGAATGCTATGGGTGTGGCTTGAAGGTGGCAGGCTAAGCCACATAATAGCTCAAACTTAAAAACAACTCCAGCTTGATGCATATGAACATCACACCCCCATACTCGGGGGTTTAATCGCCTGCAAGTAAGTTCTGCGGGTTATGCACTTGCGGCCGCGATCTCTGTGCAGCCTGCAAGCACTGGTTTAAGTGCTGGCAGGGCCTACTCTACCAGTCATCCCTGTGGAGGCGATAGAGTACCTCCAAGTCGCATAATCACACCATCCTCATTGTTGGCCCCAAAGAACTGCTTAACAAAGTGGACCCGCAATACCACACATTCATCATTGTCAACACACCTATTAAAAGTATCCCCAGCAGTCAAAACCCTTGGGGTCTTCATTGCTTCAACCCTACCCATGACACGCCATGCGAGTGCGATTGCATCCTCAGCGTTCACTGCTAAAATCATTAATGCCGGGAAACCATACATATCCAAGAGCAACCATTTAGCAATAGCGAGAGCCACAATTAGTGTGAAACTTGACTATTGTAATGCCCCACTCCGGGGCACGTCCAACAAAAAACCTCCATAGACTACAAGTCACACAAAACATCGCTCTCAGGACTGCCCTTAGCATTCCTAACACGGAACATGTCTCTCGGGCAAGGAGGGAAGCACACTGGTTACCAGTCACGGAACGGATTCTATGCAAAACTATGGCTATCACACAAATACATCTCACGCACTGCACCGCCCTACCCAACAGAAAAAGAGGACTCCTCTCTCCCCCTCCAGACCCATCCGCTCACACCACGCAGAACAGGATGTCTGTCCCCACATTCAAAAGAGCTAAAGCTGGGGGGGAGCCAGTTTCCAAACACTGGAACGCTTTACCCACAGACCTTAGAATAGAAGCGACCTACACACAGTCTTCAGGAAAGCTCTTAAAACTAAACGGTTCAATTAAGCTACGCTATTCTGTTCCAATGTATACCCCGTTACCCTATACGGTGTACTGTACCCTACTCTAATGTATGCACTGTCACTTCCCTGGAACTAAGCAATTTTTTTCTGCAACAGCGCCGATTGTGCGCTTCACAGATGGAAATAAAACATGAATCTATTATAACAGCACTTAGAACAAGGAGTCCCGTGTGAGGTGCTATACAACCTGGTAGGCAGGGGCGTTGCTAGCGGGGGGCTAAGGGGGCTGTAGCCCCTGATCCTTTGGTTGTAGCCCCGGATAGAATCTCAGGAGCTACAGCCAAAAGACTAGCTCGCTCCCAATCTCAACAGTTCCAACATCAGCGTAGCCCCGGGTCTTTTCCAGACCTAGCAACTCCCCTGCTGGTAGGGTAGCTTGCGTGAGAGCATGGATCGCTCAGTGGGTGGGCGCATGATGTAAAAGATCAGTGGATCACAATTTCGACTCAGCCTTTCAGCATTTGGAGGTCCATAAAATACGTGCCACAGAGAGTTGGCCTACTATTTACACACAAGAAACAAACCAGTACGTGCTGTGCATGATATACAACGCCCCCATGCTCCCCGAGAGGAGGGTCATATCCTCGTGATGTTCCTGTGACTGGAGCACACGGGACGTACAGGTGAGGCCAGCAATTGCACACCTCGCTTGTCACGTGTCTCATGCGGGAGTCCCATGCAAACACTCTGCCCTCTCTCTCACTGGCGTGAAGAGTCACTTGGAGGCACGCGACTTCCTGGAGCGGCCGCACCTGTCACCGTGTATATTTAGACCACCCCGGGCCCAGTTATAGGGAGACAAAGGACGGACGCACCAAGCACCACCTGTGGCGGCACTGAAACAGGTGCGGCCTGGAATAGGAGTCCAAAAGAAACTCCCACATATACCCGGAAATGCCACAGCCAAAGATCACCCTCCTCGAGTCACCGGACTCTTGGCAGGGCTTGACCGAGCATTGCTTTGTCCAGGCAAACCTCGAACTGTTAACACTCAAAAGTTCACAATCGTAGCAGCCACGGTCAGATGACTCCATGCCAAAGGGCACAGCCGATTCCAGTCCTGCGCTTTATCTAGTCCATGAAACAAAACTACAACTCCCAGAATGCAATTCACTGAGAAGTGAACGTCTATGGCAGGGGCGATGCTGTACCGGGAGGCATAGGTCTCAGTGGCGGGTGGAAATTGCACGTTTTCATAGAGACCCGTTTAACCCCTAACTGGCCGCAGTTTCTGGCAGATTTAAGAGCTGGGGCTTGAGAGACAGGGAGTTGAAATGATTTGCCCAGGATCACACCGTTTTGGTCAAGTGCAAGGAAGTTGGTATTACATCACACAGTGTGCGTTTTAGACACGAGGCACACACTCCTAATTTTCTTGGCAAACTCTCCTTAAGAAGTCTCCTGATATAACATGTTTTTTTTGGACAAGGAAGAACACAGGCTCATAAATGCCAAGTGAAACCTTGAGCCAATCCTGTATTTTAACTTTGCATGATGGGACGTATAGGTCTATTCTTAGAATGAGAAAAATGAAACTACAAGTCCCAGAATGCAATTGTCATTGTCACACGTGCTCGCTGTCCTGATTTCAGATACACTCCCATATGATAAGTGGAATGGAAACTAGACACGGGTGGTAAAGGTCTAATTGACTTCCTAGCCCAGAACCTGCCAGTTAGCTCTTTGTAAACATGAGGACTGAATGGGCGATATGCCAATAAAATAGCTTAGCAGCTTAAGCGAGTGCTGCTGCGCTCTGAGTGTGATCTGCGGGTCGCAAGTTCGAATCCCGGCAAGGCCAACTCAGCCTTTCACCCTTCCGGGGTCGATGCAGGAGTACCAACTTCAGGTTGGGTGATAACCGCATGCAAATAGGTTCTCTGTAAAGCGCTATATTAAGAATATACCATTATAAATATCCCATCCAGTCACACCAAGGTGAACGAGACCCCCTCCCTTGTGTGGGCTTTACGAGGTCTGGAACAAAAACTAATGTTTTAACAGAATACATGTGGATTACCAGGTGTGAGGCGCTATGCAATTCAGAGTGAGCCATTTTTACTTGGCACGGGGGCTAGTCCGCGAATCAAAACGCAATGAGTGATACTGGGCTCTAAAGTGTGATACTCAACCCCAGTGAGGTTTCCAATTATGAGGTGTACAAGTCAAATCCAACGAGGGAGACTCCAATAAAGTAAATGGGACCAATTGAAGCTGTCCATGGGGGAGGCTGTCTCCCCTATCGGTATTTGCTCCCCACTGCACACCAAGTACTTACATGAGTTTTCTAATGGTGCTCCCCATCTTGCCCCTTCCTCCATGGAGGGGCGGGTGCTCGTCTGGGTGTGCCGCGGGGCTCAGTGGGGTGCAGCAGCCAGCACCTTGCACAGCAGCTGTGAGCTGCGGCGTCCAGTCAGGGGTCACGCCTCTAGGAGCTGGAGCAGCATTTCCTGGGTCTCAGTGCAGGGGAGGCTGCCGAGGGGTTGCTCCCTGGCGGAGACGCCGGATTAGTTCGAGTTTCTTAAATTAGAGAAGTTCGTATAAAGTCCGCCCGTGTGATCTACTCTGGCCCGTGCAGGGTCCGGCCTCCAGGACGGTCTCCCCCTGCCTGGAACCGCCGCTTCTGCTTCCTGCTCCCAGCCCCGCACTTGGCCCACCCTCGAGCGTCTGCAAACCTGCGCTGGGCGGGAGGGGCCGGGCGGCTCCCGCCTCCTTTGGCCACGGGATCCGGTCCAGGACACCTGCTGGAGGCGCGCAGGAAAGCTTCCGCCTCCCCTGAGGCTTGTGGGTGGAACCCGCTGGAGGGGCTATGCCAAGATTCCTTGCCTCCTGCTGCCCCTGCCACCTGCCTTCCTCACTCACTGTCCGCACCTTACCCATGCCACCCAGTCCAGGGAACCGGGCAAGCTTCCTTCCACCCACGCCACCCAGTCCAGGGAACCAGGCAAGCTTCCTTCCACCCCACACCCTGTCCATACCTTACCCACGCCACCCAGTCCAGGGAACCAGGCAAGCTTCCTTCCACCCCACAGCCTGTCCATACCTTACCCACGCCACCCAGTACAGGGAACCGGGCAAGCTTCCTTCCACCCACGCCACCCAGTCCAGGAAACCAGGCAAGCTTCCTTCCACCCCACACCCTGTCCATACCTTACCCATGCCACCCACGTCGCCCAGTCCAGGGAACCGGGCAAGCTTCCTTGCCTCCCACAGCCTGCTGCCCATGCCACCTTCCCTCCTCACTCACTGCCCACACCGTACCCATGCCACCCAGTCTAGGGAACCGGGCAGGCTTCCTTCCCTCCCACAGCCTGCTGCCGTGCCACCTTCCTCCTTGTCCATACCTTACCCGTGCCACCCAGTCCATGGAACCAGGCACACTTCCTTCCCTCCCACAGCCTGCTGCCCGTGCCACCTTCCTCCCTCACCCATGCCACCCAGTCCAGGAAACCGGACAAGCTTCCTTCTCTCCCAGAACCTGACCACACCTTACACGTGACACCCCGTCCAGGGAACTGGGCAAGCTTCCTTCCCTCCCACAGCCTGCTGCCCCTGTGTCCGCACCTTAGCTATGCCACCCAGTCCAGGGAACCAGCCAAGCTTCCATCCCTCCAACAGCCTTTCCATACAATACCTATAACACCCAGTCCAGGCAACCAGCCAAGCTTCCATCCCTCCCACAGCCTGTCCTTACCCACGCCACCCAGTCCAGGGAACCTGGAAAGCTCCCTTCCCTCCCGCAGCCTGTCCATACCTTACCCATGCCACCCAGTCCAGGGAACCTGGCAAGCTCCCTTCCCTCCCGCAGCCTGTCCATACCATACCCATGCCACCCAGTCCAGGGAATCGGGCACGCTCCCTTCCCTCCCGCAGCCTGTCCATACCATACCCATGCCACCCAGTCCAGGGAACCTGGCAAGCTCCCTTCCTTCCCGCAGCCTGTCCATACCTTACCCATGCCACCCAGTCCAGGGAACCTGGCAAGCTCCCTTCCTTCCCGCAGCCTGTCCATACCTTACCCATGCCACCCAGTCCAGGGAACCTGGCAAGCTCCCTTCCCTTCCACAGCCTGTCCATACCATACCCATGCCACCCAGTCCAGGGAACCTGGCAAGCTCCCTTCCCTCCCACCGCGTGGCAATACCTTACCCATGCCACCCAGTCCAGGGAACCAGGCAAGCTCCCTTTCCTCCCGCAGCCTGTCCATACCATACCCATGCCACCCAGTCCAGGGAACCTGGCAAGCTCCCTTCCCTCCCACAGCGTGGCAATACCTTACCCATGCCACCCAGTCCAGGGAACCTGGCAAGCTCCCTTTCCTCCCACAGCCTGCCCACACCTTACACGTGCCATCCAGTCCGGGGAACCTGGCAAGCTCCCTTTCCTCCCGCAGCCTGTCCATACCATACCCATGCCACCCAGTCCAGGGAACCTGGCAAGCTCCCTTCCCTCCCACAGCGTGGCAATACCTTACCCATGCCACCCAGTCCAGGGAACCTGGCAAGCTCCCTTCCCTTCCACAGCCTGTCCATACCATACCCATGCCACCCAGTCCAGGGAACCTGGCAAGCTCCCTTCCCTCCCACCGCGTGGCAATACCTTACCCATGCCACCCAGTCCAGGGAACCAGGCAAGCTCCCTTTCCTCCCGCAGCCTGTCCATACCATACCCATGCCACCCAGTCCAGGGAACCTGGCAAGCTCCCTTCCCTCCCACAGCGTGGCAATACCTTACCCATGCCACCCAGTCCAGGGAACCTGGCAAGCTCCCTTTCCTCCCACAGCCTGCCCACACCTTACACGTGCCATCCAGTCCGGGGAACCTGGCAAGCTCCCTTTCCTCCCGCAGCCTGTCCATACCATACCCATGCCACCCAGTCCAGGGAACCTGGCAAGCTCCCTTCCCTCCCACAGCGTGGCAATACCTTACCCATGCCACCCAGTCCAGGGAACCTGGCAAGCTCCCTTCCCTCCCACAGCGTGGCAATACCTTACCCATGCCACCCAGTCCAGGGAACCTGGCAAGCTCCCTTTCCTCCCACAGCCTGCCCATACCTTACACGTGCCATCCAGTCCGGGGAACCTGGCAAGCTCCCTTTCCTCCCGCAGCCTGTCCATACCATACCCATGCCACCCAGTCCAGGGAACCTGGCAAGCTCCCTTCCCTCCCACAGCGTGGCAATACCTTACCCATGCCACCCAGTCCAGGGAACCTGGCAAGCTCCCTTCCCTCCCACAGCGTAGCAATTCCTTACCCATGCCACCCAGTCCAGGGAACCTGGCAAGCTCCCTTCCCTCCCACAGCCTGCCTACACCTTAGACGTGCCACCCAGTCCAGGGAACCTGGCAAGCTCCCTTCCCTCCCACAGCCTGCCCACACCTTACACGTGCCATCCAGTCCGGGGAACCTGGCAAGCTCCCTTCCCTCCCACAGCGTGTCTACACCTTACCCATGCCACCCAGTCCAGGGAACCTGGCAAGCTCCCTTCCTTCCCGCAGCCTGTCCATACATTACTCATGCCACCCAGTCCAGGGAACCTGGCAAGCTCCCTTTCCTCCCGCAGCCTGTCCATACCATACCCATGCCACCCAGTCCAGGGAACCTGGCAAGCTCCCTTTCCTCCCGCAGCCTGCCCACACCTTACACGTGCCATCCAGTCCGGGGAACCTGGCAAGCTCCCTTTCCCCCCGCAGCCTTTCCATGCCATACCCATGCCACTCAGTAAAGGGAACTTGCCAAGCTCCCTTCCCTCCCACAGCCTGCCCACACCTTACACGTGCCATCCAGTCCAGGGAACCTGGCAAGCTCCCTTCCTTCCCGCAGCCTGTCCATACCTTACTCATGCCACCCAGTCCAGGGAACCTGGCAAGCTCCCTTCCTTCCCGCAGCCTGTCCATACCATACCCATGCCACCCAGTCCAGGGAACCAGCCAAGCTTCCTTCCCTCCCACAACCTGTCCATACCTTACCCATGCCACTTAGTCCAGGGAACCACCCACGCTTCCTTCCACCCCACAGCCTGTCCATACCATATCCATGCCAGCCAGTCCAGGGAACCGGGCAAGCATCCTTCCCTCCCACAGCCTGTCCGTGCCACCTTTTCCCCGGTCCATACCACAACCATGCTAACCTATCCAGGGAACTGGGCAAGCTTCCTTCCCTCCCACAGCCTGCCCACACCTTACCCATGCCACCCAGTCCAGCGAACCAGCCAAGCTTCCATCCCTTCCACAGCGTGTCCACACCATACCCACGCCACCCAGTCCAGGGGACCGGGCAATCCCCCTTTCAGGCCACAGCCTCTCTGTTTCACCCACTGGGCACATCGGCTTATTCCCCTACCACATCCCTCGCATACAATGGGCGCATTGTGTGTGCCACGCTACCCTCATGCTCGCAGTCTGTGCATGGCTCTTACTGGATGGACTGGGGCAAGCTTCCTTGCCTTCATGAGCCCTGATGTTATGGTCTGTTAATGTTTTGCACTGAGCCAGTTGTTAGCGCAGTAGTCTGACAGTGGCCGTGCATCAACTGGTCGAACCATGTGAAGCGTCTGCCAACCATTCCTCCCCCTTTCCCTCCTAGCCTGACAGCCTTGCAATGACACATACTAGCTAGAATGTGCCAAGCTTCCCTGCCTATCACATCCCGGCCCCTCCTTCAACTACCTGCCCACTCCAAATACAGTACAGAATGTACCACGCTTCCCTTGCCCCCTCTCTCCCCTCCTCCAAATACACGTCCACTCCAAATACTGGACAGCGTGTGCCAGGCTTCCCTCTCCATCATTTGCCCCCCCTCCCCTCCTCCTACTACCTGCTCACTCCAAATACAGGACAGAATGTACCACGCTTTCCTTGCCCCCTCTCCCCCCTCCTCCAACTGCCTGCCCACTCCAAATACTGGACAGCATGTGCCAGGCTTCCCTCGCCATCATTGCCCCCTCTCTCCCCTCCTCCAACTACTTGCCCACGCCAAATACTGAACAGAATGTGCCAAGCTTCCCTTGCACCCCTCTTCTCCCCTCCTCTAACTACCTGCCCACTCCAAATACTGGACAGAATGTGCCAAGCTTCCCTCCCAATCACTCACTCCCCCTACTTGCCCTCCCCTAACTACCCGCTCACTCAAAAAAATAGACAGAATGTGCCAAGCGTCCCTCTCCATCACTTGACCCCCCTCTGTCCCCTCCAACCACCCGCTCACTCCAAATACTGGACAGAATGTGCCAAGCTTCCCTTGCCCCCTCTCTCCCCTCCCCCAACTACCTGCCCACTCCAAATGCTGGGCAGAATGTGCCAAGCCTCCCTCTCTATCACTCCCTTGGCCCCTCTCTCCCCTCCAACTACTTGCCCACTCCAAACACTGGGCAGACTGTGCCACGCTTTTCTCCCTCTCGCAGGGTGGCTTGCCACGCTAGTGCCTGGAGCGTTCTAAGCGTGTCACCTTTCCCCAGTCTTTTCATGGCTGGACGCATTCTGTCACCTTCCCCTACGTCCCTCAGCCTGTCACTTATATGACATACCCTGCCAAGCGTCTCCCCTTCATCCCAGCCCTTCATCCCACAGCCTGCCTTGGGAAATATAGGATGGAATGCACCAGTCTTCCCTACTGCATGCCACCTAGTGGTTGTAAAGTGCCACTCTTCCCTTCTTGCAACAGCCTCTCGGGGGATGAAACTGCCAAGCTTCTTTGCCCCCATAGGCTGAGTAGTGTGGACTCCCTTTGCTCTTCTTACCAGATCCCTACCTAAATAATAAATCACAGACCAACTAGGTTTTATGGAAAAGTTTTAGGCCGTAGGCATTTTATTTTCTTACAGAAAATACAAAACAACAAAAATCAAGACACTGCCATATGCTTTTGGGCACCTTGTGTCCAGTCTCGAAGTTGCCCAAGGCTCTGCCTGCGTCCTTGTTACCCGTGGGCCTTCGTTCCTGGGCACATGCCGCCTACGACATGCTTTGGACCGTGTACCGAAAGAGTACTCGGCGTTCCCACATCTGCCTGCTCCTTCTTTTTGGACCGTGCACCGAAAGAGTACTCGGCGTTCCGGCTCCTGCCTGCTCCCCTCTTCTTCCGTTATTCTTATAGGGTGGGTTGGGTGGCAAACGTTTTTCCTTCCCCTTATCCAGGCACTAAGAGCCTACCTGAGAGAGGTGAGCTCTTTACCTGGTTCGTGCCGCCTATCCTTTTCCTGGCTTACTTATACCCCCCCCCGGCCTTTTGTTCCTTCTTGGGGGCCGGGTTTCCCCCCTGGCCCCTTGCTGTTAAATTTTGCACCTTCCGCAGGTGATGTTTCCTGCCCTTTCCTGGGCTTTTATTTCGCGTGGCGCCGTTCGTACGCTCCTCCCTACTGCTTTCGCGCCGTTTCCCCCCACCCCGCGCCTAAACTCCCAGGCCCTCCATCGTCCCGCATTTCATGCGGCCCGGGGCCTGGGGCATAGGCTGAGTAGTGTGGGCTCGCTTTGCTCCTCTTACCAGATCCCTACCTAAGTAATAAATCACAGACAACTTATGTGTATGGAAAAGTTGTAGGCCGTAGGCATTTTATTTTCTTACAGAAAATACAACACAACAACATAATTACACTGCCATATGCTTTTGGGCACCTTGTGTCCAGTCCCGAAGTTGCCCAAGGCTCCTCCTGAGTCGTCCTTGTTATCCCTGGGCCTTCGTTCCTGGGCACATGCCGCCACACCTGAGCGGGTGTTATTCGCGCCCGTTCAGTTCCCCCCCAAAAGCACCCTACCTACCACCCCGTTCCTGGAGTGCCCTAAAAAATGTTGTCGGAAAAACCCCCCATCCCCTTCCTTGATAGGTGTACCCCATCCTGGTGAAACATGTCCGGATTGTTCCGGTGTAGTCCATGCTTTATGAAGTGTAGCCCTGTCCTCTTGCAGTACTTTTCTACTGATTTATTTAGTTTCTTTCTGGCTATTTCGATTGCGTGCCTCCTCTGTGCCCCATACCAGACCCTTCTTGGTATTATTTCTGACATGAAAATCTCGGTTTTCCACCAACTGTGGGCTATGCTATGCAGCGACTCGCAACTGTTCCTCTGTAATTTACCCCTATTTGTGCTCACCAGGTCGTTCCCTCTGAGGTGTATAACCAGGTACTCGGGGAGTTGGGGGGGGGGGGGGGGGGAAGGGTTCCCTGAAACCTATCAGGTCCGACAGCCTGTCTTGAATGTCCTCCCAGTGCATCCCCAGGAGGATGTAATTGTGTTTTTGAAATGTAGTCCTTGCTTCACTTCTTCCAGCCACCTGCCTGCCCGGGTCACGAAAGAGTGCCCCACTATCCATGCCAATTTGTAGGGTCCAGCCTCTATGGAAACGGGGGAGATAAGCGTTTATATCAGTTCCTCCCTTATGTATTTTTTAAAACATTGCGACTTCCATCCCCCAATTCTTTTCACTCCCTTTGCTCCCAGGCCCCCGGCCCATGCAGAGGTTGCCGCCCCTATCCTGAATGAATGTGTTCCAAATTCGGCTGGATCCCATCCTGCTTTTGCCACCGCCTGTTTTAACACCGCCTGAAACTGGTACCTGCTGAGTGCGCTGCCGTCCCTATGTATTAATAGCTGCCCGTCGACCTCTGGTCGGAGATCAAGGAATTCTTGGGTGATGCATCTGGGACAGAGGTCCTTCTCTCTGATGCAATTGAGGTCTATTGCTCTCCCCTTCCCCGTTTGGTCTGTTTTAGATTTCTTTAGCATTATAGACATCCTCTTGTTTCCCATACTAATATCCCTCCTTGCCAGGCCGTCTCCTGCCACCGTATTACTGGCTACCAGTTCCCCTACCCTGAAAGCCCCGTAATATGCCAGCGCAAATGCTGCCATGAACAGCGCGGTTTCGTACGTGCTGCTGCATGTATCTCGTAACACTTTTAACAGAATTATCAACTTCCCAAAGTTCACCGGCCTTCTGTTATCTGGTTTCTTCCCCTCTAATTTAGCCCATCCTCTCATAGCATATTTTATTCTAGCGCTGTCGGTTGGGACCAGTATGCCCGCCACTTTTGTGGTATATGCCACCGCCGCTAGGTGCGCTGCCGTCCAGCTTTTCTTTTTCCCTTTGGCAAATGCCCCTTCGAGAAATTCACACATTTTTTTTGGTTGAAAATTTTTCCACCTCTTGCACACCTGTTTCCACCAACACATCTTTTACATGCTTTTCGGACTGCTTACCCGTTTTGTACGTTAGGGCGTTCCTGGTCAGTTTGTCAATGACTCCTTCCGTTCTCCGTGCTTCTCCCACTTCTTTAGAGTTGACCTTGTAGCCAACCATGCTTTCCTTTCCAGTGTCTCCAACGGGACCCATGCCTTCCGCGGCGTGGGCGTTCTTTCCTTGTCGGCGTCCGATCTCAGCTCCCTGAATCTCTCCCACTGAAAAGCGAGAGATTGCATCAGCCACCACGTTTGCTTCCCCAGCGATGTGCCTCGCCCTTATGCATGCATTCATTTTTAGGCTTTCCAGAGTGATTGCCCGCATTAATTCCAACACTATTATGCATGACGCACTTCCTTTATTTAACACGTGCACCACCGCCATGTTATCCGACCATACTGCCAACTCCTTGTTTCCTAGCTCTTTCCCCCATGCGCATAACACGACCCATATTGGGAAGAGCTCCAGCAGCATTATGTTTTTTGTCCATTCCGCCACCTGCCATGTTTTTGGCCACTTGCCTGCACACCACTGTCTCCCCAGTATTGCGCCAAACCCAAGGCTACCTGCTGAATCGGTGAACAACAGCCTTTTCCCTTCCTCATTTACAGGTGAGCGCCATATCACCGACCCATTGAAGTACTTCAGAAATTCTGCCCGCACTTCCAGATCTCTCTTGATTCCTCCCCCTAGTCTGACTCCGTGGTGCCCCATTGTAGCCCTTCTTGTTTTTAGCTCAATGCTTCTCTGGAACACCCTCCCCTGTGGTATGACTCTTCCTGCGAAGTTCAGCTTTCCTGCCAGCGCTTGCAATTCTCTCACTGTCACTTTGTTTCTTCCTTGAAGTTCCTTTATTGTCTTCAGCAGATCCGTCACCTTGTCATCTGGGATCCTGCACACACCCCCCAAATGTGACGCCCCTTATCCCCTCATCTTCCTAACCGACACCGCCCATGACTCCATCACCAATGCATAGATCAGCGGGGAAAGAGGACACCCCTGCGCCGTCTCAGCAGGAAGGCCCGCGACACGGTACCATTTGCCACCACCTTAGCCGATGGCTGTGAGCACAGCGCTGCCATTCATCCCCTCCATCTTGGACCCACCCCTACGGATGCAAATACCTCCCCCATGAAAGACCAGCTGACTCAGTCGAACTCCTTCTCAGCGTCCAGGGCCAACAAGAGTATCCCCTCCTCCTTTGCTGCCGGTAAGTCCAGGATGTGAAGCGTCTTGCGGATGTTGTCCACTCCCTGCCTATGCAGCACAAAGCCTGCCTGGTCCGGATGGATCAGTCTGAGGAGGCATTGCTCCAGGCGCGACGCAAGGATTCTGGCGAAGATATTCGCATCCACGTTGAGGAGGGAGATGGGCCTGTACGAGGTACAGTTAGCCTGATCCTTCCCTGACTTCAGGATGACTGCTATTAAGGCCTGGATAAAAGACGGTGGCATTGTGTCCTCTCCCATTATAGAGTTGAAAAGCTTTGCCATAGGCCCCGCCAGTTGGTTTTGATACTTCTTATAAAAATCGGCGGTAAAGCCGTCATTCCCCGGGGCTTTCCCTATATTTAATCTTTGAATGGCCTGAAGGACCTCAACCCGAGTTACCTCAGCATCCAAGGTCTCACTCTCTGCCTTCATGAGCCTGGGGACTCATTTCAGCCAAGTACCACCGCATTTCCCCCTCAACTCCTCCTCTGGCTTAGCAATTAAGTGCCTATAGAAACTCACAAAACAGGCGCAATGTCCCCAGCCCCCACCACCATTCGTCCCGCACCATCCCGTTTCCCCTCTAGCCTCCTCTCTGCTCTACAGCCCCTAACCCTATTAGCCCAGAGGGTCCCCACCATGTCCCATTTTTTGTAATATCTTTGGTGGGTGTATCTCATCTTTTTTACGACCTCACCTATCTAGACTGTATGGAGTTCCTGCCTCCTATCCCTCATTTCACCTAGGAGCTCTTCCCTGTCAGCACCCGGCCGGGTCAGTTGGGACCTAAAAACCCTCAATTCCTCTCGAAGCCTCCCTTCAATTAGCCCCCTCTCACTCTTTCTATGACACCCCTCAGCGATGAGTAGTCCCCTAAAAGGGGCCTTAGCTGCCTCCCAAACCATTGCCATGTCCGTCTCCCCATTATCATTAGTTTCATAGAAGGCACTGTCAAGACCGGTGGGGGGGTCTGTACTTCTGCTCTCTATATGGTAGAGGAGAGGCACAGAGGACCCCAGCCAAGATTCTCTATTACGGTAGCTATGGACGAGCAATCAAGGCCTAGCTTCTCAGGAGGTGATGCAGGCTGGTTCTTAAGTACAGTGTATCCCCAAGCCCCAACAAAGGAATGTCCACACACTGTATTACTGAAAACACAGTCTTTATATAATTAATATTCAAGGGTTATGTACACTTATCACAACAACGCACTTTGTGCTCAGGAAAATCAATAATGGTACATATCTACAATTCTAAAGTGGTACCACTAATATTAGACCTCATTAAAGTGCATTCATAATACTGTAAAAATGGCACGCAGATCAATAAGAAGGAAACCAGCAATAGAGAGAGGAGAGATAACAGATGGTTGAAACAATAGGCAGAAGACTGGCCCTTGCTACTGGACACAGTTCTGTGTGGAGATCCCCCCACCTGGGCAACCTGTAAAATAAAGAGATATAACACAAGCCCAGTCCATATATTGTTCAATAGTCTTATTCTCTCCTACAATGTTTTTACCCCCCCAATGTACCTGGTGGAGTCGAGTTCTTCGAGGAGGCGTCAACAGATCCTTTTTGAATGACCCCCTTTAAAGCAGGAGTCACGGATCGTCGAGAACCGTCGAGGAACTCGGTGTTCGGTGTCGGGGAATCGACGGCCCTTCTTGAATGCCTTCCCTTTTAAGCGGGAGACACGGGGCGTCGAACGTCCGACAATGAACAGGGTAGAACGGCGTCGATGAGGCGGCAGGCTTCGATCCGAGCGGTGCTCGTCGGCGTCGAGACGTCGGCGTCCTGCGAGGAAGAGGCGTGCGGGGCACCTCGGCGACACTAGTTCTGGACCGCAAAGATTGTGAATGACGGTGGCCCAGCAAAGGCGTCGAGTCGCTCGAGTCTTTGGAGTCGTGAGGTGGCGGGAAACCCACCGGCGGATCCTCCTCGGCGCGTTGGTCGTCCTCGACTTTCTCCAGCAGGACAAAGGCGGTCGACGATGCGGACGAGGGAGTCCTTCGAGTCAAATGTTCTTAGGCAAGGAGCGGACGGCTCCGGTCGTCGGCGGCACGGCGTCAAGTGGTTCCCACGGCTGGGCAACACAACTTCGACGGGCCTCCAGCGGTTACACAGACCTGCGAACCCTGGTCGACGGCAATGGACTTCGACGGCGTCGATGTCCGGGTGCTTCACTTCGATCTCCTCGGCGGTCCCCTTCTCCGGTCGGCAGCCTTTCGATGGTCTGGCGTCCAGGGAGCTTCGGCGAAAGTTCAGCGGTGCTCGATGGTCCCTCGGAGCACGGGAAGAGGGCGCCTAGCCAGGTCCTCTCTCGGATCAGTCCTCGACGAATTCGGCAACCTTCAGATCTGTCGAAGCAAATGCAGCAGCAAGTCTTCTTCTTCCAGCTGGACGTCGAGGATCAGCAGTTCCAGTTACTCTTGAGTGGAGACTCAGCTTCTGGACGCTTCTGAACAATTTCCAGTGGTGAGAGGTCCCCAGATATACTATCCTGTCTCTCATCCACACTGCTGGCACACACACAGCAGCCAATCACACAGAAGGGCATTCATGCAGTCAGTCAGCCAATCAGGCACACAGTGCATTCAGGCCACACTCCTCCCTTTCAGACACTCGCAACAAGGAATGTGGATTGGGGCAAGTACCCAGCCATTCAACACTACACACTGCATTCAGGCCAGTTTCGGGCAGGGCTGTCTCAGTCTTTGTCTCACATGCCAGAAACCAGACAACCACAACAAGGAGTGTATATTGGTCACCCACTCCATTCACCCAGGTCCCACCCACAGGAGGTACCCACAACATACAGTCAATGGGAAGGCTCCAGTCAGTCTAGCTGGGCCTTCACAACAACACCATATATGGAACTTCCACCCAACAGCCAGTCAGGGGGAAGGGACAGAGTCAGGGCTTCCCAGGACTTTGGGAAAAACAAGACAACAGGCAATAGAAAGCAAGAGGCCACAGGGGCCATCTTGTTTCTATCAGGAATCAACTGATCCCAATGGCAGGGCCTGGGTATCCCAAAATGGAGGACACCCAGAGCACCTGTCAAGTTCAGCATGGAGCTGCCACCAGCCCATACCCTGCTCTGTGGGCCACCCACAGGTGCCCAAAAACATACACTAGGGGCACAGGGTTGTACCCCTACCCATGGGTGCCATAAGGGTATCCCATGGGTCTGTTCACCAAACCAAAAGAGAGAGCTGCACTGCCAGGGGTCCCAAATGGACTCCTGGGCAGAAAACATGACAGAACACACGATAAACAGCAGTAAAGGACAAGGATTCAGAGGCCCTGTCCCTCTGATGCATTTCCAGCATCACAGTCGCCCCCCCCAGACTGAGGTGGAGGGTGCCTAATCTCCCACGGGATAGACACCCTCATCCAGACGGTCAACATACCTTCTGGAAAGGCCATCTGCATTATCGTGACTCTTCCCTGGTCTGTGCTCTATGGTGAAGTCTAGCCCTTGTAGGCTAATCGACCACCTGAGCAATTTCGGATTCTCACCCTTCATCTGCATAAGCCACTTCAGGGGCTTATGATCTGTTTGGACCTTGAAGGTGGACCCCGTAAGGTAGGGCCTAAAACGCCTAAGGCTCCAAACTATACTAAAACATTCCTTTTCAACAGTAGCCCACCTAAGTTCTCTACCCTTGAGTTGTCTACTGATGAATATGATAGGATGTTCTCTCCCTTTGTCATCTAACTGGGACAAGACAGCTCCAATTCCGGTGTCGCAGGCATCCGTCTGGACGATAAAGGGTCGGCTGTAGTCAGGCGCACACAATACAGGTGCCCGACACAGACCTTTTTTCAAGCCATCAAAGGCCCTCTGACAGTCTTCGGTCCAATTAACCTTCCTAGGCTGTTTGGGCGAAGTTAGCGCTGTCAGGGGTGCAGCTATGGTTCCATAGTCTGCCATGAAATTGCGATAGTACCCAGTGAGGCCCAAAAAGGCTCTCACCTGGGTTTGAGTAGTGGGAGTCTCCCAGTTCTGTACGTCCTGTACCTTACTGGAAAGAGGCTGGATTTGACCCCCTCCTACCTCATGACCAAGATAGGTAACTTTCCCCTGAGCTATCTGGCACTTGGTGGCCTTGATAGTGAGGTTAGCCCTTTTCAAGGCCTGCAACACCTTATCCAGATGTGTCAAATGCTCTTCCCAGGTGGAACTGTAGACGGCAATGTCGTCTAAGTAAGCCACACAAAAGGCTTCCAGCCCACTGAGCGCATGGTTGACCAATCTCTGGAAGGTGGCAGGGGCATTCTTCAACCCAAAAGGCATGACCCTAAACTGGTAGAGTCCCTCAGGGGTGGAGAATGCCGTCTTTTCCTTGGCATGGTCCGTCAGAGCTATTTGCCAATAGCCTGAGGTGAGGTCAAAGGTGCTCACAAATTTGGCAGCACCTATGGTGTCCACAAGCTCATCAGCCCTGGGCAATGGGTGCGCGTCAGTTTTGGTGACGGCATTGACTCCTCGGTAGTCCACACAGAACCTCCAATCCTTGGTACCCGCCTGGGAACTTGCCTTGGGGACAAGGACCACTGGACTGGACCAGGGACTGGTTGAGGGTTCAATAACACCCAGATCCAACATCTTGGCGACCTCAGCCTGGATGTGGTTCTTGACGGTATCTGACATACGGTAGCACCTGCTTTTGACAGGCACACTGTCACCAGTGTCAATTTCGTGCTTACACCACGGTGTAAGGCCCGGTGTCAGTGAAAACAGAGAGGCATACTGCTGGAGCAAAGCCCTGCAGGCCCTCTGCTGCTCTGTTGTCAAATCTGGAGAGAGACGTACTCCCTCCACTGAGCCATCCTGAGGGTTGCTATGCAGCAAATCAGGAAGGGGCTCACTCTCATCCTCTTCTTGCCCTGAAGCTAGCAAGAGACATGAGACCTCTGCTCGCCTGTGGAAAGGCTTGAGCCTGTTGACATGGAATACCTGAGGGGCTACCCCAGAGGCACCCATGTCAACCAGATAATTGACTTCGCCCATCTTGGAGATTATCCTGAAGGGTCCAGTCTATTTGTCGGCCAAAGCCCTAGGCTTTGTAGGCTCCATCACGAGGATTTCCTGTCCCGGAGTCCAATCCACTTGCGAAGCTTTAAGGTCATGCCAGTACTTATTCAACTCCTGGCTGGCCTTGAGATTTGCTGTTGCCTGACCCATCATTTGTGTCATCCTCCGCCTGAGGCCTAACACATAGTCCCCCACTTGCTTGGCGGGACCTGGAGGAGTGGCCTCCCAGCCTTCTCGGATCAAGGCGAGGGGCCCCCTCACGGGATGTCCAAAGAGTAACTCAAAGGGGTTGAAACCAACACCCACTTGAGGTACCTCTCTGTAAGCAAACAGCAGGCATGGCAGGAGGAGATCCCATTTCCTCCTTAGGGGCTCTTCCAAAGCACCTAGCATGCCCTTGAGAGTTTTGTTAAATCTCTCAACCAGACCATTGGTCTGGGGGTGGTAAGAGGTGGAGAACTTGTAGGTTACCCCGCACTCTTTCCACATGGTCTTCATGTAACTGGACATGAAGTTGGATCCTCTGTCAGAGACAACCTCCTTGGGGAATCCAACGCGGGTAAAAATGCCCAGGAGAGCCCTGGCAACCACCTTGACAGTAATAGTCCGAAGGGGTATAGCCTCAGGGTACCTGGTGGCATGATCAACCAAGACCAGGATGAACCGATGTCCACCGGAAGTCGGAGGGTCCAGGGGACCGACAATGTCGATGCCCACCCTCTCGAACGGTGTGCCAACCACTGGCAATGGTTGCAGTGGGGCAATGACCCTGCCTCCAGTCTTGCCAGTCAACTGACAAGTTGGGCAGGTCCTGCAGTGGGACTCCACTTCTACTCCCATCCGGGGCCAGTAGAAGTGGGCAGAGAGCCTCTGCTTAGTCTTCTTGGTACCAAGATGACCAGCCAAGGGCACCTCATGCGCCAACTGCAGTAGGAAGGGCCTGTAAACCTGGGGTACCACCAACCTCTTGAGGGCACCAGGTTCAGGCTTAGTGGGCTCACTAACAAGGAGCTCACCCTCCCAATAAATCTTGAATGTCCTAGGCACTTCACCTTGTGCCTGGGACAGGGCCTGTTTTCTCAGACCCTCGAGAGAGTGGCACTCTCTCTGTCCTTTACAGAAGTCTGCCCGGGAGGGTCCCCCTTCAGCTAACAAGCATTGAAGGTCGGGATGATCCTCCGGGTTGAAAACCTCTCCCACAGGAGAGTTTTCTGTCTCTTCTCCCTCAGGAGTTGAGTTTGGGTTTTTCACTGGACCCAGCCCGTCCAGAGCATGGATCCCAATGGGTGCTGTCGGAACAGCAGGAAGAGAAGGTGTTCCCCCCACAGAGGTGGCCTTCTTGGTCTTCCTTCGTCTTGTCTTAGGCCTCGCCTTTGGCTCGGGTACCTGACTCACAGCCAGACCCTGTGTCACCTGTGACCTAGTGACCGCAGCCGCAGACATGGGAAGACCATCCGAGATCAACCCCAACTCTACTAGATCATTTCCTAACAGAATGTTAGCAGGGACATTGTCCTGAACCAGGACAGGAAGCTTTGCTGTCTTGTCTCCAATCATGAGTGTGACTAAGGCTACAGGCGATAATTTGGGAGGCCCACCAGCTAACCTGGTGGTTCTCAGAGGAGCACTGACATAGTCCTCTGGCCTGAGCAGGGTCCTGTCCACCACTGTCATGCTTGCCCCAGTGTCTCTCAAACCAGTAGAAGGCTGGCCATTCAAGAGGACACTTCTCAAAAACCTACGGGTGTTCTGTGGGATAGTCGCCAGTACTTCTGCGTACTGGTCCCAGGCCCCAAGGGACACTAAGGAAATCTCTACAGGAGCACCAAAGGTGATTCCTGTAGAGGAGGGGAGGACAGTGGCCTCCACCTCAGACATGAGGTAAGGGTAGCTCAGGCTGACAGCCTGTACTCCAAGTGCCTTACCTTTACACTTGGAGTCACCCCTTCTGTGGTCCAGAGCCCCACAATCCCAACAAGTGCTAGGAGTGCGAGGTACGGTACTGGAACCACTGGGAGCCTGCTTTGCAGCAGGTGGACCACTACTCTTATTCCCACCCACAGATGACTTATCCCCACTAGGTTTTTGGGTCTTAGGAGAGGAAGGTTTTGGTTTACCCGACTGTGATTGCTTTTGGGACTCCTCAGCTTTCTGAGAGGTCCCCTTTTCTTTTTCCTTGTCCTTCCCACTGGACTCCTTAGGGGACACCCGGTGGGAGACCCACTTGTCAGCCAACCTAGCTAGCTTAAAGGGGTCCAAAATGTTCTGGTCAGCAACATACTGACGCAGCTCTGGTGAACAGGCTTCAGAAAAATGCTCAAAAAACAACAGGTGGGATAATTCAGCAAAAGTTTTCACCTTGTACCCGTCAATCCACCCATCATGTTCATGTGCGCAGCACTCACCCAGTCAACCCAAGACACATTCTCTCTTTTCTTAAAATCCCTGAACCTTTTAAGGTATTGGGTAGGTGTCTTGCCAAACTTGGCAATCAAAGCAGACTTCATACACTCATACTGACCCCTTTCTTCCACACTCAGCTTCAGAATACAGTCATATCCAGTTTGAGGCACTCTGCTTAACAAACACTTAGCCCAATCTCTTTTATCTACATCATGAATTGCACAAGCCATTTCAAACGCTTCAATCCATTGGAGGATATCTGAACCCTCCACAAACACACCAACCAAATCTTTCATAAACTTGGTGGCTGGGGAACTGCCACTCTCAATTGGTCTAGCTGAAGTCTCCACTCGAGCTTTCTCTAACTGGATTCTCTGACATTCAGTGTCCTTTTTCTTTGAGCGCAAGATCCCTATTCTTGAGTTCCACTTGCTGTGCCAGCTCCTCTTTCTTAAGCTCAGCTTCTATTTCCAACTTGCGATATTCAAAGGCCAATTTCATCCTTAATAACTCAAGTTCCATGGAATTGCTGGGGTTTGGAACAGAGGCAGAAGGAATGGTGGCATTCCCAGAAACAGATTCAGCGACAACCCCAGGGGCAGAGTCCTCACTGGTTGCACCCCCCCCCTTCATCAAGGGTTTCACCATCAGTCTGGTAGTCCACCAGGGCAGCTATCAGCTCAGCCCTAGACTTATCCACAAAGTCTAACTCCCTGGCTTCACAAGCACTCTGGAGAGCCTCTAAGCTCATCCTAGTCAATTTACCATTCGCAATGGACTCCATTGCTTGTAATGCAGTTATTTGGAACACACCCAAACCTTAATCTAATAAAGTGCGGATATTTTGTAAGTGGCACGGTTATACACTGAGTCTTAAAACCATAAGCATCCCACCGCTGCCACCAGCTTGTCAAGACCGGTGGGGGGGTCTGTACTTCCGCTCTCTATATGGTAGAGGAGAGGCACAGAGGACCCCAGCCAAGATTCTCTATTACGGTAGCTATGGACGAGCAATCAAGGCCTAGCTTCTCAGGAGGTGATGCAGGCTGGTTCTTAAGTACAGTGTATCCCCAAGCCCCCACAAAGGAATGTCCACACACTGTATTACTGAAAACACAGTCTTTATATAATTAATATTCAAGGGTTATGTACACTTATCACAACAACGCACTTTGTGCTCAGGAAAATCAATAATGGTAAATATCTACAATTCTAAAGTGGTACCACTAATATTAGACCTCATTAAAGTGCATTCATAATACTGTAAAAATGGCACGCAGATCAATAAGAAGGAAACCAGCAATAGAGAGAGGAGAGATAACAGATGGTTGAAACAATAGGCAGAAGACTGGCCCTTGCTACTGGACACAGTTCTGTGTGGAGATCCCCCCACCTGGGCAACCTGTAAAATAAAGAGATATAACACAAGCCCAGTCCATATATTGTTCAATAGTCTTATTCTCCCCTACAATGTTTTTACCCCCCCAATGTACCTGGTGGAGTCGAGTTCTTCGAGGAGGAGTCGACAGATCCTTCTTGAATGACCCCCTTTAAAGCAGGAGTCACGGATCGTCGAGAGGCGTCGAGAAGCGTCGAGGAACTCGGTGTTCGGTGTCGGGGAATCGACGGCCCTTCTTGAATGCCTTCCCTTTTAAGCGGGAGACACGGGGCGTCGAACGTCCGACAACGAACAGGGTAGAACGGCGTCGATGAGGCGGCAGGCTTCGATCCGAGCGGTGCTCATCGGCGTCGAGACGTCGGCGTCCTGCGAGGAAGAGGCGGGCGGGGCACCTCAGCGACACTAGTTCTGGACCGCAAAGATTGTGAATGACGGTGGCCCAGCAAGGGCGTCGAGTCGCTCGAGTCTTTGGAGTCGTGAGGTGGCGGGAAACCCACCGGCGGATTCTCCTCGGCGCGTTGGTCGTCCTCGACTTTCTCCGGCAGGACAAAGGCGGTCGACGATGCGGACGAGGGAGTCCTTCGAGTCAAATGTTCTTAGGCAAGGAGCGGACGGCTCCGGTCGTCGGCGGCACGGCGTCAAGTGGTTCCCACGGCTGGGCAACACAACTTCGACGGGCCTCCAGCGGTTACACAGACCTGCGAACCCTGGTCGACGGCAATGGACTTCGACGGCGTCGATGTCCGGGTGCTTCACTTCGATCTCCTCGGCGGTCCCCTTCTCCGGTCGGCAGCCTTTCGATGGTCTGGCGTCCAGGGAGCTTCGGCGAAAGTTCAGCGGTGCTCGATGGTCCCTCGGAGCACGGGAAGAGGGCGCCTAGCCAGGTCCTCTCTCGGATCAGTCCTCGACGAATTCGGCAACCTTCAGATCTGTCGAAGCAAATGCAGCAGCAAGTCTTCTTCTTCCAGCTGGACGTCGAGGATCAGCAGTTCCAGTTACTCTTGAGTGGAGACTCAGCTTCTGGACGCTTCTGAACAATTTCCAGTGGTGAGAGGTCCCCAGATATACTATCCTGTCTCTCATCCACACTGCTGGCACACACACAGCAGCCAATCACACAGAAGGGCATTCATGCAGTCAGTCAGCCAATCAGGCACACAGTGCATTCAGGCCACACTCCTCCCTTTCAGACACTCACAACAAGGAATGTGGATTGGGGCAAGTACCCAGCCATTCAACACTACACACTGCATTCAGGCCAGTTTCGGGCAGGGCTGTCTCAGTCTTTGTCTCACATGCCAGAAACCAGACAACCACAACAAGGAGTGTATATTGGTCACCCACTCCATTCACCCAGGTCCCACCCACAGGAGGTACCCACAACATACAGTCAATGGGAAGGCTCCAGTCAGTCTAGCTGGGCCTTCACAACAACACCATATATGGAACTTCCACCCAACAGCCAGTCAGGGGGAAGGGACAGAGTCAGGGCTTCCCAGGACTTTGGGAAAAACAAGACAACAGGCAATAGAAAGCAAGAGGCCACAGGGGCCATCTTGTTTCTATCAGGAATCAACTGATCCCAATGGCAGGGCCTGGGTATCCCAAAATGGAGGACACCCAGAGCACCTGTCAAGTTCAGCATGGAGCTGCCACCAGCCCATACCCTGCTCTGTGGGCCACCCACAGGTGCCCAAAAACATACACTAGGGGCACAGGGTTGTACCCCTACCCATGGGTGCCATAAGGGTATCCCATGGGTCTGTTCACCAAACCAAAAGAGAGAGCTGCACTGCCAGGGGTCCCAAATGGACTCCTGGGCAGAAAACATGACAGAACACACGATAAACAGCAGTAAAGGACAAGGATTCAGAGGCCCAGTCCCTCTGATGGATTTCCAGGATCACAGGCACGTATCTCCTTCTCTAGGAAGTCCTAAACACCCAGTCCCTGGACAGGTTGTCATTGCACCTCCACCGGAATAATCGCAGGGTCTCTGGGAGCCACCAATTAGCTACCACCAACTCATGATCTGACCACATGATTGCCTCCTTCCTAGGTGCCCTCACCTCACCTTCCGGCTCCCTCGGGACCAGGAGAAGATCAATTTCTCGTGCAAGTCAGATGTGGGGGCGGGAAGAACGTGTAACCTCCCGGGCCCGGTCTGTGCCTCCTTCAGACGTCACCCAACAATGGTCCCTTAGGAGATTCTGAAAAGCCATGTTGTCCCTAGTCGCCACTTTGATGCCAGTTCCTTTTGCTGACCAGTCTAGTGGGGGTCCACTACCAGGTTAAAGTCCCCCCCCCCAAGCGTGCCGCACCCTCCACCCAACCATCCATCATCTTAGAAACCTGACGAAGGAATCCCACCTGCCGAGTGTTGGGTGCATAAAGAGTGGCTAGCGTGATTTGTGTCCCCTCATACACCCCTTTTATGCCCAGGAACTTCCTCCGAATCCCCTCTTAACCCGGATTCCCATCAGCCGAAAGGACTTACCCGACAGAATACCCACCCCGTCCTTCCTTAAAGTCTTTGTGGGAGGCCCAGAAGTGCCTACTCCTCTCCTTACCCTCTATTGACAACTCCGCCCCCTGCCTGTAATGAATCTCCTGTAAGAAGAAGATCCAGAGTTTCTGATTTCGAAACATGTTGCTAGTTAAAGATCAATTGTTCTGGGAATTCAAGCCCTTCACATTCAGCATACCCACTACCACCTCAACCATACCCCGCCCTTACCCTTCGTTGGTCGCTCCTAAATTTCCTTATGGTGTACCTCCCCTCTGTTCCCTGTGCATTCATCTGTGGGAGATACCTTACCCCGCCCTCCTCCACCCTCCCTCTGCCTCCCGTATCCTGCCTCCCTACCCTCCCCAGCCTCCCACCCCCCAATCTGAGCATCCAACCTTGTGCTGCCATCATGTTGGGCACATCTGTCGAACCACCAGGGGTGTAACCCCTACCTTGGGCCACATGTTAGGCAGCCCGGCTTCCCCTTCTATCCCACATCAGCACGGGTGGGGGTAAAAGTCCCCCCATAAAACCTCAAACAAATATCTCAGAACTCCCGGATTCCTCCCCTCTCTCGCTGCAGACTTGTATCTTACAGCCCTCCCCCTCACAGTCAAACTTGTTATCAAATTTTAACACGACTGACCTCCTTATCTGTGGTCACCAGGGGGGTCCCCACTGACCCTCTAGCTCCAAAGAGGCCCCTTCCTCCAGGGGGCTGCAGAGAAAAAAAACACTGCAGTCGAGGGTGCGGACATAGAGAAGTCAGCCCCTCCTCTCAGGTGCCTTCATTTCGTGACAGAGGTGTGTTAAACTTTTGGAACTTCTGAACTCCTTTTAACCCTATGTTTTCCCTGCACCGATTCTGGGCCTCGGTGGGGTGGGGTACGATTGGGGTCCGGTCCATGCCCTCCAGCTTCTGAGGTTGGGTTTCCCTCTAGCCCACCAGATCCTCTGTTACTCGCTATATCTCCTCCTCCACCAGCATGATACCTTTCTCCCTCCTATTCAAACACCAGAGCAAAAGGGTAGCCTCACCGCTACCTCACGCCTTCTCCCAAAGCCATCTGGTGAGGGCCCCACATTTCTTCCGACTCGGTAGCGTGAGAGTTGACAAATCTTGGATAATGACCATGCTGGAGTCCCCATAGGTCACCTCCTTCATGCACTTCGCCTTTTGAAGGATCCTTGCCTTGTCCCTGTAGTAATGCATGCGCGTCAGGACTAAGCATGCACCCTATCTATGATTACTCTCTCTCCTTACCTGGAATCGAGGATCATCCCTATTATTTCTTGGCCTGTTGGGGTCTCACCGTCTGTTTCTTGCAGGCCAAAAAACCTGAGGTTGTTGCGTCTCTCCCCATTCTCGAAATCGTCAACTTTGAGGCGCAACACCTCCTGACACCTCTCCATCTCCATGAATTGCGCTTCCATTTGTGTCTCCAATAGGCCAGTGGAGGCCTGGTTGGTCTACACCCAGTCCATTCTGTCCTCCAGGGTAACCACCTTAGCCGAGAGGTCTGCTAATTTTGCCCCCATGTCCATCCTCATCCCTCTGATCTCTTCCAGGATGATTTGTATATCATTCTTAATGGAGCTCAGCTTTGCCGGGGGGCAGCAGATCCCAAGCCTCCGGCAGCCCCACCATTGCCTCCCTACCTTGGTACTGGAAGCGCGTCAAGGTTTCCCACCAGCTCGTACGTGTCCTCAGCCGTTGTCACTGGGTCTTCCAGAGGGACAGTCGAGGGGGGGGGGGTTACAGGCTTTGCTCTGCCGATTTTAGTATGCTCCATACACAGGCCCCCCCCAGCATAGTCCAGCGCGGGCCAATGCAATCAAAGCCAGTCACCTCTCCTCCCCTGGTGAAGGCGCTGGATCCCTGACTAGGGTCTTCGAACAGGGTGGCTCCTTTCTCTGTTGTTCCCCAATCTTGTCCCTAAATGGGAGCCCCTCTATGCCCCCTCAATATACCAGGGTTAGGGCGCTTGTTTACACTTGTGTAGGCATTCCAGGGGGCACAGTCTCACAAATGGGGGGTTCCTCCCTCAAGGCTCGGCCCGTTGCTTCACCACTGCTTAGGCCCTTCTGTTCCTCGTTGTCATCCCCGTCGGGCGAGATCCTCTTGGCTGGGGGACCACCTACCTCCTACCGAGACAGTCCTGCTCGTCTCCTCCCGTCGTCAATATTTCCTGATCGTGGGTGCCCCATGTGCTTCGCACCCGTGCGTGCTGCCACTCCCGGTGTGTGCCTTGTGCTTCCCCCACCCCTGTCACCTCAGCTGAGGGCTCCTTCCACACCTCCCACTCATGCTAAGGGCAGGATCTGGAGAATTCGGGCAGGCACAACACTCAAAAGATGGCCCTTGGGAGTTTTGTGCTCTAGCCTCCGGAAGATTATGTGGCACCCGGACAACAGGAGACTGGTAGATCTGCAATCCTGTAATTTTTCTCCAGCTCATGGAGTTGTAAGCAGGCCTATGAGTTTATTAGGGCTAACGTTGCTTGGTGGGCGCTTTCTTGGTTTCTAATTAATCTGTGAGTGACATGTATGGTGCTGATCAAGAGCTCCGCAGGCACCTCAACGAGTTCCCAAGGCAGGCGTTTAAGACAGCGTGGATGTTTACTGTGACCATTCTTGAGTGGGGTGAGAACAACTCACAGGCCAGATTCCCCCGGTGTCCTCAGTGTAAATCCCAGTCTCAACGCCATCTTTGGCTGGCACTCCGCCTCAATCCCACACTGTGTGGGAGTCCGGGAAGGAGAGGGATCAAATACAGACTGCCTGCCGCTTCCTCCTAGTGGGTGGGCACCTCCTCTGCTCGGCTCCTGTTCTTGCAGGGAGCGTGCCATCTTCCAGCGCTGGTCTGGAGACTTTCGGGTCCCTCTCTGATCCGCCCCTCTGCAGCCAGATACGTTGCTGCCGAACTCGGGAGGCCTCCGTGCATGTCCCTGCAGGGCCTGACCTCCGGGGGAAGGAGGGGAGGAACGGGTCACGGGCACACCGTCCGTCATGTCCGCCAGGCGGGATAGCTTCCTCTACTATTTCTTCAATGGAGGAGCAGCTCTCGTGGATTCCAGTCTGCCTCCGTCTCCTCGGTCCGGCTCCTCCTCCCTCGAGGGGCCTTCACAGTGTTGCACAGGGCCAGCAGACCTGTTTTCGTCCAAGTCCGTCGCAGCCAGCTCCCGAGCTTCTCGAGCCCATGGTGCTCCAAAAGGTTCCCACTGCGTCAGATGTGCAGTGGATCACACTTTCAGGGTTGCAGTTGCTGCGTTTCGCAAAATATCTTCTCCAAGGCTCCAAAGCAGGGGACTGAGCTCGTCGTTCAGGCAGCCATTTTGCCTGTGCCCCCTGGTGGCCTCCCAATATAACATTTTTTGATATCAAAAAGATATCAAAATTATATGAAATTTATATTTTTATAGGAAGGGTGTTTTGATATGTTTTGATATCAAAAGGGTATCATTTATATCAGTTTGATAAAAAGTTTATATTAAAATCATTTAAATATAAACTTTGTTATTTGGCATTTTTATATAGCGCTCTATATATCATTGGTATGACCTCAAAGTTCTTGTAAGTTGAACGCACTCGGGGACCATAGTCCAGGTCAGTTGAGAGAGTAGGGTGTCGAAGGGTGCTTGGGTGCACCAGTTAAGTGTACAGCTGATGTAATTGCCTTCTGGTCGCTGCATCCTAGCATTAAGTGTGGTGGTATTGATATCAGTTCTATGTGTGCAGTCTGGTGGGTGGACACCAAGACTGGGTTCTGGCTGCGTTAGGCCTTTTGGACGCTTATGTGTGCAGCTAGGCCGGGTTGTTGTGGGATATAGCTGCGTTTCATTAGAGTGATGAGGTGTTCATGGGATAGTGTTCGTATGTGAGCAGCTAGGCTGAATTGATCGAGGAGTGTAGCTGCACTCTAATTGTGTGATGGTGCAGAGTAGAGTAAGCATAGTGATATGATATGATAGTTTATCCATGCAGCACCCACACACAATGCGCTTCAAAGCGCTCCACGACAAGGAAGGGAATAAGGGAAAAACACAAAACACTCCTACAGGCCATGAGCCACAAGAATGTGAAGATTTAGCCATTGCATTCGGCCTAGCGACACCCCAGACAGTGCAAGTGCCAAGAAACAGACAGGAGGGAAACTGGAACAGACAGGCGATTACCACTCTAGGCCTGACAACATCTCTAGAGAATCACACGTGGTGAGGGAGAGGGGAGGAGTAAGGAGGGAGAGGAACAAAACAAGCAAGCATCGAACAACGCACTACGACACCTCAGGCATTGTAAGAGGGGGAGTAACAAGTAAGGGGGGAGAAGACAAACAATTTTAACCATCATACTTTGACCAGGGACAATTCCGATAGAGCAAGGGCAGAGCAAAGGTAGGGGAGGGGGAGGAGAAGAGAAATGGGGGAGGGGGTAAGAGGAAAAGAGAACAGGGAATAAAACATTGGAAAGAGCTGAGAAGCAGAGGGGAGAGAGAATACAGTTGCAGATGTCAGGAAAACACATAATGTTCTAAGGAACAGAGAATGGAGGTGAGGATTCACGGTGATGATGGGTGCAGCATGATTCAGGGCCAGGCTGAGTACAGGAACCAGGGGAAGTCCAGCATGAGAGTAGAGGGGTGTCCAAAGGTCGAGTCCAAGCATTGGCAAGAGGTTTTTGGTGGTGAACACTTCGTGACTCAAGACAACTCCTGCAATGAATGGGACAGGGGGAATGGAAAAAAGGGATAAGGGGGGGTAGCGAGAAGAGATCAGGGAAGGCAGGGGAGGACATAAGGGAGCCAGAAGCAGGGGCACACAGCAACATTACGGGGGACTAGAGGAGCACACAGCGACATCACAGAGGACTGAAGGGGCTGGGGGCCACACAGCGACTTCACAGGACCAGAGGAGGTTGGGGGGGTGCACAGCGACATCACAGGGACCAGAGGGGCTGGGGCACACAGCAATAACAAGGGGAACCAGAGGGGGCTGGTGCATAAATTGACATCACGGGGGACCAGGTGGGCTGGGGGCGCACAGCAACAACACAGGGACCAGAGGGTGTGGGGGCACACAGCGACAATACGGTGACCAGAGGGGCCTGGGGGCACACAGCGACAACACAGGGGACCAGAGGGGCAGGGGGGCATACAACAATATCACTGGAGACCAGAGGGGGCTGGGAGTACAAGCGACAACACTGGAGACCAGAGTGGGCTGGGAGGCACACAGCAACAACCTGGGGAACCAGGGGGGCTGGGGTCCACACAGTGACATCACAGGGGACCAGAGGGGCAGGGGGCATACAGCAACAACACAGGGGACCAGAGGGGCCGGGGGCCACACAGCGACATCACAGGGGACCAGAGGGGCAGGGGGGAATACAGCGATATCACTGGAGACCAGAGGGGGCTGGGAGTACAAGTGACAACACTGGGGACCAGAGTGGGCTGGGGGGCACACAGCAACAACCTGGGGAACCAGAGAGGCTGGGGGGCACACAGAGACATCACAGGAGGCCAAGAGGGGCTGGGTTGGCACACAGCGATGTCACAGGGAACATATCCCAGGGGGGCTGGGAGCACACAGCAACAACATGGAGTACCGGAGGTTGTGGGGGCACACAGTGACAACACAGGGGACTATAGAGGTTGGGGGCACACAGCAACATCATGGGGGACCAAAGGGGCTGGGGGACACATAGCAACATCACGGGGACCAGATGGGCTGGGGGCACACAGTGACATCACAGGGGACCATGGGGTTTGTGGGGCACACAGCGACATCACAGGGGACCAGGGGGGCTGGGAGCACACAGCAACAACACGGAGGACCAGAGGGGCTGGGGGATCATAGCGACATCACGGGAGACCAGGGGGGCTGGGGGCACATACCAACAAAACTGAGGACCATAGGGCTTGGGGGCATACAGCGACAACACAGGGTACCATAGGGTCTGGGGGCACACAGCAACAACACGGGGAACCAGAGGGGTTGGGGGCACACAGCAACATCACAGGGGAACAGGGAGGGCGGGGGCACATGGTGACATCAGGAGGTCTGGGGGCACACATCAACAACATTGAGGACCTGACCTGAGGGTCGGGGGCACACAGCGACATTGTGGGGTCGAGAGGGGGTTGGAGGCACACAGCGACATCATAGGGGAACCAGAGGGGACTGGGGGCACATGGCAACATCATGGGGGACTAGAGGGGCTGGGAGCACACCACAACATCACAGGGGACCAGATGGGCTGGGGGCACACCACAACATCACGGGGGACAAGAGGGGGCTGGGTGCACACAGCGACAACACAGTGGACCATCGGGCTGTGTTTTCCAGCGACAACACGGGGAACCAGACGGATTGGGGGCACACAGCGACATCATAGGAGACCAGAGCGGCTGGGTTTTCTAGCAACAACACAGGGAACCAGAGGGGCTGGGGGGCACAAAATGACATCAAAGGGGACCAGAGGGGCTGGGGGGCATATAGCAACATCACGGGGGTCGGTAGGGGACTGGGGGTACACAGTGACAATACAGGGGACCAAAGGGGCTGGGGGTACATAGCGACATCACAGGGGGAGGGAAGCGGACCTGAAGCAGATAAGTAGCAGACATAGGCCTTTGCTGTGGGCCTTGTTTCGTAAAAAGGCAGCAAGGATACTGGCAAGGCTATGTGACTACCAGAAAGGAGAGAGTTTGCGTGGGGTTATGATCTAAGGAGATCAATATTCTGCATTTCAGGCATGTGGTTGCTTAATACCAAATTAATGAGCCTATTCAGTGATGAGATTGTTGGGGATCTCATTGAGTGTTAATCATCGGGCTGCTAGGTTCAATCGCTTCAGGAGGTCTTGTTTGGTAGCACGGAAAGAGCTATGCTTTTAGAGCTTTGCAGAATGTCATATAATCTTGAGTGTGTCGAATATGAGGGGGAAGCGAGTTGAACAGAATCAGGGCCAAGGTTGAGAAGGCGGCTCCTTCGATCCCGACAGAGTTTGAGGTTGGAATCACTAGAAGGAGGGCAGTGCTTGATCTTAGAGTGCGGGATGGGAGGTATGGTTTTATCTTTTCTTGCAAGTATAATGGGCCAGTCTTTTGCACTGCACAGTGAGCGATGCACAGGGTCTTGAAAGTGGCCCTTCGTCTGACTGGGAGCCAGTGGAGTGTTCAGAGAGCTGGAGAGATGTGGTCTCTCAGACCCAGGGCAAGGAGCGGGTTTGCAGCAGCGTTTTGGGATCTTTGGAGTTTGTTAAGATGGTATGCTGGGGCTCGTAGGTATAGGGAGTTGGCATAGTCCAGTCTCAACATCACAATGCGAGACATAACTGCGGCAAGCCTGCTCGGGAAGGAGAGGTAGGGAAAGATGTGTCTGAGAAGTTTGAGATGGTAGTGACAACATTTTGACACATTGTTGATCTGACGGGAGAGGGTCAGGCCAGAGTCCGTAGTGAAGCCTAGGTTTTTTACTGTGTTGGAGGGGAGGGGAATGGGGTGGGGCCAGGGGAGCGGATGATGTAGAAGGGCAGTATTGCCACACAGCATGATTTCGGTTTTATTGGTGTTCAAGAGGAGGTGGTTTATTGTCATCCATTGATCAATATCGCGAAGACAGGAATCCAGATTGGGGTGGGGGTTGGTGCCAGATTTGGGAATTCTTAGGATGATTTGGGTATCGTCAGTGTAATTGTAGCAAAAGATATTATGCATGCAGATGATTCCAGGAAGGGTGGCCATATAGAGGTTGAACAGGAGAGCAGATAGGAATGCGCCTTACGGTACTCCAGTGTTCACTGAGTGAGCAGCTGAGACAAAAGGGGAGAGGTTGTTTATTTTTTTCCTATGGCTTAGGAAGGAGGCGATCCACTTGCAAGCAGTGCCATGGATAACAAGGAGTGGAGGCGGTCAAGGAGGATTGATTGGTTAACCTTGTCAAAGGCTGCAGAGAGATCGAGGAGTATTAGTGCAGAGCATCTTTCGGATGCTGCAGTGACCTTGAGATCATCCCAGATTGAGGTCAGAGTGGTTTCAGTTCCATGTCGCGGTCTGAAGCCTGATTGGGTGGGGTCGAGGAGACCGTTGGATTCTAGAAATGTGTTGATCTGGGAGTATGCTGTTCAGTCAATGAGTTTTGCAGGAATCTGGTGTTTGAGATGGGTCTGTAGTTTTTCGCAGTCAGGGGGCTCGAGGAGTGCCTTTTTAAGAAGAGGCTTGACATGTGCAATTTTGAAGGCATCGGGGAAGATGCAGGAGGAGAGGGAGTCATTTAGTATGGCTCTTGCATGTTCTGCGCAGGTAGCCGAGAATATTTTGTTCAGGACAGAAGCAGGGCAGGGGTTGAGGGGGGACCCGGACGGTTTGCTGGCAGATGGTAGGTCAAGAAGCTCAACTCTGGAGATGGGTTTGAATATATCGAAGGTAGGAGGATTGGGTGTCGGGGCAATGGGGTCAGGTGGGGTCGGTGGTGGGAGGGGGGAGAGTAGGGACAGTTTGTTTTTGAGCAAGAGCAACCTGTCAAGAGCGGTGGTGTAGAAGTGTAGGGAGAGGAAATCGCAGAGTGATTGAGATGGGGTGGATTGGGTAAAGGTGCACGTGGGGTTGATGAGTTCTGATATCATCATGTGGAGTTCTTTTCTGCGGTTGCCACAGTTGAGAATTTGGTTGTTGTAATAGGCTTTTTTTGGCCTTTCAGGTGTCGGCTTTATAGTTGGGGTGGTGCAGGGTGAACATGGATCTTCTAAAATCGGTTTTAGATGCTCGCCATTTGCGTTCAGGAGCGTTACTGTGTTTTTCGGCGTTCCTAAGGTGGCACGTGAACCATTTGGGCGATGATCCATTGCGTGAGGAAGCAGGGTGCCAGGGGGTGAGAGGAATTAGAGAGTCATTGAGCCAAGGGTCAAAGGAGTCAATGGTTAAGGCTCTATCGGGGGGTGGGGCGTTGCAGGGGGACAAAGAAGTAGGGCTTCGGCTAGGTCAGGAAGGATCTTGACTTTGTTCCAGCATTTGAGATCCCAGGTGGTGTGGGGGTTCAGGGGGAGCAGTAGGAGGGGGGGCCAGACGTGTTGATAGAGAAGGGGATGGCATAGTGGTTGGTCCAGATGAGGTATTTGGGACAGGATATATAAACCAGGTCCTGGGAACTGAAGATTGCATCAAGAGTGTGTCCTCCTGAGTGAGTTGGACCAGTCGTATAATGAGAGAGGTTGAGTGCATATTAAAATGTTTTTAATATGGGAGAGTGTGTGGGCGCTGTTGCTTGATCGAGGGCATAGTGAGTTGTGAGGAGTTATTGTCATGATCTCTGCTTCCAAAAGATCAGGACTTGCCCGACTCCCTTGGAAGCAGACCCATAACCCCGGTTCCGAGTGCCAGCCAGTCCCAATTGGGACCTTTTGGACCCTGTCCTGGCACCAGTGGCACCAGGCTCATAAAGATGCCCAGTCCCAGCGCTGGAAGCGCCGGGCTCATAATGCTTGGGTGGACTTACCTGCAGCAGACCATGCTGCTTACTTACCTGCCAGCTGAACCCCTGATCCTCTTCTGTTTGGGACTACTTTTCCTGTTGGGTGGGGCAGGAGCCACTCCCTAGGTTCAGAACACTGGAACTCTTTCTGGAAAGCAGGAACTCTTTTCTTACCTAAGCACTACAGGAGGCTATTTAAACCACACCCGATGGATGAATCTTGCTTTGCGTTATTCTGCATTCTCTGCAGCAGAACGCTCATCGTGTCTTCTGCTTCTGATCCTGGGCCTAAGGGAGCAAAGGCTTACCATCCTGGAATCCAGTCTTCAGCAGCACCTGTAAAGACAAAGAAAGAACAGGTTAGCACTACGGTCTTCAGTGGCAGCGCATCTCTTACCCGGTCCATCGGCTGTCACCAACGCCTCGCGCTGCATTCCGGCATCTGAAAGACAAAGGCTTACCTACTCTTCGCATGCTCCGGAGGTCTTCGCACTGCATTCCGGCATCTGAAAGACAAAAGCTTACCAGCTCTTCGCACGCTCCGGAGGCCTTCGGCGCTGCATCCCGCATCTGAAAGACAAAAGAAGGTGCGTTTAAAGACATTGGGCAACTTTATTACTCACGTGCCATTACTCCTTCCCACGCCGAATCCAGTGGGTATTCCAGCACCCTTCAGCTTCTCTAAAGCTCCGAACTTGTACCTGCAAGATAAAAGGGACAGTTAGTGCGCATCGTGAAGCAGGCTACAAGCGCTTACTTACGTGCTTCCAGGCGCTTCTATTCCTCACGCGGGTTCGATCCTCAACTCTCATCAGCCCGCCATCCGCCATCGCCGGAACCCTGCAAAACAAGAGATATCATTACCAAAGACTTTTAAGACATTTGAAGTGCCCAGAACTTACCGTTCGTGCAGTTAACGACGGACAGCAGTCCTCTGAGGTCAAGAGGCCTGCACCCTTATCCAGTGAAGAAACTGGTTACGGCACCCTGCCCCGAGGCAGATGGAGAGCTCGGCGTTCACTTACCTAAGGTGAGGGCGTTAACCTTTGGGGTTCTACAGGAGAAGAGAAAGGGAAGAGGTCGAGAGAGGCACCCAATAACCCCAGTTCATTAATCCCATATTTTCTATCTGCAGACATCTTACTCTTCGAGTCAGACATACAGTGCACAGAGGTCCAGCCCAAAGAGCCAACCGTGTGTTACACATCACCTTTGAAGATACAGCATTCACCCAGTCAAGACCGGCGCCTCTGCGGGAATCAGGTGAGCGTTAGTTATCCAGTGAGTGTGCAGTGTTGGTGATGCTTTTGATGCTGCGGGAGTGGGTTGTGGCCATGATGGTATAAAATCATGATGTTATATAAAGCTTGCCTTTGATAAGCCTTTGAATAATTGTAAATAAACTTAATATTATTTCTATTTATAAAAAACAAAAAATGTATCAACATTTTTGTTATATCAAAATGATATCAGCTTTATTTTTTTTAACCATTTTTATTTTTTCATTTTTTCAATGGAGACATAATCAATTACAACATTTGATCGTTACAACTTGTTGTTATAAAGCATAGGCCAACTTTCAATTCAGGGTTAACATTACCCGTTGCTACGTAGATTGTCTCCAATTTCTTCATCTGTCATTTATCATTCCTCCCTCCTCCCCATTGTCCCTTTACAACCTTTGTAACAATTTTGAAGAGGTAAAAAATATTTTAACTTTCAATAAATGTGCAAGAGTATAACCTTTGATATTATGAGTCCACATTATAATTTCGTTGTCTGTTATTATACAATAGGTATCTCCCAGTTTTATCGTTTCATTCTTACTTTCTTTCCCCACTCCTTTCCCCGCTACTTCTCTTGGAAGGTGGGCTAAGTGGATAAGCGTCTCTGCAGTGTCTAATCTCTTTCTCTGTTCTGATGTTAAGTGATCGACATATTTCTGAGGGTTCGTGGTTTATAGAAGTAGGCTTCCCTGTCTTCAACAAAGTCTCTGAAGGGGGACCATATAGATAGGTATCCCTGATATGTTTCTGTTCTTATGGCAGTTACCTTCTCCATTGCCATTACTCCCCATAGTTTCATCCACCACCATGGTGTTGTCGGTCCTTCTAGTGTTTTCCACCTTTGCGCTAATGTTATTCGTGCTGTTGATAGTAAGTGTGTTATTAGCGTGGATATATGCCCTGATGTTGCATATATTCCTTTTGCCTCTACTTCCAGCAGGACCACCTTAGGTGATAGTGGTAAGTCTCTGCCAGCATGTCCACCACATGTGGAATAGATCTCCTCTCCCTCCACATTGTCTCCAACAGTTTGGGAGATATTCTGGATTTATTTTGTGTAGTCTGAGGGGGGACATGTACCATCTGTAGCATAATTTATATGCAGCTTCTTTAATTGCTGTACATTTGTAGGATTTGTGAGCTCTTGTCCATATTTGGTCCCACTCTTTTTCCGTTATTGGTTCTCCTATATCTTTTTCCCAATTCTCTTTATATTTTAGGTTGTCCGTTGGTTGTGCTCCATCGAGCAGTCTGTAGATTCTATATCCCCTTCTTTGGTTCACCTTCTTGCATTGTTAGTTCCAAGCCTGTTAGGTTTCTCATTCCCGCTCTTTTCACTGAGGGATGGGAGATCCAGTGTCGTACTTGCGTGTACCTGAACCTTTCATTTTCCCCTAGATTGAATTTCTTTTTGCATTCTAGGAATGGGATTGGGTCGGTGTTTTGGTACATGTCCTGCAGTTGCAAATTGTCCGTGTCTTTCCAGCCTTTCCAGAAACTCTTCTTCAGGCCTGGGGTGAAGTCGATGTTATGTGCTATTGGAGATAGTGGACCCAGTCCTCGTTTGATCTTTTTCATTTGCATGGCTTTGTCCCAGCTACTCAGGGCTGTTTAAGTAGCTCCTAGTAATTTTCCTTCTGCTTCGCGGGCCTTCGGGCTCAGTGCTAAGAGCGCTTTTATCGGGATCTGTGTGGGTGCTTCTTCTATGGCTCTCCATCCTTTGGTGTCGTATGGGTTAGCCCACTGAAGAATGGGGGCCAAGTGCGCTGCCATGATGTATCTGACTAGGTCTGGGACCCCCAGCCTCCCAGGAGCGGGGGACGAGTCAGTATGCGTCTCTGTATTCTGGGTCTCTTTTTCGCCCATATGAATTTAAATACTGCGTTTTGAAGTTCTTTTATTATCTGTGGTGGGATCATTGTCGGTATTGAACTCGTCACGTATAGAAGGCGAGGGAGAAGGGTCATCTTCACCGCTGCTATTCTGGCGAACCACGATAATTCCTGATTATCCCATCTCAGCAGATCCGCTTTTAGTTGTTTCCAGAGAGAGGGGATGTTTGATTTATATAAGTCCTCAAATTTCTTGGCCAGTTGAACTCCCAAGTATTCTAGCGTGTTTTCCTCCCATCTCAGGGGGAATCTTTGCTTCATGCAGTTTATTATAGTTGCGTCTTCAGTTATGTTTAGTGCCTTTGATTTATTGTAGTTGATTGAAAATCCAGATATGGTGGCAAATTCTTCCAGTGTCTCCATGGCTTTTGGTAGTGTATTCGTAGTATCTCCCATATAGAGCATCACATCATCAGCATACAATGCTATTTTCTGCGGGGTCTCCTTGATTTGCACTCCTTCCTCTGTATCTTGCAGCTAGCGGTTCCATAGCCATCGCAAATATTAGGGAGATAGGGGGCAGCCCTGGCGCGTACCCCTCCGTATATCCACTTGTCTTGAGTCGCAGGCATTTATCCGAAATGATGTAGATGGGCGTTGAAAATTTGCCAGGATCATTCTGCTGAATAGTGTTCCGCATCCGAATTTTCCCAGGATCATCTTTAGGTATTCCCAGTCCAAGCTGTCGAAATCCCGAGAGGCGTCCAGGGCAGCTATTGCAAATTTCTGGTTTGTCCATCTCCCCCATTCGATCACGTCTATGGCTCTTCTGACATTATCTTGGGTGTGTCGTCCCTTGACAAAACCCGCTTGGTCCTCGTGGTTAATATCTGGGAGGATCTGCGATAGCCTATTCGCTAGTATCTTTGTGTATAGCTTTGTATCTGTGTTTAGAAGTGCTATTGGGCGGTAACTTGAGCATTCAGTGGGATCTTTGTTTGGTTTCAGGGCAAGGATGGTGGAGGATCTTGCCATATCTGAGGAGATTGATCTGGTGTCTCTAATTGTATTGAAGAGTCGTGTGAGGGGGCCCAGTAGTTGCGTACGGAATATTTTGTAGTAGGCATTTCCGAAGCCGCCTGGACCTGGGGTCTTGTTCCTTGGTAGTGAGGAGATAGCCTCATTGATTTCTTGAGCTGTAAATGGCCTCCCCAGGATTTCCACGTCCTTGTCCGAGATTTGGGGTAGACTCGTGGCCAGCAGGTAGGATTTTTGGTCTGACGCATTTAGGTTTGTTCCCTGTAGTAGTTCTTCATGGAATCGGACCATTATTTCTCTTTTCTCTTCCTCTTTTGTGATCTTGTCTCCTTTTTCATTTCGTAAGGCAACTATATAGTTACGGGATTTCTGTTTGTTTAATTTGGCCGCTAGAAATTTATTTGCCTTGCCGCCGTGGACATAGTATGATTGTTTCGTATTCAGCAACTTCTGTGCCACCGCGTCCGCAGTGTGACTTTCTAGTTGGGCACGAACCTTCTTTAGCTCTCGCCAGGATTTCCACGTTTGTCGGGTCTTGTGATTTTTCTCTGCTTCTTTTAGGGCTAGTTCCATCTTCCGGGTTAGTATTGCTCGTTCCCGTATACTGCTGCTTGGGCCATGAATTCTCCCCGGATTACAGCCTTCCCCGCATCCCAGATTGTCTTCCAGTCCACCTCGCCGTTGTCGTTCTCTTTGAAATAGCTATTTATGGTTTCCTCCATGTGTGTGCTAAGTGCTAGGTCGCGCAGGATCAGTTTGTTGAGTCTCCACGGTGGGCGTTGCTTATTTCCCCCTCCGTCTATTTCCAGGCTAACTATTACTGGGGCGTGATCCGTAATATATTGTGTTCCAATTTCCACCTTAGTCACTTGGGGGATTAGAGTTGCTGACACCAGGATCATGTCTATTCTGGAGTATCCTCTGTGTACCCCAGAATAATGAGTGTATTCTCTCGTGTCTCCTTGGAAGAAGCGCCAAGTCTCAATTACTTCTAGCTCTCTGAGGAACTTTCCCAGCGCCTGTCTTTTTCTCTGGTCGGCTGCCGTAGGGGGCAGGGTTTTGTCGAGGTTCGGATCCATTATGCAGTTGAAATCCCCTCCTAGGATTATTTGACCTTCACACCAACTCCCTATTTTCAGTAGGAGATCTGTGATGTATCGGTCTTGTTTGTCATTAGGGGCGTATATCGTCAGGATTGTGTAGGCCTTCCCTTTTATAGTTCCTTTGATTCCCAGGTATCTCCCTTCAGTATCACTAATCATCTGTTGCTTTCGGAAGTTCAGTCCCTTAGCCAGCAGTATTGCGACCCCTATTGTTTTTGTGTTGCTAGAGGCGAAGTATTGTTGTGGGAATGCCTTGTTACGCATTCTCTTTTCATCCGTTTTCAAGAGGCGGGTTTCTTGAAGGAGCGCTATCTTTGCCGGCATCTTCTGGAGCCTGTTGAGAATCGCACGTCGTTTCCCGGGGGAGTTCAGTCCTTGTACATTTAGCGATACGATCAATGTATCTGCCATTTTTGTATGTAATATGTTTGTTGCTTCCGTCTTTTGGTGTGTCTTGTTTTGGGTTAGTTTGAGGTGGCCCACCTACTGTGGTCAGGTGTTTCCTCTGTTTCTCTTTCAGTTGCTTCTTTATTTAGGGTCTTCTTCAGGGTGTTTTGTTCGTGATATTTGAAGGGACCTGCCAGTTTCTTTTCTCTGTTAGGTCTTCTTTTCCTCTAGGATGACCATTCCCATTGGTTATTTTGGCTGCTGGGTGCACTATTTTGTGGGCTAATTTCGGTTTGGCTTTGTTCCTCCTCAATTTGTAGTATTGAAAGGCCTTCTTCGCATGTACTGATCCTTCTTTGTTTCTTTTTCCAGGGGAAGGCTAGTCCAAAGGGGAATGTCCATCTGTATGCGATTTGCTTGGCTTGTAGTGCTTTTGTGACCGGTTGCATAAGCTTCCTTTTATGTAGGGTGATCAGCGCTAGGTCCTGGTACAGTTGGATTCGCCCTCCATTGATTGTTCTTTGTGGGTACGTGCAGCTCTTAAGATGTCTTCTTTCAGACTATAGGAGGTCATGGCGATAAGAACATACCTATGTCTTACTCCTGGTTCATTCCTTTTTGGGCCCACTCGGTGGATTCTGTCAAATTCAAATCTCTCTGGGGGCGGTGGGGGGTCGTTTAGGATGCTGCTAAAGCAGTGTTGCATGGTGTCTCGTAGGTCTTTATCTTGGATCATCTCTAGGAGGCCCTTGACCCGGATGTTGGATCTTCGCAAGCGATTTTCCAGATCTTCAGTTTGGATCTCTAGGTTATTTGTAGCTCTGGCGACCTGGTCTAGTAGGCTATTGTATTGCTTTGCTTCCTCTGCCATATGTGAGAGTCCATTGTCGAGTGTGTCCACTCTTCCTCCAAGTTCATCTATTTCCTGTCGTACCTCTTTCAGGGATGTCTTCAGCTCTTCTTTCATTGTTTCTAGTTGGGTCTGGAGTGTGTTTGTTATCCTGGATTCCATGCCCCTGAGGCAGTCAAGTAGTTCTTCCTTATTTATAGCCATATCAGAATTGTTAGGCGTCGTTGGTTCTCCCTGGTCCAGAGGTTCTTGGGGGGCACTTTGTTGTGCTGTGCTCCAGCAGATTTCTAGTAAACGACTTTGGTTTTTCGCCGGTGTCTTGGATCTTGTTTGAGGGGTTTTCCCTTTAATTCCGGGCATCAGGTTCTCTCCCCGTTGAGACTCCGTGTGGGCCTCCTGATACTTGTTTTCATGGGTCTCTGCTAGGGATAGCTCAGTCCGATTAGGTTTTCTCAGTGGTATTCCGTGTGGTTGGGTTTGTTAGTGTCCCCAAATACCAAGCCGGGCTGATCAATGTGGCGCAGAGGGCACCAATCACAACTTGTGGGGTAACCCCAGATAGTCACGTTTTATTTACCGGGGAGAGGGGACCCTGGGCGCGCTCCCGCGTCGGCCCGAGGTGGTGGCGGGGCTCAGTCGGGGGGGGTCAGTACCTTCTCGGGTGTTATTGGACTCTAGGAGGGGGCGCCCTCCCAGCCTGCCCCCCCGCTCCTTACCTCTCCCGGTGTTTGTGCTGGTCGGGAGCATCTCCGCCACTGCCGCCGGGCATTTTAAGGCCTGCTGGGTGTCTTTCACTTGCGCTGCATGGACTGCACTGGTGGTCTCAAGAGACCAATGTACTGTTGGGGCACTAGGCACTCCTCACCTCACTTTTTTTCTCCGTGGGGTTCCGTGTGTAGTGGGTGTCTGGGCGAGCTCCCGCGTCGGCCCAGACGGTGGTGAGGCCCCCTTATGAGCCCTCTTATGAGCGTCCCAGGGTAGGAGCGGGTCCGCTATATGTCACCAGTTGGATGGGCCGGGGGGGTTCCGGTGTGGGGCTCTCTGGACTCACTGCAGCGTCCTGCGGGCGGCGGTATCATGGGCCCTGTTGTGCCACAATGGAGTAGCCAGGGCCAACCTTGGTGGGGCGTGCAGTCGGAGACCTCTGAATCTTCTGGCGACACCTGTGTCTGAGCGGCAGAGAGGGGGGCACACCCTCTCACCGGAGGACGGATAAATCGTGCAGGGGGTTGGCGGTAAGCAGTTTACTGGATTGCTTTCCTTCGGGGTGCCTGTTACGTTGTACGGGGTGGATCACCTCATCAGCTATCCTGAGGAGGCGCCTTGGCACAGGCGGGGAGCAGGCCAGATGGGGCGCAGTGTAGGGTGAGATGTGCCGCGGCGCACTGGGGTCTCCTGCTGCGGCGGCACGGGGGGACCACAGACTGTATATTTCAGTGGTGGCAGTCAATGCAGCACAGGCCGGATTGCTGGACGAGGAAGAGGGATGTCGTGATGTCAGGCCCCCAGACGGTCAGGCAGGCCGCGGGATGAAGGAGGTAGGGAGTGCCAGAGGCCCAGGTGGCGCGGCCAGAGCAGATCAAGGGCACGCCACTGCCCACTCTGGATTGGGGAAGTTGGTGCGGTGCCCCAGGTGCAGGGTTGTAATCCGGAGAGGAAGGGCAGTTCGCGCCCTTGGTTTGGCAGGTATGTCCAGCGCGTGGAGACCGATGGAGGGGGAATGCCGCTGTGGAGTTCCCCAGATGTAAGGCTGCACTCAGGTCTGAAGTAGTGTCCCCAGCCAGGAGGGTTCTTGATGAGTATGGGCAGCGCAGGGGCGCCTATGCAGCAGCAGAAGAGGCCCTCCAGTGCAGGATGTTAGGGGCCAGTTGGAGTGGAGCAAGGCAGGGCCCGAATTCCAAGAGGGGGGACGCGGGGTGTGCTACAACCGGTCCCCCCAGCTCCTCACCTGTAGGCAAAGCGCTGATGGCAGCCACCCGCTCCAGTGGTGGCACGGTGCAGGGGGAGTTAGATGGCGGATCCTTATGAGGGCAGCAGGAACTGTGCGTGTGGAGAGCCGCGGGGGTGAGGGGGTGCACCATCCAGCCCTGCGGGTGTCGCAGGCTGTTAGTCCGGTGGCCCAGGTAGAGAAGGCACTGGATGGGCAGTGTAGAGATGCCCTGCTCGCGTGAGGCCCAGCGAGCTGCCAAGGACACCAGGCAGGAAGTTCGTGGAGTGCCGCTCCAGCGGCGGCGTGGTGTTGGGAGAGCGGCCTTCTGGTCACTGAGGCCCCGAGGAGCTGTGCATGCAGAGGGCCGCGGGGGGCACCAGCCCGCCCCGCGGATGTGGGAGTTCGCCGGCCCAGCAGTCCGGGTGGTGCAGCTGGCGGCCAGGTAGCGTAGGGCCGTTCCGCCCGCGTATTGCCAAGCGAGCCGATGGATGGCCGGGGAGCGGCGCTCTGGCGGGCGAAGGAAGGCGGCCTGACTTCCGCAGCCAGGAGGCGGCTCGGGGTGCGTGGCACTGGTCCCGCAGGGGCAGGGGACAGGGCGGTGATCTCAGGCGGGAGGCCTCTCCAGGCGAACACGGTCAAGGCAGCGGCAGGTCTCGTCCGCGAGACCCCGCAGAGGAGGCCGCAGAGCAAGCGGAGGATTGGGTGCCTGTATCTCGGGCCCCAGGCACTGATTCTCCTCCAAACTGCAGGCACACGAAGAGGAGGGTGCCAGCAATCAGACCGTAGCTGGATGGTCGGGAACACTGCGGATGAGCGCCCATATTTGGCAGATAAAGGCAGGCAGAGACGGAGCCCACAAGCTAAGCAGCCATTTTCCGGGCTGCTCAACAGCGCCCCCTATATCAGCTTTTTTATATCCACATTAAAAAATGATATCAAAATTATATCGGATTTTATATATCAAAAGTAAAAATAAATTGATATAAAAATATTTAGAAATCAAAATTATATTGGAATTCTTTCGATATCAAAATTATATCTGAATTTTTTTATATCAAAAGTAAGATATTTGTTTACATCAACATTTTATATATTAAAATTATATATGGATTTTTATATCAAAATTACAATAATTGGATATCAAAATTATATAGGATTTTTTTTATATCGAAATAAAAAAAAGTTATATCAGAATTATTTTGATAATCCTTTGAACAATTTTATATCAACTTTCTATCATTGTTATAGAGCTGTAATATAAAGCTAGGCAGACGGGGTGACATCATCATTGTATATAGATTTTATATAAACTTGGAGCATATTTGAATATCCTTTGAATAATTTTATATACACTTTTTATAGATTTGTTCTAGCTGTAATATAAAGTGGGGTGACGTCATTTTATGACAGATTTTATATAAACTTTATATTATTTTTATATAAAGCTGGAATACATTTGATAAACCGTGAATACATTTTATATGAAATTTATATAATTTTAAATATAATATTTGATTGAAAGGGATATATAGCTTTTTGCGATCGGGTGGAAAACACGGCACTTTCTGAGCTAACCAAGGGCTATTCAGAAAATGGCGACTATGATCAGCTATAGCTACGACGCTGGGGAGAACAACCCCAGGTACCCCTATGGATTTTATGGTGTATGAGGGGCTGGAAGATGCTCAGGATTTAATGGCCAGTTATGAACCTGAAGAGTTTTGGAACATTGACGATGCGGTTATGGAGCAGCCATGTGCGGGCGATGCGAGCTCTGCAGACAAGGACTGTGAACCTATGATGCCAGAGACGTAGGCAGCACTCCATAACCATGATGGAAAAACAAGTGCCTGTGTGCGAGGATGGGATGATCCAGGCAGCGGCCGGGACTATTAACACTTATTGTGTTGGTTGTTCAAACCAATATGAAAACACAGGTGACAAATACCTGCGCAATAGCGAAGTATGTACAGATATCCATGTGCAAGCTTCTTGGGCGAGTTTAAATCGCTGCGGGTGGCTAGCCTTTCAAGCTTCTAAAAGTTGGTAAAACAAACATTACTATATCTGCGCATTTCTATTTACCGTTTAAGCGTTACGTTGAAACTTACACTGAGTTGTAAATAAAAAAAACATGATTCAATATACATCTTGAAAACTGTATGAAACACATGCATTATATATCACACACAACATAGCTTTAGAAGTTATGATGAAACATTCAGCATATACCATCCCATCACATCGATAAAAAACATTGGGTTGGCATTTTTTAGCAATGTCGTGACACATGTTTTCAAAGCTAAAAGAACAACTCTGCTCGTTGGGGCCTCGGGCCCCACTGGATGAATCAAAAGAACTCTGTGCTTCGGGGCCCCTCAGACACTCCTCGGCCCCTTGGATTAATCAAAAACAATGAGGTAAAACATCACTCCACACTTCAGGGCCCCCAGACACTTATCGGGCCCCTCTGGATGAATCAAAAACAACAAGATAAAAAAGAACTCCATGTTTTGGGGCCCCCAGACATTCCTCTGGTCCCTCCTGGATGAATCAAAAACAACAAAAACCAACTCCAATGGGGGCTAACTGTTATCCAGGCAGGCCTACTGATGAAATTACAAAACAACTCTTTAGCTCTGGAACCACCCAAATCCATAGGCCATTGCTGATGCACCAAAAACATAGGACCACCCATCCTTGGGGTGTTTAAAACATTCATGATTTGTTGATCCGAAGAGTGCCAGGTTGGCCGTTGATGAATTCACAAAAGAACACTGCAGCATATGCCCCCCTGATCCATTGGGCTTTACTACTGTAACAGCACGGTCGGACCCCATCCATGGGTTGTTGAAACATTCCAAAGCTGTTGATCCGTGCAAAACAGGCCCCATCCTAGCGCCAGTAAGATATCCAGTAGTTACAGGCAAACTCATCCCTGTGCTCTCAAAGCATTCAGAATTTGCTGATCCACACAAAGCACCCCCCTTGGAGACTTTTTGATCACTCATTAGGCCCCCGGACATTCCGGCCAGCATTACAAAAACCTCAGAACCAAGCGCGCCCAGTGATGATTTCCCAAAAGACATCTGTGGCGGCGGGACCCCCAAATCCATCTGCCCTTGCTGCTGTAACAAAAACATTAGACCCTGTCCTGGGTTGTTAAAACATCCAAGGTTTGTTGATCCAGAAACAGGCTGACCCATTCCAACCTCCCCCGAGTTGTCCACCGCCGCAGGCTGTTTTTCCAGAAGCTCCATGTTGCAATATCCAATTGTTAAGAGCCATTTCTGTAAAAACATAGAGTCAGCATCAACATACTAACCCTGTATAACAACCAAACGGAGGGTCCAGAAAATAAAAATTTCAAACCATATATATATATATATATATATATATATTACATGGCCACGGTAGTGGCCATTTAGTTATGGTTAAGTTGCTGTTTCCATAGGAAGAGCACTTTTTGGGTGGCTTATAACTTCGCTCTCCCTGGACGGATCCTCACCAAACTTTGCAGAAAAAGTATTTGGGTCACTCTGAATCGTATTGCAAAGTCTGGTGAGGATTCGTCCAGGGGGGGCAAAGTTATAGGGGGGGTCCCAAAACTTTTTTTTTCCCATAGACTGAATGGGAAAAAATGTTTGCTCGCGCCTACAGCCCAAACCGCTGTACGGATTTCCACCAAATTTAGACCAGGAGCAGCGGCTTGGTCCCGAAAGCGTGCTTTTGCAAATTTGGTGAAAATCTGTCCAGTAGTTTTTTTTAAAATGACCAAAAAGTAGGTAAAAAAGAAATAGTGATATCTGTGTTCGGTTCGTGGACACACTTCCCTGTTCGCTCCGCGGACAGTGTCCTGATTGGCCAATCGTCTTGCGTGATGTTCTCGGACATGCAACGTGTTCGCTGATTGGACAGCGTGGAGCGTGAAGCGCGTCAGATTTTTCGGTAGCGCCCGCCATCTTGGATTCGCGGACAGCGCTGTGAAACTTTGTTCAAAATGTGTATTTAGTAGAGTGTGTTGGTGTGTAGGAGTGTTTGGGGAGGTTGGGAGTGTATGAGATAGGATGAAAGTTGTGTTTTATATGTGTTAGACCTTCTTTTTGTGTTCGATTTGTTTGCGGACATCACGGGTGTTCTGAAATGTTCTAAATAAACTGACTGTGGGGTGTTTTAAGGACTCAATATGTGTCCGTTTTGTTCGCAAGCAAAGTGAAACTGTTCTAAGAACACTCCCGGTGTCCTGGAATGTTCGTAGGGGGTGTCCTGAGGACGCTGTCCGTATTGTTCTCTGTCAAGTTGAATGTGTCCTAAGAACACTCGCGGTGTCCTGAAATGTTCGCAAATAAACAAGATGGTGGTGTTCTGAAGAAGCTTCTAAGAACACTCCCGGTGTCCTGGAATGTTCGTAGGGGGTGTCCTGAGGACGCTGTCTGTATTGTTCTCTGTCAAGTTGAATGTGTCCTAAGAACACTCGCGGTGTCCTGAAATGTTTGCAAATAAACAAGATGGTGGTGTGCTGAAGACGCTTCTAAGAACACTCGCGGTGTCCGGGGAGTGTTCGTAGGGGGTGTCCTGAGGACGCTGTCCATATTGTTCTCTGTCAAGTTGAATGTGTTCTAAGAACACCCGCGGTGTCCTGAAATGTTCGCAAATAAACAAAATGGGGGTGTTCTGAAGACGTTTTTGAGAACACTCCCGGTGTCCTGGAATGTTCGTAGGGGGTGTCCTTAGGACGCTGTCCGTATTGTTCGTTATTAAGTTGAAAGTGTTCTAAGAACTATCGCGTTGTTCTGAAATGTTCGTAGGGGGTGTCCTGAAAACGGTGTCCGTATTGTTTGCTGGCAAGTTCAAAGTGTTCTAAGAACACTCACATTGTTCGCGGACATTAAAAGTTTCCCACAAATCATAGTTGAAATGTTTGACTCTATGGATGTGATATGCTGCGGTGGTTGTGGCCAGGGCATAGAGTCTTGGGTGCATGGCCATTTGGCCATGCACCTAAGACTCTATGCCCTGGCCACAACCACCGCAGCATATCACATTCATATTTGCTAATAACTTTGGGTGAAAAACAAATGTATAAGGAACAAAGGTATTAGATACTATGGATGTGATATGCTGCTATGGTTGTCCTTATTATTGTATACTTACTGTTTGGTCTAGTAATGGGAGTCCATGTTTTTCTTCTTCATTTCTGTGATAAAAGAAAATAGCATGTTAGTATTAGTATTTTGTAATGGCTTATTACATTGTATAAGCAATATACTTTTATTTTTTTTTCGACCCTCGTATTTAGTAGAGTACAAATCAGAGTACTGGCAATTTGCTCAGTTTCTGTATTTGTTGCTAAAATCATTGGGTCTGTGGGAGAAAAAAAATCCATGTTGGATTAAAAAAACCCTTTTTCTGTTATGCTACAGTTTATTTGTTTGTTTGTTTTCAGTGTTCACTTGTTGTTTCTGGCTGATTCTTTAAACTTTGCTTTGTAGTATTTTTTTTGGAGCAGTAACAGATTCGTCATTTGTTTTGATATTATAAAATTTTGGAGCAGTTGGATACCAATTGGCGTATTCTAACTGTATATTTTTTTAATATATTTTAGTGGTTTTGATTTATCTATTTGGATATTGTTAAATTCTGGGACAGTTAGATACCAATTGGCGTATTCTAACTGTGTATTTTTTGGCCTAATTTAGTAGTATTCATGTATCTGATTAGTTGTTGTAGAATCTTTCAGCTGTTAGATAGCTTTTGGAGTATTCTAACAGTTTATATTATTTTAACACAAATTTACTTAAAGGTTTAAATACAGTTTATTTATCAAATCTTGGTTTTAAGAACATCAAATAAGCGTTTGTAAGATTTGCTGGTAATCTCTGCTTTAGAGTAATGGTACTATCATTACATTCAAATAATCCACATTTCTTTTTTATATATGCCGTGTAGTGCTCTGAATTGGTTGTGGCTCCTGCGTGGTAGATTATACCTATTGTTGTGAAGGTTTTCTTACCAAGTGATATTTGACTATGTGTGAATCCAGTCAGCTTGCAGTTGTTTTTGGTACCATCTGCATTGTAACGTAGAAGCATTAGTATTACGTATTTACTATGTGTTTGTATTACTAACGTGGAGCGATTATCTGAATTGCAGGTAGAGCATAATCTACCATGGTTTGCATTTTGTACAAGTTGCTGAAATGGAATGGATTCACAATTTGGTATAGATATATATATGAAGCGTTCATTGGGAATTTCGTCTTGTGTCACATTGTTGCACAGAGTGCATGTATGTTTCCACATGTATGAAATCTGGAAGATTTCCTTTATAGGTATGTTTTTGTTTTCCAGTACTTGTAGTAAGTACATTAAAAATTCTTGTGGATCTTCCTGTGAGTTTATAGTGAATTTCACCATTCCAGCACAGTAGTCCAATTCTTGTCTTATTCCATAAACACTATGTGTTGTCAGGATTGTTTTTTGCGTTTCTATGAAGTACTAACATTTGCATACAGAATGGGTCTCTAAAGTGTAAGTAAATGTTGTCAACAATTGGTGGTAATTGAAATAGAATATTCATTGCTACATTTGCATATCAACTTACACCAACTATATTTGAGAATTTAAATGGTCCAGGTAGTTCTGTATCTAACTGCTTTTTTTGGAGTTTGTCTTCCTACTTTAAAGAAGTACCTGGTTTACTTTCCCTAATTGATTCTTTTTTGCTTGTGGTACTTGATGAAGTATTAGTTTCTTTTACTCTCTTTGGAGGATTTAAAGTGACATCCTGTTGCATTTCTGTTTGATTTATTTTTCTTTTATAACGTTTTACTTTTTGTGGAACAGAATATGTGTTTAGATGGGGGTGTATAGTGAGCGAAGTCTATTATATTCTAAAATGCAAGGAATATCAGCGTTTACTTTACTTGCATCAAAGTTGATTAGAAATAGACCGTCAAGTGTACGTAAGCGTGATAGTGCTACATAGCTCATGCCTTCTTTGAAGACTGTGTTACCAATATCTATCATTGCTTTGTCTAGGGTAAGACCTTGTGATTTATGAATCGTGACTGCGTATGCAAGAGTTAGAGAAAATTGTTCTCTGCGTACATACATATCTTTGAAGAGAAGGAATCTAGCTGTTGAGCGTCCTATCCGTTTTACTTCTGAAAGTTTGTCAAAGAGTATATTGACAAACTGAATTTTGTTGTCACATGGGTATGTTTGAAAGCCAACAACTGTACCCAGTGCTCCATTAACTAGTCCTTGGTCCACGTCAAGGTTACGTTTAAGCATTACTCTGCAATTTAAGGATAATTTTAACATCTTTTCTAAGCCTGCTGTGTTTGAGATTGATTTTTCTAAATTATTTAGTCTTGTTGTGGCTTGGTCACACATGGGTAGTGTCATACCATGTACATCTAGTTTGTCTGTGGCGCTAATTTCCATTATGGTTGCATTTCTTTACTTAACATTATTTCATTGAATTTGAGACAGCTTGCGAGAGTTGGCATTAAGGCCATACAATTGACATTTTTGTGGGCTAATTGTTCCATAACATCTGTAGCACATGCATTATCGCCATAAAGTGCATTAATGTGCCGGGTTTTCAATGTTGCTTCTGCTTCTTTAGAAAGTATACCAACTCTCAAACTTTTTAAAATGTTGGCATAAGTTAGATCTGCAGATTGGCGCATGTTTTCTGTTAATTCTCTGTATTGGAAATGTTGCCAAAGGTTGACATTTCCAATGCTGCCAACAGTTTTACGGCAGAGTTTGTGCCCTAATGTTTTAAAAATAGGTTCACCTTTTACTGGTCTTAATTGAAGCAGATCTCCAAAAACAATGTGTTTTCCTGCAAAGAGCTCTTCATAGTCTGTTTTGAATACTTCTTGTAATCTGAGGTGAATCAAAGCTAACATCAGGTTGGAGACCATGCTCACTTCATCTATTAGTAGCATTTTCATTTGTCTCAATACTCTGCGTAATTCCATTGCAGCTTCTACAGAAAGTTTGTAATAGTCTAATTTGTTCTGGTGTTCTACTGGTAATAGTAGTAATCGGTGTAATGTAACACCACCTATGTTGTAGGCAGCTAAACCTGTGGGGGCAGTGACAACAGCTGACAGTTTGTTGTTTGTCAATTGTTGAAGGAACTTACTAATGATTTTGATTAGGAATGTTTTGCCAGAACACGCTTCACCACTGACGTACAGTAGTATAGGTTTATAATTATGGCAGGAACATTCTTTATTTTCATTTTTTACACGATGTGCAATTTGTTTTGTTACTTCTTGAAAAATGCTACTTTGCTCATTGTTTAGTTTTGATTGTAGTATAGTTAAGTCTTCCTTATCTTCATACTGACACATGGTGTTTTCTACTTCTATCATAGCTAATTCTGCCTCATTTGTTATTAGTGGTTCTACCAGTGGTTCTTGGCTTCCTGTTACAGAAGGTTGACTACTGTCAGGAGTATCCTTATCTAGTTGGGCTTGGAGTTCTTCTTCATGTTGCTGTTCATTGTGCAACATTGTTTTGTACTGTGTAAAGTTTACATCAGTTATAGTGCTTTCATTTGCTTTGAAAGCATTCTCATATGAATCATAGGTATCTAGTAATTGTTCTTCTTTTCTCCATGGTTTGAAGAGTTGTAGCAGGGACATGTATTATACTTCTTTATGTTGAGGAGTCTTCAATGACAATTTGATATGATTAATTAAATTTGGTTTAGTGAGTTTAACTAAGCTGCCTTCACAGTCTGTCACTCTATATTTAGCTTTTTTTTCATCAGGTTTCATATTATTTTTGTATGTGTAGTTTTGGGCTATTTGGTATAGACACATGTTTTCCAAAGTATTACTTCTGTTTGAGTAGTATGTGTCCAATAAATTGTTTTTTTAAAATGTCTTGGCTGTTGGGATCATGTTTGGCTATTGTTTCTATATCTTCATATGATTTTAGAACTCTTTTTCTAGATTTAGCTGGACCAAGACTTAGCCATACTATATTTTCAGATTTACCATACAATGAAGTACCAGTTAAACGATCAGCTGCTTCATAAGATCCACATTCTCTATGGGTGAGCATTTTTATGCCCAAGCTGTATAATTTCTGAGATACTGTTTTATCTGATGACAGGTCATTCCAGAGGTCTTGGAGCTCTGTCATTTCTGCTTTAGTTAAGTATGCCGTGACATATCGTGCAACTGCAGTAGAATTGTCTGCAATGTACTGCACATCTATGTTTGCATTCCATAAGTGGGCAATGATTGCATTATAATCATTGATATATTTTTCTTCTTCTTTTCTTTTTATGTAATATGTATTTTTAGGTGACTTACCTTTAACACTATGTCTAACTGAAGACATAAGGTTGTTTACTTGACCTGTATTTGTAACTGGTCTAGGGAAACCAAATCGGCATTTGGTGTAGTATTTGCCTTTGTTTTTGTATTTGCGACGACAATATTTTCCACATTTGTGTTTTTGAAATTGTAAAATTTGTGCATGAAGATCACTATTTGTGGCGTCTGATGGAATTTCACAAGTGACATATTTTTCAATAAACTGCAAAACAGTGGCATCACTGTCTTGACCAAATTTAGGAGCATCTTTAATCCATAAAAGCATGTGGATATGTGGTGCTCCTCTGGCTTGGTATTCTTTTCTCCAAAAGAAGTGTTGCACTTCTCCAAGGGGAGGAACAGTTTTATTACAAATAAAATGTAGCATAACAATGAAGCGATGGTGAAAATATCTTGAAACATTAACAGGATCCAAAGAACAAAGTTCTCCAGGTGTTAGAATATCTATGTTTGTTTTGTTTTTATTTGATATGCGTAGGAAATCATGTAAATCTTCCAATGCATATTCTGCACAACTTAATGTAACAAACCAAGTGGGTGGGCCAAGGTTTCTGATCATACAACGTACATCTCCATGACGTTGAAACCAGTACTCTTTAGTACCACGCATATTTGCTAATAGATTTGTAATATTTGATTGTAAAACCTCATCCTTTTGTTGCACTTTCTCTAATAATTGTGTAGCTGTCATATTTTGAAAGTGTGATCCTGATTTTAATATGTGTGCAACTCCGTAACATAAAGTTGCTAGTTCACTTTCAAAGAGTAGGTGGAATATGTATTCCCAGATTTAGACAAAATGTGGATCTTCAGAATACATCCGTAATGAGCAGTATTCTGAAGCTGATATTTGAATAGATCTATCATCATACCTTCCTCCTTTACCAGTAGGAAAGAGTAGAGGAAAAGCATGTGCTTCTATACTTTTTTCCCATATACTGATTGGCGATCCTTTTGTTTGACGCATTTGGTAAGTTTCCAGTACATCTTGTACGGTGTCATTACAGTGCAAAGGATGAATTGTATAATGGTCTAAAGTATTTGATATTGTAGCAGGATCTAGTAGCTCAAATTGACCAGCTTCTTGTGTTTCTTGAATTATTTCAGTTGTATCTTTCAAGTTTTCTTCAATATTAATTTCTTTGTAATATTCATTATTCTCTTTAAGATATTGGAAGGCTTGTCTAACTTTATATAAATCTACCAGCTGTTGCCATATTTTTTTGTCTTTTGTAGGTACTCCATTTACTAATATAATTAAAGATTGCTGCATTGGACGTTGCACTCCTAGAGTATGCACATTTTCTTTTAGATTTAATGGTAAATAAACTACTTTTCCACGAATGCCTTTTACCAATTCAGAGGGAGGTAATTTTGCTGTTTTTGGTTGAAGGCGTATTATTGCTTGAAATGGGTGTACTGTTTGAATTATGATGCTCTCATATAAATTAAGTTGTTGTAGAGGTTTTGGTACTGGGTATAATTCCAAATTATTTGTGATAGAACGTGAAGGAGTTTGGTTGTTGTCAAGTTTTGTAGTGCAATAACTGCAAAGTATTAAGGGCTCAGTTATTTCATATTTGGTTTCTGCTACAAGGTACAGAGCTAATTCAAACCATTTAGAATCTTCATTGTCTTCTATTTTGTATGATACGTCCACAGTTTTTGTGTTACTTTTATAAAAAATTCTACGGCAACATACACATACATGGTTTGGTACTTCTGCTGATGTACTTTTAAATTTTAGTATTTCTTTTTTGTATGTGTTTAGCAAAAGGTTGCCATGTGTAGAATTGTTGCTTAATTGGTTTAAAGCTATTTCATTTGGTAAATGGCTTTCACTTCCAAAATATTTTTTCTGGATATAGTGAATTTCTTCAAGTAGGTCTTTTGCTGTACCATGTAGAAGGATGTTATTTAACTTTGCTAGTGCTAAAGCAGGACCTTTAGCATAGTACAGTTTATAGACTAGATTTCTTATAGTTGAATGATGTGTTGATATCCTTTTGATATCATGGAAAGTGGTTTTACAAGTAGGTCCTGTAATGCAGGCCAATGAATGTCCTTGTAGTCTTGTGTACTTGCGCACTGGACAGGTATCTATATTTTGCAGTAATTTAATTTTGTCTTTGCTTTTTACATATTTATTGAGGAATTGGCGTAAAGATTTGAAACATTGTTTGGGAATGTTACACATTGACGTGCATGGGCATTTGTACACTAGACGTTCTGATTCAGTTGAATGGAGGGGTAATTCTAAGTTTTCAGGGCATATTTTGTAAGAAGTACTTCTTGTTCCATTATGGTATTATTCACTTTTTCATAACCTCGACCACTGCTATGTATGGCAATTGTATTCGTTTGCTTTTGTTTGTACGCTTCTTCATTAAAATATGGTTCTGTGCTTGTAGTGTGATTCCATTCACCTTCGCTGATACTTAAGAAGTTCTTTCTGTTGATATTTCGCTTATTGAGAAGTCTTTTTTGTAATTTAGTTATTAGTTTTGTTAGTGGTTTCATTTTGTTTAACAGTAAAATAAATGCATTTCTTTTGAGAAGAATTGCACTGTCCATCAATGCTTCTAAGATTAATTTCCTACGATAGGTTTTAAGCTTTGAACCTGATTTCTCTCCTGTTTTTATAAGATTTTGAAGGACTTTGTGACGGTATATTTTGGCTAAAATACTTTTCTTGGTATGCTTACTTTGCACTATATTAAAATTTGAAGAAGTAGTTTTATCTGTACTAATAGCTGATTTTCTGTTAATTGTTTTTTGGTTTGTTTTACATTTTGATAGAGGAAGCGAAGTTGTTGTACTTGAAACTTCTTGCGTTTCACTAAATGATTGTATTAGCTGTTTTGTTTCAACTTTTTTTTACAAATTCTGCTAGAGATGGACGCTTATGTTGGACACCTTTATTTTCATTTGCTCTACTTTTGCGTTGCTTTCTACGGACTTGACTTTTGGTAGGCATTCTTTAGGGTCTGTTGAAAAAAATAAAGAAGATATGGATTGGGGTGTTCTGGAATGTATGTGTGCTGTGTGCATGAGTGTTTGAGTAAGATGATAAAGATGTATGTAATGGTGTGTGATTGTGCATTGGGAACTAAAACTAGTAGGGATAGGTATTCTTGAATTTATGTGTTACTAAACTGGGGTTCAGATGACAAAAAAAAGTAAGCTAGTGGTGTGGAAAAGTACAAATAGTAAATCTAATGTATACAATTAAAACAGTTGTTTGTTCTATAATATGAAAATTGTAGTGGTTCAGTTGGGTAATTTGTGTGTCCAAAAATAGAAATTTGTGGGCCATTCTGGCTGTAAATCGCTGTTTAATACATCGAAATTTTTGGACAAAATGGTACAAAATCTCTATTTTTAGAAACCGAAATAGCTCGTATTAAAGTTATAGTTTATTTGATTAATAATACAAATATTATGGTGATATTTTACTTACTTTTTTTTTTAAAATGAACAGGTAACTTCTTAGTTTTTCTTTCTTCTTCGAATTCGGCTGCTTCTTTTCTGGAAACTGGTCTTCACTGCAATTGTAAAAGCTTCAAATTAGTAACTTTGTTTGTATATAGCACTGTTTCTAATTTAGATATTGATTTTTTTTAATTGAAATCCTCAGTGCCTTCTTTAAAACCATTAAACTAATTTATTTACATAAGATACATTGCATCAGTTCAGTACATATGATATGTTGTTAATGAATAAATTGTATTGAATGACTAACTGTAGCAAAAAAAAATATCTTTACTATGTCTTGTGAAATTTATAATATATTAGTGAATACCACTATTTCTGTAAGTAAACTGTTCTAGGTAATAGTGCCTCAATGTCATGTCTAATTTAAAGTAATTAAGTAAATAAATAAAAACAAAAAATATGAAATTGTATAAGTATTTTTATAAAGGTTTAAACATTGATTGTGTTTGCATGCAATTTTGTTTGAATATATGTAGTCTATATATTTCATTTAAAAAATGTTAGTTTAACATGATTTGAGTGTGTGTGTGTATAAAGAAAGTAAATAGTATAAAGGTTTATAAGTGATAGTTGATTTTAGGAAATTGAAAAAGTACAGCAAATTCATTTTACAGATTTTACAAGGTAAAAGTCTGTTTGAAAATGTGTTCATCTACTATACAGAAAATATGCATACCTGAAGTTTGTGTTCATGCATATGGATATGCATGGAGCTGCAAGTAGAAATCTTGAAGACTTGTACAGTATTTCTGGTAGATGCTGCTTGCCAAGGATATGACACTTGTACTCAGAGAGATTCAGAGTACATTTGCAGTGCTGATCTAGGATGATGCAGTTAGATGTAGAGGTCTTGAATGTGATTGGTGCATGGTCATGTGATTTTTGAGGTACATCCAATGAGGGAATGGCAGAGAGAGTGTAGTGGAAATGGTAGAAGGGCTGTTCATGTTACGATATGTCCGCGGACATGGTGGTAGTTCGCGGACATCGGGAGTTATATCCGGGGATTTTTGGGTTCAGAAGTCATGCAAATGAGAATAAGCACTGAAAGGGATTGGTCAGGAAAGTTTGGCGGGTGTGTTGTGCCAGGAGAGATTTTCTCAGATACTCTTTTTGCTGAGAGAACAAAAGATAGCTATGGCTGTGTGTTTCAGAAAACAGATTGTTTGGATTTTAGGAGATTTGTGGATACATTGGTAGAAGGTGCATGCAGAAAGCTGTGGAGTAGTTGTAGATCTTGGATTCCCACATGTGGAAGTACACTGGCATGGAGTACGTGGAATGAAGTGGTTGGACTTGCTACCTCTCTGTGCTACTTTGGAGACAGAGCAACATCCAGACATAATTGTAATTCATTGTGGAGGGAACAGTTTAGGGCATGTGACTGGAATTTTTTTGCAATTTGCTATGAAAGAAGGACTTAGGAAGGTTATGGACATGTTTCCTAATTCTCAAGTGATATTTTCACGGATTGCGCAGAGACAAACGTGGCTTCGTTCTTCTTCATTTGGTCCACAAATGGAAAAAGCAAGGCACAATGTTAATAAGGCTGTTTGTGCCTTTCTAAGAGATTTTGGCATGTCTTCTTTTCACAATGAAAATATTATGTTTTGTAGTACATACATTTTTCGCAGAGATGGAGTCCATCTTACTTATGCTGGCAATCAGATTTTTCTGAGAAATGTACAAAATGCATTCCGACCTTTTTTGGAATTACAACAACGATTTTGAAGTAGATGTTAAGCATTTACAATTTTTGACTTACAAACACCACCCAAAGGCTCTTTTCAGAGCCACCACATCTTTCCAGAGAAAATTACAATGTTTGTGATGGAGTAGCAACTCAATTTTTTTAATGTTCGCGAACTGTCCGCGGACTTATAAAAAATACAAAGAGCCCTGCTTCATTTATTTTCAATTCTATTTTTTAACTGGGAAAGGCGGCTCTGAAAAGAGCTTATTTTTTTTTTGATTTTTGTAATTTTGTATTTTTTTTGGTTTTTCAGACACGACACACTAGGAGAGGAGGGTAAAGGAGGGTAAAGGGGGGACACCAACCACAGGGATAAGAATGGGCGAGCTGAGAGAGGAAGCTGTAGAGTGGCTTTTATTTGTGTAGTGAGCAGGTCTTCTCGTGCTCTGAGACGATAGTCTCAAAAGCACTCCGAAGTCGCTCCCCCTGCAGAGTACTGTGTCACAGTACATACATACAACTGTGACCCTCGAAAGGTAAGGGTCATCAGCATTCTGAATGGCCTGTGAGGCAGCTTGAGGAAGACGCTGTCCCACAGAGGTGGTCCTTGTGGTGACAGGATCAGAAACAGAGGATGAAGTAGAGGAAATCAACCTGCTATGTTCTTTGCAAGGTACAACCCTGCGAATAGCCCCAGAGTGAAATGACCTCAGGTGTCACTTCATAGTAGTGGTCCCAAAGCTGTACTTACCGTGCTTCCCGCGACTGAGTATCATTTTGCACTCATTGTAGGTAACACAGTTTGCACGAGCCTTAGGAACATTACCATGAATGGTAAATAACCGCCACACCCAATCAAATGTCATTGATGACATCACTGATGACATCACATGTGTATGTACTTCTTATGAAATATGTGTAGAAGGGATTCTTATTATGTTGCGAAAAAAGTGTCAAGAATCATTGCAAGAAATATACCCTAATAAGTGCATTGAACGATGCATTGATATAAATAGCATCCTATTATGGGGTTCTATCTAGTATACTAAGCTACTCATACAGAAACATAACATTGTGTGCAGCGTACAAGATGAAGGTATGATATTCGTAATGTTAATATGTTGAATAATGAAATGATATTTGTTTTCTTAATAGATTTTTGTGTACTGTGAAATATGTAATAAGTAGCTAATAAAACCCATGTATTACATAATTGCATTAGTATAGACCAAACACAAAGACACAAGAACACATACCAATATGGGTATATACAGGGAAAGTGAAGTTAGCAAAAAAGCACAAGTAGTAGCAGAAACAATTCATAACTTAACTGATTAGTTTCATGCAAATAAATGATTGCTCTGTTTCAAAGCTGCTATTTACCCTATGTATATGTATCACTTGATGTGATTGGACCCTAAGGAAAGTAGTGTGAATACAATGTATACAAATGTGACCATGTACAGGGAAAGTACAGCCATAAAAAAAAAAACAACAGAACTATCAGAAAGTGCTCATAAGTCTAGTGATTATCTTTATGCACAAAAAGGATTGCTGTCTTTCAAGCTTGTGTTTTCCCATATGTATATGTTTCATATGATGTGACTGTACTCTAAGGGAATTGCTCTAAGAACCTACTAGAAGGATATTTCTACAAATAAAATAAAATTCTTAGTTTCTGACTGTTACTGAAGAAAACCATGTGGCCTAGATATGTCAGCAAAAGAAAAAATAGTGAGCCAGACATGTGATGTCATCAGTTATGTCATCAATGACATTTGTGATGTCATCTTTGATGTCCTGGGTGTTAGTCTTAGCAGTGCACGGTGGTGGCGCGAGTTATGGTTGCTTAGCTTACCATAACTGGCGAATTTCAAGGGTTTTTCGGTTTTACTTGGAACCATAACGTCCCTTTAACAAAGTTTTTTTCACTGAATTTCATAGGTTTTTAGTAGCGCAACTTAACCATAACGCCCCTTTAACAAAGTTTTTTTCACTGAGTTTCATAGGTTTTTAATAGCGCAACTTAACCATAACGTCCCTTTAACAAAGTCTTTTCACTGAATATATATATATACATATGTTAAAACACATGCCTCTATGAGGTTGTAGCACTTCAAAAAAAAACACTGACGGCATTGAAGAGAAAACCCCAGCACACACGACCTTGTTGCTCTTAAAATAACATCTTTATTACGACATATTACAGCACATTTTTACTAATTCACCCCTATGACAGCCATTAGGTTGCAAGAAGGCACTCGCCCCTCGGTTGGAGAAAAGTCACGTCTTCCGCCTGAATGCTCAGGCTTCCGCAGACTCATAAAATCCAATTGTGCCGGTAGCACCATAGAGTTTAAAAAGGAGAGGCTGCAACAGAACGTCCCATTTCGCGTGACATCACATGTCTTTTGATCATATGATGACGAGCAGCTCAGAAGTGGGCTCATCAAAAACAGAGGGATCTGCTTTTAAAAAAGTGACATTTATTAGAAGAATTGAAACTGCACCTAGACAGCAAGTCAGAAAGGATAGGGCGAGGCCAACATGCAGGACAAAGAAGAGGCATGGCAACAAGAGGCGCCAAGGCAAAACTAGGCGGGGGATCAAATACAAGCAATCAATCCCTTATGACAATGAGATCTGGAAACAACCAGAGGAGGAGACCATGAGGGAACAAGACCTTCAACTAAAAATCTTTAACGTTGTGAAGAGAAATGTAACCGGCAGTGAACTATCGGTACTCTCCCTGGGCCTCTCCTTTAGCCCCTCCCATCAATATGATTATACTTCCACGAGAATAGACTTATTTAAATTTACTAGGAAACTTAAACTAACTAAATTCCACGCCACTAAGTTTGAAAGTAATCGTGGGCAAAAGAAAGATGAGGGAACAGGAGTAGAAGCCTCCATACTGACTGAGAAAGATCTCACTAGTCTTATTTGCCTAGCGAAATGGAAGAATCCACACAATCTATTATGGATGAGAATATCAGAATTGCTGAAATGATGCTGAAAGAAAATTTTGGGATATCTACAGACATGAGCTGTCCAACCAAGTTCAGACCCAAATCTATCTTTTGTCCAAACATAGTATGTGGGTCCATTGATATCTTTGAGGAGCTAGTCATGAGAGATCTTAAGAAACTATCCAGCAAAATACTGCCAGCTCAAGGAAATCTCAAATCTTGGATTTTTCATGTGACACCCTCATTCAGATATGGTACTCATTAGTATTGCCATTTTGCACATCGTAATTTGCTGCTTCTGAAATTCACTAGAATTGCTATTTTGCACATTGCAATATACTACTTCTGTGAGGAGTACTGCATTTTTCTACATGTGACACGTTTTTGAGACACTATAATCTGTGCACCTTTTATGCTGCTGATCTTCTGATTATTTGATTCTTTGATGTAATAATTTTGTTTTTTGTTCAACAATTAGCATTTCCTAAATTGTTGAGAATATCGGCAGAGACAGATATTTTTGATTTTGCGATATCATGGTAAATCAGCACTTGACTTTCCACGAGATAGCTGCTGTCTGTTGCTGTTTGGCTTTTAAGCGCTGACCTCTCTGCGGGCGCATGACCGAATGCGGCTATTTTAGCTGCACACGGTCATTTAGCAATGAACTTGCACACTTGTGAGTTTTGTTTACCAATGCATCGATTATATTTTTTTAAATAAATGGAGCAGGTTGTGTAGGGGCAGCACAAAACGTTCATTTAAGATCGTGTACATCACGGTGTCAACAGATACTTAGCTGTTGAGTTTATGCAGTGAGATTCTTATCTCTAGCATTACAAACATAGTCACATGACCATTTCAATATGGAGGTCATGTTGTTGATAATTAACTAACCATACTTTCTTGTGATCATATGATCAAAAGACACGTGATTTTACGCGAAATGGGACGTTCTGTTGCAGCCTCTCCTTTTTGAACTCTATGGTGCTACTGGCACAATTGGATTTTATGAGTCTGAGGAAGCCTGAGCATTCAGACGGAACACGTGACTTTTCTCCACCCGAGGGGTGAGTGCCTTCTTGCAACCTAATGGCTGTCATAGGGGTGAATTAATTTCATTTCACCTCTGTTTTAATAATGTGCTGTAATATGTTGTAATAAAGATGTTATTTTAAAAGCAGCAAGGTCTTGTGTGCTGGGGCTTTCTCTTACATGCCATCAGTGGGGCTACAACCTCATAGGGGCATGTGTTTTTAACATATTACGAATTTGGCTGAATTCGCACCCCTAGCACCAGCCACTTTATGAGGTCGAGTGCTAGTTTTAGCTAAATTGGTTTGTTTAATATATATATATATATATATATATATATATATATATATATATATATATATATATATATATATATATATATATATATATACGTGGCTACAACACTTTGTCAATGTGTGATCTGTGCCATTCATTTTATTAAAGTTGCAATTATATTCTCAATTCCTGGCACACAATGAATAATCCCACAGTGCAACTCCTATTTGTTTAAAAAAAACTAACACTCCAATTCAGCCTTCACATGTTTTCCAAACACCCGTGTGTGCCCGCACAATCAACACAGACAACAGAACCATCACCGCTGACATGCCTGTCTTTGTTGGTTCTACTGTCTGTGTTGGTTCTGTGCCTCTTCTGTCTGTGACAGTCAACTGTGATCTCCAAAAATTTGAAAGAGCTTGTAGCAAATATATTTGGCATAAACGCTACTTCAAAATACAATTCTGCATCCGTATATAAAAGTTGTTGCCTAATCCCAATGTCTTTTTCTTGTAAGTGTGTGCATACAGGTTCAGGCCCTGCGTGCATGTGTATCATTTTCATTTTGTCACTGTGGCTACTTTAATCAAGGCTCACCACCCCTATTCGCTTTGTCACGGGTCCACAATTAAAGACCACACCACACAAAGCACCTATAGCGTGGGTGCACAGCTGTTTTCCTAGAACCAAAAGTGTTGTGCACTTTTTAAATACTTACACATGTCTAATACCCTCTCCAACAAAACAAATATTTGTTTTAAAATAACAAATGTGTTGTAAAATAAAACAGTGTATGCTTTAAACAATCTTCCCTGTGTCTATATAAATGCCCTGCCTGCTGGGTGTGTCATTGGATTTTTTTCTTCTAAAATCTGCTCATTTGCAACATTGTTTAAAGCTGCATTTTCATTTTCTAGCCTCATATGTGCATAGTCAGAGTTCAACATTTAAAAAAAAGGTTTAATTGCATAAAACCACACGGCTTGTCACATTATTGTGAGTGCTGTGTCAGCACTGTATGCGGCAATAGACCCTAGCCCTAAGGGTTTCATTTTACTCAAAGAATGTCCCAGCTGCTGGAAATTTCGCAAACCAGCTAGACATTTAAAAAAGCTCAATTGAAAAATAGTTATTTACAATACTAAAACAATAACACATTTCTTCGTGCATTTCAGGCAGGCAACTATATCTCCAGGCTGCAGGAGGATCATCAGCACAGGTAAAAATGAACGGCATTTTAAAAAATGTAATTTTTGTCGGTCCTTCTTATTCCTAGCAGTGTTATTGTGTTTGTATTTTGGAGAATTTCCTGTGGTGCTAGTGCTACCGGTGCACCCTCCACTAACATTCCCCCAACCCAAGCAGGTGGAACGACTATGTCAGGCGGACAGGGGAGCACTGCAGTTACGATAAGAAGAGGTAAGCGCAGTGTTGACACAGGCATGACATGGGTAGACCTGTTTCTCGCCAACACTGCCCGAGTGTCTAATAACATGTGGTACAATCACATGACCAAAGTAGGCAAGGAAGCTCCCGGGGAGAGCTTTTATGTCTGCTCCTTCCCCTATGCCATGAGTGCCTCAGCACGTTCATAGCAACTGAAATACCAGCAGCAATAGCACAGTGCCTAATGTACCTATCGATGGTGACTACTCGAGGAAGATTTCAAGGCAAGACAGCGACATTAAGATGGCTGTCTACAGCAACGTTTCCACATGAAGATAATTACATGATGAACAACGATTGGCAGCTGGATGAAGCTATACAGTACATAACTGATGGGCCTGGCAAGGGAGAAACTAAAACTATCACCCGAAGGAATTGCCATTTCCCTGGACGAGAGTGAAAGAAACAGAAGGAGAGCCTGGCTGCTGGGAAAGACCACAGATACCTGTGTAGGGCCAAGTTTAAACAGAAGATGGGTGGAAGGATGGAGTGGTGGAGTGGTGGGAAGCAAAGCACTCACACCAGTGCAATCACCAGTGAACAGGGTGCAGGAAGAAAATGACACGTGCTTGAAAGAATGGGAGGAGAGTGCAAAGTTACTGACATGGGTGGAAAATTAAGCTGGACCAATGCCGATAATACCCCTGAAGGCACAAGCACTGTGTTCTCAGAATGATGGAGAAGTGGAAGTAGGCGAGAATGTCGGATGCAGAAGAATTGAAAAACATGCAGCAATGAAGGCAGGCACAGCAGTACTGATGGACTACTACTGGGTGTGTGGATCGAAGGCATACGAGAAGTTGCCACCCAACCGGGGAGGAGTTTCCTCACTGGTACATGTCAATATGCGAGTGCCCCAGAAAGCTGTGAAGCTCGAGAAGTTCCCGAAGATGGACAATAACAAAAGGAAGAAGAGGTCGGTGGAAGGGTTACTGACAGCCAAAGCAGAAAATCCAGCTGAATTGAGCAGAGTAAAGAGAGGAGGAGTTTACTTCTCAGAAGCATCGGAGACAGCGCTAGATGAAGTTCCCGCGAAACACAGACTGTTCAGCAGGACACAAGTGTTCTTCGCATCAATAATACCATCTGTACAAGTGTACACAAATGCAAAATGGTTGCAGATTACCTGCTGGGAGTTGATGGTGATGATAAACTCCACAGTGAATGGGTTCAATGCAATAAAAGAAGAGCTCTGAGAATTAAGGTTGGTGGCACTCCAGAAAAGATACATTCTTGATCTGCTTACAGCAATGAAAGGAGGAGTCGGCGCAGAAATTGGGAGTTCCTTTTGCACGTTCATACCTGCCAGTGACAAATGCAATGGTACCCTGTCAGATGCGGTACTTCAACTATCCCAGATGCAGGCGAAAATGGAGGAAGAAGCAAAGGGGACTGGAAAGGACCAGAGCTGGATAGAGTGTCCGTGTTTATGTCCTTGTCACCTTTTTTGCTCAGAGGTCAAATCCAAAATTAAGCCACAACTTTGCACAAAAGTTCTTTGCCTTTGTTTTGCTGGTCATGCGTCCTCCTTCCTCGTCATGGATCTCGTCTGCACGTGCTATGGTTCTTCCCCGTTGTCTGTAGGCTCTACACTTTGGGGTGTGGGCAGAGGGTCTTCTCCGATGTATGGCTTGATGTCACCCAAGAAGATCCATGCTCTTCTTCCTTGTAACTTGACTGCAGAGGGAGTGACGTCCTCCACTCTGAATGGACCGTTGAACCTTGGCTCGTCCCACTTTTTTCTCATGTGTTTCTCACCAGGACCGTGTCCCCAGTGAACAGTTGTGGACCACGTAAACCTTGAACCTGGTCTGTTGTAGTATCTCCTTCTGTGTTCTGTGCTACCCTGCACCCTTTTTGTCGTTGCTGCAGCTGTCCTGAAATTACAGTAAGACAAGATGTCATGCAAGTAATTATGCATTTCTGATACTAACACTTCCCCTGTTGGCTGAGCATCACATCTAGCTCTATCTCAGGGAGTCAATGCCGTGTGCATCCTTCTGCCTATTACGATTTTATGCGGCGTAAGGTGGAGGTCAGAGCCAGGCTGGTTTCTGAGCTCATACAGTGCCAGTGGAAGGCAGTGTAGCCATCCCTTCTTTAGAGTAAGCTTCAACTTGGCTATCCTTTCCTTTAACAAGCCATTGAGCTTCTCGCATATCCCATTACCTTGAGGATGACACACCAACGAAAACTTGTGCTTTATACCAAGCAACAATCTGATCTGTTCAAAGAGTGCATTAACAAAGTGAGGCCCATTGTCTGACCTCATGACCTCACATTTTCCCCATCTGGGAAATACCTCCCTCACCACAAATTTGGCCGCACACGTAGAGTCTGGGTGTGTACATGGACCTGCTTCTATCCATCTAGAGAATGAACACACCACAACAATTAGGTATCTGTACCCATTACATATTTGAATCATATCGACATAATCGACATGCAAGTGCTGGAAAGGTCCATTGGGCCTTGGGATGACTCCTCTAATTACTCGTAGTGTATGCCCAACCGTGAACTGTTGGCAGGTTATACAGTTCACCATAAAAAATGCAACGTGCTCTGCCAAGTTTGGTATAAACCAGTCTTCAGCAATCGTTGCTGCTAAATTCTCTTTCGTCATGTGTGCTGGATAGTGTAAGTGTTCTAGTGCTATCTTTAATAAGGCTATAGGTATCACCGGTTTACCAGTGCTGTCTTGTCGCCACAAGCTCTTGGAGGGGTTTAAAGAACACCATCACCGCTTCCAGAGGTTTTTCTCCTCCTGTGGTGCTTCACTTTGGAGTTCAATTATTTGGGGTTTCTCCATATTACTGTAACTGTCAGTTTCACTTCGTGCAACAATCATTCTCTCATGTACATCAGTTATTTCCACATTCATTATTATTTTGTCTTTGGTCGACAAACGCTTGGCTTCTGTGTCTGCTGCTTGATTTCCTCGTGAGATAAAGTCTATTCCCTTCGTGTGGGAGACGCATTTCACGACCGCTATGCCCACTGGGAGTTGTAGTGCCTTAATCAGCCTGTCCAATAAGGCTGCATCCTGCAATGGCATGCCATCCGCTTGGAGGTAGCCCCTCCTTTTCCAGCGCACTAGGCCTGCGTGCACTGTTGATGTCACATAGGCGGAGTCACTGTACACCGTCCCTTCCTGGTCTGCGTGATTCTCGAGTGCGAATATAAACGGCAATAATTCTGCAGCCTGTGCTGAATAATGAGATGGTAATCATGCACTAATGAGTACTCAAAATTCTCCATTTGCTATGTGCTTCATCACAGTGGTGCCTGTATATCTCTGCCCATCATTTTGTTCGATTCTCGAAGAACCATCAACAAAGCCAATTTCTCCTTCTGCCAATGCATTTTCTTTCACTCTGGGAATCTCATCATAAAATTCTTCAAAGTTTGCGCAGTCATGGATTGGCTCTCTTTCAATGACTGGCTCTGCTATAAACATAGCCAGGTTCACTATCTTACATCGAATTATCTTAATCGATGGATTTGATATGATCACTTCATAAGCAGAAGCTCTCTGAGATGCCAATGTGTCTTTTGGTGTCTCTAGAATGGCAAATAGTGCATGCTCAACTAACAAAGTCATTGAGCATCCCATCACAATGGTTGTAGCCTTCTCTATGGCAAACGCTGCGGCAGCTAAACTTTGTTTGCATGGGAAGTGACCTCTCATCACTGGGTCCAAATTCCCACTGTAGTATGCCAGGGGCTTGTACCCCAATGTGGTTCTCTGTGTGAGTACTGCTGTCCTAGTCCATTTATAACTTTGTCCCATGTTGAGTGAGTGGACTTCCTCCATCACCAGTGTTATTTCTCATTCTAGAATTCAGTACCTGTCCTGGACTTGTTATCTGTGACAGTTGCATCGGCGACTGTTGAGACTGTCCTCGCGGAAAATTTGTCATATTCTGAGGTTGCAAGCCGTGTTGTGCTCCCGGCGCTTGCCGTTGCACCGTGTGATTTTGTGCAACTCCATTTCCACCTTGCTGTAAAAACATAGGTGGATTCACCATCCCTTCTCTTGTTCCTTGGTCATTTTGTACCATGCCTTGACTTCTGCATGTGCATGCTCGATGCCCTGTCATCCCACATGTCCAACCTATTGGTGGTGGTCTGATTATTTGTCAATTTGACATATCCTGATTGCCATTTTGCACGTTTTGAAAACCTCCCTGATTACCTTGGAAACCTCCCTGACTACTCTGGAAACCTCTTCCTCGAAAGCCACTCCCTCTGTGGTTAAACCCATTACTGCCTTGATCAACCTGCCTTTGATTATCGACCTGCTGTATGTTCGATCCGTCTGTGCTAGTTATCATTGCCCCTTCAATGGCATATTTTGAAAATTTCTTCTGCACTAATTTTGCCTCTTCAGCTTTTCGTACAACCTCTTTTTTGCGATTTCTCTCTTGCAGCAGCCTGCAATAGTGATCAATGGTCAACTGTATTTCAGACCCCGGTTTGGTCTCAATTCCTACCAATTTTGTTTAGCTGCTTCTGTACCTTATCTGGCAGCCCTTAGCATAATATATGGTAAAACACGGGTATGGACTTCCCCCCAGCACCCATGAGTCTTGGAAATTCTGAAAGTAAAGCAATGGTTCTTCTGACTCCTTCATTTTACGTGTTATTATAGCTCCCATGTCAGATGTGTCCAGGTACAGCAATCGTAATGCTTTCCATACTGCGGCTCTGCAATTGTTAAACAGAGCTCCATCATGCACGGTATTTACTGTAGTTACACCAGGATAACCTGCATGTGTCCACATATCGTCAGCTCTATCACCGAGTATGGTGATTAAAAGACACTTAATATCCCTGATAGCCAACGTGTTCCCTCCCACCATCTTTTCTAGCTCATGTATCCATTTTCCGGCTCCCGATGTCAACATTGGAAGCTTATTTTTCAGATTTTCTCGATCCATGTGTGGCCAAGGTATATACTGTGGCCTCGTTCCTCCTTTTTCGAGTAACGGGAATTGTAACACATGGCACTCCTTTTCCTCCCTCATCATTTTTCTATCCACTGCAGGGGTAACATTCCCGCAGCGCCGTCTACCTGGCAATGTCCTTAGTCTGCTCACATAGGGTGGTGGAGGCACTCCCCTCTGACCGTAAGATACTCCTTCATGTCAGTCTGATTGTGTGGCTGACTCTGATGCCTTAGGTGCAGACTCACTAGAATGATATATTTTATTTATATAGCGCCTATACACAATGTGTTTCAAAGCGCTTCAAGGCAATGGAGCGAACAAAGGAAAATACAATGACATTCTTACAGGCCATGAACAGTAAGGATGTGAAATTAACTATCGTGCTTGGCCTGACGACATTTCAGATAGTGCAAGAGCTAAGACACAGATAAGGAAGGAAGGGGGAGAGTGGGAAGGAAATAGAAACAGACAGGCGACTACCGTACTAGGCCTGACGACATTTCTGGTATAGCCAGAGAAAAACAAAAGGTGAGGGAGAGGGGTGCAGAAATGGAGGGGAGGACCAATACAAGCTACTATCGTACTAGGCCTGACAACGTTTCAGATAGTGCTGGAGGGAGGGGGGGAACAGTAAGGGGATGGGGGAGAGACAGACGAGGTTGCTATCATACTAGGACCAGGGACAATTCTGATAGAGTAAGTGCATAGAAGAAAGTAAGGGGAGGAGGGGAGGAGATAGGAATAGGGAGAGGGGTGGAGAGCACAGAGAGTAAGCAGTCAAAAAGAGTGGACAAGCAAGATGAGAGAGTGAATACAACTGCAGAAGTCAGTAGTAACACATAATGTTGCAAGCCAGGATACAAGATGAAGATGGGAACAGCATGATTCAGGGCCACCATGAGTACAAGTAGTCAGGCATGCGATTTGAGAAAGAGTGACACACCGTGAATCAATGAAGTCCCTAAAATAAAATCCAGCATTGGCCACAAGACGGTGATGGTGAAACCAGAATGTATCAGGACAGACTCCTGTGTGTGGGAAGGGGGGGCACAAGGGAACAACACGGGGGGGGTCAGAGAGAGTGGGAATGGCTTGTGGGGACAGAGGGTGTAAACACATATTGGTGCATGCTTACCTGCTATTTTAGCAGGGGTTTGGGTCCTGGATCCTCCAGGTCCAAACAGGAATTGCCCTTTTCTCTGACCATCTTATTTCCTTTCCTCTAGAGAAGCATTGTTCACGTCTTCTCTCATCCTTTTTTTCTTCATATTCCTCTCATTCTGCGTCTGATATTGTCTGTGCCCAACTCGTGTAACTCCTCATCTTCCTCGTTCCTATTTAGTGTCAACCTATCTAGGGACAGCTCTCTATTTCTGCTACTTTGGGAGGCGTCCTCAGTGTCATACAACTGAGAGCTCTCAAGATGCTCATCCTCTCCTCTCTCTTGGGGTAACTGTTCTAGCCCCATTTCATCATATATTCTATCGATCGTCTCTCTGATGCTTCTGGTGTCAAAGTCATCTTTGATATTTGGCCTAGACGTGCCTGGTACTGCATCGTACTCAGGAAATAATTCTTCTGTCTTCCCAGCCTACTACTGGATCATTTTTTTTTAACCCCCCTCTCTGTCTTCGCTTGCGTTCTATGTCGTCATCAAATTCTCTGTGCTTCCTTGCTTCCTCTCTGACCCTATCTTCTTCCTGTTTCCTCGCATCTTTACGTTCATTTGCCCTTTGTATTTTCTCATCCCTTCATCTTTTTATTCTCTTCTCCCGTATCTTTTGTTCTTCTTCTTCTATTCTTCATTGTTCCTGCCTGTCCTGTTCATTAGCTGCTCTTGGCTTATGATCGCATTTCCTTTCTTGCTCTTTGAGATACCGCTGTGCTTGTCTTTGCCTATCTTTTTTCCAGATTCTTTCATCTCTCAATCCTTTTTCCTTTTCCTTCTCTTTCCCTTTTGAATAGTCTGACTCTCCCTTTTGTCTCACATCCTCAATACCTTTACCATCAAGTTTCAATAAAATCTGACCTCCCATCCATTTTTTCTGTGTGAATGCCATCTCATCGGTTCTGTCCTTATCTCCTTTCCAACTCTTTCCCTCTCTACTCGTATCTAGAGATGTACCTTCATGTGCTTCATCTCCTGTTTCTTTCTCGTGTCTCTTCTGATATCTCTGTCTCTGTCCTTGTCTGGGTTTTCGTCACTACTTTGCATAGGTGACACATATGCCGGGTTGCTATATCCCGTGGCTGCTTAAGTTCTCTCAACGGATATAATCCTTCGTTATTGGCTTTGCTTTTGGTTTCAGATGGGGCGGGTGGCGCAGAAGGCGTTTCACCCCCTCTGTGCATACATTTAGTATCCAATCTAAAGGTGGTTGCTCCTCGTTATCCTCTTGGTATATCTTCCAAAGCTCTAAACTAGCTAGGCGTTTATCTAACTTTTTAGCAGTGTACGTGGCGTGCAAATATGTCGTCATGTGTTGCAGGACCATTTTAGATAGCGATCCGCCTTGGGGCCATGGCATAAACATTTTGTGGGCAGGTTCCTTTAACCCATTCTGCACTGTACTTCTTCAGCTCATGTGCATGTTTTGGCAACTGTTTGCACAAGTGTACTAACGGTGTAATGTCTTCCATGCTTAACTCTGTTTATCTTTTCCTCGTATAACACTTTATTATGTCTTACGTTTCGCAACCAAAATCAACAATATGAGCGAGCACCAACCGTCGCAAGCTCCAATCCCGTTTTTTCACAACAATTTACTTTTACTTTTTCAACCAACAACCATCAATTCATGTCATACAAAATTTTATCTATAGAATCGCACAATTTTCATGCTGGTCCCCCAAAGATTTTCCTACCTCGTGATGTCAGAAAAAGAAAAAAAACAAACACAAGACAGACACGACAGACTAGACAGACTCCGGCCGGCTACATAAATCTCATGCCCCTATCATTATTCCGACATGGAATGTAAGCCCATTTCTTTCACATTCGCCTTTAATCGATTCTGGTCTCCTATGTCGTCCTATTCATTCAGGACTTTAAATGCAGGCTTCTTCTAGCGCTATATTAAAGCATAGGTATTTGGGCAAATCCTCCTTGCTCGGTTATCCTCCCGGTATCTCTCTCTATTCTCGGGTATCCTCCTGGTATCTCTCTCTATTCTCGGGTATCCTCCCGGTATCTCTCTCTGTTCTCAGGTATCCTCCTGGTATCATTCTCTATTCTCGGGTATCTTCCCTCGAGTCAATATTTTCCCCTTATATAAATATTATACTCTTACTCTGTCATTATTTTGTGTCCCACCTCCCTCTGTTACTTTCACTTACTTGTTCTAAGGCATGCAACTTTTTTCCAAAGCATTTAGTCTTTTTCACTCACTGTTTGGATTTTTCCTCTCTGGACACTCGGGATAACCGCCTTCGTTATCGCCTCTCCTTGCTGTTCGTCCGATTAGCTGCTTGTAGAAGTGGGAAGGGGTTTGTGGGGGAAAGCACAGGTTCCTTCAGACCTAACCTGCAGGTTTTTCACTTAGATTAACCACTATCCACGGGGAGCCTCTCATTCTACTTAGCCAGATGGCAAAGGTCTTGTGATATTGCCGAGGACCCGGAGTTACTTATGTCGACACCCAATGGGTGTCTTATTCTAATCGATTTTAATCGAACCATCAATCTCTGCTACCAGGTGTGCAGTAGGGACCTCAGCCGGCCCATAGGACTGGGGGTTTTCCAAACAGCACTTTAAGATGAGTAGCAGCACCCTTGAGATGGATGGGGATGCAGATTAATACTCTCGCATCAAATCAATAATGACAACTTAATAGTTTGGCAAAGGGAGTCTGTTTAATGACAAGTACAAAAAACAGGGAGTTCATGAATATCAGCAATCTCTCGATCTTCCTTCTCGCTTAAACTCCAATTAATTTCAGAAAAACATAGTATTTATTCCAAAAACTCGTCATCACTGATGTGTAACTCTTAAAACTTAGCATGCAACTTGATTGGTTCTAGGAAGGTAACTTTAATATAAGTACTATATCTGTTTATGGTAACGGGGAGAGGGGAGTGGATACACAATGTCAGGTGGGGCAACTAAGCCCTCCCTTCATAATGGCTACTGTAAACGTCACTAAAAGTATGACGTCACATTGGTTCTACTAACTATAGGACCCTAGATTACATGGTGCACTATGATTGGGTTGGCATCAACCCCATTCATACATTTCCACTTGCTCTTAGCAGCATGCAGAATAGTGGACAAGGTGCAGGGAGTTTGTCTGCACCCTAGCCTCCCTCCAATTATTGTTACAATCAATCATCACCTCAGTGGCCATGTGTCAATTACTTCTTTGTATTTTGGCCTCAAGTCTGCTTCTTGGTCTGGGAAAGTTGAGGCGGCTGGGCATGGCAAGGATCCATGCGTAGGTGTGAAAGTTTCATCCCTTCTGCTTGCTCGGTCACGTGATTCCGACACAGTGAAATTGTCTTATGCTCCATGCAAGTTTGTGTATTTGATTTAATTCTGCCAGTCGTCTGCCATCTGTGGCTTATCTTGACCTTTCTGCGCAGGATACTCTGTTCTTCTTTTCATTCATTGTATCCACTGTCGGTCTATTTCAGCCGATACAACCATGGCTTCTTGGCATGGTTGTCTTCGTCTGAGTTTCTCTCCATCTTTAATTCTTGATTTGTTTGCTGCAAAGCTCTCCCCTTGAGACCTTTTAATAACCTTGGTTGATTCTGCTTGTGTGCATAGTGGAAGTATACTTATATAAAGTGCTTTCTTGAGGTAGATATGTACATGTGTCGCTTGCGGCAATTTATCTTACTACTAAGCATAAGCAAGCTTCACACTTTTTGTGCTTCTTGCGGTTACTGAGCATATGTACACGTTTAAACTAACTGAATATCTTCATTGCGCTCATGGCATAGGTTTCTGACATTTTTACATTAATTATTTCACTTAGGCTCGGGATGTCACTTATCCATGGTGTTTTTGTCTCTTTTCATAATTCTCAGGTCGTCATATCTTCTATATGTGAGTCAGTCCGGGTTCTTGTGATGTCACCATTCGTCTTCTTTTAGTATCCCCTTGGCTTCTTCAGGTATTGCATTCTGACAATCGTCTTTCTGTCTCACTTGTCGATGTGGTTTTCTCAATGGGTACCTTACTGTCCAGGTTTTCTTAGGTGTCAGTTCTGCTACAGGTGCTGTTCTTCTGATAGGTACTGGACAGAGCCCCACTTCGGCTCTCTGCTGGTTTATTTGTTCATCATACGTCACATATTTCGGCGGGAAGGTTAGTGGTACTTCAAAATAGGCAGTTGGAGTGCGAATTGTCAGAAATATGAACTGGGGCAAGCCCAGACGTCTGTATCATAGGAAATGAGTATGGAACTACAGTACCCAGTAGGCTTTGGGGCGATTGTAGTTCTAGCCTCCCGCCACTAGCCAGCTGCAGGTAATTGGGACGGTTACTAAACCGTTGGCCGCCCGTGCACTGGTGCTGATAATTGTTGATTATACAGCACGGGCGGTCACGGAGGAAGAATGCAGGAGAGATTGTAATTTTGCTTGAAGTTACTCTGCGGCCTGCGGTACCAATTCGAGTGGAGACACGGTTTGTAAGGGGTGCGCGAGCTCCATTACTCGTTGCCCTCTTCCGCAGTACGTGTGTCTCACGCAGATGGCACCGAACATGCTGAAACCTTTCTACACGGTGTGAACATTCACGCATCGGTGAATGTGGTGTCCTCGGCAGTGGACGTCCTGTTCACGGAGGTTGAAGGTGATACTACTGGAAGTCCGCGTGCGCTCCTGAGGCACCCGGACAACAAGATAAGTGCTTCTGTTTTTTGTTACATGTTTATTCCATGAGGGTGTCAAATTCCATTCTGTGTTGGAAATGTTTAAGTTTGGAGTGGACGTAGTACTACCAAGTCATATGAACGCTACGCTCACCCTTGGGTCTCTGATTGGCAATAGACCTTTGCCTTAAAGTGTGATTATATTCATATATTGAAAATTACCAGGGACATCACACTTTCATGCTTTGAGTACAGATATGACTGTGCAAATAGCCCGGACGAGGGGTACCATTCTCTGAAGCCAGAGTACAGAGTTCTGTCCTCAGTTGGCTGTGCTTTATGTTATGTTGCTTGCCTGCCCTTCGGGCCATGAGTCATGTCAATTTCATATGGGAGCAGTTCCCTTGTTTGTGTCATCCCGCTTACTGCTTATGTGTGTTCATGTCAAAGCTGATGTACTATGTTGAGCATTTACGTTTTATGCATATTCAGGTTTAGGTAGAGTTCTTGTGAGTCTGTAGTAGGTGGTGTTCAGGATCATGAATACAGACTGGAGGTGAGCAGGTGTACTTAGGATTTGTGAATTGTATGTTGTCTCCCTTCCTTCCCTTTGTCAATACACTCCCTTTCCCCCCATTGGCTGCCACGTGGTTATCTGTTATATTACTATTCAGACGCCCGTGCCAACCACAGTGAGAGGGTCGATCTTTTCGGCTTCTGTGGTTTGGGAGAGGGGGTCGATCCCCTATCATCCCTTACGGCTTTTGACATGAATCAGGCTTGGTAGCTCCTCTACAAATAGAAAGAGTAGTGGAGCAAGAAGAGAGGTGGCATCGAGGACAAGAGATGATGCGGATGCGGAGAGAGTTGAGATGTTCTGAGTGGAGGAGAGTGATGAGAGAAATAGGAGGGAAAGGAAGGGATAGCGTGAGAAGTGCATGGAGAGGGTGCAGCTGAGAAGAAGCTATTAAGGGTATTTACAGATGAGTAACAGGACACAGCAAAGCAAAGGCGTGTGGGTTAAGAGACAATGAGGCAGGTCAATGGCTGGTCTTCACCCTTCACTGCTCCACCCTTAACTGGGTCGCCCCTAGATGGACATCCCTAGGGAGTGCAGAAGGGATGGCACATGCTCTTGTCACCTGATCTGTGAGGATAGTAGCAAACCCAAGACTACCCAGAGTTATGTAGAATCCTTTGAGAGAATCAGTAGTCTGAATAATGTGATAGCGGATTCATGCCTCTGAAGGCGTACAAGCAACACAGAGCAAGGATGAAAGGCAGGATAAAGGCTGCAAACAAGAAGCGAACTATGGAACGTCAAGGCAACGAGAAAAGAAGCGACGCAAGGAACCCACCTTTGTAGAGGAGCAGCTGCATGACTCTGCAGGAAATCTCACTCCTAGCTCCTATATGTTGGAAGTCTGTGTCTGTGCCATGTTTGACTGTTATGCTTGAGCTAAAACATGGCGCTGGTGCGAAGTGCATTCTGGGGGCACTCAGAGCCATAATGGATATTTATTCCATGCCTCAGTGAAAAGCTTCACTTACTTTGCTGAAAGCTGAATTTGCTTTGCTGAAAAAACATGCTTTCCAAACCTGGTATGCAGCCAGTCAAGGACATTCTGCTGGGAAAGCTGGTTTTGCTATGGGGCCCAGGAAATAACTGAGTTATGGAACTGTTTTCCGTGGCATTTGTTCTTAGGAGAGGAGGGAAGCGCTTTGCTCCTTGAGGTTACTGTCGGTTGACCCAGCTGGCAACCAACGGTCACTTATCAATGCGCAAGCGCACTGCGAGAAGGTTCGAGAAATTGCCACACCTGTTTGGGGTGTGCATATATGCAGAACCCCTCAGCTGTCAGACGAGATAAGCACAAAGACCTCAGTTGGAAGGGGGATGCCTTTGTCTGACATACCTGTGGGCTGTTGTGCTCTCGGCCTGGCTGTTACCGGGGTCTTCCAGCCGCTTCTGGCGAGATGAGGGATTCAGTTACGCCCACGGTGATGTATTTTCTTTTGAATTATCTGTCTTTTCTGTGATTTATTTCTGTGTTATCACTTGTTGCTTCCAAGCTACGAATAAATAGCCGTATAAGTGCTCATTATTTTCTAAGCGTGCATGTGGTTGTAAGTCATTGCGTTGTCTACCTGCGTTCAAAGTATTGGCTCTGCAACTGCGCTGGTGATTAATGACTGTCCGTGCACTCTGGGCGAGCAATAGACTTTTGGCGACGAGGATGTGATATTTGTGATGAATTGCTCCAAATATTAAAGAATCTGTTTGAACGCAGATAGGCTTTGCTTACATTGCAAGCGAAAGTTATTTGGCAGTGAATGTTGGACTGTCTTAATCTGTTTTTTTTGTGTGTGCGTGTTTGCGCGAGTGACTGCAGTGTGGAAAGGAAAAAATATCTATATATAAATAGGTTTTGTACATTACTGCAATGATGAATAGTTTGTTCAGGAAAAAGAGCGTTCCCGCTGGCGGTGAATGTTCTGATGTTATAATTCCAGGCTGGGCTAAGAGCCCATATGATAAATTGGCCCAGGTGTGGGCATGCAGCGCGGGACTGTGTGAAACATGGGATCAGGGATTGGGAGATGCTGATCCGTCTGATGTAATGTCTTGTTTACAACAGGTTTCAGTAGAGAGGGGAAAGGAATGCACCGCGCTGGGTAGGCAGGGTTGGGTCCTCCTGCATGCCTATAGAAAAATGCATCAAAGGAATGTGGAAATGAAAAATGATATTTTGCGATTAGAAAAAGAGTTGGCTGCAGAAAAGCAGATTGCGTTAATGCAGCAGATTCAAATGAAACTTTTCAAAGATAAAGCTGATAAATATCAGGCTGTGGCAGAGAGGGCAGCAGTCAGAGTAGCCCGGTATAAGTATAGGAAAAGACGGGGAGGGGTCAACCAAAGAAAAGTGGCAGCTGTAATCGCTACCGCAGGTGTGGATTGGGATCCTGATAAGTAGGATGGAGACATTTTTGACTCAACAAGCCAAGAGAGCAGCTCGGCAAATGAGTTCGATCCCAAAGCGGAATTTAATCAGAAGACAGTGGTGGCTAAGCCAGTTAGAAGACGGCGAGCCGGGCCCCACCCGCAGAATCCTGCGGGCGGGGTTCTGGATTTAACCACACTGGAGGATTACACCCAGCAGGGGGTTGGGGAAATCATTATTCGTTTGAGGCAAAAGTCAGGGGAACCTTTATTGACATGGATGGTGAGATTGCTAGATGGGGGCGCCACGAGGTTGTTGATAGATTCCATGGACTCATCGCATTTCCTACCTTTGTCAACTGACACCAATGTACAGGAGGTCTTAATGGCAGGACCGCCCCCTGATGATAATGGCCAAGATTCACAGGTGTCTTTGCTGCACCTAGCAGCCCAAGCATGTAACCGAAAGTACCCCATTACCACAGATTGGCCTAGCGAGGAAACAAAGTGGTATACTTTGAAAGAGGCGATTCAAAAGGTCAGAGAGCATGCAATAAAAGAGGCAATTCACGTAGATGCTCCAGGACACATGGTGCCGCTCTCAGTTTCAACTAGAAATATGGTGATCAGAACTGCACCGTCCGCATACAAAAGTGTCATTATGACTTTGCTCGTAGGTATGACAGGCAAACCCATTGATGAGGTAGTGGATGCCATTCGGCAACTGCCAGATTTAGGGGAGTGGGACAAGAGTGATAATAAGCCACGGGAGAGAGAGGGGCGTAGCGAGAGAAGAACTGAAGGCAGGAGGCAAGATAGTTGAGACTCCCGAGTGTCCAGGAAAGACATGTTTTTGGCTTTGTTAAAAGATGGTGTGCCACGAGAAGAAATTGATGGCATTGAAACTAGGGTAATGTATGAACTATACAAAAAGAGAGGGCTTGCAGCCAAAGAGCACTATAAACAGGTTAAGAAACAGGTAGCAACCAAGCCACAGGGGGACACCTCACCTTCCGCTCCTCCTGAGGAAGAACAAGAAGAAGGGTCTATGGGGACAACTTCCCCGTACCAGCCAACATACGCTGATTTGAGGAAGGTGGTGAGTGCAATGCTAGAGGCAGAGCCAGGTCACATTCATTCAAAATTTGACAAGGCTTACGTCCAAGCCCCGGCAGCGTCTGCTCGCATAAAAGTTGATAGGCGGCCCCATGTTAATGTTAAGATTTTTTGGGGGCCAGGAAATACGCAAGAGGTGTGACCATTCATAGACACCGGGGCAGAGGGCTCTCTGATTCATGGAAATCCAGCACGATTCAAAGGCAGACAATTTACTATTACAGGTCTCGGGGGGGAAAGGAGATCCCCACAGTACAAACTGAAGTGGAGATGAAAATAGGCAATTTGACTAGGCAGAAATACCAAGTGTCGATTGTCCCGATACCTGAGTACATAATTGGCTTTGACATTCTGGAAGGGTTGACTTTGGGACTTGGAGGTAAGACGTACCAGTTTGGGGGGAGTGCATTGATCTGCACACCCATTACCATAGGTAAATTGAAGATGCCCCCAGTACAGGTGCCTGTATCAACCAAGCAGTTAGCATTGAAGCAATACCACATTCCTGGGGGGCACAAGGAAATTTCAGACACCATCAAAGGGTATGTGGAGGCGGGTGTGTTACGCCCTATTACTACCACACGGAACAATCCTCTCTGGCCTGTCAAAAAAGGGGATGGGTCTTGGAGGATGACGGTGGATTATCGTGAGTTGAATAAACACACTCCTCCCTGCCTGTGGCCCCAGATGCCATTACCTTGATTGAGAATGTCCAAAAGTTTGAGGGGACTTGGTATGCAGTGGTAGATTTAGCCAATGCATTTTTCTCTGTGCCAATTGCTGAAGAGTGCCAAGAGCAGTTTGCATTTTCTTGGAGCGGGCGTCAGTATACCTTTACAAGGTTACCTATGGGGTACATACATAGCCCGACTATCTGTCACCGGCTGGTGGCAGAGCACTTGGACAAGATACCGTGTAAACCTGATATCCAAATCTCTCATTACATTGATGATATTTTGATTCAGGGCAAGGATGAGCGCAGTTTGCAAAATCAGTTAGAAGTCATTATGGAAGGATTGAAGAAGGAAGGGTGGGAGATTAACCCAAACAAAATTCAAGGCCCAGCTGAGACAGTGATATTCCTAGGGATTCAGTGGCATAATGGGCATCGAGAAATGGTGCCGAAGGCCCGACAGAATATTCTTGATTTTACCACTCCAATGAACAAAAAGCAAGCTCAGCAGTTCATAGGGGTGTTTGGGTTTTGGAGGCAGCACGTTCCCCATTTAGGACAGATACTGGCCCCCCTCTACAAAGTAACACAAAAGAAATATGAGTTTCAGTGGGCGGAAGAGCAGCAAAAAGCATTTGATTTGGCAAAAGATACCGTGCAGCAGGTACTTGATCTATGGCCATTGAAGGAAGGCGAAGTGGAGATGAATGTGTCTGTGCAAGACAATTATGCTAACTGGAGTGTGTGGCAGAAACAAGACAGGAAACGTGTGCCATTGGCGTTTTGGAGCCGTAAATTACCCGATGCTGGTAACTCATACACTCCATTTGAGAAGCAGTTGCTGGCATGCTATTGGACCCTTGTTGATACCGAGCAAATGATGGTGGGCCATGATGTATTGATGAGGCCAGAAATACTGATTATGCAATGGGTACTGAGCTCTCCTAAAACACATAGAATAGGACATGCTCAAGAAGCCAGCATAATTAAATGGAAATGGTACAAGAGCCAAATCAGGGAAGGGTGGAGTTGCAAAATTACATGAGCAAGTAGCCAACATACCGCTCTCAGATTACATACCACTGGAAGTGCCTGAAAAACGCGAGTCTCCCGTGAAATGGGGAGTACCTTATGGCGATTTGACTGTGGAGCAGACAGAGCATGCCTGGTTCACGGATGGCTCGGCCCGATATTTGGGAATAGGGCGATACTGGAAAGCGGTGTCATATAATCCAAGGCAAAAAAGATTTCGACAACATCAGGGAAAGGGAAGAGCAGTCAGTTTGCAGAGCTTTATGGAGTTTACCAGGCATTGAAACAAGAGACCCCTGGTCGATGTCATTTGTACACGGATTCATGGTCAGTGGCGAATGGGTTAGCAGTGTGGCTGCCAACTTGGCAAAAGAATGGGTGGAAGAGTCATTCAAAAGAGTTGTGGGGAAAAGAACTGTGGCAAGATATTGCTGAGATGTTATCACAAAGTGAAGTCACTGTGTATCATGTGGATGCACATTGTGCTACAGACTCATTAGAGCGTTGGTTTAATTCTGTTGCAGATGAACACACCAAGATTTCATCTGTCGATGCAGAGGCTCAGGAAGACGATTTGGAGGGTTTGGCCAAGTGGGCTCACCAGAAATGTGGGCACCTTGGAGAAAAGGCTACTATCAGGTGGGCACAAGCTCGAGGAATCAATATTCCTTTAGAGGTAGTGAGAACGATCATTTTGCAATGTCCAGTGTGCCAACACCAACAGCACAGGCCTATCCCTCAGATTGTCTGGGGTACATTGCGAAGAGGAAAGTTACCAGGTCAAATTTGGCAGATTGATTAGATTGGCCCCCTGCCAATCAGTAAAGGTTGTCAGTATGCATGCACTATTGTGGATACATACTCAGGATACATGATGGTTTTGCCGTGCAAGCGTGCCACACAACTGAACACCATTAGGTTGTTAGATCAGATCATATTGCATTACGGAGTGCCTTTGCAGATTCAAAGTGACAATGGGTCACACTTCAAAGGCAAATTGATTCACAAATATTGTCAGGAAAAAAGTATTGAATGGCTCTACCATGTGCCTTATTACCCTGCCTCTTCAGGATTAATTGAACGAATGAATGGTTTGTTGAAAGAACAGCTGCGCAAATCTGGAGATGGCAATTTGGCAGGTTGGCGTGATCGTGTGTTTGATGCGGTGCAAGTGCTAAACAATAGGCCTGTGAATGATCATGAAACTCCTTTGATGCGGCTAATGACTCCTTACTTTACAGATTCAACCCAACTCAGTTAGAGAAACCCTAGTGTACTGGGAAATTACCCCGGGTTCTTTAGCTCCCTATCGGGCGACTCCAGAGTCAGCAGGGGTAGACTTGCATTCCAATGAGGAAATCCGATTAGACCCAAGAGGGACTGCTGTAATTGAAACAGGGATTGGAGTACAAATTCCCCCAGAGTATATGGGATGGATTGCCCCTAGATCTGGCCTAGCATTGAAGGGAGTTCAAGTGTTGGGAGGGGTCATTGATGCTGATTACCAAGGCGAGATCAAAGTCATCCTGATGAATAGTGGGGACCAACTGTTACCGATCCACAAGGGCGATCGGGTGGCCCAACTAATTATCATTCCTGTTAAATTGTCCATGATTAAGAAGGGGGAGCCTCCTACAGTGTTAACTACCCGTGGGGATCGTGGTTTTGGCTCTTCAGACAGTATGGTACCGGGTGCGAAGGTGTGGGTGGAAAGGCCAAGTGGCCCACCAGTACCCACAGATGTCATTGCATCAGGCAAAGACCAAGTAGTCTTAGTGATGGAGCCCGGTAGAAAGAAATGGCAGTATGTGCCCGCAGACAAATGTTACCTAAGAGAGTGATTTTCAACACTGATATCTCTTTTCTGGGTTTGCCTTGTAGATCCTGTGTCTGGCTGGTGTAATTGTGGGACTAAATGGACTCCGTTCGGGAGAGTCAAACGAGCTGCTGCTACCAATGAAAAATGTCACATCTGTGCCAACAATCCAGGGCTATCCGATGATGATGAATAATGATGTCCAAAAGCAGCCCTCTGCCGATGCCGAAAAGCCAGCCAGACCAAAGATATGGATTTATGGAATGCGACAAACACGTCAGGTGCAAGTAAAAGCAACATTGATGCCAGCTATGCAAGAGGCATCTTCAGGACGGCAAAAATATTCTTCAATGATCACCCAAACGGAGAATATGTGGACCTTTCTGGCACAACAGGTTCTCAACATTACGCACTTTTGCCTCACTGACGTGCCCAATGCTGAAGCTTTACTGACTACGTGCTTAGTAGCAGTGCAGGCACCAGTTCCGGTTCTGAAGCACATTTTCGGCGTCACGCACCATGATTCTTTGGTTCAAAATTTTGATATTAGGCAATCCTTTTCCGTCTATGAGTACTGCAGGTTTTGCCAGGAAACGGATCGCAAATGGAGAAACTTGACACGTATTATAGCCTACAATGTAACTCAAGGCGATGTGTGTTACCTTATGACATGCAATGCAAAAGAAATTGGCAAATGCCAACAGCTCAATTTAACCAAACAGCAGAATCAAACTGTGTTCGAGAAACGATTGTGTTCACGAGTTCCAAGCACATGTACCAGTATGAATAATATTATGTCTTGCAATCATACACTGATAGCTGGCAGTCATCTCGATCATGTGAAACTTCCAACAGGATGGCTCTTTTCCTGTGGCAACATCACATACACTTATATTCCAGCTAACATTTCCGGAGGTCCATGTGCCTTAACTCGATTAGGACTAATGATGTTCCCTTTACACCCAGCAATATCTCGAAGCAAAAGGTCAACTTTCGAGTCTGAGGGTCTATCCCCCGATTGTAATTCACATGTGCATTTGCTATCGGAGGCTGAGGTTCTAGCATTAACCCTTTCATTAGTGGGAGTTTGGGGTCTAGCTGCTGGGGGTTACACATCTTTAATCAAATTAGCATGTCTAGTAGTAAAAGGACTCAATCATACTTCTCAGGCATTAGAAGAGTTACTCCTTGACAGCAAAGTTATTAGAAGAGCAACTTTGCAAAACAGGGCTGCCATTGATTATCTATTGCTGAAGCATAATTTAGGTTGTAACGCAGTTGAAGGTATGTGTTGTTTCAATCTAAGTGACCATTCACGATCCATTGAAAGTCATATTCGAGGTTTGAGGGATCTCATTTCTCAAGTGTCCCAAGATCATAGTGGGAATTGGTGGTATTGGCTATTTTCATGGATTCCTGATATTGGGGGCACACTGCTTTTGCTTGCATTTGTATTATATTAGCTATCGTAATAGCTTGTTGTTGTTGCATTCAATGCATTCCCGACTTAGTTCTAATGTTTTGTCGGTTCCAAAGACCGGCTCCTCTGCCACTGGGCTATGGAAGATAAATGTCCAAGTGTGGAATTGTTATGCTTGAGCTAAAACATGGCGCTGGTGCGCAATGCATTCTGGGGGTACTCAGAGCCATAATGGATATTTATTCCATGCCTCAGTGAAAAGCTCTAGTTACTTTGCTGAGAGCTGAATTTGCTTTGCTGAAAAAACATGCTTTCCAAACCTGGTAAGCAGCCAGTCAAGGACATTCGGCTGGGAAAGCGGGTTTTGTTATGTCTTGCTATGAATTATGGAACTGTTTTCCGTGGCGTTTGTTCTTAGGAGAGGAGGGAAGCGCTTTGCTCCTTGAGGTTACTGTCGGTTGACCCAGCTGGCAACCAACGGTCACTTATCAATGCGCAAGTGCATTGCTAGAAGGTTTGAGAAATTGCCACCCCTGTTTGAGGAGTGCATATGTGCGGAACCCCTCAGCGGTCAGACGAGATAAGCACAAAGACCTCAGTCGGAAGGGGGACACCTTTGTCCGACATACCTGTGAGCTGTTGTGCTCTCGGCCTGGCTGTTACCGGGTTCTTCCAGCCGCTTCTGGTGACATGAGGGATTCAGTTACGCCCACGGTGATGTATTGTCTTTTGAATTCTCTGTCTTTTCTGTGATTTATTTCTGTGTTATCACTTGTTGCTTCCAAGCTATGAATAAATAGCCGTATAAGTGCTCATTATTTTCTAAGCGTGCGTGTGGTTGTAAGTCATTGCATCATCTACCTGCGTTCAAAGTATTGGCTCTGCAACTGCGCTGGTGATTAATGACTGTCCGTGCACTCTGGGCGAGCAATACATTGACACCAGCAGTTGTGCCAATAAAGCAGCAAATATTTGAAAAAGGTATCCACTGAGGAAACCCTATCGAATGTATCCCCGAAGAGACGACAATTTGAGGTAGGAACTCCCTGAAGGAACATGAAAAGGAGCAAAAGAGAGAAGCTAGTGACATCACAAGAGACAAGCGTGACGCCCTGAGAATATTGGCTGAAGAGAATGCCTAGATCTTACAGAATCTGATGGCGAAGTTAAGAAAAGAGTAAACTTTTGTATGCGGAGAGAACATTTCACGTGTGCAAAGTGCTACAGAAAATCAACCATTAAATAATTGTACAGAAGCTGAAACGCATAGTAGACCAATTTATCATAGACGCTGGCAATATGTAGTGTACAGAATGCAGGCAAAGCCATCATTGTATAGAAGATGGACATCAGTGTCATCAATTTTAGTAAGCCAGGGCCCATGGAGAGGAAAGGCTAAGAATTGTGTTGCAGCAAGAATAAGCTGAAATCGTGGAAGTGCCTGCCGAGGCTGTTGGCATCAAAACTGAAGCAGCCAAGGTCAGTTATCTATTCTTAAAAGCAGTGAACGTGCAAAGGCTGAATCACCCCTGATTAAAGGGCAAAGAAAGAACACCAAGAGTAACAAGTTGTATTCATTTAAGACATTTAAATGCTGCAGAATAGACCAAATCGTGGTCTCCTGTCACATGAACCAAGGATGGAAATAGAGTTGAGCTTGGGGGCCTAGAACAATGATAGTGAGAGCCTGTACTCCCATATATTCCCACAGACAAGGATACTTTGCAAGGCCAAGTTCAAAGACAATCTTCATGGCAGAAGGCATGGATGATGAGAAATGTTGGGCTAATTGGGTGGGGAGGTAAAGTCAAGTCCACCTCCTGGAACCTGGGTCTGAGCTTACATGCTGCTAAGTGAACCCAAGTTTCCAGACATGGCACGGGCATCCCAACCAATTGTAGAGGGCTGTATAATGAAGTGCCTTATAGCTTGAGAACCAATGATAAATTGTGTGTTTAATAGTTTTGGAGATGACATGTTTTAAAGGTAGGCATAAGTTGTCCACCTGACAGTAGGGCAGACAATCACAATCCTAGGCCTTATAGAAAGTATACTTAGATGTTCCCCTTAAACCAATTATAATCGCTTGTAGGTTTTCCTTATTTGCCACGTAGGATGACGTCGCCTCTGACGTATTTTTAGTATAAAGTCAATTTTTAATGAGAAAATTGACGAGAGCTGAGGGAACGTCCTTTGATGGCCGTTATAATCTCCTTGTTTTAGATAATGGTTAATAAAACAGCAACCTTTAACATCTTCCTGAGTTGGTTTGATTATTTGGACTCAGAGTTATTCTGCGAACCCATCCATTGCATGCACATTACTAAAGAACCATAAGTTAACTGTGATCCTCTGTAAATGTAACCAAACTGGTGTTCTCCTCCCCTGTCACTACGGCGCAGTGAGCGTCCATCTTGGGAATCGCTAGAGCGCTACTAGCGGTTCCCTGCATGGCATTCACTGAGCGCTATCTTGAGGAAGCATAAAGTCCATGCAGGTGTCTACGTCGCCACTGCTGCCAAAATGACCAAAAAGAGGAGGAGATCCTGACATGATCTCCTACTCCACTGGAGGTTGGTATTTCTGATATTGTCCTCTGTGTTACTGGGATGAGGCGATCTCTTCTTGATTGGTGTTCTCAGAGGAGCCTCTTGTGGCCTTCAGCTGGAGATAGGGCTGATCCAAGATGGGCACAGGAAGTGATGTCAGCGATCCAAGGTAGCAACTGGCTGGAAGTGATGTCTCCAGTCCAAGATGTCCACTGGAAGTGATGTTCCAGACAGAACGTTAAGCCAAAAACCAGAAGGGATGACACATGCTCTTGTTACCTGATCCCCTTGTCCATCAGTGGTTGGTCTCTCTGATGTTGTCCATGGTCTTACTGCGATGAGGCGATTTCTTCCTGACGGTGTTCCTAACTGAGCCTCTTGTGGCCTTCAGCTGGAGATAGGGCCGATCCAAGATGGCCACAGGAAGTGATGTACAACAGCAGTGGTCCACACACTTGTGTATCCCTCCCGTCCATCGCACACCGTAATTTACTAATTCCATATTAAATTTCCTATATTTTACAGATCATATCAAAAGAAAAATCATTTTCATGATCTTTATTTTGATATGACCTGTAAAACATCTATATGAAATTTAATATGGAATGAGTACATTTCTTTGTTTTAACAACATCTGTATTATGTTATTATTTGAAGTAACAGAAGGAATACCGAGTTATTGGTTGTTTTACAACAGAATAGGGTGTGCGAGGGTTGGGAGGGATCCACAAGAGTGTGGGCCACTGCTGCTGTTCATTGTTTGTGCGACCTTGTTTCAGGGTTTGTTAATCTCCCTTGCACCCCATTACATTTGCAAAACTGATTAAGACACTTATATTTAAAGGTGTGCTCCTAGACACCCAGTGGTTAGGCATTGTACACAGGAAGTGATCTCACCAATCAAAGATGGACAGAGGAAGTGATGTCACCAATGCAAGATAGTTGCTGGAAGTGAGGTCACCAATCCACGATCACTGCTGGAAGTAAACTCTACCTGTGGTGTGTAATAAAAACCCCAAAATAAACACATGACTATAATGCGTCTGCGTGGCTAATCTTTCAATATGATATCCACATGGATCAGCATGTAGCAACACAGTATGTGAGTCCAGGACAGGATGACAACATGGTGCCAAATCATGACATATGAGTTGACTTGAACAAACTCAATTATTTATACGGTGACTCCCAAATTTAAGAAATGAATGTGTCTAAAAGTAGTGGGCCTGATTAGTACCGCATCATAGACCAGGGTTCTCCTCTCCCATCAGCCATTGCCAGCGTTGTTAATGTGACTGATAATGGGAGTTGTAGTCCAAAACATCCGGATAGCCGCAGGTTGCAGATCCCTGCAGCCTGCACCAAAATCGGGAAAGAAAGAGGTAATCGAAAGAAAAGTGCTTAGAAACACAGATTTCGATCCTGCAATGCCATTAGGGTCGTGGATCTGGAACAGCAACTATTTAAAGCTGTAACATTGGCTCAAATAAGATAATACTTTGGACAGAGTTACACAGCCAGCTTCTAGCAGAAGTGGCCAGGTAAACACAGTTATAGACTGCAAAAGGGCCAGTGAGTGATCATAGACTACAATCATGCTTAATCATTGTGTTGCCCACTAGGTATTTTAGACTTCAACTCACAGAATCCCTACCCAGCATAGTCAACGGTGAAGGATCATGGGAATTGTAGTAAAAAACATCTGGGGGCCCCATAATGAGACACCACGGTATAGTATTGCAACAGGGAGTGAAATGGGCGTCCTAGCTGGATCTAGAGGATTCCCATCAATTGTATTCTTGTTCCATTTATTTTTTAATGTTGTCCTGTTCACCCAGTGGTAGACCGCTGAGATTTGGGACTGAGCAAGATTGAAGAGAAGAGGGGAGGGTGGCAGGGGCAATGCCACCATGTGCATCAGGTTATATAAAGGAGCTGAGCAATAACAGAACAACCAATATAGTCTACACAATTTCCAGTGGTTCTTTGTTGGGACATAGGCAGCAAAAGAGGGAGTGCCATGTGGCACTCTGTCTCCAATGCAGATGCTGGCTCTCAAACCCCTGGCTCTGAGACTGCCTGCGCCACTTTCTCAGACTTCGGGTGTTCTAATCATAGAAACCAAATGGTCTCTTGTTAGATATACAAAACGCTGAAATTGTTATGACGCTTCCTCCAGTGATTGTAAGGGACGTCACGAGACCCCCATTATCCCAGGTTCTCTTTTTGAGATAACAGATGCTTTCACTAGTAATACCTTTGTTTTGCACGTAGGGTGTTCTGCTATACTGTGTTTTTGCTTCATAGAACTTTGAATGACAGGTGCAACTATTATCCAAATTCCAAATGACCTAAGCAGCTTGAACATTGGTTTCATCTGCAAGCAGTTAACTTACTGAGCTACCCAAGCAGCTTTCAATCTGGGTCCATTGCACATCATGCATCTCGCGAGCAGTCTCTCCCTCCTGCATAACCATATTATGTTATGTCACTGACCACACTCGGCTATCATGTTCAAGGTTTCTAGGCGCTCTGGCGGATATGGAACGAGAAAGCGGTGGGTTAGCTTAGTGTAGAGAGCGGGAAAACCAAACAATAATGCCTGTAAACCGGAAGTAGCCTGAGCCCTGCGCACAGGTCGGTTTCCAGGTGTTGTGTTGAAAGCATACAGGCATTTCTGTCCACAAGGGAGCCTCAGGCATTGGCCAGGGCTGTTGCATGTGAGGTGGCTGTAGAGTATTGCGGTTTGATGTCTGTTTGGAGGGAAATTACATTGTTGTTTGCGAGTGGCTTACAATGTGCATACAATGTGCATACAATGTGTTTGAAAAGACAAGTCGGCAATGTTAGTGTGGGGAAGTTGGTGCCGCCTTTGGGTAACTTAGAGGCGATGCGTCCCTGGAGACCTCTTGGTCTGGGTGCCCCACTGCCCATTGAGCACATTCTAAGTTGTGGTGCCTTATGGTAAGGTACTTATAAGGAGGGCCTTGCAGCACTGTATATTGCTACCTCTGAGTGGACCCTGTGCAGCAACCAGTCCTGGGTGAGAATAGGGTACACACAGGGGTGTCCAGGGCGAAAATAATTCCAGAGGAAAGATTAGAGTAGGGATTCCACAGTGGGCAGAGTCCCAGTGTGTCCATAGGAACAACTCTGGTAAGATAGCTCAGCGGGTTGAGCGCTCAATGCTGCAATCTATGTGTGATCTGCAGGTTGCAGGTTCAAATCCCAGCAAGGCCAACTCACCCTTTCATCCTTCCGAGGTCGATAAATGAGAACCAACTTCGGTTGGGATGATAAATGTATGTAAATATGTTCCCTGTAAAGCGCTTTGACTTAAGGCGCTATATAAATAACAAATCATTATCATTAACTCAGCATGTTGTGAGGTCATGGTGCCATACAGTGTAACCAGTCACACACATTATTTTAGGCATCAGGGGCAAATCACAGTAGGGAAGTAACAGCATGGTGTATCGGGGAGCAGATCAGTCATCGGCACAAGTAAAAGTGGGGCACGAGGGGGCAACATCAACTGTAAAGCATCTAGCCACAGCGCTTCTTCCAAGTGCTGTGAAGTAATCATATGTGCCTTTTTAGTACCTCACCCTTAACTTTCCCAAGTCAAATCAATATTGAACAAAGACTTACCTCGATTTTGTCGCAGAAAAATATGACTGTCACTTTAGCCTTTGTGAAGGTGCCCCCGACCTAGCCTTGAGTTGTGTGGGGGCGACATCCCAACCCCATCACCTCTGCATGATGTGGGGCCTGTGACTGGCATGGGTAGGATCCTCTAGTCTCCGCTCGACGTCTCAGATGCGCCCCTATTCATCGCTGGCCCTTCAAGGGGAAAGCAATATACATTTTGTAATTCTGACGTGGCAGGAGACTGAGCACGTGGATGCTAAATCGCCTTTATAACACTACAGAATGTTGTGTAGTAAAGCGCATGTTTGTACGCATGCGCGAGACTTGTTCCGGCTCGCGCATGTGGGTTCAATAAAGCGGAACCCACAGGCATCATTAGCCCTGAAGCATACAGACGTGTCAGCGTCTTTTTTAATGTAGGTGCGTGTGCGGATAGGCTGCCTGGGGTTGACACATTAACATTTGGCGACGAGGAGACACCGGTGAAGGGGAGGTGGATTCTTGGGACAGCGTCCCTTATCCTCAGAGAATCTCTCAGACGCCCACACGGTGCCGATCCCTACGCGGTTCCCGCAGCTGCCATTTTGAATTCTGCTACGACGGTTGCGGGCCTCATGGGTGATCGTGCGTGGATCGGAAGTATTATTTAACAATTTTTGTAAATTTCACAGCTGCCCCAGCATGGATGGCTGTGGCTAAAAATAAAAACAAAATAATAAAAAAGAGGCTACAAAAACAGCGGACATCATCCAGGACACTGATCATATCAGTGCATAGTGTTGGGCCCAGCAGTGAGGCAATTTTGTGAGTGGGTGTTCCCAAAAGGTGTTGGCCACGGCAAGACAGCACATCTACGGCCTGAGTGCGCAGCTGCATCAAGGGATTGGCAGACTTGCGGCCTCATACTCCAAGGTGAGGTGCTCGTGCGGTCTGATAATATGGGAAATCAGGAGTGTGCTGCTGTTGCCCCAGCGCCGTTGTCAGGAAGACAGCAAGGAACATTAGCGCCCATGCCCGAATTTCACCTGTCTGGGCCCCCATCAAAGCTGGGCCCCAAATGGTTATTATGGTTGAAGAAGTTGGAAATGTTCTTTAGAGCCACTGGCGAAACTGAGGACGATGCCAAGGTGGCGACCATGCTGTACTCGGCAGGATCAGAGGTGCATCACATCTTTGAATCTTTGAACTCACAGGTGATAACATATGCAGCACTCAAGAATGCCCTACAAGATCACTTTCTACTGCTGGCAAATATGGACTATGACAGGTTTGTCATGTGTGCGGAGAAGCAGTCTGGTGAAGAGATGCTGGACCAGTTCTATGGTATCTAAGACAGTTGGCTAGCACATGCAGGTGGGAAAAGGAAGAGGGCCTGGTAGGCAACCAACTTCTTCAAGAATGCAGCTCCGGAAAGCTGAGAAGACAGGTACTCCGCGAGCCTGGCCTGATTCTGACTCAAATTTTGGACATCGGGCGAGCGTATGAACTGGCGGAAAGCAGAGGGGCCCATATGGACACAGCAGTCGCCCCTGGAGAAGTGAAGAAGCCTTTTCCATAGGACGTTCAGTGACCCAAAAATAACATTGGGCTCCAAAAAACCAGAAGGGTTTCAGAAATCGGATCACCCGCATCCCTGTCAATATTGCGGCTATGATCTCCCTCATGCGGGTGGATGGTCAGCAAAAGCGAGAGTATGTGGTCGATGCAGGGTATCAGGACACTACGCAAGGGTATGCAGGGCGACGGTACCGGTTGCCGCATCCAGAGGTCCGGCGAGGGTCGGCAGTGGCACCCCGAAAAAAGCAAAGAACGTCGCTGCAATAGATCAAGGCCTACAGGAATTGGACATCGCAGAAGAAGAGGATGAGGAGGAAGAAGTCTTTTTCATCTCCAAAATAGCGTCCGGCATAAGGAAGCAACGTAAACCCACCTGTATGGTCAGCATCGGAGCAACGCCAACACCGGTACTGATAGACACTGGAGCATCAGTGTGTGTCCTAGCTGCGGGGCATTATGAAGCTCTACCAGGCCCACTGACGCTTGAAGAAACAAAGGCCAGAATATAAACCTTCAGAGTGGTCACGCCTATACCACTAAGAGGGGCATTCGTATCAACAGTCACCCATGGACAAACTCCATTAAAGCCAGATTTTTTATCACGGAAGTAAGCCCCCATTCATTACTCAGCTGTGCGGCCTCGGAGACGCTCGACATTGTACACTTCGCTATGTCAGTGTATCTGACAGACATTTAACACATTATGGAGCGATATGCAGATGTTTTCAGAGGCATAGGTAAGCTAAAAGGGGAACCCATACGCCTACATATAGACGAGTCAGTGAGACCAACGTCGTTGAAGCACAGGAGGATACCATTCCACCTGGGGGTGCAAGTTGAGACTGAGCTACAAGCTCTTGTGACATGGACATTATTGAAAGAGTTGAGAGTCCGACTCCCTGGGTCTCCCCAATCGTGGTAGCGGCAAAGCCCAAGCAGCCAGGAGCTGTGCGCATATGCGTAGACATGAGACTGCCCAACATGGCAATCCGCCAAGAGCGTCACTTAACACCCACGGTAGATGACATTGTAGGCGAACTTCAGGGTGCCAGTGTGTTTTCAAAACTGGACCTCCGCTCAGGATACCATCAGCTGGAGCTGCACCCTGAATCCTGCTATATCACGACTTTCACAACACACGAGGGCCTGTATCAGTTCAAAAGACTAAGCTTCGGCATCTCGTCAGCTGCTGAAATCTTCCAAAATGTGATTAGGGGCACCCTCGCTGGGCTAAAAGGTGTGATAAATTTAAGCGACGACATTTTGGTGTTTGCTTCATCCGAGGCAGAGCATATGAAAAGGTTGCAAAGGACCTTAGATAGAATGAAGAACCTGGGCCTTATGTTACACAAAGGAAAATGTGAATTCTTTAAGGACCCAATAGAGTTTTAAAGATTTATCTTCCATGCCGGAGCATGTCCCCTGACCCAGAGAAAATGCGAGATATCCGAGAAACATCTCCTCCAGAGTCACCATCAGAGGTCAGGAGCTTTCTTGGGATGGTGAACAATTGTGGGCAGTTCATCCGCAGTCTGGCATCTCTGTCAGAGCCATTGAGAGCCCTCACTCGGAGTGATGCCGTCTGGGAATGGTCCACCAGAAAGCAAAAGGCGTTTGAAGACATCAAGGCGCGCTGACGGGCAGTTAGATAATGGCCTAATTTGATCCCGAGAAGGAGTCAGAAATAGTAGTAGATGCCAGCCCGGTAGGTTTGGGCACGGTGCTGCTACAGGCGGACACAAAGGGACAAATTCATCCAATTTCATATGCCAGTAATGCGTTATCCGCCACAGAAAAGTTATACTCACAAATTGAAAGAGAGGCGCTGGCCATCCTATGGGGATGTAAACACTTCTGCCTATATATTCTGGGAAAGCCAGTGGTTGTAGTCACCGACCACAAGCCACTGATCCCCATCATCGCTGGAGCGTCGTCCAAGCCTCCCCCTTGGATAGAGTGGTGGATGCTATCCTTTCTAGAATATGGGGTGAAACTACAATATAGGCCAGGTACCAATAACGCCACAGACTACTTATCTCGCCACCCGGGTTCAGGCCAGATACAAGAGAAGCAGGAAGTGGTCGAGTGTGGCGAAATGGTTCGCCAGGTGGTTGAGGTGGCCATGCCGTTGGCGCTAATGATCCAAGAGCTGGTAGAAGCATCCAGAAATGACGAAGTGTTTCAGACCTTTGAAGCAGCCATGGACAGTGGAGACTGGAAGGGGGTATTGGCCAATAACACCAGAAGGGAGAAGGGTGCCCAACAGGACATGCAAGCGTTGTGGCGAGCCCGGAATGATCTCTTGAGGTCATAAGAAGGACTGATGCTGAGAGGGCGCCAGATTGTCAGACCTCGCGCACTGGTGTCAAAAGTGTTGCACCTTGCCCACAAGGGACACTAGGGTGCAGCCAAAACTAAGGTGTGATTATGAGCCAAGGTGTGGTTCCCGAACCTAGATGAGTGGGTGGAAAAGTATGTGCATCAGTGCATTCCATGTCAAGCAGCCAGTCCGGCAGAAAGGGGGCCTTAGATACAGTCCATGGAAAGGAGTGAAAAATCGTGGGGCACAGTGCACGCAGTCTTCGGATCCAGAGGTTGTGGCACTTCCTTCCTGGCGATGGTGGACCAGTGGTCCCGGTACCTGGAAATTGAGCTGGTGGAATCAATGGCCTGTGACCACACCATACTAGCTCTGGAGAAAATCTTTGCAACCCATGGGTTTCCATATGAGCTATGCTCGGACAATGGTTCCCCGTTTCAGAGCCAAAAGTTCTCAAAGTATATGGAGGACTGGGGTAAACGACATCGAAAAGTGACTCCCTTCAGGCCAAGGGCCAATGGTGAAGCCGAAAGGTTAATGCTGACATTAAATAAAGTATTCTGGATATCTCTGAATGGTGGGGGTGAGCTACGAAAGAATTTGTTTGAATTCCTCCGGGAGTACAGGGCAACTTCACATCAGTCCATCAGAGTGGCGTTTGCGGAAGCACTGTTCAAACGCTGCCCCAGAGGTCTCATATCTGAGTTGGAGGGAAGAGAACCAGGAACAATTGCCAATGACCGAGTACGAGAGGATTGGCAGGCGCGGAACGAGTGGGATAGCCCCAGAGAAATCTACAAAAGCCTGTCATTTCAGTAGGAGATATGGTGCTGGTGCGCAACCGACATGCAGAGGGTTAGATGTCCCTTACATATGAGCCCCAACCCATGGGTTTAACCATCAGGAGATACCCGAGCAGGGAGGCGAGGAGGTGTCCAACTAGATTGCAAGACTTTATAATGGACACTGATCCCTGAACAGCAGGGATGGTGATAGTTGGCCCACGTTGGGTCGTTGCATTATGTTGTATTGATGTTCTGTTTTTCGTTTAAAGAAAAGGAGGAATGTTGCGTAGTAAAGCGCTTGTTTTTACGCATGCGCGAGCCTCGTTTTGGCTCGCGCATGCGGGTTCAATAATCATTAGCAATGGGACCCAGAAGCATATGGACGTGTCAGCGTTTTCTTTAATGTAGGTGTGTGTGTGGATGGGCGGCCAGGGGCTGACACATTAGCACAGAAAAGAATGCTTCTCTGACTCTCAACCCTAGATCTTTACAGCAAGTAGAGTCCAGGGCCAAAGAAGAGTGGACAGGGAGCGGCAAACTAGCTCTACTCACGCACGTCTGGGCATGCGCTTCACTGAGCGTGGATGCTTACGAGTAAACCAAGATGGTGGACAAACCTCTTCACGGCTTGGTGTGTCCATCGCAGCGCCCACGCATTACTTCAGCTCCTTAACTGAGATGTATGCACAGTTAACATTCAACCAATCCTGCTGCCCATAGTGAATTACATTTGCAGACAAATAATTCTAGCCCCCAAGTGATGGGGAAGCCCTGTATTTAGCAGCAGCGGCTGCAGACCGAGGTGGGAGTTTGGAGTAGAGGTGCGGAGAGCAGGAGAGTGGGAGTATAGACTAGGGGTGAAGAGCAGGTATGAGGGTTATCTTCCTGAGTTCACAGGTCTTTATTCCCCAAGTGTCTTTCTCTAGTATGCTCTCTTTCTTATCATCGAATATGGGTTGACCTTTCCCTTGTCCCAGGGTAACAAGTTTCCAACGTTGTTTCTCTCCCCTTTAGTGGTTCGCATGTTTCTCCTGATCTCATTAACACAGTTCTGGTTTATCAGATTATTTCCACTTCTTTTTGCAATAGTACTGGAACGACTTTCAGTTAACTGATAATGAATCCCTCTTGACCTTCTGGTATTTCCGTTCTGTATATTACCTTCTGGTTTCAGGGGTAACAGCATTGGTACCTGTAGGATGTTGGGCTCTTTCTTGCTTTCTTCGTAGATGTCCGGTTTACATTCCATGGTGTCTCTCTCCTCAAAGCGCCATGCTTTTGCCTTCTGGATAGTGCTGGGGCTGTGACTCAGATCGGGAGTTCCTTCCTCCCACTGGTGGTCTCGGCATCATTATATGGTGGGCTGCCCACCACGATTGCTCTGTGGTCTCGCCACCACCAAACTCTCTGTTCCATCGTTGTTCGGATTTCCTCCGCTTTCACCCGCTGGTTCCCCAACGCTCCTCCCTCTGTGTCGGAGCTGCTCTGGTTTACCCAGGGTCTGTGTTCTGTGACAGCCCAGCATCCTTCTGCTCTGCTACGTACAGGGAACTTCCCCTGGTTCTCCCGGCCTCTTGCTCCCTATCGGCTTTCTGCCCTTTTTCTTTGGTCCTTTGGCATATCATCCCTTTTCAGGATCCTCGGCACAATCCATTGGAGGCTTTGATTTTAAAGGGATAGCCTTACTTTCGCTGATAATGTAGGTTTACTTTATCTTCATGAAACTGATAACAATCTGATGTATTACACAAGTCCATATAAGCCATCACTTAGAGGCCATGAGAGAGTTCCACATGGTAAAGGGAGTCTTGTCCCTGCAGAGGGAGTCTCTCCCTGTGAGGACCCACTTTCCTGGACCCGTAGGGAGGGTGTTGCAGAGTGGGCACACCTCCCTTGCCTCACAGGGGGTTCTCCCCCTTGGGGAGAAGGGACAAACTCCCTCAATTTGTCTCACCTTTGTCTTTAGAGGATTCAATGTGGTTGTCCTTACTGGAGGCTCCTTGTTTCTTCTTGATTGCTTTTTGTCTGTAAGCCATTCTTTGAAGAAGTATGGCCTTTCCCGACCTGCCGCCACAGTGCAGCCTGAAGTAACAGAAACAACAACTGGGGACAGACAGGAGGAACAGACCCCTATGGGGAAAAAGCCAGGAAGGCAAAAAATAACTTGAGCTTGGGCTGATGGGTCTTGAAACAGAAATCCAAAGGACTGTAGATAGTGAGGATCCAAGCAGGAAGTCAGGATAACAGCCGTTAAATAATCAAAAGGATATTAATTCCAATGATATGATATGACATAATTTATATTGTGCCTGTACACATGTGTTTCTAGGCATGACAGGACAAGGGAGGGTATGGAGGGACGACAAGACAAACGATTTTACCAGGCCTTGTGTCATTCAGATCATGTAAGTGCGCTAACTCACAGTGCAGGGGAAGAGGGAAGTGCAAAGGGCAGAGGGGAGAGTGCAATCAGGGCAGCATTGCTCTGAGTGAGTGCAGCCAGGATAGCACAGCTCTGGGTAAGTGCAAGGAGGCAGGGGACTGTAGAGGTTACAGCCACTGCCCCAAGTGCTTCACAGGCCTGGAGGCAGTGCGGGGTAGACCGTTCAAGAGGAGCTAGGTACCAAGTGAGACTCTGAGGGTAACCAAGTAACCAGTCAGCGCAGCAGACAGGTAGGTCAGCAGGTGAGGGAGGGAGAGAAAGCAGACGAGAAAAGGAACCGTTTGAGGTACTTCTGGAACTTCAGGTGTTCCGGCTCAAGTTTTAGAGGGGCACAGAGGCCGTTCCAGAGGGAGGCACCCACAGAGGAAAGAGATCTGCCCCCTACTCTCTGCATGGAGAAACGTATCTCTCCAGGACGGAAATCCCTGCACTGGCTCCCAGTGGCTGCGAGGATTAAGTTAAAAACCATCTGCATTGTCCACAAGGCCTTCTGGGGCTTGGGGCCTCAAAACCTTCAACTCTCTCTTCCAAAATATCTTCCTTCTCGAGCTCTTCGCTCATCTACCTCCAACTCCCTCAGGGTCAGTTGCTTCTCCAGGCAAAGAGTTGGTGGTATATCTCTTTCTTTGGCAGGGGCCTCCCTCTGGAGCAGCCTCCCTACCTCTCTGAAACTTGAGGAAAACTATCTCCGGAAGCAGCTCACGACCTTCCTCTTTGCTTCTGCTTTCTCTCCTCCTCTCCCCTGCTGAACTCCGGGCCAAAACTGAAAATGCACTGGTCACCGGCTACCCTCTGTTCTCGGGCTTAGGCTCCCTCCCTGCCAGTTGCACAACTGCTCTGCCCCCCTGGCAACCCTTGCATTCGGGGGCTGTTTCTGCATTTCTACAGCCCCCTACCAGCACTTGACACCTGATGTCTGCACTTACCCTTGCACTTGCTACCAGCTGCCCTCACTTCTTATTTATATTTTTTATTTTTTTTACTGTTTATCCTTTGTACTACACTGCTCCTCCCCCTTTCCACTCGCACTTCTCTCCATCCCCCTCCCCTGCACTTGCGCAATCTCAACGTCACCTGGCCGAGTAAGATCAGTGCCTCTGTCTTCCCTCTGTTTCCCCACCCTTGCCTCATCACGCCTTGTATAGGCGCGTTATAAATGCCATATCATATCATATCATCCTTGCAGCCCCAGGAGCCAGTGTATAGATTTCAGGTTTGGAGAGATAAGTCACTGGGTTTAAGGCCAAGGATAATTCTCACAGCCTGTCTGGATTAGTTGCAGAGGGCGGAGAGTAGAGGAAGGCAGATCGAAAAAGAGGCTGTTACAGTAGTGAAGTCCATAGTGAAAATGGACGGGCAATATGCACCAATTCATCTTTGATGTCGTCGACTAATCATCTTCTAAAAATGGTGACCTGAGCAGTTTCCGGCAACTGGCTTTGGGTGCGATTTCTTTTAAGGTGGAAACATATGCAAGTATATCTGAAGGGCCCTGCCGAATATCGAATTCATAGGCTAAATAAGTAAGTTCAGGACGCTCAAACATCTGTCGGAGAGCCTGCACAAAGGTATTGTAGTCAGCCAAAAGGGGACTGGAAGAAATGACTAACGGTGTAGCTCAGGCAAAAGCATTGCCCGTTATATTGGAAACCATGCATCCAATCTTGTTCCAATCTGAAGCAAAGGCTGTACTGAAAAAAGAAAAAAAGAAAATGAACAAAGCAGGAGTCCAAAAACTCCTGTAAGAGTTTTTGGGGAGCCATCACATTTTCCGAAGGCCAAGCCGCTTGTAGGTAGATCTGTTGGTTGTAGGTCTCGGGCAGCAATCGTCTGCCTCAAAGTAGCATTCTCGGCTTTTAGGTTCTGTACCTCTCCTGTCAGTCCTTGCATGGCTGTGACCAGATCTTGTAGTTGAGCCATCTTGTGTGATATCTTTTGGCGTTGCAATCTCTCACCTGTGTCTTTAGAGGATTCAATGTGGTCACCCTTACTGGAGGCTGCTTGTTTCTTCTTGCTTGCTTTTTGTTTGTTTCTAAGCTTATCCCGACCTGCCGCCACAGTGTAGTCTGCAGTAACAGGAACATCAACTGAAGTGGACAGGAGGAACATACCCTTATGGGGAAAAAGCCAGGAAGGCTAATAAAACCTGGAATTGGGCTGATGGGTCTTGAAACAGAGATCCAAATGACTGTAGATAGTGAGGCTACAAGCAGGTAGTTGGAATAACAGAAAAAGTGAGAGCACCGGCAGCATCTGGGTACCGCGCTGATCTTGACCAAATTGAAATGTCACGTAAAGCAGCCAGCCAGAATAACAGTCACTAAGAAATCAGAAGCAAAAGGGGAGGAAGGAAGGTAAAAAGGAAGGGATTGTAAGTACAGGTAGCAACACGTAGCAGGAAAAAGGGAGCAGGGTGTAAGAGTTAGGATTGCAAAAGGGGACAAGCGGACATTGTCTTACCCGGAAGTATGCAAGGGTTGCAACGCGCCGATCCAGCGTTGGACGCCGAATGAAATAGTTGCTGGTAGCGCGAGCACCATCTTCAGAACAACTAGACTTTTCATGAAGGTTCTAGTATAACGTGATCGAACAATCACGTTCTGAAGCGCCACAACCGCCACAGTGACCACGGCCTGTGACAATTTGTCACACTTATAAGTGGGGCATGCCACACACCACTCAAGTGCACATTAGAGGGATATTGGCATCCACCCCTTATTAACTCCCTTAAACATGTGTAGACAAAATAATTACCATATCAATGTAACCACTGAATTCTGAGATTATACACATTTATTGTGATAAGAACAATAAAAAAGTGGAAAATATCACCTGTTGTCTTATCTCATTACAATTAATAGAGTGTCATGAGAATGCATTAGGGACATGTGATCATGTTTCACGCTAAATACTTTGTCAGGGCTTAACAAATCGTTGACGTCTCTATAAGTCAAGCAAATATGGATTCTGGGGGTTACTGTATTCCAGTTCTGACAGTGATGGTGCTTCAGAAGAGGTTCTAGACACTTGCCAGCTTCATGAATTCACTAATCGCACAGTTATCATTCCCTTTGTGCGTTGTTTGAATAGTAACTGATTATACTATTTCATTGGCCAAGCCTTCTGTCTGCCGTGAGAATACCAATGACCGTGGTCACAGTTATGTTGGGTATAAATTCGGCTTCCACCCATTTGGAAAGATAGTCGAGCAGGACCACTCCATACCTATGATGCAGCAACATCATTCCAAGGGGACCAATCAAGGTCAACCCCAGCTTGTGCCATACTCCTTCCGGTATCTCAGTTGCAATCAGAGGTGCTTGCCTAACCTTTAGCCTCTTATCACTATTTAAGTACTCGTGGCACCTCTCCGATATGACTCGCATCTCCTGATCCATGCCGGGCCACCAATATGATTCCATCATGCGTCGCCTTGTCATACGCCATGAACATAATGACTTTCCTCATCCCACAGGTGGTATGACTTGATAGCCTCTCATCACTAAACCTTCAAACTCAAATATTTCATCGGTCACATGCCAGTGTGGCCTCTGGCCTTCAGGAATCAATCTCTCCTCTGCCCATCCTTTTCTGGCCCATTCTGTCACTTTCGCAACATGTGAGTCAATCACTGATTCTTCTTTCCAATGCCCATCACTAATTTCGAGTACCTCTTTGCTTCTCAAATTCCCTTTGGATGCCACTACACACTCAACCTTGAGAAATTCAGTTGCTGCGTCTCTCGGTTACTTTAATCGGGACATTCAGTCTACTTGAGCATTTTTCCATCCGCAATGTGTATGATTTCAAAGGTATACTCCTGCAGTTTAGCAGTGATGCGGGTGACCAAAGCGTGGACCTTTTCATGTCTCCTGGACTTAGCATGTGAATTAGTGGCTTCTGGTCTGTTACCAACTGAAATGCTATGAAAAATACATATGTATTGAAACATTCGACTGCCAAGGCACAGGCTAACATTTCTTTTCCCATGGTGGACTAGTTAATTTCCGCCTGGGACAATGCCTTGGAAGCGAATGCCAGTATTTGTTCTGCATCAACTTTCTTCTGTGTTAGGGTAGCTCCCAGGACATAACGTGCTGGCATCAGTTGTAATAATGATCTTCCAGAATGGATTGAATGGCTCGAGGCACAGAGCGTTTATAATGTGCTTATTGACCTCTTCAAACACCTTCATTTGCTCTTGGTGCCAGCTGTACTTGGCACCTTTCTTTACCAACTCCATCAGTGGTGCAGTAGTCTCTGAGAACCTCGGAACAAATTTAGCATAGTATTCCGCGATGCCCAAGAATGACCTCAGTTCCTCTTTGTTTGCAGGTGCTGGGGCTTTCACAATTGCCTGTACCAGGTTCCTCTTCGGGCTGATCACTCCAAGTACTCCACCTCTTTGGCTTTGATCACACACTTGACATAATGCAGTCTCGATCCAGCTTCCTGCAATTTGGTGAGAACCTTCCACACCAAGACATCATGGGTCTCAATGTCCTCAGAGAAAATGAAACTGCTGTCTTGAAAATAGGACACATTGCCTATATTACACAACAGAGAGGCCATCATTCGCTGAAAGGCTCAAGCCACCGAGGACAACCCGAACAGCATACAGGTAAATTGATATGTGCCACAAGGTGTAATGAATGCTGTGAGGGGCCTTTATTCCCTATGTAGGCTGATCTAGTGGAATGCGTACCTCATATCCAGCTTCGAGAACACTTTGGCTTCCTTCATCATGAGGATCAGCTTGTTCATGCTTGGCAGAGAGTAGCTGTCCATGATCATCTCCTGATTTAGGCTGCGTAAATCGATGCACACTCTAATATCGGCCAGTGCTGTTTGTTTATAAGGACAACTGGGCTCCCATCTGTATTGTGCCGCCCTTGAACATCCTTTCCAATTGCGCCTGTAGGGCTGCCCTCGCTTGCACCGGTCTAACCTTGTGCTTTATTGGAACTGCGTTGTGTTTCAACATAATCTTGTGGACATAGTTCTTTATTCTCCTTGGATTTTCAGAGAATAACCAGAGAAATTCTTCCCTGGACACGAGCGCTTCTCCTGCATTCACCAACAATACCTGGTCTGCTGTGCTGGGATCCAGTGGGATGTTGAGTTTGGCCTGGCTATCCCACCCTAACACAGCTGGGCCCTCCTCCGATAAATATACCCTGCTCTGCGTCACTCTGCCCTTGAATATGATAGTGCTGATGATGTCGCCCAACAGAATCATGGTGGTGCCGCCAAAGACTTTGGGCTTGTGCTTCATCCTCTTCGCTTCTGCCCTGTCTCTGCTGACCATGTCCTTGTACGTGCAATTTGGTAATATCATTAGGTCTGACCCCGAGTTAGCCACCACTCTTGTCGCATTTCCATGCACCTTGATTGCGCAGTCTGGTTTTCCCTCTGGCCCTTCCCACAGTTCACCATTACTACTGTGGGCCTCCCATCTTCATCCGATGACTCCTCATCTCTCACATCTTCGCTCATCACACACGCAGGCATCTTATTACCTTGCCATTTGCAAGCTATCGCAATGTGGCCAAACCTTCTGCAGTTTGGGCATCCCTAGTTCCTTGCTGTATACTCTCTGTCATTTACAAGGGGTCGGGTGCTGGTGCATCTGTGGCATTTAAATGGTTCTCACTTCCTTCCTTTCTCTTCTGTGGAATCTTACTGACACTTGTCTCTTTTCCCTTTGAACGGCTCAACATATACATCTGGTACTTGTAGACTTCCTCCCAATTATTTGCGTCTACACGACGTCTCCTCCACTGCCCTGAAAATCTGGATAACCTTGTCCAGCTGGAGCTCTTTCTCCAGCATAAATGTAATTTCTGCAGTATCTCTGAAAGCACTCAACGCGGCTGACTCCCTCATCTTGGTTACATAGGCATCAACTGGTTCCGTGGGTTCTTGCTTCCTGCTGTAGAATCATATCCTGTGTAGTACTATGTTCTCTTTACTGGAGAACCACTTCACCATCCTCTGCACTGCCTCTTTGTAGACGTCATTCATATCGTCAATCACGACCTCTGGCCTCAACCCTGCAAAAATTCTTTGGCCTTACACGCCGAGGGCGATTAGCACCATGGCTCTTTTCTTTACTGGGGCGTAGCCGGCATCTGTAACGCTCACCTGGTATCCACGGGGACGTCACTCAGCCTGTTCTGACCTTTTACGACCTCAAACCCTTCCCTGGAGTCTACTCGACTGGAGACTGGGCTGAAACACAGGATTGGTAGAGTTTAACTCCCTATTGTCTCTGTGTGCTTGAACCCCTTCTCCCCTGGGGTCCAACCCTTACCTTTGATCCACAGCTCACCTTGTTTTCTTGGAAAGTGTGCTCTCTGTCCTGCTTTCAGCGCAGGGGCGCGTTGATTGATGCTGCCTAGTTACTTCACTGGCAAGAGTCCGACAGGTAAGTATAATGAGTCTTTTGAACAGTTCTCTAACTTAGTTCCTTTCCTTCCTTATATGATGGCCGGCGTCCGGGGATGGTGACGTGCTGCTGAGATGAGTAGCGCTGAAGGTGAGTGAGAGCGCGATGCGCGATGCAACCCTTTTGGATTTGTATTGAACTGAGTTCTTTTTCTGTGTCTTTTAGGTGCTGCGATGTTTTCAGCGTGTATGCTGGTTATGAAGAAGAAATGCGGTGAGTAAGCGCGGTATGCAGCGCCTCTAGGTGTTTCCACGCTAACCTGGAGTGTCTTTTCCCTCTTGCAGATGGATGAGAAGTTCCGGAGACAGAGTTCCCCTGGAGCGGCTGGGATTCAGGTAAGCGTTTGAAGCTTATACAGTCTTTAAAAATAAGTGAAGATTTGCTGAATGCTTACTAATGCCTTTTTTCTGTTCTTTTCCCTTTTCCTTATGAAGCGGTGTGCCGGGATGGGAATGACACCACCAAAGATGCCCGCAGAACAGAAGGAGCGATGAATGATGGGCAGAAGTGCCGCAAGGTAAGGCTGTTCCTAACGGTGTTCTTGTTCTTGCAGGAGCTGAGTGCAGAAGAAAGATGCAGGCCTACTGGAGACCGATCCGAACACAGTGAGTGTCACGCTGCAGGTGCAGAAAACACAAAGCATGTTTCTCAGCCTGGGCGTGGCTTAAATAGTCTCTGGGTATCCGAGGTGTCTCTGGGCTGAACCACACCTGCAGTTCTAGGAACCGAAATATGTGGGGGCATCCATCTTGTCCCAATCAATGCACTACAAGTCCAATCCCCAATGTTATCCTATGGGAGTGAGTGAGTCTGGTGTCACAAGCGCCAAGTCTGACGCCAAGTGGGTCTTTGGAGGGATGGAGAGGCCCTTGAGGGCCATGTAGGTTATCATGGCCTGGCTCCAGCCTGACATCTTGGAGGGCTGGGGACATGAGGGGCAGGAATCATGACAGCATCTCCCACTGCTCCCAGATATGTCTCCAACAGTGGTTCCCATTGAGGCCATGGTATTGCAGGCCTACCAAGTGATTGTAACAAGGCTTGGGGTGGTGTCGCACCCTACCTCTTGACCACAACCTGTTTGCATCCTTCTCGTAGCCAATTATGTTGTGGCCGTAAAGATGACATTTAGCCTTAGTGAGGGTTACAACATTACTAACCTCACTATGAATGCCGAGAGGTTTATAATGAACATGGTGGATAAGGCTCTGCATGGAGCATATAACTATGTACAGGGATATCAGTCCAGTTTCTCAATTCCCAAGGATGAGTGGTGGGGAACGTGTGCTCCTAGCACAGCCCGTGCTCTGAAGGCAGCAGCACAGGCGGCTATGCACGCATGAGCTCCGAGAACTTGCAAGAGTTGGCGGCCAAGCCTCTCCCGAGACCGGATCTCCAAACTAACTCTAACGTTTCAAATTGCTGTTCACATTGGTGGTGTCCTCCACTGTTGTGTTCATGCCATTGACAAATTAAATGCTTTTCTGTTCAAGCGCAGTGTTGTTAATTTGTACAAGAGATATGAGTGCCGTATGCTTCAATTCCTATTGCCAATGAGTTTTGGTCTCTTGTTTGAAGCAGGATGATAATAATTCTACTCCACAGAACATTGCTCTCCTCCACTGCTCTCGTCCCCTGTGTCAGCAACATTCTCTTAAATTTCCCTTAATTTGCACCTTGTTCTAGTGCCACATAAGTTCTCTTAAGGTCGTTCGACATAATGCATTGTGTACATTATATTTAAATCTTATGCTAGAATCATTGGTCGTTGGACGCTGTAAATTTATTCTACTATAGACTTTGTTTTCTAAGCTTCTGTTAAGATCATTGGACACAGTATATTTGGTATTTTATTTTCTACTATATATATATATATATATATATATATATATATATATATATATATATATATATGTATATATCAATAGATGAATCAATTTTAACGATCAATATTAGAGTTCCGTTTTATTGCTCTTGTCTTGCTAATAGCTAAAGCAGAGGTCTAATTTAGGCGTATATTCTATTGCCTCTTCATCTGTGAATTTTATATGGTTGAGGCTACACAATTTGATGTCATTACTTTTGTGATTGTTATGGTTGTCTGCCCAATTCATTGCAACTGGATAATACTATTTTTATTTTTTTAATCACTCAAATATGTTTCTACTGCCTATAGAGGCAGGTTCTGGCTTGGTTTGGCTCAATTCCTTTCTGCATTTATCTGTGCTAAATCAATGACTTTTCATATGTTACTTTGTTTTAATTTCCTTATGATTATTAGTTATTTTTATAGTGCAAACCTAGCTCGGGTGCAAAGGAGTGCTGAACAGATCAGGTCAGGTTTCACAGCCCTACACTCGTAGGGATGATGCCAATGTCTGTTTGCCGAGTTCTGATGCCACACGCTGTTATATGCCTTCACAGCGAGGCTGAGTGTTCAATGTGCTAGTTTCTTCACTAGTAAGAAAGTCCTTTCCACAAGGCGAACGTTGCACAGTGGATTTTGACAGTCCGGTATTGTCCGAATTGTCTTTATTTTGCCTAAGGTATTGTGGGTGAGTAGCGCTGCGTGTAGAACCCAGATCCGCCGGTAGGTATGCGCAGCATTATAGGTTCGAGCGCACCTAGTAATGTCTCTCCTTTCCCTTGCAGGAGTGGATTATGGAGTGCTTGCACCACGGGTCTGGGTTCAGTGCTACTGGAGAGCCTCGGAGGTCCGGTAAGTATGCACAGAGGCTTCGGTAAGTATGCACAGCGTTACTGGAGCGAGCACAGTAAGTAATGTCTCTCCTTTCTTTTGCAGGAATTTGGGCGCTCGGACTACGAACCTGGATTCCAGGGTAGCGGGAAGATTCGGTGAGTATGCGCAGCGTCACTGGAGCGAGCGCACTAATGAAAGTTCTTCTTTGTGCTTACAGGTGCTGGTGTAGGTTTCACCTCGTGTCCGGGGTTAGCTGCGGCGTGGAGAAAGCACAGAGGTTGATCCGGAGCAGGTAAGCAGAAGCAGGATGATCCAGAGCAGATAAGCAGAAGCAGGATGATCCGGAGCAGCTAAGCAGAAGCAGGATGATCCTTATCAGCTAAGCAGAAGTAGGATGATCCGGAGCAGCTAAGCAGAAGCAGGATGATCCGGAGCAGGTAAGCAGAAGCAGGATGATCTGGAGGAGCTAAGCAGAAGCAGGATGATCCTGAGCAGGTAAGTATGAGCACGGTGAGTGTGTTGCTGATGCAGCTTACAGAAAGCAACACGAAGCACTGGAAGAATCTTGGGTGTGGCTTATATAGCCAGTCACACCCAAACACTAGAGAGCTCATGGACTTTCATGCGCTTCCTGTCTGGCAACAGGAAGTAGTAACCAGGAAGTTACTACAAACACCAGGAAGGAATTAAAAGAAGGTATCTGCTATGGTTTTTTTTGTGTGTCTATGCCAGGCCTGCCAAGTCTCCACCCAGCTTGCCCCGAATACATGCCTGGTACCCATGACAATTGCCATTTCTATGCAGAAATCAGTACCCCATTTGTATGCACTTGTGACATTATGTTTTTCTCATTACAAAGAAACTGTATCTGCTATGGTTAATTTAGGGGCCACAGGGAACCTTCTGGATATCACGTTAGCACAGAAGTTAGGGGTTCCTACTCAAAGAAAGGAGGTCATAGAACCAGTGCATTTGGTTGATGGTTCTTGTTTAATGTCCGGTCCTATTACGACCCAGACTGGCCCCATACGTATGCATTGCTTGCCGGGGCATGAGGGGGTTTTGACTTTTGGTCTGAATGCCGCCCCACATTTTGGAGTGATTCTAGGGATGCCCTGGTTGGCAAGGCATAACCCGAGTATTGATTGGGTAGAACTTACACAAACATTTAGTTCCGAGTTATGTGAAACCCATTTAGTAGTGTCAGTCAGGAACAACTACTTTCTTAGTGGAAGGAGCTACTGCGCAAGCAAGTGTTGGGGTGGTTTTAATTGAGCTGCCTGCAATGCACAGAGTTTGCTTGACAAAGAGAAGGCTGAGACATTACCTCCACATAGGGAGTATGATTGTGTTATTGATCATGAACCTCAAGCCAAGCTACCTTGTTGTCAGATGTATGCTTTATCAGAGCAGGAAACCCAAAATCTGCGGAAGTATTTGGATGACATGTTGGCGTGTAAGTTTATCCGGCACTCCAAATCTCCAATCTCCTTGCCTTTGTGTCTTGTCCCAAAGAAGGAAGGCACCTTGCACACTTGTATTGATTACAGTGCATTGAACAATGTGACAATCAAGAATTGCTTACTGCTTCCTCTTATCTCAGTCTGAACGGATCAGGTGAAATCGGCGGTAATCTACACAAAAGTAGACCTGAGGGGAGACTATCATCTGATTCGGGTCAAGGAAGGGCATGAGTTCAAGACGGCTTTCCACGCCAAGGTTGGATTGCTTGAGTACGTGGTGATGCCGTTTGGGCTATTCAATGCCCCGGCTGCATTCCAAAACTTCATGCAGGAGATTTTAGGAGAGTATCTATATCAGTTTGTCCTAGTGTACATTGAGGATATTCTCGTATATTCAGAGTCTAAGGAACAACATGTGCAACAAGTAAAGGCAGTTGTGAAGCAACTTCAGGAGTATAAGTTGTTTGTTAAATTGGAGATGTGTGAGTTTCACACTATGAGAGTGGAATTTCTCTGATTCTTTATGACCCCGGCAGGAGTGTCTATGGATCAAAGGAAAGTACAGGCGGTTACTATATGGCCATTACCTCAATGTGTAAAGGACGTGCAATCATTCTTAGGGTTTGCAAACATCTATCGCAGATTCATTGACAATTTTTCACAGATCATTGCTCTCATCTCAAGGCTGTTACACAAAGCTACGCAATTTGCTTGGAATGAGGAAGCTGAGGATTCTTTTCAGAGTTAACGAGGGCATTGACAGAAGAATCCATTTTACGACACCCAGATTTGGCAAAGGTTTTTCAAGTAGAGATGGATGCCTCCACTATAGCGATTGGGGCTATTCTATCACAAAAGGATTTGGAAGGAATCCTTCATCCAGTAGCCTATTTCTCTCAGAGGTTAACCCGTTGTGAGCTGAACTATTCCATCACCGACAAGGAATTACTAGCAATGAAGGCAGCCTTCCAGGAGTGGTGACACTATCTTATGGAGGCCCGTCAACAGGTGGTGGTTTTGACTGATCATAAGAATTTACAATATCTATGATCCGCCAAAACATTGAGTCCCAGGAAATTAAGGTGGTCACATTTTTTGGGGGGGGTTCGATTTTGTGGTGACCTACCAGCCCGGTCGAAAGAATGGTAAGGCAAATGCCTTAACCAGGCAGCAAAATTTGGAAATAGGAATGCAGGAGGACTGTAACATCATTCCGGTGAAACGCATGTTTTCTGGAAAGAAGTTCACATCCCTTGAGGCTGTGGGGAAGACAACATGGAGGCACATACATGCGTGCACTGGGGACTTCATAAGGAAGCTGCCCGTTCCAGGTGCTGATTATTTTGTCTGATGAGGCACGAGCGAGTGGCGTTTGCATGCGTGGTGTTTCTCCATTCCAGGGCAACAACGGGGAACGGCATTGAGTCCAGGTAGACCGGGCTGCGGCGGTGAACTCAGCATTACACGGGGCTCCATGCGGCTTTCGTGCCGAGCTGAGAATCTTGCAGGGAATCTTCTGGAAGTCTTGCAGGAGAACGCTGTCACAGACATCACAACCCAGAGTGGGTCTTCGAACGCCAGCACTCATCCGCTCAGGGTCGCTAGATGCGCCCGAGCCTGATATAAGTATCCATTTATCATGAGGTTCGTGTAATATTGTGAATTTTGTTGTAATGATTTTCTGGCAACCTTGAAGCGCTGAGAAGGCAGAAAATGTAAAGTAACAGGAGTGCGCCTTAGTTTTGTGGGGAAGCACTTAGTTGGAGGACACACATGGAATAGGAGCTGGTCTGGCTTAAACTCAAATTGGGAGCCAGGGAAGTTTCCTTCTGGCATATTACCACAGTGCAGGAACTTGGGCAGTAATATGAACTTTGTGTTGTGTTCCCCACGTTACTTTCTCACTTAATGCTTCCATTTTCATGTGTTATGTCTGTAGCTTGAGTTTTCATTTCTTATGCTACAGTAGGAGCTAAGCTCCATGTTACGTGTTGCATCATGTCATGTGCTACATCATGTTATGTGCTACATCATGTCTTTTCATGTGGGTACTAAGATCATGTTGGTTCAATTCATCAGAAGAGGGGTCACGCTGATGACCAGGGCAATTTAGCAGGGTCTAGGGAGTTAGCAAAGGGCAAGAGGCAACCAGGAGGCAAGCAGTCTTTGGAGCTACATGTATTGAATGTTACGCCTTTCACATTATTCCCATTACCTATCCAATCATGAACCCTAATCCTCTTTCCGGTGTTTCTAAACTCCCCATACCCATTCACAACCTCTCCCTAACCCTCTTGCCCCCATTAGCTGCCACATGGTGTCCTGTTTGTATGCCATCAGGCACCCGTGCCAACCAAAGTGGCAGGGTTGTACTCCATTCGGCTTCTGTGGTTAGGGAGGAGTTATCTGACCTCCCTTCCCGGCTTGACACCTGCCCCTACTTGCTTCATACATTTGACTTACCACACTGATTATCCATGCATTCTGTGATGAATCCTGAGTTGTTATCACTTCTTCCCGAAGGGGATCGCCTTTCCATGAGGTCCGGGTGGTAAGGCCGCTACCCGATAGTCCCCCTGGGGGTGGTACTCAGTGGGAGGATGTCATGGGAAGAGACCTCCCCTCTGGGGACAAGGAAGAACATCTCAGGAGAATGCGGTATGACAACCTTCCACCCAAACCCTACACACCTCCCTTGCCCATAGAACCCAACTCCATATCCCTTACTTCTATCTACGTCTCTAAGTCCAAAAACTTAGTAACTACTGAGACGAGGAAGAGCAGGGACTACTTTAGGTAGACCTACTTAACAAGTACTGGGACGAGGTGGAGGTGCGGAATAAGGAAGAGTAATGGTGAGAACTTGAATGAACAGTCTAGTCTTCTATGCTCGCTGTGAAGGCACCATGAAGAAGGACACAGGCAACAGATTCAAAGTTCAAAATAAACACTTTTATTAACTTAAATGTTAATATTGAAAAAAGCCTAACTAGCACTATGCAGTATTTCCCTACCTAATGAAAACCAAGGAAAGTCTGAGTCAAAGAGTTCAACTGAAGTATCTGTCTGTGTCCAAAACCTATACTTGTCCTCACAACTAAATCTGTACAATGTGTAGGGATGTCAGCAACCAAAACAAAAACTGTGTTTAACCCCTTAAATGCTGAGCTCTACGCAGGTCTATGCAAATAGTACAAGAATACTCATTCTTAGCACTTAAGGGGTTAAACACAACATTCTGAGCTTCTTCCAGCTGGCAGCTTCCTTTCAGCTCCCTTCCCCAAGTATGAAACAAACAGTTCCAAAAAAAGTCTCAAAATTACCCTCCATGGACTAAAGAGGAAATAGTCTGAATCATGAACCGGCGTTGCCTTCCCCAGGTTTTCAGTAACACAGTTCCAAAATATTAGTTCCTTTTCATTTGTAGCTTTCACACAAGTGGACATCAGAACTCCTCTTAATTCTTAAAGTTACACTGTAAATTTAACTGCACCACCTTTTGTTTGCAGGTTCCATAAAGTCACATTCAATTTAGAACTCAACCTGCTGTGGTTTATTTTTTCCTAAAAAGTTGTATTTATTCCAGTCTTTTAAAATACCATAAATTGTTTGGATGGGAGGTTGTGTTCCCTGTCTGGATTCAAAAGGTCTTACTTCTGATTGGCTTTACTCCGCTCTTCGGTAATTGACAAGAAAGGAATCAGAGACGTTAAAAAATGTGCTTTCGAAAAATTGACAGGCTGCAGTTTTGAATGCTCAATTAGCCCTACCTGACCACAATCAAGGGCACATGACTGACCTTCAAAAATCTTACCAGGCATCTTCATAAACCCAGTACCAAGGTTACCTAACTCCCAGTCCCCAAGGATCCTCCACCCAGGTGATCCTCCCTCGCTTCTGCTCCCCCAGGGTCGGAGTGGCGATGGCCTTACCCTGGTCACCTGTGCAGAGGATCCAAGGGGGTTAGGAGTGAGAATACCCTCAGGTTTCTCACACCGCTTGCGATAAAAACTAAAGAAAGACTTACCATTTTGTCAAACCAGCTGTCAAGCCAGCCCCTCAGCAACAGCAGGTGTAGAAGCTGTGAGGCACAGGAGTAGAGAGACTGTGGAGACAGGAGAGAATATGAAGCCAACGAGTTGCAGTAGGCCGCACTCTAGGACCGGATGTTGGTCGGTCCTTTGACTGTGAGGCCAGGCAGAGGTAAAGGCTCCGTAAGAAGGTGGCACTGTGGGGTCCCAGAGCCATACATACATTTCTGGCAGTCACGGATCACAGAACTAGATGCAAGAAGCTGAGGAGGAACGGATGGCCATCTCCAGTCCACAGAAGATCCACTGCTGTGCGCAGGAATCCCTGAAGGTAACAGGGGTGACGGTCGGACGGGCTGGGACGTAGGGAGGATAGCAGGGCCCAATCTATATGTAGCAAGGGTTGTGAGGCCTAGGAAGAGGCCAAGTAGGGTCTGGGACCCAACGAGAAGATGCAAAAGCTACACGCACAAACCCAGAGAGGGGCAAACAGGGTCAGGGAACCTCAAGAGAGGATTGTGAAGATTGGAGGGAATCTCTCTCTCGCTGGTGGTTGAGTAAAGCCATTAACCACCAGGGAAGAGTCGAGGACCCCAGAAGAAGATAACAACACAAGCCATCTTCCTTGTGACAGTTGAACAGGGAGATCTCTTCCCAACAAGCTTTCTAGCATCCATGAATTCTGGCTCAGAGACGGGAACAAAAGAAATCAGGCACCCAGATGGTTTTCTCAGAAGTCTTTATTAGATGAGAATATAAGACACTCTAGAAAAGCACACAACACATTTTGCTTTCAATCTGCTTATATAGGCTTATTTGGATGATGCAACACCCTCATGCAAATGACTACTTGGTCAAAGTATGCTTCTGATAGGTTCTCTTAGCCAGAGGAAAAAACCTAATTTCTCTGTGATAGGGTGACTTATCGGTGCACCCCAAGCCCACAGTAGCATACTTGGCATTAACACTTGTCTTTGACGCATAGACACATAGGCTATTTTAGACTCGGCTGAACACAATTACAACATTCTTCAACTTCTGCCAAAAACAATTTTAAACACATCACTGTCAATTCTTATCTACTCTTCGAAGTTCTGCCAAGTTAGTTTAATGTCCTTCTCAATTAAGTAGTGCCAAGTAATACAGCTCATCTGTTGAAATTGGTATTTTCTCTTGCCTTTATCTGACGCCATCAACTTTCTCATCTGCCTTTCCTGCCAAGTTCCAAATTTAACATCCCAGACATAGTTATCTCACAGCGAGATGCTGCCAAAGACCATTCCTTATCAGCATGAGTCAGGTTTGCACCCCTGTCCTTAACACTAGCTGCCATTTTGTGCTTGGGCATCCATTTTGAAATATCTCTCAGTCTGCCACTGTGCTACCCTTTAGGGAGCCATTAATTATTTATTTAAGCATTTTTCACTTTGTATCTCTTTTTCATAATATCTTTTTATATATTCATGATATATGTGTGATATTTAAAGCACCCTTCACTTCCTGGGTCATTTTAACCCAGATATTGATGCGTCATGTGTACGTTTTACCTTTAATAAAGGTGCTATTGTAATATTTATACTTTCCGAGAGTAATCTGAATTCAACTGAAAGGTTACCTTAGAGAAACACCAATCACTTTTCCTCCTTATAACTTCCTATTCCAGAAAAGGGTCCGACAGGGGGTGAAAATGAGTGCCTCCCCGAGACCCTTCCTCCGCCTTCAAATAAAGGATAGAGGAGGGGAAGGACATCAGGGAAACCCTCTCGGGGAAGAAAACCCTGTGTCGAGGCCGCTGGATAGATGTTGTCTGGACGGAGAGGTTTCCGGTATCCGAAATATCCACAGGTGGGGAGCCGTCTGAATGAAGACAGAAGAGTGTGGTGAGTATGAGAAGGGCAAGTAGAAGGCAGAGTATAACAGAAAAAAGCCAGGAAGAACCTGAATGAAAGGGGGTAACGACCTATCAAGCTAGATTGGAGGTCCTCCGATGAGACTCTGATGGGATCAGTCTCGAGGACGTATCAGGAAGAAAAATGTTATCGAACCCCAATAATGCGGATTGGACCCTGAGTCTCACAGCTTCTAAAGTTTGTGAAAAATAGAAAGCGTCAATTCTGATTCTCTCACTATCCCCCGGGAGTATTAAGGACTGTCTGACTATTAAGTCTCACGTACCGAACGTTAGGGAGGGAATCTCACTAGCGGACTGTTCAGTGAGGTTCGGCTTGAAACGAGCGTGGGTTAGAGCGGTAGCTCGAGTCAAGCAGGAGTTGGGAGAGTAAGTCGAGTCTGTAATAGAGAAATGGAAGGGCAGGGTTAAACAGAAGGAGTATAGAAAACGAACAGGTAGGCAGTAAGATCCTAGAATCGAACTCACGAAGCGTTGTTGTAGAAGAGAAGCAACGCATCCACGTGTTGTTGGCAGGAACAGATGAACCGGCACCCGAGCAGGAGGGCGGTCCCTCCACAGCGCGGGGTTGTTCAACGTCTAGACCCACACCTTCCGTAGCGGCGGCCATCTTGGTAGTAAAGATGGCCGAAATCCGTCTAAGGGATCATCGATGCCACAGCGACCACTGTCTCCATAGGGGCGTGACAGCTATAACCTTGATTTCTACAATAATTGAATCTTTCATCTGCCTATCATGGTATCTGTACTCAGTTGAGCGGGGGGACAGGTCGATACCCCTAAACACAGTACTTTGGAGAAAAGGGCTCCAAGTACCCAAATCTACAGAAGAAGGAAAGTATGGGTCTGGGAACTATACCCCCATGAAAAGTGGAGTACCAATCATCATCCTCATGGCAGTACTTGGCAGGGGATTGAACATAGTCTGCTCAGGTTTTGAGGCGGCGTAAGCGTGGGTCTGGTACCCTCAAATAAAAGGCTGACATTTTTGAGCTGTGACAGCAAAGTGAAAGAGAGGCCAGGGGAAGGTAGTCATTCCCCCTGATGGTGTTGAACTGTGACAGAAAAGTGAAAGAGAGACCATGGGAAGGGAGTCATTCCCCCTGGTGGTGTTGAACTGTGTTGAACTGTGAAAGCAAAGTGAAAGAGAGGCCATGGGAAGGGAGTCATTCCCCCTGGTGGTGTTAAATTGTGCAACCAAGTGAAAAGAGACCAGGTGAAGGGAGTCATTCCCCCTGGTTGTAGGAAACTCTGAAGTCATGATACTAGGAGAAGGGAGTCATTCTATCTGGTTGTGTTGAGCTATAAAATCCATATGCCAGGAGAAGGGAGTCATTCTCCTGGTAACCAGAGCTGAAAATAATAATAACACTAATAATAATAAGACTTTATGATACAAAGTGTCAAAAGAGAAGCAATGTGCCTGACAGGGAAAAGTGTTTGAACTGTGTCTTTTGTGTTTGAGGACAATATTGACCCGAGGAAGGGAGTCATTTCCCTAAGAAGAAACCAAAACCTGGAAGTGAACTTTTATCCCCAATCCAGAAGAAGGGAGTCATTCTTGTGGACCAAGAAGGTCTACTTTATCTCTAGTTTAGTTTTAAGTGTAAGGGACAGAACTAGGTTTTTTGACACAGGACGGTGGACTGTTGATTTGCACGGATATTCTGACAGAACCCTTAGAGTTTTAGTTGAGACAGTGAAACCCCTCGTAGAGATAGGGAGAGTTAGGTTTTCTCTTTTTTTTAAAACTAATAAAAGCCTATAGCATTCACCATGCCACCCATGTGTGTCAGTCTCCTCCTTTTGCACCCTTACAATTATATATACATAATGCTCTAAAGATGTGGCCTTTCACTGGGCATGTGTGCATCACAACCTCCATGCACAGACATCCTGAGACATGTTTCTCCTCTCAGCCCCTTCTATTATGCATATCAACCGCTTTTGGCCAAATGGATTGACAGATGTTTGTCACAGATGCCCCAAAGAACATTCCAATCCCAGAGAAAGATTTGTATTGATTTGTTTTGCAGGACTCTAGGGCCGTCTCCCACTATCTTGTCTATAAGAAGCTTTCCAGACATCCCTAATCTCTGGGTAAGTAGGCGTTGAAGGTTGGCCCCAGCTATCTGGTATGGATCACCTAAAGTAGAACGTCCCAGATGGAGTTTAGCTAGAAATGGCAGAATGCTTTTAGGTGATCCATACCAGACAGCTTAGACCTTAGAAAGTAGGGGCTAATTTTCACTACTCTTCTGCGTCCAACTCCACCCACCTTGTCTCCTTCTTCCCCGTACGTCTGTCCCTCCAATGTGTCACACTCCTTCTACTACTATCTCCACCATTCAATGTTACTACCCCCCCTGCATTCTTCTACACCCTCCTCTCCACTACTATTCACTCCTCCACACTACTGCTCCCTTCTCCACACTACTACTTCCTCATCCACACCACTACCCCCTCCTCCACACTGCTACTCACTCCTCCACACTACTAAACTCTCCTCCACACTATTACTCCCTCCTCCCCACTACTAAACTCTCCTCCACACTAATACAACCTCCTCCACACTACTACGCCCTCCTCCACACTACTACTCCCTCTTCCACACTACTAATCTCTCCTCCACACTACTAATCTCTCCTCCACACTACTAATCTCTCCTGCACACTACTACTCTCGCCTCCACTCTACTACTACTCCACCCCACCTTCTACTCGGTCACTCTCACAAACACTTTCCACTCACTCCCTTCACTCCCTCTAACACTTACACTCACCTTTCTTGGCACTGGGAGAGGGGACAGGAATTGGGGCCTTCTCAACTGTCACCCTCCGCCTCTGGGGTAGGACTGGCTCTAGCTTCGACCCTGGTAGCCCCCCCCTCAGCTGAGATGGGCGTCCATCCCTCTATAGCAACATCAGGTTACTGACCTTGTCACATGTTGCAGCCATTTGATCTTCTTAATTCTATGGAGGTCCAAATGAATATAAATGCTTCATGGCAACAAACACTGTAATGTTAGGGTTGGGGCCATTTAGGACTGGGAGGATAGCTCAGGGGCAACGTGTTTGTCTTGGAAGCAAGGCAGTGCTAAGGCGTTATAAAAGATGAATTCATTAGTTTAGTGTTGTAAAAAATGAAATGAGCACCAAGCCCAGTGTACACTATGTATTAATTGATTCAAGCACAGAACCCTTTTATAGTAGACATATTTGTCAAATATAAAAATCTGTGGACATACTTGTGTTCACAGAAAACTCTTCGATGTTATCAGAAGCAGCCACAAACACTCATTGGTGCTATTTGTCCTCTTCACCTTTTCTTGAATAGGTATCTTAAAAAAGTGGAATAAGAGTTCACCAGACTGTCCAGAAAATAAAGTATATGGTTATTCTAGGTTTTCATAATATGCTTTGCTTGGTAGGATAAATATGACATGCTTATTATTAGTACTAATATTAATATTACTACACCCTGTAGAGCCTGTTCACATCTGCATCAGTTCAGCCAAATAAAGGCAATGTACTCTCAGTGTAAGAGTAACATTTGCGCAGAACTCACACAATGAACATATATGTCTTCAAATACCAGGTTGGACCCCATCCTAGGGTGCCTCTGTTGCTGCTACGTTTATTCTAATTTTAACCATAAAAAAGAGAGCACTCTCAGCCCTTTCAAGATATATGTGTTTCTGCAGTAGCGCGCTGCTACTGAAGTCATTAGTTGGGTTATCTCTAGCAAACAGGCACCTGACAACACACTTCTCACTCACCGAGCTAAATCGAGACATACTCCACCACACAACTAGAACACAGCGATACTATGACGCATTCGGTATAGCTGTTCTCATACTAACACTTGCCTCAAACCCCCATCATCTTAATTAAACACAGCTGGCTACACACCCGCCAGCATAATCGTTCTCCTCAGGCCTAACGCAGCCAGAATCGGTCTGGTTAACAACCTGCCAGAACGAACACATATTCATGATCTCCAAATCACCACACCTACCTCTAAGAAGCAGCTATCATACGAATACCACACCTGCTACACACATATCCGGTGTTCACATGCACCTTTTGACTCTCTCTCTCTCTCTCTCTCTCTCTCTCTACCGACTTGAACTACGGTTCCCGAGGGCATTCAACCCACCAGCGCCCTGAGATCATACCAATGGTACATAAGGCGCTATATAAATGCAAAGTAACATAACATAACAAGGTGAGTGGGACTCATATCTGAACCAGAAATAATTCTATTGTTAATAACTTTTGATTTGTGTGACAGATTAGGATGAAATCTTGAAGTTGGTTAGGGAGGCTGTGAAGAAACCTGCGGACCCCTCACTGAAACCCTTTCTTAAGTCTCCTCCCAGGTGGCCAGGGGAAGGCAGACGCTATCTGATCCCAACCCTGGCGGCGGTGTACTGCAAGAGGATCACCTGGGAAGAGAAAGGGCCCAGAGTGGTGAGGAGATTCTGTGGGATGAGACACATAATTGTTCCTCTGACAGGAAGATTCCTACCACTGTATCTAAAGAGGTTATGGCTTATTGTCATTTTAATGTCTCTCAAACTCATATGAGCTCTAAGGTTGTGAAACCTAAGATTAGAAAATCAGAACAAACTATACCGAAAGGAAGATCCTTTTAGGTATCCCAGACTAAACACCTTTCTCAAACCCAAGGGTACAATGTAAAGGATTATGGAAATGTTGTCTTCACTAAACCATCTTCCTCTATAATAGCTAATTCGCATACCTTCTCTGTTAAAAACCTTAAGGAAATAAATCATACCCTTGCAAATAATGTAGACGTTGAAAAACCTAACTTTTGTACAAGAAACTACCAGTCCCAGAATCCTAGAGGTGCTGAGATGAGAAAGAGGGCTGAAGAGGGATGTAAGTGTAGTAGTCATGCAATTAAGCCTTGTAGACATTGCAGTAGTCAGGCAATTAAGGCTAATTGCCCATACCTGCAGACAATCATTGAACCTGTGAGGAGTTAAAGGCCCCACCAGGAAAGAACAAGTAGAAGGAGCTGGAATGAGAGCTTGAAGGCTGGCTGTAGCAGTAGTAGCAGAGGAGAAGCTTGAGGCTGGCAAATCATAAGAACTGGAAGAAAAGAAGGGATACCGGAGAGTGGGGACAGCAGATTTCCCATGCAAGCTCTGAGAGAGTCCTGTTCTCCCAAGCTCTTAAATGCAGAGGATGCGCAAAAGAAGATGTGCAGGAGGTGGAGCATCCCCCATGTTAGCCTTGTTGCTGTGATTGCAGAGACGTGGAAGTTCAGGTGACTAAGGCCAGAAGCAGAATGCAAGCCGAGGGTTTCGGGAGAAAAGGAAACTCCAAAATCAAGTGGTGGGAACAGAGACACCCGTGCTGGAGAAGGTTGTGGGTGCCCAGTGAGCCAGAAGCAATAGAAGAAGCAGAGGAAGTCGGGAAAGCAGTGCAACCCGTAAAACCAGTGTTATTGAAGCCAGCGTTCAGAGGCACTGTGCAAAACTTGCTGGTAACTGTAGCCAGCTCCTAATAGACTTGTGTCTTGATAAATGTGAGTAAAACCTTTTAGTTATATCAGAAGTCTTACTAACAATGGAATTGTAGCACTAACGTATAACGTTGAAGATCACTATGCGCATGAGAAGCTGAAGTACTTGAAACTCATTGTTAATGTACCTGAAGACTGTTGCTGTATAATGGAGTGGTTGCGTGTCCCTAATTAATACACAGGACCGCTTCCAAAACCATTACCGAATACCGAACATTGTGCCTATGCAAGATACAAGTTACAGAGAGTGAAAACTACTTGAATGAGAGGTCACGTGTGCCTAATTACAATTCCCAAAGGAAGTCAGAATCTCATCCGTACACGGCAATATAATTAATTACTGAACTTTAAGCCTTAAGATCTACTTGAAGGAGAGGTTGTGTGTGCCTAATTGTGTTTTCACTTGAGAGACTGAACCCTACACTGTATCCAGAAGTGACATTTGTTCTATTTCAAAGAAGTAAAAAGTCTAAAGCCTTGGAGAGAAGAACAAGCAGGAAGCAGGTTGTTCTTGTAGTCGTGAGACAGACGGAAGAGACAAAGATGCTGCCCCTTTTAACCCCTTAAGTGCCAAGGACGAGGTCCTTGGGATTACCTCCAGGTTGCCAAAGACGAGATAGCTTGTCCTTTTTGGCACTTTGTTTTGAGCGATCCCTGCTTAGCATAGCAGGGATCGCTCAAACCAGTAATCCAACCCACGGGCTATGTGAGGGGGAGGTCCCTCCTCACTGCCCAGGGGCTGGATTACCTTCACTTTCACATCGGCGTGCGTAATGCACACCGACATGAAAGTGAACGCATTTTCACCGCAGCAGCCATTTTCGGCTGCTGCGGTGAAAACACAAGGTGAGTGTCCACCTTGCTCTGCCTTCATCTCCGGTTGTATTTCAAGCCGGAGATCAAGGCAGGTGTCGTTGGAAAGGGGAGATTATCCCCTTTGCAATGACACCTTTTGTGAAAGCATGTCTGGTCACGGAACGGGCGCAGAGCGCTCGATCCGTGGCCAGCAATGCCCACTAGACCACCAGGGATCCCTTTTAGAAGCGGGGGGAGGGGGGCTGCATACTAGGTAAGTGGCCCCCTCCCCCCGAGGCCCCGAAGCATGGGGCCACAGGTATTAAGACCCCTGGATTTCTGCCCCCAGGCAGGAGAACATAAGGTGGCCCCCCATCCAATTGGGAGGAGTACCCCAGAAAAGTGTGGGCAGGCCTTCCAAAGGATGGGCTCTGCAGTTTAGGGCCCCCCTGGGGCAGATGGGTGCCCATCTGCCCCCATCTGCCCCCAGGGAATGGGCCTTAGAAGAAAAGAAAATAAGGGAAAAACATGGATGGTGTTGGGGGGCGTGCCCCCCTAGACCCTCAGGGAATTGTTTTTATGGAAAGGGGGTGTCCCTTCTCCCCCACCCAAAATGGACTGGGGGTCATGTTATGCAGCCCTCCCTGGGGGCAGTTATCTTCTCCTAGGAAAGGGGCATCTGACCCCTGGGAGGGCTGCATGAGATGCCCCCACTCTTATCCGCCCGCAGGGAGGGTTGATTGAGATGCCCCCACCTTGCATTTGGTGTGGGGGGGAGAGGGCTACCTCCCTTTACATTAGAACATTCCCGGAGGTTTAGGGTGCCCCTCAGCCCCTCTAAAGTGTAGTGTACCATTTTCTGTTTTTTCTTTGTTTACCAAACTTCCCTGGGCACAGATGGCCACATTAGTGTGCCATTCTGTCCCCAGGGTGCACAAACCTTACTGCCCCACCCACTGGGGGGCCTGTTCCACGTTTTTTGGTGTCCCTCTCCCCCAACCCCAAATGGAGGGGGGGCACCTCAGGCAGCCGTTCGACAGAGCCCCAGGGAGGCCTGCATGAGGTGCCCCCTCCATCCGTGTGGGGTGGGGGGTGACAGGGCCTCCACAAAATGTCGGACAGGCCCCCCAATGGGTGGGGCAGTAGGTTTAGGGCACCCTGGGGGCAGAATGTCACACTATTGTGCCCATCTACACCAAGGGGAGTTGAGTAAACAAAGCAAAAAAGTGAAAATGGTAGACAGCATTTTAGGGGGGGAAGTGGGGCACCCCAAAGCGCTGGGGAATTTCGTAATGGGAAGAGGTGGTGGCCCTCTGCCCCCCACCCTAAATGGAGGGGGGGCCATGTCGTGCAGCCCTCCCTGGGGGCAGATATCTGCTCCTAGGAAGGGACACCTGACCCCAGGGAGGAGTGCATGACAGACCCCCCACTTATCTGCCCCACAGGATCGCTACATGAGATGGCCTGTCCCTCCATTTGTGTTGGGGATGGAGAGGTGCACCCCCTTTACATTTCAAAATTCCCCAGCAGTTTAGGGTGTCCCTCAGCCCCCCCTAAAGTGCAGCCTACCATTTTCAGTTTTTTTCTTTGTTTACCAAACTTCCCTTGGCGCAGATGGGCACATTGGTGTGCCAATCTGCCCCCAGGGTGCCCAAACCTTACTGCCCCACCCACTGGGGGGCCTGGCCCACATTTTCTGGTGGCCCTCTCTGTTAGGCAAAATCATATGCAGTACCCTTTGGGAACACTACATGCAATTAAGACCACAAGTGTAAGCACAATTTCACCTTTGGTACAAGCCTGTACTACACAGTAAAGTGGTAGCGATGGCTGAGCATCCAGATTTTACCTCAAGAGTTTAAGTGAGCAGTAGAACAAGTTACACAAAGGACCAACTAATACAGTGATTCAAACAAACACGTACTCAGGGTTTCTTGGTAAAAGAATATACATTTATTTACACAGTCAGTTTGAAAACATTACACTAGCAAGAGCATCTCAATATCACTCACTAATAAATCACAAGTTTAGCTCTCCTGAAGTAGGAGCAAAATGGTACTTATACTTTTAAAAGGGGTAAAAAGACAAGGTTATGCGAACCAACAGCACACATGCATTCATAGGCAGGGCAAAGGGTTTCAGTAAACTAGAACCAGCAATTCATCTCCGAGTCTTTGTATTGGATAGCACACTTCTGGTAGTAACAGTAAAGTCTTTGCCACGGTTTTTAGAAGAATTTGGCTAGGCGAAAGGTTTGACGAATGTTTAGGGAAGGGCAAGCCTTCAAAGTTGGCAAAGTTCCACGAACTTTCGCAATAGCCGAAAAGATTTCCAGACCGCATTTGCACAGTACCTTTTTAGTGAAGAAGAGCTGTAGCTGAGGCAGTTGTTCCTGGCAATTTGAGCAGATCTCGGTGTTCCTGAGCTTCAGTCGTGGGGACAAGAAGGAGGACGTCGGGAGGTGCCTGCACTGCCCAGGGATGAGGCCAATATCTTAGCAAGACGTCGCTTTAAGGTGTGAGTGTCTTAAAGTCCACTAGCTGGTTTCCTTCCCTCTGGTTATCCTGTTTTCAACAGCACTCTGATGAAAATTCGACCAGATGGCGACGGTGTCCAGGTGGCTTGCGAGTTGGTTGTTCCCACCAAACTCCAGGGGAGAAGTTAACCTTGAAGGGCTTCTCTGTCGATTGGAGTTTCAGGCAATTCGGACCTGCAGCAGGGCTTCACCGGTCGTCCAGGAGTTGCAGCAGTCCTCTTCCTTCAGATCGTCTTCGGTTCTTTCGTTCCAGTGGTCGACTCTGCTTTCCAAGTCCCAGAGACCTGCTTTTAAACAGTTTTCCCCCATTCATTCCAGACTGGCTGTCACTCACACAGCAGGGTGGCTGTCCTTGCCAGACAGTCAGCCAGTCAATCACGCAGGAGTGCATTCCGGTCTCCTAGGAGACTAAGCACAGGGCATTTTGGGCACCTCCCTCGAAGCCTGTCCACCCCAGACACCCTGGCGCCAGAGGAGGACTTCAGCACTGAAGCCCGCCAAAGGCCAACAAACAAAGGGACCAAACCTGGTTTGGCGCGCAGAGACAAACACAAGAAGGACCTTTCCTAAAGGAAATGGCGAAAAAAGATGACCAGGGTCTGTTTTTACAGATAGGTCTTGGACACCATATTGAAAAACATGGCTGACCCGATTTTTCGCTACCGTTGTTAGCAGTCGGGAAAACTCACGGTAGTTGATCTAAACCACTGCCACCAGCCATTTAAAGTAGGAAAGGGTAACTTTTGACTTTTACATGAGTGTTTTGAGTCAGGGGAAGCTAGGTAACCCCTCCAGCACTCTATAGGAAGATAGTGTGTGCTGGGTCAGTAAATTTAAAAAGACCAGTAAAGCCAAATTAACTTTACATGCTCTGGGAGACGGTATTTAAACCTTGGGGAGTTTGAAAGACATTCCTGTGGCACTGCACTGAAGGTGCTGCGTGACACACAGAAAAATATGATGCCTTTGGAGTTGTTTTAAAACCCCATAACCAAAGGACACAAAAGTAAAACACACACAAAATACTTGGAAGAGTGGGTAAAAAAGGCTCACACTCTTCCCAGGTAAAAAAATAAAATCCTAGAAATCCAGCAAAATTGCTGGGGGTCTCAAAAGGTAAGGGAAATTAGCACATTTTGAGAATTCTCGCTAACTGTTACCAGTGGGTTTGCCTTTTCCTTTTGCGTCCAGGTAGGTGCACCCACACATGTGAGGTACCGTTTTCATAGGGACATCTGTGGGAACGTGGGACGGTAGGCCATGTGTTGTTGTAGGCATGTTTCGGTGGGTGAGCCAAGTGACATGTGCAGAAATTGGGGGGTTTTTGCAGCATTTCGGACTTGGCCGGGAGTTCTGGGTAATACATTCTGGCCTGATTTTCACAAGTCAGACCTCTGCGGATTCCCCAAGGTGTCCTCTTTTCAGAAATGCATGGGGTTCCCTGTTTTCCTTGGTGGCTTGGAAACCCTAGTCCCATATTTGTATGGTGTGCGCTTCAGAAAAAATCCTGAAATTCAGCTGTCGGAAAAGACTTGGCGTTAGCCATGTTTCAGGCTTTCCCCTTTGCACCCAGCTAGGTGCCCCTTCACATGTGAGGTACCGTTTTCGTGTGGGAACGCGGGAAGGTAGGCCATGTGTTGTTGGCCGCATGTTTTGGTGGGTGAGCTGAGTGAAATGTGTGCAAGTTGTTTTTTATATTTGCCACATTTCAGACTTTCCCGGGGTTTCTGGGTAATAAATTCTGGGCCGATATGCACCAGTCAGACCTCCGAGGATTGCCACAGGTGTCCTCTTTTTGGAAATGCATGGGGTCCGTGTTTTTCTTGTTGGCTTGGACACCCTATGCAGATATCTGTATGGTGAGCGCTTCAGAAAAAAACCTGAAATTCAGCTGTCGGAAAAGACTTGGGGTTAGCCGTGTTTTAGGCTTTCCCCTTTGCGCCCAGGTAGGTGCACCTACACATGTGAGGTACCGTTTTTATCGGGACACATGTGGGGATGCGGAAAGTTAGGCCATGTGTTGTTGTCGGCGTGTTTCGGTGGGAGAGCCGAGTGAAATGTGCGGAAATTGGCCTTTATTCGCCACATTTCGGATTAGCCAGGGTTTCTGGGTAATAAATTCTGGGCCGATTTGTGCAAGTCAGACCTCTGCGGATTCCCACGGGTGTCCTATTTTCAGAAATGCATGGGGTTCCCTGTTTTCCTTGGTGGCCTGGACACACTAGGTCTATATCTGTATGGTGTGCCCTTCAGAAAAAATCTTGAAATTCAGCTGTCGGAAAAGACTTAGGGTTAGCCGTGTTTTAGGCTTTCCCCTTTGCGTCCAGATAGGTGCACCCACACATGTGAGGTACCATTTTCATCGGGACATGTGTGGGAACGTGGGAAGGTAGGCCATGTGTTGTTGGCAGCCTGTTTCGGTGGGTGAGCCGAGTGAAATTTGCAGAGTTTGGGGGTTTTTCACCACATTTTGGACTTTGCAGGGCTTTCTGGGTAATATATTCTGGGCCGATTTGCACAAGTCAGACCTGTGCGGATTCCCACGGGTGTCCTATTTTCAGAAATGCATGGGGTTCCCTGTTTTCCTTTGTGGCTTGAACACCCTAAGCCTATATCTGTATGGTGGGCGCTTCAGAAAAAATCCTGAAATCCAGCTGTCGCAAAAGACTTGGGATTAGACGTGTTTTAGGCTTTCCCCTTTGCGCCCAGGTAGGTGCACCCACACATGTGAGGTACCGTTTTCATCGGGACACGTGTTGGAACGCGGGAAGGTAGGTAATGTGTTGTTAGAGGTGTGTTTCGGTGGGTGAGCCGAGTGAAATTTGCGGAAATTGGGTTTTTTTTCTCCACATTTCAGAATTTACCAGGGTTTCTGGGTAATATATTCTGGGCTGATTTGCGCAAGTCAGACCTCTGCAGATTCCCACGGGTGTCCTATTTTCGGAAATGCATGGGGTTCCCTGTTTTCCTTGGTGGCTTGGACAACATAGGCCCACATATGTATGGTGTGCGCATCAGAAAAAATCCTGAAATTCAGCTGTCGGAAAAGACTTGGGGTTAGCCGTATTTTAGGCTTTCCCTTCTGTGCCCAGGTAGGTGCACCCACACATGTGAGGTACCGTTTTCATCGGGACATGTGTGGGAACGCGGGAAGGTAGGCCATGTTTTGTTGGTGGCGTGTTTCTGTGGGTGAGGCGAGTGAAATGTGCTGAAATTGGGGGTTTTTCGCACGTTTCGGTCTTTGACGTGGTTTCTGGGTAATAAATTCTGGGCCGACTTGCGCAAGTCAGACCTCTGTGGATTCCCGCGGTTATCCTCTTTTCAGAAATGCATGGGGTTCCCAGTTTTCCTTGGTGGCTTGGACACCCTAGGCCCATATCTGAATGGTGTGCGCGTCAGAAAAAATACTGAAATGCAGCTGTCAGAAAAGACTTAGGGTTAGCCGTGTTTTAGGCTTTCCCCTTTGGGCCCAGGTAGGTGCACCCACACATGTGAGGTAACGTTTTCGTCGGGACACCTGTGGGAACGCAGGAAGGTAGGCCATGTGTTGTTGGTGGCGTGTTTCGGTGGGTGAGGCGAGTGAAATGTGCTGAAATTGGGGGTTTTTCGCCATGTTTCGGTCTTTGAGGTGGTTTCTGGGTAATACATTCTGGGCCGATTTGCACAAGTCAGACCTGTGTGGATTACCACAAGTGTCATCTTTTTCGGAAATGCATGGGGTTCCCTGTTTTCCTTGGTGGCTTGAACACCCTAGGCACACATATGTATGGTGTGCGTTTCAGAAAAAATCCTGAAATTCAGCTGTCGGAAAGACTTGGGGTTAGCTGTGTTTTAGGCTTTCCCTTCTGCGCCCAGGTAGGTGCACTCACACATGTGAGGTGCCATTTTCATCAGTACATGTGTGGGAACGCGGGAAGGCAGGCCATGTGTTGTTGGTGGCGTGTTTCGGTGGGTGAGGCGAGTGAAATGTGCTGAAATTGGGGGTTTTTCGCCATGTTTCGGTCTTTGAGGTGGTTTCTGGGTAATAAATTCTGGGCCGACTTGCGCAAGTCAGACCTCTGTGGATTCCCGGGGGTATCCTCTTTTCAGAAACGCATGGGGTTCCCAGTTTTCCTTGGTGGCTTGGACACCCTAGGCCCATATCTGTATGGTGTGCGCTTCAGAATAAAATCCTTAAATTCAGCTGTCGGAAAAGGCTTGGGGTTAGCAGTGTTTAGGCTTTCCTCTTTGCGCCCAGGTAGGTGCACCCACACATGTGAGGTACCGTTTTTGTCGGGACACCTGTGGAAACGTGGAAAGGTAGGCCACGTGTTGTTGGTGGCGTGTTTCGGTGGGTGAAATGTGCGGAAATTGGGTTTTTTTTGCCACATTTCGGACTTTGCCAGGGTTTCTGGGTAATACATTCTGGGTGGATTTGCGTAAGTCAGACCTGTGCGGATTCCCACGGGTGTCCTCTTTTCGGAAATGCATGGGGTTCCCTGTTTTCCTTTGTGGCTTGGACACCCTGGACCCATATCTGTATGGTGTGTGCTTGAACAGAATTCCACAAATTCTGCTGTCCGAAAAGACTTGGGTTGGCCGTGTTTTCGGCTTTCCCCTTGGCGCCCAGGTAGCTGCACCCACACATGTGAGGTACCGTTTTCATTGGAACACGTGTGGGAACGTGTGAAGGTATGACTTTGTTGTGTTTTCATGATTTTCATAACGTTTCGACCCATTATCTGGTGCCCTTTGTCATACAACCCTTTAATTTCCCAAATGTGCCCTACATTTAGTCGCTGCTTTAGGCACCATACACTTTTGTAACCTGCACAAGTCACCTACCCTTGAAAAGGTCTGCCTGTGCTTTTTCAAAGAATGTATGCTTGCTGTTCCTCACTGCATTGGTTTTCCTGATTTACACATGCTAAGTACGTCTGTTCAGGCCGTAAGCATAAGACTCCTGTGTACCATGGCTTAGGTTTTGGCTTGTGGTATTGCTTGTTTTGTGAAACACTACAAAAAATGTGTTATTTCCTAACTGCAAGAGTCGGGGGAATGTAGCGGAGCATTGTTTTTCTCAAAATTCATAGAAGCCATTGCCGTACCAAGCCAACCATGTCCACCACATACCTTTTTTTGGTCATTTTTCCGCTTTTTCCTCAAACTATGGAATTTTCCCCAACCTAGTTGTTGCCTGACCAGCGCAAATCACCCCTTCCTAAACTTGGAATTATGTCTACCTTTCAGAAATGTATGCCTTTCTGTCCTCCAATTCAACTTTCCTACGCTTTTCATCCATTCTGTCCACGCATGTACAATTGGCATAAATGGCCAAAATCGCCTAACTCTCACAAAACGGTTGATAACCACATCAAAATAATGTATTTTCGTTTCCACTCAACCTGTTCTTGAAAGCCAGGACTTAGGGGAATTCAGCACAGCGCACCATTTGTTCCTAGTTCCTACAAGGAAAAAACCACAGGCTTCTTTGTACATCATTTTATTGGCATTTTTTGAAACAAATCAACATTTTCGCCCGTTTTGGTTATTCTCTCTCACCCCCCTACAATAACCTAGGATTCCTCAGTGGCGTTATGACCACCTACATGCGGGAAAAAAAGGGGCCAAATTTGGCCGAGATGTCTCATGTAACAAAAAAGTTACAAGGCATTGAATGGCGACATACCGAAATCACCAAAAAAGGCCTTGGCACTGAGGGGAAAAACCCATGGCACTTAGGGTTAAGAATGCCATTAAAAGTAAGAGTGACTTGTCTACCTGAAGAGGTTGAAGTGTCTGTTCAAAACCTACTTAATAATTCAACAGTGCTGAGCTGTAGTAGTAATACTTGAACTGTAGTGGTATATTAAGTTGTCGACAGATGTCACATTGAGGTGGTTTGAAGCAGTAACATACTTTGGGACAAAGGTGACAAGTTAGTACCAGCAGTAGAAGTGTGGTCGTTGTAAGTAGCAGAAGTACAGAGGAAGCATCCTGACGAATATACCAAATGTAAAGTTGTAACTGAAGAGGTCCTAAATAATTGTGTATTATTGACATTTGGGGAATTGTACACTTTCTTTTGAACTGCAGCAGATTATCTTGAAGAAGAGACAATTTATCATCCTAACCAGGATTACCATTGATGCTATTTCTTTTCTGGAAATCGGAAAGGGATCTTTTCATCCAGGAACAAAGAGTTGTTACCTGTGGATTTTTCTTTGTTGAACTTTTACTTTGACTTTGAACATTCAAGAACTGGTTCAAAGCCTTTCTTTTCTTCAGTTAAACATTTTGGAGTTGACTTTGAATACTGGGGAAGGGATCTTACCCAGGACATTAGAAGGCCATTTGGATATTGTGTTGATATTGTTTATTATATTATGTTGCTTTATAATTTCCATTGTGCGTTTGTTGTTTAGCGTGAGGGCCAGGTTACCCATGATAGAGAAAGTTCCCTTCGCCTCCAGACTAGGTAGGGAATTGCTCTCTAGAGTAGGGCAAGCAAGGTATTTTTAAAATATAATTTCTTTAATAAAATGGAAATGTTTGAGAAATCTCCAAGTAGTTGTATGCCTCTCATTACTGACCGCTCACAATGTGTAGGCCCCTCCAGACTGCAAAGTTTTGTAAAGATGTGTTAAAAAAAAGTTATTAAGAACACAAAATAAAGACATTTCCAAAGTTGCCACCTACTTCCCGTTCATTTTCCCATAGACAAACAAGGTCAATTTTGCCGGACCGCACAATCCAAACCGCTGGATGCATTTGGACCAGGTCCAAAACAACTTGGGCACGAAGCATTTAAAAGAGGCCTTTTTGTGGTTTGAGGTAATTCCGTGCAGTAGTGTTTTAAATATTTGACGGAGAATGAGGTGCCCCGTCTCAAAAATAGATATCTATATCTCGGGTAAATTACAAAAACCGGAGGGTTTTAGAAATGACGGCCGCCATCTTTTCTTTTCTCAATGCGAGGGATAGCTGCGGATATAGCTGAGGATATCTGAAAATAAAAAGCAGGGAAAAAGCCATTTTCACGTCAAAATAATTGCCAATGTCTTTAGTGTAGATGTGGAGAGGGGGTTGCCTAGAGGTCACCAAGTCATTTGGGAGGTGGAGGGAGTCTAGGGAGTGAGTTTGCAACACAAAGCTTTCCTGTAGCCTTGAATAGCCAACATCTCAAAACAAACTGCATCACAGAAACAGCGCGTGTTGAGGGAGGAAAGGGAGAGGGCAGGGGAGGTGAGGAGGCTATCTGATGAGTGGTGGGAGCTGGCACAGACACCTGGTGAGGGGATGGGGGGGCAAGAAAGCATTTTGTCCGAGCTGTTTTTCCGATATTCGCGGTTATAATTTACTACAGATAACCGCGGCTATCTGTAGTTCATTCATCTATAAATCTCATTATAAATATATATGTATATATAAATGGGAAATGTGTGGATGTGGTGTGTGTGTCCGTTCGAAATGTTCAGCATACTTTCCAACATTCTAAAAGCCTGGAATTTGGCTTGTGGATAGGATCCATGGTGTAGACAATGTAAAAAGTATAGAATATAAATATACCTTTGTCTAATTTTTCTTTTTAGTAGGAATTATTGTGCAAAGCACAGGTACAACTGCTAGTATATAAAATGGCTACCGATAGCTGAAGTTATCTGTAGGTCTGTACCCGTGGCTATAGAAAGGAAGTTTTCAAAAAAAGATATTTTAACAGGTACAGTGAAGTTGGGGTGAAAAAGCACTGACCATAGCCAGTGACACACAAGACATCAGGGACTCCCAGCCAGGCAGAAATTGGGACTGACCCTGCTTAGTTTCGAACCAAGGTAGTGGCTGGCACCCTCAGGCCATGTTGCCTAACAAATGAGCACAAGTTAAAAGACCACTTAGACCACTTTGCGTGAGGGGACAGACACTTTCTTCGCTTTCAAGCTAAGCAGGGTCAATCCTGGTGACTGCATGAAGGGGAGACAGTCCACAGTTTCAGATGCTGTGTGTTTTCTGAGTGTGTTTAGTTTAAAATACCTCATAACACAATAAGAAAACACACAGCATCCACATTACTTTTTTTTTTACGTGTTAATATCAGTCCTTGAAAGTATTGCACTTAGACACCGTTATTTTGCCTTTTGCTGAATTGGATTCTGGATTTTGTAGTTTCCCAGTGAAGATGGGGGAACAATGCCACAATTGTACACTTTTTGCCTAACATAGTTCGATAATGATTTATATATTTGAGTGACAATATGGTATGTGTACTTTTCAAGTTATCTTTACAAAGCAGAGTATTGTTTAAAGCCAGACATGTGAGTGAGGAGGGAAAATGAGAGGGCAAGTAAGTCATGAGTATTCACCCATGATGTGGCAAGAGAGTTTGTAATCCTGGACACTGGTGCAGTTGTTTGCCCCTGATTGTGGCTGATATTCAGGACACACGTAAAGGACACATGTGGGTGGACAGCATAACTTATTTTCAGAGGCAGCCCCAACACCTTGTTTTTTTTTTTTAGGTTGGCAAGCTTGCTCAAGTATTTGGCTACCAGGATTGTACTCAGGTTGCCATGTTCTCAGTGCAGACAATTACCCACAAGACCACAAGCATTTGTTTCATATTGGAATTTTGTTTTCCAGGGAAAATGTCACGACAGATTGCTGGGTTTAAAAGTTGAGCACCTTTAATATGTTGGCAGCATATTTATTGTAAAATGTCCTCTCTCAGGTATTTTTCTGGTGTTTCTTACTTTTTTTTAAAAGTCCAATGCTATGTTGTCTTGCACACTTTCTTCTAGAGGGAAGGTCAATTGGACTACATTTGTATATTTCACTTTAAGATATATGTTCATTTACTGAGTGTATATTCACAGGTGCCAGCTTTGGATTTTCGCTATGGCGGCAAAAGTACCCAGCCATATTTTATTCAAGCAGCCAATCATGTTTTTGCCTTTTATGTGCTGATTAAAACGGTTAGTTTTTTTTTTGAGGGGGGGTCATGCGATGTATCACAACAGTCACCAAGAGACCGGCCATAAAACAAGGGGCTTGGAGCACGCTGCTTAACCAAAGTGTGTGGTCCACGGCAAATAATGAAATCTCACTGCGCATTGCCTAAAAACATTGTGAGTTCTCAATGCCTGCAATCTTTTATACATAACAATGCCACTGTCAAAACAGGACAAAATCAGTTTGTGATTGATGAACGCTTTTGTGCGATGGGCTGCAAGTGTTTTAAAATATAGAGTGGCCATGTCCACCGTCAGTGGTCTGGTAGTGTTTTAAAATTGACAGTGGACACGGCCAAAGATCAAAGGCTGTGCCCACTAACCATGGCTGAAGGCCATGACTAGTTGTCTGGCAGTGTTCTAAAAATCTATGGAATAACAAAACCCTTGAAATTCAAGGAAAAAACTTTAGTTGCAGGGACGTTAAGGAGAGCATTATTTTATTTTGAATTATTATTTGATATGGTTTTATTACATGCCGAAAACCCGACAGGCATCAGGGTGTGGGAACATAAAACACACAGAACAAAGCTAAACTACCCTGAGCCTAAAGTGGTGTAGCATATTAAAGGTATATTATTGACTATTCAAACAGATTTGTTTCCATGCCCTTTCGAAAAGAATACATTGTAACAAAACCTTTGACATTCAAGGAAAAAACACAGCAGTTGGCACCTCTGAGGAACAAGGTAAGGAGCCAGAGAGAGATCCACAAATGTGGCCCGCATTATTATTTGTATCCTGATTAACGTTGAGGCTCCTATACCATTCTGACTTGGCTATGTTTTTTAGGTACGATGTCCTTTCAGCGCAGGATGTTTTTTCGCATGGTTTTTTTATCACCAATTCTTTTACGAAAAAACCCATCAAAGTTTTGAGGGGGGGTTAGAAAATTATATATATGGGGTGTGGGTGTTTCAGAATACATAAAACATTAAAGGGAATAGGGCCCTATGGAACCGTTTTTTATCCCATAAACGTAACGGGCTGACACAGAAACGCATTAGGACACACAACCTATGCTCCTCCAGTATAGATTGGGCTAAAAAACGTATGGTCCGTCTGAAGTAAGATTTTTATGGGAGTTCCCCCTCTTACCACAAAATACCAACACAGGTGATGGCATCATGGTATTGCCGCATCCAGCAGGGGGTCTATCTATAAATCACTCACCTGTGCCTTTCGTCTTGTCGTTATTTTTCATGATTTACCTGGTTCAAGGATGCGGCGATCCAGAACCCCCTTTGATTCTCCACACTGTACCGCTCTATGTATTTATTATTGGGGCAGCTACAGTCCAACATTTAACACCCGGACCAAACACGCAGTGCAGCTTTATCTGCTCTCTCTATTGTCAATTAATTCTGGCTCCATTCCTAGCTTAATGCATGGCAGCCATAGCACTCGACTGTCAGCACTGCATTACCTGTACTTAGCAGACAGGATAGATTGTAAACGTGTGACCACAGGCTACACACCTGTAGTCCTCTTTTCCCCACGGCATCGACAATGAGCCAAACAAAAAGTTTTAAGAACCACGAGTGAACGGTCCCATGACGAAACAACACTACAGCACGGGGATCCCTCTCCACAAAAGGCCTCCATGCAAGTCACTATGGTCATCGGCGGCCTTCGAATTTATTTCAGTTTTAGATCTGTTTATTCTATTTAAGCAACAACATAGGTTTCTTACATCTGTCCGTTCTATGTCCTCCACAGGCGGGAGACACCCCATTCTATCTAGCATTGTGTAATAACTCGCATATCGCCTTCTGCCCCTTCTCCGATGGCTGAATGCTAGGAGTTTTTATGAAGGGTAAGCTCTTCAAGGTGACCCAGAGGTACAAATTCTTTTTTTTCCATTAACTGGTATGATACTGAAAATATATTTGCACACTCTTGCAGAATCTTCACACATGCCCTGATGAAGGTGGTTGTATCCAACCTACAGCTACCGAAACGTGAACAACTGGGGATCCAGCAATTATAGGACCACCCAGACATATTTGTGATGGAAGTCACATGTTGGCAGACCCAACACAACTTGTTTAGAATTTTAGTTATTATTAGATTAAGCATTTTATTCTAATGCTCGTTATAAAAATAAGAACTTGCACATGTCGTCCCACAAAATGTGAAATAAGTGTGTGAACTAATAATTTAATGAGTTATGCACAGATTGATGAATTTAGTTTAACCTGGTCTCTTACATTGACATATTGATGTGATTTAGGGGATTAATAATTTTGAAGCAATTATGTGTTTATCTTTTCTTTTATACTTTATTTTACTTATTCTTGCAAACCCTATTATTTTAGAGTTCTTGCTTTAGGGTTTTCACCAGTTTGTGCCAAAATAAAGGCTGCACACCTTTCGCGTCTATGATAGTAAAGTTCTTTGTCTAATTCTTCACATTTTTTACTTTACCTTTCTTTATTACTCCAAGGTTCTGTCCTAATTGAGTATTTAATGCAAATAAACTCTAGAAATTCATTTAAAGCCACATTAACTTCTCACCCCTTGTTGTGCAGTCTATTACCACTATGATGACAATACTGCTGACATCACTGCTGACATCACTGCTGACATCACTAATGGCATCATCTATGACAGCACTGAGGGCATTACGGATGACATCACTGGTGGCATCGCTAATAGCATCATAATTGACATCAATGATTATTTGACTAATGGCATCAGACTTAAGATCACTCTACATATTTGCCCATATTTAGACCACCCGTATGTTTCTACAAATGCAATATTAGCATTGTAGAATAGTTCATATCAATAAGAACATTGTTAAAAACAGGAAACAGCTACACATGCATCATATCACTACTTGTGAAGCTTTCCTTTATAGTACGTTGCTAAAAGATGATATCTAAATTATAAATAGTACACTGCTTAGAATGTTCTTGTTTGTGCAAAATATATATAATATAATCTGTATACATTGTGAGAAACCTGCAGGTGTTCTCATACCTAACCCCCCTCGATCCTCTACTCAAGTGGCCAGGGAAAGGCCATCGCTCTTGGATCCTGACACTGGGGGTAGAGAAGCGATGGAGGATCACCTGGGTGGAGGACCTTGAGGATTGGGAGTGGGGTGCACACAGGTGAGACATGGTATCCCCCCTTCCCCTATTGACAACCAACCTACCCTTCCCTGACATTTAGGAGCTATTGTAAGCCAGCTCCCCTCATTTCCCCTCATGTGAAACTTGATACTACTGAGACGAGGAAGAGGTGATCAAGAGTGATGAACACTATTTGTATTTTGTATTTTATTTGTATTTTATTTATTTGTATAATTTGTATGTACTATGCCATTTCACCACTTTAGTACTGGGACGAGGAAGATGCATGTAAAGTTGTGTGAAGGTCAGGCATGGGTCAGGCAAGTCCAATTGAGAAAGAATACCTGCAACCTGTTAAAGGGGTGCAGGTGTATAAAATGAGAGGCAGAGAATACCACAGAGAGCAATAGGGAGGCCTTTTGGGGGAGACCAGCAGGGGACCTTGTTTGAGAGGAGATGAGCCATTAGAGGGAACTGCTATGAGTTGGTCTGCCGATAGCAGAACGCAGAGAGCCTGGAGACTGCAGAGAGAGGTGGATTCATGAAGCGTGGGAGCTGGGGCTCCTTAGGGCAGACTGAGGTAGAGAAGGAAGCCGTGTGGAGAGGCACCCCCCGCCCACACATGGTTTTCAACTCCATTGCCACTTAAATGCTGGTGCCCAATCTCTACGTGCATCACATGGAGCCTGCATTGGCCCGCCCCACCCCCTACAACATTCCTGCCAGCACTCAATAGAGGTAATGTATCAGTGAGCCACAGACTGCATGACGCCACCATGCAGGCACCCACCACCATGCTTCCACCTGCACCCATGCAGAACAATACACCAATGGGCCAAATGCACCTAAGGCCCCCTGCGCCACCTCATGTGCTCTCAAGGCACCCACTGCCACCATATGTGAACCCAAGGCCCCCTCCGCCACCTCATATGTCCCGCAGGCACCCTCTGCCACCATAAGATATTTTATTTTTATTTATTTACCATATGTGCGCCCAAGGCACCCACTGCCACTTAATGTGTTTCCAAGGCACCCACTGCCACCATATGTGCGCCCAAGGCCTCCTCCACCACCTCATGTGTGCCCAAGGCCCCTGCTGCCACTTGGAGTATGCCCAAGACCCCCGCTGCCACCTTAAGTGCGCCCAAGGCCCCCTCCGCCACCATATGTGCTCCCAAGGCCCCTGTTGCCACTATATTTGCACCCAAGGCCCACACTGCCACCATAGATGGTTCCAAGACCCACATTACCAATAAACATTTACCATGCCTGTAACACAACTGTTACTATGTCACCCCCAGGTCCAGACCACACGCACCACCTAAGAGCCTATACAACAATACCAGGAATCCCTACAGTAACTTCCCACCTAGTATACTCAGAAGAAACTAATTCTTGTGTCACCGAACTCAAGCATACAGTTCTCCACCCAAATCTATGATCATTGCCAATGTACCTCCAACCTCACCAAATACCGAACGGTTGACTCCTGCACCTCCCCCACCCTTGATATGCACCCCGATATATGCTAGGTCCGTCACTGCCCAAACACTCGACACCCACAACCACATAACCACCAACAACATTGACATCTTGGCCATCACAGAAACTTGGCTCAACCAATCTGCAGGTCCAACCTTATCCATTGCCATTCCTACTGGCTACGCCATACTTAAATAAGACAGGACAGGCAGTGAAGGAGGTGATTTGCCCTCATCTATAATGATTCAATTCCACTTTGATTGATCTCTACATCACCCATCCCTCACTGCAAAACTATAACCACCAAATTCAGTTGCTCACCCAACTGCTCCTTTTCGCTCTCTCTATTATAGTGACCTGCTGGACCCCCTGCCACCTTTGAAGATGACCTTATCCAAGTCATTGTAGCTAATCTCGATCCAAAGACCACGTTTATAGTTCTGGGAGATTTCCATCTTGGTTTTAATGACCATCCGGGATCTCCACACCTCATCCCTAGCCAAAGCCACTACCGTCCATAGCTGCTCCCAACATATCCTTGACCCCACACATTCCCAAGGCTGCATGCTACACTGGATACTTGGCCATAACATATCAGTGGTCTCCAATGTATCCTGCCTGCCCCTGGACTGACCATCACTGCGTAACCTTCACCATCCCCATGCTACAGAAACTCACCAAACCCTATCTCTCCTACCTCCTCCACTAGAACGTAGCACCCGTAACTTAACCAGTGACCGTCTACTACCGCTGCTCGTCACCGAACTGCTAACGCAACACAACATCAACTCCCTAGTGAAACAGTACAACTCCCTACTAACTAATGCAGTAGAATCCCTGCGAAACCCACAAAAGGAAAATAATTCCAATTATAATAACACCTGGTTTACCACCCAGCTCCATTCCCTTCCATAAAAAAAAAAATGAGCCACGGAAGCAGCTTGGCAGAAGGATCCCAATATGACTAAAAAGGCACTTGTCTCAGACCCGTCCATTAAGTATAAACAAGCTATCCTCACGACCAAAGCAGCCTCTTACAATAATAGGATTATGGAAGCATCCTAAAGCTTGCATGAACTGCTTATAATTCTCTGCAAACTAGAATCCCCCACTGCACCCCCATCACCTGTCACCAAAGATAATACCTGACGCACCAGAATCCAAGATGCCTTGACAGGCAAAGTTGCCCAATTACGATGCAAAATTAAAGCCAAATCTGTTATCATCACCTACAGGCCACCACAATGCCCCCACCCTCAACTGATCCATCTCTTGCATTTCAACCCTATCTCTGAGCCTGACCTATCCAACACTGTGAAGGGTCTCAAGCCATCCTGGTGCAAAGATGATATTTGCCCTACCACCTTAGTCAAACAATGTATAGAACTTCTCACGCCTCTAATTAAGAACACTCCACCCTCACTCCCTCCCATTCTGGCTTTCGCCCTGGCCATGGAACAGAAACTGCCCTCCTTGATCTGAAAAATCAATTGGATGACGTCAATGACACAGGAAAACTCTCCTTCCTGCTTCTACTTAATCCCTCAGCAGCATTTGATCTGGTGGACCACAAAACCTTATGCCATCGTCTGACCTCCGTAGCTTGGTTCTCACCGGAAGCTGCCAATTGGTTCGCCTCCTTCCTTGACAATAGGATATCTTGAGTTTTCGCAGGCGAGGCTGCACACCCGCTAACACCAACTATATATGGTGTGCCGCAAAGATTTTGTGTGTCCCCAAACCTCTATAACATTTATACAAAACTGCTATTTGACCACCTCGACTCAGTTGGGATCTCCTTTACAAACTACGCAGCCGATATACAGATACTCATTCCCTTACAGTAGACTATGACCAGGCCTGCACCACTATAAACACAATCTATGAGACAATCCATACCTGGATAGCTCAGCACAGCCTCTGTTTGAATGACGAGAAGACAGAGCTTCTTCTAGTCGGCCCCCCAGCCCGTCTCGCAAACCTGTACCCTGCGTACCGCCTCTTCACTATAGATGGCCACAAGATCTCTGTCTCCACATCAGTGAAAACATTGGGCATTTACTTGTTGTAAAGACCAGAGGGGGGGGTCTGCACTTCCGCTCTCTATATGGTAGAGGGGAGGCACAGAGACCCCTGCCAAGATTCTCTATTACGGTAGCAATGGACGAGCAATCAAGGCCTAGCTTCTCGGGAGGTGATGCAAGCTGGTTCTTAAGCACAGTGTAGTCCCCAAGCACCCACGAAGGAATGTCCACACACTGTATCGGTTAAAACACAGTCTTTATATAATTAATATTTAAAGTCATATACACGATCACGATAACTCACTTTGTACTCTGAAAATCAACAATGGTAAATATGTACAATTCCAAAGTGGTACCACTAACGTTACTCGATCTTATTAAAGTGCATACGGTCAGAGTGACACACAGATCAAAATAAAGAGGAAACCACCAGTAGAGAGAGGAAGGGAAACAGGATGGTTGAGCAAAAGGCAGAATACTTATAACTACCGTTAAACACAGCTCAGTGTGGAGATCCCCCCACCTGGGCAACCTGTAAAAGAAAGACACAAGCCCAGTCCATATATTGTTCACCCTTAGACTTCCCAATAGTTCTGCAACCCCAAAGTACCTTGGTGTTGTAGCGTTCCGCGTCGGGGAAATCGACAACCCTTCTTGAGTGTCCTCCCTTTCAGGCAGGAGTCACGGGTCGTCGAACGTCCGACGGAAAACAGGTCGGGCTACGACAGTGAAGTGGCCGCGTCGTTCCTAGCGGTGCTCGTTGACGGGGGAGCATAAACGTCCTGCAAGGAAGAGGCGTGCGGGGCACCTCTGTGCCGATAGTTCTGGACTGCAAAGAGTTGAAGAACTGTGGCCAGCAAGGGCGTCGAGTCGTCGGCATCTCTGTGGTCTTTGGGTGGTGAGAAACCCACCGGTGGATGCTCCTCGGAGCGTCAACGGTCAGGTCTTCTCCAGCAAGATGCAGCGGCGACGATGCGGACGGGAGCGTCCTTGGATCAATGAAGTTTCTTAGGCAATGGTAGCACGGTGACTCCAGTCGGCGACGGCGGTCGGCGACAGTGGTGGACAACAGTCCTGGCGCTTCTCCTTGGAGTTCCGCAGCAGTCCCCGTATCGGGTCGGCAGCCTGTCGAAGGTCTGTCTACCAGGGAGCTTAGGCAAAGATCAGCTGTGCACGATGGTCCCTCGTAGCTCAGGAAAAGGGCGCCTTACCAGGTCCTCTCTGGGTCAGTTCTTGAAGCACAGCAGCTTTCAGATTGTGAAGGAGAGCAACAGCAATTCTTCTCGTCCAGCAGGGCTTCAGGATTAAGCTTCACTCCAGTTACTCGTCGTAGTGAACTTCAGCTTCTGAACATGATTCCTAGCAGTGAGAGGTCCCAAGATATACCGTTGATCTCCCATTCATTCCGCTGGGTTGCAGTCAAGCATCCAATCACGACTACGGGAATTCATGCAGGCAGGCAGCCAATCAGGCACACAAGGTATTCAGGCCATTCACTTCTCTCCAGACACTCACAACAAGTTATGTGTATTGGGACAAGTACCGAGCCATTCAACACTCCAAGCTGCATTCATACCGGTTTCGGGCAGGGCTGTCTCAACCATTGTGTCAAACCCCAGATACTAGACAGTCACAACATAGAATGTACATTCGTCACACACTCCACTCACCCAGGTCCCACCCACAGGCGTATCCACAACATACAGTCGTTGAGAAGGCTCCAGCCAGTCTGGTCTGCACTTCCCCACACTACCATATACGGAACTTCCACCCAACAGCCAGTCAGGGGGAAGGGACAGAGGCAGGGCTTCCCGGGACTTCGGGAAGATCAGGGTAACAGGTGATGGAAGGCAAGAGGCCATAGGGGCCATTTTGTCTCCATCAGGAATCTACCGATTCCAATGACAGGGCCTGGGCATCCCGAAATGGAGGACGCTCAGGGCACCAGTCATTTTAGCACGGAGCTGCCACCAGCCCATACCCTGCTCTGTGGGTCACACATAGGTGCCCAAAAACATACACTAGGGGCACATGGTTGTACCCCTACCCATGGGTGCCATCTGTAGACATATGCAGTAAAATGTTGGTACAGAGAATGAATGAATGAATGGTAGGGATGAATGTGTGTGAGCCTAATTTGAATATACTGAATTTTATTTAAAGATGTATTACACAGCATGTATTTCATCTTTTTTATGATTAGAATAATAAAAAGAAAGATGAATTCCAATTGAGACATTTATTGGTATATGTAAAAAGATAAATGAATATGACCTGTCATCCTCTATCCTATTGGTCCATTGTTGTTATTTACAGTGGCCACGGTCTTCGGTCTGTGGCCCACATTTCCCTCTTTAATAAATAATCAGATCCCGCAGGCCATGGCCTCAGAGATGAAGAATATGAGGTGAGTTGGCCATTTTTAAGTGTTGTCTTTCCTTCGAGTGCCCGTGTGGCTCCACACTGCAGGATGTGGGTCTTGAATCTGAGTTACTAAAGCTATACCTCACCTTCCTTTGGCTCAGCAAGCGGGGCTGGCTGTGACGGTTTGTAGACCACACTATTCCAAGGTAGACCAGTCTCGTAAACCATAATGGTTTCACGCCGATTTTTCAGGAAGCTTCCAGCACCAAGTATCTTCCTGATCATGACATGCCGGCGGTGGTCCTCAAACCTTGAAGCTCAACTGCTTAGGTGATTCAGAAGATGTCCTGGAGAGCACAAGACACTTTAAAAAGGGAGAATGGTGACTGCATTCAATAGAATATATAAGCAGTTCTGGCATTTGGGGTGGGGCTTGCCAACTACTCTAACTGAAGGGGGGCTCAGCATAAAACCGTATGTGGAGACCATTGCTCTATGGTAAGGTACAAGATTTCTAAGGTGAGGAAGCAGGGCCCTGCAGTGGGGTTCTGACCTATTGTTACAGCAATGGGAAGAGCTCTTTTAATTGCTTATCTCCCTCGAAGGCTCGATACTGGCGCAGGGACACTAGTCGATGTTTCTGGTCCATAGCACCTTGATGGGGACAGGAAGCACTGGCATAGCTGAAGCCCCGCTGCCACATGTCATAAGAGGGGACCCCCACGGACTGGCTTCCATGTCATGAAGTGGGGGTGAGCCCTCGGACTTCAAATATAAATACTTTCCTTAAAGCTCTCTGACTTTGCTCCCATAATGGAAATACTTTCTTTAGGAAGTCAGAGTGACTTCAAAAAGAAACAATAAAATGTTTAGCTCATGGGGCCCAACCCCACCCCATGAAATGAAGGCCTCCAGATCCTCTGCACGTGACGGGAACAAGCGTTCCTGGCTGCTGCACGGTGCACAAGGCCTAATTCCCTGGCGGATTCAGAAAGTTAAGAAAATGTATTTTGTTTAAATGTGTGTTCGTGCGTGTGTATATGTATATAATGTAATGTGCGTGAATGGGTGAGTGTATGATGTATGGGTGGCTTCCTGGGTGTGCGTACATGAGTGTATGGTGAATAGGAGCACATGTAAATGTACGGGTGGCTGGATGTGTGTGAGTGTATGGTTAATAGTGTGTGTGTGCCTGTGTTTAATGCCTGGATTACTTTTTGGTAATCTTCATTACTCCTAGCCCTACTCGTCCTCCTCCCAGTACTTATCTTTGAGGCAAGGTGCCTCATACGTAAGCACTGGGATGAGGAAAAAGGACATGGAGGTCATTCTGGGCAGAGGGGCTGATTTTGTGGGTTGATGTCGGCGTGGGAGGGAGATGGGATGTGTGGGGTTGAGGGAAGGGGTTGTGCACTAAATCATAATGGTCATCCATGTCCAAGCTATGCAGGCATAGTGTGTGTTAATAGTGGCTAGACAGGCATTTTGGTGCAGCCAGTCTAGTCATTTCTTACTTTGGCTTAACTTTTTTTAAACTTGCATTCTCTGATAAAGCTGTCCTGCTAAGTGCAATTACCCGGCTAGACTGCCATTTGGGTGCTGCCAGTCTAGCCATTTCTTACTGTGGCATTGCATATTTTTCTGGGCATCTGTGATAAAATAACCATAGGTGTCATTGCTTTGACTGGCATTTTGGTACAACCAGTCTATGCATATCTTAATGTGACATGACATTATTTACTTTAATATGTTATTATGTGTCTAGACAGGTCTACAATGTGCAGCCAGTTGGACATGTTTTCATTGTGGTACAGCTTTTTTTAATAGCAAAACATTCAATTAATCACAGCATTAATGTTCCTGTGCACTGTTGGTGCCTTGCATGTATTCGATTTTTGGGTTGGTGTTACCCTACAAAACAATAGCAAACGCTCTGGGTTTTTAGACAATTCTTCCCAGAAAGTGTGCTGTATAATGCATTAAAACAGATATTTATATCTTTCTCCTAGTGAAGTGTGTGGCGTGCCCTGCAGTAGCATAATTGTGTGTATTGTGAAAGCGTGGAGTCTAGGCCGGCCCAGAGTGCGGCGCAACCCCGTGATTTGATGGCTCACAGGGGTGGGGGCCCACATTTTGTGCTACGCCACTGTAGGAAGGTGAAATGAACACATGCCACGTGTGCACTCCAGTCTGGGAATGGAGCATTGGTGGCCTGCCCTTCCATTTCCTGCTACGAGGTTCTGAGAGGCCTTGAAAATACACAATACACTCAGGAGATGGACATGTTCGCTACTTATCTCTCTCTCAAAAATAATTCTGATGGCACTGCTTTCTTTGCTACTCCGTTTCTGCAAATGCCTCGGACACAGCTTCTCTTCCTGGCATTTGGTGGTTATTTTGTAAAATTTTGCATGCAGTGATTTGATTGTGTGGAAAGTGCTTTTGATTTTATTATTCAATTTTTGATTTTTTTTATCTTATGTGTTTCACAAACATCAAATCCCCATATGTCCTGCTATTATTATTAGCAAAGCGTTCTGGAACCTCATGTTTATTTTATTTACCATATGAACTTTGCACTTCTGCTTTTACCTTGCTCACATTTATGAAATATATGTAATAATGCTGAAACTCACCAGATGGCGCTATGAACTCAGAAAATAAATGATAAGGTTCTAATGTGCAAAGTTTTGAGGGAAAGTGGAGACCGAGCAGCGAAATGCGTTAAAGTTTAGAAAATAAGGAATGGGAATGGAATAAAGTAGATTTAAACCAGAACAATTTAGGAGGACAGCGGGCCTTGACTGTACCGTGAATGAGTCCAGAGGAGCACTTACACAGTGCCATAAGCCTCAGAGAACAGACTTAATAGAAACACAAATGTATACATTCATAATATGCCTTCTGTTCAGCTATGGAATATTGACTCTCTACTTTTCACAAATAAATACCCATGACTTTAAAGGGACAATCCAGTTAGTGATGTCACAATAGATCTCAAAATTCCAACCAGATATTCCAGACAAAGAGACATTCTAGAACACGAATTAGCACCTGAGGGAAAAAGGACTGCCAATCAGGAGGCTGGGAAAGCGGGCTTGCTCAGACGGTATAAGCCAGTGTTCCTTTCCAGCCTCCGCCACCACTCCCCCCATTCTGCATTTTTTCGTTTCCGGGGATGTCCCTGCTCTCTCCTTGTCTCCACCCCCTCCCACCTCCATTTATCTCTTCTGCTCCAACTAGCCCATTTACCTGCCATTCCACTTCCCAGGGCTTTAAGTGGGCTGGGGCTTGAGGGGGCCAATCCCTGGTAGTCTCGCAAAGCTCTGGTTGAGATGGGGATCGCTCTCTACCAGCAACAAAAGACACTTTTGTTTTTTTTGCTAGAGCTTGGGGATTCAACCCTGAGTCCTGCCACTATCAAGTCAGTGTCCGAGAGTTTCTTGTTTTTCAATAGATTCCTTCATGTGACAGGCTTCATGTTTCAGTTCATTGAATTAAACAAAAAAGATTCCAGCACCTACGAAATAGCACAGTGTCAATTCGTAGGTGATGAATTTCTTTAGTTTCATTTAAGACTGCATGACACATGCATCCCCTAACGGGCTTCATGTTTCGAACAGTCTATTGAATGGAACAAAAAAAGTCCAGCGCTTACGAAATAGCACAGTGCCATTTCATAGGTGCTGGATTTCTTTCATTCAAGACTGCTTGACACATGGAGCCAGTAATGGGCTTTATGTGTCAAAGAGCCTTTTGAATGAAACAATAGAATTAGGTACCTATAACATAGCACAGTGCAGTGTGATACTGGCGTTTCAGCAGTAGGGCTTGGCTTCCAACCCCTAGCATGGGGAACTAAAAAAAAAGGCAAGGAAATTATTGTTTTTTTTTGGTCCCATATTGGGAATTCGAACCCAAGCTCTGCAATGATAAGCCAGTGTCACATTGCACTGTGCTACTTGGGAGACGCAGGATTGCTTTTCTTTCATTCAGTAGACTGTTTTACACGTAAAAGGGTGACCAAATGTCCCGAGAGTTTTTTTTAATTTAAAAACCCTGTCCCGGGTAGACAACAATTATAATGTTATTTTATTTTTAATTGTTTAAAAACCTTTTTTTTGCATTTTAAACCCAAAACAGAACACCAAAAGTACCTAAGCAACAACTCACAACACATTTTCGTTGGCACTTTCGAGTTTGAGTTCGTATTGTTCTTTATCTGCTCTGTTCATGGCTAGGCCTCCTTTCTCCCATTCGTGATGTCCATATGCTGTTCTGTGTGTTGCACCCGTGTGTGAAAGGGCCGGCTCTCTTCTCCTTGGGTCATTTCAATTTATCGTCCCCCAGCTTGCTCTGTCCTTTGACTGGTCTTTCACCAGTTCGCCTGGTTCGCCCATGCTGTCTCTTTCGTTGTTTCCAAACAGGTTTGCACAAGAGTGTTCCATGCCAATATCCTGGCCCCACTGTTACCTTCTCCCCTTTGCGTAGCCCTTGCCCAGACTGCTGTTTTGGCTATTGCCCATTTTTGCAGGTCCGCCCACCATCCCTCTATCGAGGATCCCGTACTTGTGTTCCACGCCATTGCGATGCAGCGTTTCGCCAATATTGTCATCAGGTCTTTCATCTTCACCAAATGCGTTCTCTGCTTGTCTCCTCTTGGGAACAAACCCAGTAGGTAAGGTGCCGGCAACCAAGCTTGCATTTGGATTCCTGCCTTCAGTGCTCTTTCCTTGATTGTGATCCAGAAGATCATTATTCTCGGGCATGACCAGAACACATGCACCATGTCCGCTAACTCTGCTTCGCAGCATGGGCAGCTTCGGGTCTGTCTATTCCTCATGTTTGACATTCTTTTGGGCGTTAGGTATGCTCTATGCACAATATAGAGCTGCATCTGCCTGAACCTTGCGTTCCTGGAGACTTTCTTCGCGTACTGAAGGGCCCTGTTCCATTCCAAATCCTTGAAGGGTTTCTGAAGCTCTTCCTCCCATTTGGCTCGCGTATGAAGTACTCTTGTATTGTTAGTTCCCAACATTTGTTCATAAAGCCTGGACACAGTGTGTCCCCCCTCAGAAACATCGTACCATGCATCCAGTGTCCCTCCTGTGTCTTCCGCCTCTGGTAGGGTCTCCCACCTCCTCCTTATTATTTGAACCATGCTGTTGTATAATATGAATTGGCCCCTGTGTATGTCTTGCTCCTCTACCAGGGATTGGAAGTCTGCCCAGTGTCCTTCTTGCCACAGATCACCTATTTGGGCTACTCCTTTGTCTTCCCATTGTGTTCTGAATGTTGCCAGACTTGCGATGCAAGTGTCTACTAGTCCCGCTAGGGGGATTTGCCTGGAGCAGGGGTCCTTCATGTCCTGTGCTTTCCATGCTCTTTTCCATAGTGCTTGGCCCAGCTGAACCATATTGGGGAGTGCTTTGGGTGAAGCTGCGTCTATCCACAGGAATTCTCTTAAGTAATATCGCTGGAGCAATGGTCGAAAAAGTATTGCGTCTATGGAAGTGTCTTCGCCCAACCACCGCACCACAATTTGGAGTTGAGCTGCCAAACAATATTGTTCGAAGTCAGGGAGCTTGATGCCCCCCCACTCGTAGCCCCTTTGTAGTGTGCTCAATGCTACCCTGTTCCTCCCTCCTCCCCACAGGAAATCCCTTGCCATGGTGTGTAGTTGTTTAAAAAAGGGCCCAGGGATGTTATAAGGAATGTTAGTAAAATAGTATAGAAGCCGGGGTAGGACCACCCTGCCTATCATCCTCAGCGGTAGTGTCCTCCAAAACTGCATGGCTTTCCCTATTTTATCCAGGGCCGCCTGTGTGTTTGCCTTGTGTGTCTCAGTAGTGTTGTGGTATATATCTACTCCCAGATATCTAAAGGTGAGTGGGGTCCATGTGAGGCCTAAGTCTGGTAGCTAGTCTGGTGCCCTCCTCTCAGGCCCGCCAAGGGGAACATTGAGGACTTTTCCTTATTGATAGTGATTCCCGATAGCCTGCCAAATGCTCCCAGGGCCTCCAGCAAGTCCGGCAAATGGGCACATGGTTTCTGGACATAGAGCAGCATGTCGTCTGCATAAATTGTTATCTGGTGTGCTCTCCATCTATCACTATTCAGGCGTCCCTGTACTCAGCTTTTAGAAAGGCTGCAAATGGTTCCAGGGCCAGGATATATAACATCAGGGACAGCGGGCACCCCTGCTTCGTACCCCGCGCTATGCTCCACTCCCATGAAACGTGTCTGCCCGTCTTTACCCTCACTCTCGGATCCCTGTATAGCAGCTTTATCCAACGTAGGAACCCTTCCTCTATCCCAAAGTGGGCACGCACTCCCAGAAGCCAGTCCCAGTTCACTGAGTCGAATGCCTTTATGGCATCCAGTGATGTCACTGCGCTTTCTCCCTCTTCCTGATTTGTCTTGTCTATGACGTGATGGAGTCTTCCGGAGATTCCATGCAGTGTTCCGTTCCAGTACATACCCCGCTTGGTCCGGATGCACCAACGTGGGTATCACCCTTTTGAGCCGGTTGGCCAGGGCCGCTGTGAGGATTTAGGAGTCTTGGTTTATTAGGGAGATTGGTCTGTAGGACCTGCACTCTAGAGGTGGTTTCCCTGTTTTTAGTATTGGTACTATTATAGATTCTGACATGCTACACGGGGGCCGACCCCTCTCATATGCCTCTTCTAGCGTCTCCAGTAGTCTCGGGGCCAGGCTATCCACGTACCTCTTGTAAAATTCCCCTGGTAACCCATTGGGCCATGGGGACTTTCCTGTCGGTAGCTGGGTTATGACCTCCGACAGTTCCTCTACGGTGAGGGGTGTATCTAACATTTGGGCTTGCTCCTTTGTTAGTTGTGGTAGCTTGATTTCCGCTAGGGCATCAGCTATGTCTCCCTCTTCTGCCTCCTGAACCCGGGTGTATAGTTTCTCATAGAATTGTGAGAACACTGCATTTATACCCTTCTGGGTCCTTATCACCTCCCCCTGTTCTTCCTTAATTGCGTTTATCGGTTCCCGCTTGTTCTCCTGTTTAGTTAGCCAGGCTAGGAGCCTGCTGGGCTTGTCTCCCTCTGCATGTAGCTTCTGTATATACTTCCTGTAATCCAGCTTCCACAGCCTCTCCCAGAATGCTGTACACTGTTGTCTCAGGATAGTGAGATCTCCCAGTTCTCCTCCCATCTCGCCTGTCTGCGCTTCAGCCCTCTCGATCGCCTTTTCTACTCCGTCTAGTTCGGCCAGAATCTCCCCCCTGAGACCTCCAGTTTTCCCTATTGCCGCTCCCCTGACCACCACCTTAAGGGCCTCCCAAATAGTTCTGGTGCTATCCACGCTACCCGTATCATGCTCAAAATAGTCATCTATCGTGCTTTGGATATACTCCTGGAATTCCCTCTTTAGCAGTGCTTCTGCCCTCAGTCTCCATGTGGGTATGGGGGCTCTCCTGTGTGTGTGCCCATGCTGCTCCCAGTGGGGCGTGGTCAGACAGTGTTCGTGCGTGAACGTGTGCCTCAGTGAATTCACCCTGTGTTTCTTTGCCCGTGAACAGGTAGTCTATTCGGGTAAATGTCCCATGCAGGGCGCTATAATGTGTGTATCACCTTTTGCCCTTGTGTACGTTTCTCCAGACGTCTTCTAGCTCGAGCTGGTCCACTATCTTCTGTAGTGCTCTTGCCGGCGGTGCTGGTTTCTTATGTTTGTTGTCCAACCTGTCCAGTCGGGTGTCCAATATGCAGTTAAAATCACAGACCCAGATGATCGTTGTGTTCCTATATGGGGCCAGCCGGGGCAGGAGTGTCTTAAAGAAGTCTGTTGCGTCGTGGTTGGGGGTGTATGTATTCACCAGGCACACTTCCCGGTTCTCCAGCATTCCGTGTATGATCAGGACCCTGCCCCCCGCATCCTTTTCTTGGTTTATGAGTTAAAATGAGATACCAGGGGCGATCCAGGTCACCACCCCCCTTGCGTAGTTAGAGTATGGTGTGCTGTACATCTAGCCTCCCCACTTCTTGGCTACCTTGGTTTGCTTTTCGGCCGTCAGGTGTGTCTCCTGTAGTATTGCAATGTGGACCTTTGCTTTGTTCAACCAGGCGTAGACCCTCAGCCTCTTGACATAGGCGTTTAGCCCTCTGACATTCTATGTGACCACATTTAGCGCCTCCTGGCCCATGTGTCAGCTGAGGCAAGACACTCCTCATGATACATCTGCTCTCGTCTTTGTCTACTCTTCCTTTTATGCTCATCCTTTTTAAATCGTTTCTCTCGTTCCCTGTCTTTTCTACTCTGTTCGTCTTGATCTTCCCCTCTGATACTTAGGAACCTTGACCAGCCCTTTTGAAGATCCTTCCAGTCAGGTACCTTATTACATAGGTGGAAACTGCATTTTAGCCTTCTTTAATATTATGTGTTATATCACCCTATAATATGCGCTTTTCTCCGGAAACATCTGCATTTATTCTTAATTCCTTTTCATCCATCCTTTATTTCCTTTGTGGCATACACTGTACCCCATCTGGTATTTTTCATTATTCTAATACTTTCCCTACAATCATTCGCTGATATCTAGTCAGACCTCATCCTATTTTGGATGGGCCTGCCCCTTAGCCCAATTAGCAGCACCAGCAATTGTTACTATGAAAAGGTTATCCACATTATCATATGCTATTAGTAGGTCAGACCGCATCCATCTATATATATGGGTCTGCCCTGCATCCCTAGTAAAGCACCATCGCGTCAGAGTAGCGCGATGGCGTTGCGCGACGCAATTACATGGTGACGTCACTACGTGCGTGATGTCATCACGTTCTTGATGCCAGGCCCCATTTCTTCACTCGCTTTTGTGAGTCACCAACACAGCAGGACCCGAGGAAAACAAGCGGTTTTCCCCTGAAAGGATGTCCTAGAAGGACCTACTGCTTCTTACTGACAGTGATCCAGAGAAGGTAAGCCCTATAATTGGACTTAAATCTAGAAGACCTGATTCCCAGAACTTTGTAACAAGCCAGATTATTTACTATTTTTACCACTACTTTTTGTCTCTCCACCTTAGGAGACTGCTTGGAACATGGAGAATTTTTACTGGAAGTCCCTTGGACTACTAATTAACCTATGGCATCTATTTGGCAGGTAAGCTGCCTCTATCCTATGATCCATTGATGATCCATTGATTATGCATAAAGCCTTATCTCATATACAATAAGAACCCCAATTGGTTTTTTTCTCCTATAGCCTTTGGGAATACAACCCTGAAACACTGGAACTCGTGTTACACAAACTTCTTAGCAGTAATCCTAAACACCCCGAAATTGAAGGTACATTTCTCTTCTATCCCTCCATTATCCCCTCTATGATATTCCAACAAATATGTCTAAAATACTCTAGTACTAAGGAGATTCACTTTTTTGTAGGTGATATTCTTGCCTTGACAAGCTACTGGAAAGTGATCTTGAATAACTGCTGTCATTACAGTATTAGAGACAACCTCGGAGTACCATTGCGAGGTAGGAAACTCTATAATGAACGGCAGATTCAATTATAGATTAATAGCTGTGTAATGTGGACCAGATACATTCTGAGAATTATGGTTTCTCTTATAGATATCCTGTAACATCCACATTGAAGTTTAGAAAAAGAAGAATTTTAGAAAAAGAAGTTCTATGGACATGAATAGACTTTTGAGAATCCCTAATACCCACTCCTGATGAAGGGATTTTTCCCAAAATGCGTCCAGTGTTATGCATCATTACCTGTGAAAAATAACAGAGATTGCTACATATTTGCACAATTTTGTATCACATTCGAGTAATTTGTTGATAAATGTTGATGTATGTTAATACGTGAAACCGTGCAACTGCAAAAAGAATGATATGTGTGTATAAAGAAATATCTGTTTTCTAGAAATCACAGTGAAGATAATTTGTTATAAACACTGATAAAAAGTGGGTAATTGTGGAAATATCATTTTTAACTCCTACTGTGTAGACAGACCTAATATTCACTGTACTAGCAAAAGAATTACTACTGGAACTATTCCCTTTACATTTTTTTCCCCCTTAACATGTTGATTTATATTACTACATAGAATCGTTCCTTGAAAAGTTTACCTTTTGACTGTCTATTGGCAGTAACCTTGAGTGTGCAGGGGACGCGAGGGGTCCACAACCTGTGGATACCCTTCCTTTTCCTATTTTCCTAAACTCAGAACCTAGTGTCAGGGTTGTGTCTTTCTCCTCTGCACCTCACTATTAATCTAAAAACTACTAAACAGGTAAATTCCTGAACTAGTCAGGTGTGCAAACATGTTCATTTCTTCCCCATGTGTCAGCTCAATCCGGCGGCCCGTTTGTTCCATGGGCTTGTGCGCTGTTATTCTTCCGGTGTATGGTGCTTTCGGGAATCGGTCTCTCTCCTTTCCCCTTCCGCTCTTTTGACGGTCAACGATTCTGTCCCCTCTCGTGTCCTCTCCTGACCTAGCCGACCCCTCGGCTTCTAGTCTCTGGTCTTTTCTGGCCCCCTTTCTTGGTGCTCCCCGCTGACTTCCTGTGTTTGGGTATGGCCATGCTTGTTCCCCTTCTTTGCCTCTGCTGTGCCCTTATAGTTTAATATGTCTTCCTCCTCTCGTGCCTTCTCTTAACAAACCTAACCACACAACTACTACAACCATAAACAAACGCCCAGCCACCCACCCCCTGCTCGGGCTCTGCTGCATTCCAGGTGCTGCCCTCCTTTTCGTGGGCTCACTCATCACAGCGTGGTGTCTTAGAACTGACATCGCAAACTCTGTCTCCCCTTGGGGTCCTATCTGTGGGTCTTGGCGGTCTGATCCCAGAAGCTATGAGCTCCCATTTTCAAACTACTGGTTTAGGTCTCTATACCACTGTTCCACTGTTTGTTCTGCTTCTTCTTGTTTCATTGGGGTACGTCCCCGGTTTCGTTGTTCCCATAAGGTCTTATGGCATCCGGCGGTCTGCTCAAGTGTTGTTCAAGTTTCCCTCCATCAGGCTATTGGCCTACGCCTCTGGGGTGTATGCCTGTTTCTTGCTCTCACTCCGTGCCTCACCGAGGTGCGTCTCTATTCCTCTCGTTCTCTTCTCTTGGTTGTGGGATCCCTTGTTGGTCCATCCACTTTTGGGCGTCAGCTGTGGTCTCAAAAATATGTGTCCTCCCGTTGTGCAACACTTTTAGTTTAGACGGGTATAACAGCATGAATTTCACACCCGCCGCCCGAAGGCACTCTTTGGTCGGCCAGAACTGTGCCTGTTGTCTTTGTACGAGCGCCGTGTAGTCTGGGTAGACGGTTACTCTGGTGCTATTTCTCATTATTACCCAGCCCTCCCTTGAGAATGCCAAGATCTTTTCCCTGTCTTTGAAGGTCATGATCTTCGCAATCATAGGTCTTGGGGGCGCTCCCGGGCGGGGTCTCCTAGTTAGTGCTCTATGTGCCCTTTCCACTACAAAGCCCTGGGACAAATTCCCTGCTCCCACTTCTTGGAGCAGTAGGCTCTCTATGTAGTTTGTGGGGTCTCTGGCTTCCTCCCCCTCTGGCAGCCCCACTATGCGCACATTGTTGCATCTAGCCCTCCCCTCTGCATCTTCGGCTCTGCGTTCCAGCATGCAGATCCTATTCAGTGCCTCTGACATTTGGGATCGGGAGGTAGTCACATTTGCTGTGTTGCTCTGTACCTGTTGCTCCACCGTTGTCACTCTCTCTGCTAGGTTCCTCGTGTCCTAACTAAGGAGCCCCACATCTACAATCACTGCATCTAGCTTGCCCTCTATCGATGCTTTGAGCGCTTCTATGGCTTCCAAGATGCTGCCTTCTACTTGTCTGATCTCTCCTTGTGTGGGGTTTGGTGTAGCCGTGGCTGCCCCTTTTGTCCCGAGTTGTGAATCTTCATTCTTACGGGCAAATGACTCCATGCTGGTTTGTCTTCCTCTGCCTCCTTTCTGTTTGTCAGGCATGTTTACTTCCTTGGTCTTGCATCACTATGCTTTGTTGCTGGCAATATGTCTCTGAGCTGCCTCCCCTTTGCAGCCAGTGCTCTCTCCTTCTAACAGGCTGTTTCTGTCTGAGCGCTGTCCACCTTGAAGCTTCGCTGTCCCTACTGCTTCTGGGCGCTTTCCTTGAGTCATGCGTTTGTGGGGTCAGTGTCCTCTCTCGGAGGTGTTCACTTTGCAGTCTTCTGTTGGGTTATGGTCACCCTTATCGTCAACCGCGTATGCTGTCTTCCTGGGATGTGGCCTTCTTCTTCTTATTTTGCTCTGTACCCCGGTAGCTACATCCACACTGGTCTGTTTCAGCTGTTGTCAGTGTTTGTGCAGGGAGGGTGTCCTCACTCGCATCAACATTTGTGCGTTTCTCGTTGCCTCTGAGCTGGTGGTGTCCCTTACCTTGTCCTGTGGGGGTCCCTGGGCTTGCCCCCCTTACCCTCAGGCAGTCTGCCTTCACCCCTACAGGGCCTTTTCACAAGCTGGCGTTGCGATCTTCTTTCTCTGACGTGGAGGCCTGCTTACGGGGCTTTTCCCGGCTGTCTGGATGGCCCTCTGATGTGTTGTGCCCCCGAAGAAGGGAGCTAACAGGCACTGGGGTGCTCTCCCTCCGTTGGCTTGTGTCCTTTCCCCTCGGGGCCAGTGCCTGTTCGAAGAGCTATATCCCTTGCATGTATTGTGTACTTGTTGTAGAGGTCGAAGGTCTCCTTCCTTCAATATGACCTTCTATTCACTGGTAACTCTTGGCAATGCTATGGTTCTCTTTCATCCCCCTCTTCTGCCCTTTGCCCTTTGGTGCCAGAGCTGGTAGTGTTGTCTTGTGCTCTGCTTGGATGGGCTGTGTCCTCCCACGTGTGTAACCGTTGGCCCTAGGCTGTTCCCTTCTGTTACTCTGTTATTGGCCTGTGCTCCGTAGTGCCCCTTAACGTGGGGCTGCTCTCCCCTGCTGTTTCATGTGCCATCCATCCCTCTGGGTTCTTCTGCCACTGTCTTTGCAGGGTCCTCCTTCCACCGCCCTTCCCTGCTCCCTGTGGGTCCTCTTGGTTATGTTCCTTTTATCGGCCGCCCAGCCTTGCCCCTGATATAATGTCCACTCTCATATATGCTGATCCGGGTGCTAGCCATTAGTCTTCTCGCTGCCCAGTGCCGTCCGCATTGGAGTGGTCGGGGGAAGATCACACTCACCGGATCATCAATATGGTGAACCCCTCTGGACGCCCTGGTGTGTCCGCCGCTTAGTACTGGGCGCTCGGTATCCACCAAGCTGGGATTCTTCTTCTGTTGTGTGGTCATATGCTCTGGGCCGGGCTGCCCTCCGTGGCCCCTGGCTTTATGGCGGTCCCCAGCCGTGAAGGTCCCCATTGGCCGTGCATCCCTGCCATGCTCCGATGTCTGATGTCTGATGAAGCTCGCCCGCTTTAACAGGCGATCTGCAGCGTGTCGGGGTGCACCTCGAACAAGGTCCAGATCCTGGTGCCTCCTCTTGCGAGTCTGATGTTCTGCGGTGTGGACGCCGTCACTTTTGTTTTTGGCGGTGTGGGTCCCTGACCAGGACCACTGAGTCTCTGATGTCCTCCCCGGTTGTCCTCAGTCGTGGCTGCCAGCGCCCTTGCCTGTCGCTGCGCAGCCTCAGCGGAGCACGTCTCCGTCTTCCACCCTCGGTGGGGTGGGCCGTCTGGCCACCTCTTCTGGTCCCCGGCTGGGTGGTCTCTGGTTTCCGCTGCTCATCCTTTCCCCTTTCCTCACCAGCGGTCCGCGTCCCTGCGCCTGGACTTTCTGTGCCTCCGGCTGCTCCTTCGTTTCCTCAGAGCACGGCCGATCACTCAGAGAGCCGCGCCCGCCATTTTGTGTGACGGTCTTGCGTTTACTTCAGACTCCGTCCTGGCCTCAACGCACTCCGATTCGATTCGGGTCTTCGCTCCTCTGCTCTCCAGACCTTCGGACGTCTCCTCCTTGATTTATTCGATTCTCACTACATTCTATCAACCAGTTTCCAGGATCAAGATACGGATCACACGGGAGCTCCTAGTAACTTTCTCACGCTCGCATGGCCGCCAAGCCACGCCCCCAGACAACAATTATAATTGTAATTATTTTCACAAAACTTTCAGAATTTTGAAGGAAATGGAGGATTGGCTCAAACCCCCAACCTTTCAGGTACAAGCTGTGGATACAAAAATTAGTAAGTCCATGCACTTGTTGTAGCAAGATGAATCCTGTAGAGCCCCAGAGTAGAAAAGGGAGATTAGGTGCGACTAGGCAGTGTTGCAAAATTTGTTTTCTTGTTAACAGATGTCAAATTCCAAGAAGAAGGGAAGGGCAGAGGGTGGTAAAGGCCTGGCACGACAGATACAAGATTGTCATGAACAGCAGAAGTGGATTCCCTGAAGAGGGCCCCTGAGATGCCGAGAAGGGTGTAATGACTGTGCAGTTGTAGGCTTATCAGCTCACCCCAGGAGTGTGTTTACGAGGAACTCTTCTGCACGAAGGAGGGATGGGGAAGGAAGATTACGTGACTAACTGCTATGCTTTTGTAAACTCCTTTGTGCACGTGCTAGAGATTGGAACCAATGATATTTGAAAATGTATATAAACCCTCCAGACCTATTGCTTATCAGCTCACTTCCCCGTTCTCTCAAGGACGCTGAAGTCATGCCCTTCCACGGAAGATTGACAAATAAACCTTTGTGACTTGACCAGCCGTCTGAGTCTTTTGGAGTGGGGTCCCCTTTGACGGAAGTGGGGTGAGCGAAAGTGTACCCCCAAAGCCACAACACTTACTGGCTGTGCCACAGAGACTGGCTTGGAAATGATCGTACAGCAAGCCATGTAATATCAATTAGAGCAAAACCTTGTTTTCAGTTAGCGTGAAAGATTCACAGACAAAACTGCACAATTTAGATCATATATCATTTATACAAAGGAGAAGTGCTGGAAATAGTGTTGGGTGGTGGTTGTGGGGGCATGTTGGGGGAGGGGCGGTAATGGGTGGGCTGCAATGGGGTAGTCCTTTTATAGGATGACCAGATGTCCCCGTTTTCCCAGGACAGTCCCGGGAAATCGACCTCTGTCCCGGTTTCCCAGGTTTTTTTTGATTTTATAAACCCCGTCCTGGGATTGGAAGGGCGGGTGGCTACGGTCCCAGTTTTCGCCAAAATCTGTTTTCGAAATCCAGAAATCGGGCCTGGCGTGACTCTTCCTGCGTGTGAATGGGGGCGCGAAGGCTTTTCAAGACCCCATTTACTCCCCTGTGAGCACCCTCCCACCCGCAATAGGCTAGCAACATAGAAGTAGGACTGCCGTTTTATGTGTGTTTACTTTAGTCCTACTTCTATGTCTATCGCTTGTCCCGGTTTAAAAAACAAAATCTGGTCACCCTACCTTTTATGTTGTTGGCCGTCCCTGTTTTTTGTTTTGGAAATTTGGTCACCCTACACATAAAGCCTGTGTCAAGCAGGCTATTGAATGAAACAGGGCTCGGATTTGAATCCCCAGCACTGGACAATACAATTTTTTTTTAACTGACCGTGAACAAAGCCCATTTTTTTACTGTCCCATGTAAGGGACACTTCAGGCCACACTCATTATTTAGGCCACACACCCTTGTTAAACCCCCTCGGCCCCCTCGACTTCTCACCCTACTTAAAGCACTGCCTCTGTCCCTCACTGCCCACTTCGGCCTGCCACGAAAGCTGCCACTGACATAGAAAACAGATTCATGCCCCTTTCTACAGTGTATGGCAGCAATCTATTTCTTATAAACCGAATCAGGCTTTCACTATAAACATGCACTCAATTCCTTTCAAAAGTAATATTAGCCCCCCCCCCGAGGGTGCTAACAGTGTCAAGCAAAGGGCTGGGCGTGGGCTCGCTAGGTATAAACCGTTGGCACTCATGGGGGTCCCTGTTTCACCAGCCAAACCTGCCATTCAGACGGGTCGGTGCTTAACACGACATGTTGACAATGCCGGGATGTTGTGTCACGTGAGATTCGTAAAGCTCACTTTTGCCATTCACACAACCTTGGGAACTCACGATCATCTTGTGTGTCCGCTAAATTCTGAATGTGGGGGAACTTAATGTCGGTCTGAGGGGTTGGTGTTTGGAAGGTGGCCTCGTGAACACAAGTCACTCTCCAGGGTCACTCTCCATCACCTTCCAGTATGGGTTTGTTGAGGTGATCTGTGAGACGCCTGTCTTGTGGCCTCAGGAATAGGTCAAGGGTGGGCTTCTCCTTGAAAGATAGGGATGATGCATGCCAGTAGTGTATGACAGTAGGGCAGATGATGGTCTGTGTATGGAGGCAAGGGTAACCTTTGATAGAGAGACATGTAGATATATAGACAGTAGACAGTCTGAGATAGGAAGACAGGTAGACAGACACACATCTAGGCCACATGCCCCTGAATGTAATAACCACAAGACCACAAGTTCTCTGTCTTAACCACTTAACCACATGCTCCTGAAAATAACTGCAAAGCCACTAGGCCACATGCCCCTGTATGTAACCACTAGGGCACATCTTCACATGCTTAACCATGCTTTCCTGGTCTCACACTTTCTTATTCTTCCACCTGGAGGCCCAAGGTTAAAATAGTTAGTGGAAGTTGGGGTTTATGAATGATGCACTAGCAGTCTGTGGTCCCAGCTGCAGTCTGTGGCCTTGGTTGCAGTCTGTGGTCCCAGCTGCAGTCTGTGGCCTTGGTTGCGGTCTGTGGTCCCAGCTGCAGTCTGTGGCCCCGGTTGCAGCCTGTAGTCTCAGCTGCAGTATGTGGCCCCCATTGCAGTTTGTGGTCCCAGCTGCAGTGTGTGGTCCCAGCTGTAGTTTGTGGTCCCAGCTGTAGTCTGTGCTCCCAGCTGCAGTCTGTGCTCCCAGCTGCAGTCTGTGCTCCCAGCTGCAGTCTGTGCTCCCGGCTGCAGTCTGTGGCCCCGGTTGCAGTCTGTGGTCCCAGCTGTAGTCTGTGGCCCCGGTTGTAGTGTGTGCTCCCAGCTGGAGTTTGTGTTCCCAGCTGTAGTCTGTGCTCCCAGCTGCAGGCTGTGCTCCCAGCTGCAGTCTGTAGTCCCAGCTGCAGTCTGTGGTCCCAGCTGCAGTCTGTGGTCCCAGCTGTAGTCTGTGGTCCCAGCTGTAGTCTGTGATTCTATCTGCAGTGTGTGGTCTCAGATGATGTCTGTGTAACCAGCTGTAGTCTGTGTACCCAGCTGTAGTCTGTGTTCCCAGCTGTATTCTTTGGTCCCAGCTGCAGTCTGTGGTCCAAGCCGCAGTGTGTGGTCCCAGCTGCAGTCTGTGTTCCCAGTTGTAGTCTGTGGTCCCAGATGCAGTCTGTGGTCCCAGCTGCAGTCTGTGGTCCCAGCTGTAGTCTGTGGTCCCAGATGCAGTCTGTGGTCCCAGCTGCAGTCTGTGGTCCCAGCTGTAGTCTGTGGTCCCAGCTGCAGTCTGTGCTCCCAGCTGTAGTCTGTGGTCCAAGATGCAGTGTGTGGTCCCAGCTGCAGTCTGTGTTCCCAGCTGTAGTCTGTGGTCCCAGCTGCAGTCTGCGGTCCCAACTGTAGTCTGTGGTCCAGCTGTAGTCTGTGGTTCCATCTGCAGTGTGTGGTCTCAGATGTAGTGCTAAATGAAAAAAGCCCTTATTGGGACAAATGGACAGAGAGTTTTGGCCACGTTTTCTCATTTCTGTGAGGAGGAAATTGATGGCCATATTATGAATTAGTCTGACGTGCGTGCCAGAAAGATTAACCTCCATGATAGATGATAACCATAAAGGCAGAGTGACTCGGCAACAGCACCACTCCGGTATGCGGTGTCGGAAATCAGAGAAGAGCGTGGAGGCTTAAGTCAATGATGTCTCTCTCTGACGTGTCATTTTGTCGAAAAGTGCTAAGGCGGTCTTTGTGATCAGCTAATGGTTTGTTTGAATAGCCAGGTTCGGGAAGACCTGCGGTTGTAAGTGCATGCCAAGTGAGGTGCTGTGTTTGTCATCACCACGCCTATAGTTTAGCATACCTTGTCAAGTTTTAAAGAGCTGGAAGGCCGGGCGTCCAAGTGTGTGAAATATGATGTGCAGTTTTGAGAGAAGAAAACGTTTTTTGATAAGAGCCAGACCAGCTACCTTTGCGTGCTCCCCCATGCGCGAATTTGCGCACCCTTCAAACAGTGTGTGGGGTCCCCTACAAGCAGACCTGCATCTCGGGGACCCTGTGCGGGGTCCGCTGTAACTGTTACTGGCACCATGACAACATGCGTATGATTTATCATAACTCGGGTAAAACTCGAAAAATCTGGGTGCCAACCCCCGTAAACAATTCCTGTACACCGCTACACAGCGTACGCGCACCCCTGAGTCAGATCGGAACCCCGGCTGCATACATGCAGCCCTAAATCAACACCCGATCTTACCTCGGCAAGGTGATTTCCATGCTCAAGTGTCTGTATGCCTGCGTGGCCATTTCCCTGCTGAGAGGTTGGACGCGGTCTGATTCATGAATGTGTATCGTTCTGCCCAATTGTGGGCGTGTGATGGACTGCCTGCAGGAGGGCTGTCCCTCATAACTCCTACTTTTTGCCTTGTTCTTCTTCACTTTCCGTGTTTCACCCCCTACCCTGCCCTCTGTGCAAGCCACGCCCACACTCTGCATGGTGTCACGTGCAAGGCTCACTCCTTACAAGGAGACCGGATATTCCCACTAATTGTAAAGCTCCAAGGGCATCCTGCGCCGTGGATAGAAAACAATAAACAATTTTTCAATTGCAGTCGTCTATTAATTAGCAACATGCCAGACATCCATGCCATGATATGATCATTCATTTAGAACGCGCCTGTACACAAGTGTTTCGAGGCGTGAAACTCAACAAACTCATAAACTCAGCAATCCTAGAGGTAGAAGTAGTTGTGTCCTATGTCCCACAGGAAAATTGATTTCTTTGCACCTGGGAAGCCTCCCACCATATTGAACACCCTTCTCATATTCCTCCTCTCAGTAGATGCCTGAAGAATAATGGCCAGTGATGAGTTCCTCAAGTGAGGGCGGCAGAAGAGAAATGTCGGCCTGTGGGAGCCTCCAACCCCCCAAGAAAAGGACAGGAAATTGCTTGTCGCAAATGAGAAAAAAAATGTTTTGCTAAATTTGATTAAGATCAGTAGTGACCTGTCAGCAAAAGGATTACAGACCCTAATTATTTTGAAAACATTTTCTAGCTAATAGAGGGTTTGGATCGCAATATAAATGAATAAACAATACAACACAATTAAATTTGGACAGGTGAAAACGCCGAAACCTGTAAAACACTTGGCCTTGCCAGACTGACCGGATTTGGGAAATCAATCGCTTAGCTGTGTTTCAAAGATGTATTTCTGATTTTGTAAGAAACTCAGCAAAGAATTGAATAATCTGAGAAATGAAACGAATCAAGCCTTCACATTTCCCTGTGTTATAACTAGTGCGCACAGAGACACATCAATGCAGATATGACCCCGGTAAAACATGTGCTGGGTCCATCCAGGCGGATACTTTGAGTGAGTTGCTTCCAATCCAAAGCAGAAAAACCTTTCAGGCAACATCATTGCAAAACTTTGAAAAAACATTGATCAGTCAGATGTGCAAAAATATTGGGGCTGCAACTGTTAAGGAGGTGTGTGGGTTGCTGGATTGCCCCTGTTCCGGTCTACCTTGAATTGCACCGAGCTCCTAACAGGTTGTTGCGCGGCATATCAATCGTGCACATTTACGTCCCGCAAACATTAGTGCATTTTTTAAATCTCCGAAACCCAGGAGCAGCACATGCAATGGGAATTTTACATGCAATGTTGCATGATCTTGAGTGTTGCTTGAGGGCATTAGGTGTAGAGATTTCTTTTAGAAGTGCGCGGTGCAATTGCAGCTTGATGTTCAGGAAATGCTCAATAAAGTTTTGATTCTTGGAATTGAGAGCGCGTAATCAAACTAAAAACAACAGTGAAGAGAATCGTGCATTTAACAACGGAAATTGAATGATGGAGATCAGACACATCGCAACAGCCAGGACCAGCATCTTTCCCCTTCATTAGTAATCCCCGTCATCAAAAACTTTATTCAAATGGATCATTGCAATTCATAAAAGTACATATTATATCTTAAGAATGTACTACAAGAAAACATGAAAGAGACTCCGTTTAAAAGGTTTCCATATACATTCAAGTCACTGAATCAGGGCTCCAGTTGTCATTTGTCGAAGTTAGACAGCTTTTCGCAAATACCTTTCCGACAGTGTAGCAGCCCACAAGTCTGTGCATAAAATCCAGTAGTTAAACGCCGGAGCACACGGTCTTACATTAGCAAATTTCAAAACTGGGATCAAGTGTTGTGTACCCAAGGCGGCATATTTCGGGCACAACAATGCAAAGTGGAGACTTTATCCTATTTTAACCGGACAAAAGGGGCAACAGGCATTTAGCACTTTTCTTTGGTTTTCCATGAAAATAGCCAATTATTTAAAGGCAATACATTCAAACGTAGCATTGTAATCAAGACAGGCCCCCACGAAGCCTGCTTTGTTAACACACTACCCTCTGGAGTGGGTTACTATCCCCCGCTAGGAACAGTCAAGTCATTTGGGTTGGTGAAGGTGGCAGCATGGCCGAAGCCCCAGACTCAGATTCTGAGAGTTTGGGAGCTGCCACCCAATGGCAGTGAGAAGCCAACGCTTTGTTGGCTCGCGCACAATTCTAAAGTGCTGTGCCCTGTGAAACGGCGGCGAGGGTCATCACAGCGGGCAGACAGAGTACATACATCGGCCCTCGGCTTTAGCGCTGACCCGAGAGACAAAGGGAGCTGAAAGCACTGGCAGCGCTTGGCCCGCCACCCTGCATTCCTGGCACAGCCTGTATGGGCACAGATGAAAAAAGGATTTCAGTCCGGAACTTGGGCAGGGTCCACTAAGAGCATTTTCTGCTTAGGTGGCCTGGCTTGGCGAGCCGGCAACCCGACGTGTTGACTCAATTGTGTCTGCTTCTCATTCAGTTTGGGGTTTGTTTTTTGGCAACTTGATTGATGGTTCAGGGTCCAGACTTTCGGTCTATAAAACCTTTGTCAGACATTTGTGGAGCTCGCAAAATAAGTTGAGTTACCACTTAGCAGCGATTCTTGACCTATTCCCCTGCGTGCACCCCTTTTATGTGTTGCCCTGTCCTCACACCAGGAAACATAGTTACCTCTTCAGGTTAGAGAAAAGCCTCTGAGGTTGTTACATTGGACACATGAGTTACATGACCAGTATTCTGTGACATGCTATCATGTAACATGCCATCCTCTCCTACAGGCCAGCCCTTCCTGGGGTCTATCTGAATCCTGAACAGTGAATGCTAGGCAGATCAAGCATCAGTCAGTTGGCTATCAGCCTAGGGCAGGGGCCTGCAACCTGTGGCTCGCCAGTTCCTAAACTACAATTCCCATGATCCATTACCATTCACACTGCTGGCTAGGGGAGGAGGGAGTGGTAATGCACAACATTTGGAGAGTCAAACACTGCAGACCACTTCCCCAGAACCAGCAATAAGACTGTCAGCCTACACACAACCTCAGCTGACAAATACACCCGGGATGGTAGAGTGCCATTATCGAAGGGTGACAGAAGACGGAAGCCTTTTCTCACCTTAATGTTCTAGCCCTATTGGGTTTCTGCCATTTGTCTTCTTAGCACACGTAGACAGTGGTGAAGGATCATGGGAGCTGTAGTCCAAAACATCTGGAAGCCATCCCAAGGACATTAAAAGGGTCTTCAGCAAGAAACATACTAGTAGATGCACTTCATTACACCCCATACCACTTGCATACACCTAGAAGAATTGCATTTTTGAAAGTTAAATATTAATTACAAAATGTCCATTGGTTGTACATGTGGAACCTCTGAGCCTCTCTGGTCCAGCAGGGAATACATATATTACCTTTTTCCCACACTTTGACAAACTTCACTCATTTAAAACGCCTGATCACCTTTGGGAAGACACAAATGCAGTACACACTGAGAGCAGGATATAATTAACATGTTCTTTTTAGATCTGGGGTCCAGCCGTCTGCTGTTCTCGTATTGGAGGCCGGGCTTTCTCGGTGGCCGCAGCACAATGATGGAATGACCTCCCACTGGCTTTAAAAACCCTGTCTAATCATTTGGCATTTTGAAAGTCTCTAAAAACGTATCTGTTCTAATTGTCTGTGTTAGATGGGCTTGTGGATTACTGATCTCTCTCTCTCCAGTGCCATGATACCCACTGGTGACCACACGCTTTATAAGTTTCAATAACATAACATAACAAACGTTGGCTCCCCAGATGTCTTGGACTACAAGTCCCGTCTTCCTAGCCAGCATAGTCAATGGTGATGGATCATGAAAGTCGAAGTTCAAAACAAAAAATCTTGAGCGTGACAGGCTGCAGACCTCTGTTTTAGATGGACCGGAGGCGATAGTTGGCATCTCTGACTTGGGTCCACACAGCTGCCACGGCAGTACCAGAGAAGCATCCAAGCACACTTTAATGAGAAATAGATGGAGCCATTGTCAACACCATTGGTCCATACCGTGTTCTTCCTCTGCCAAAATGCTCTTCTCGCCAAGCTTGTGCATTGATACCTGGTGCACTAAAAATACTTGCCACCGTCACAGAGATGAGTTCCAGGATTCAGGCAAAATGAAAGTGCATTTCAGCTGCACTCACCAAACGGTTGCTGGTCTCGGCATTTTCAAAATGTGCATGATTTATACGAGACAGGCCCCAATCGGGCATCGCAGCACTGTCCAGAAGGCATGGAGCGAACCTTACCCAAAGGTATTTACAATTGCATAGAATTGCAGCAGATTGGAATCGACTTATACCTGAGTTGTTGAGGAACAAGTACATGTTTCATGGCTGAGCTGCTGCACAGCTCGCATAGGAGTGAACTAATATGCAGCATTTAAAAAGAACCCAACGATGGCCTTTACTTTTCATAAGATTACGGTAAACCTCAGCTAACAACGAATTCAAAGTACAAAACTGTACTCTTAAAATAAGAGAGGATTGTGAAAATATGGATTTATGTTGGGATGACGAATGCCTGCACAAGCAAAAAAAAAAAAGAGTTACACTGTTTATCTGCCAACATGTTGAAAAGGTAGTGAGATAGAGGTTGGCACAGCAAGCATGGCTTTGCCTGAGTGGACTGGGTGCACAGCGGGGAGGGGTGACACAGCTGGATCCACGGGATCTGGGCAGCCAAGAATCTTTCATTCTCTATGAAAGAAAATGCAGGGATTTGAAACAAAAATAAAATGGGTCCAATAGAAGGTACATGAAAGAGAAAGGACCAGCTAAAAGTTGGCACTTTCAATTTGTACTCATTCCACCAAGGGCAGCTTCTTGGCAGGACATAAGATGCATAATATGATTCAAAGGCACGGGCCTGCAGCCTAGTGCTCTCCAGATGTTTTGGACTACGACTCCCAATACCCCTCTCCATTGACTGTGCTGGCTAGGGCTGCTGGGAGTTGCAGTTAAAACAATCTGGAGAGCCAAAGGTTGCAGATCCCCCATTCTAAGGGATCAGGAAGATTCTTTATGGGCTTGTGCAAAGGATCCGGTTTAGTCTCTTCGGTCCTCCCCAGGGACTGCGTCCTTCCTCTGCGGCTCTTCTTGTAATGCTATCGTTACCTTATTGATCTTGGGTTGGACCTCCTTCCCCTGTCTTGGAGCCTCGATGCTCAAAATGCCATTGTGGGATAGAGTGGCCTTCACCAATAGGGGATCCACGTTGATTGGCAAGATGTAGGTCCTGCAGAACTCTCTGGAGATGAAGCCATGGCCATCTATCTTCTGCGGATGCTGGGCCGTCACCTCCAGCAGGTTGTCCACCGTGCGGACGGCGATTTCATCCGGCGTGAAATGGCACACGTCTAGAAGCACCTGGAACTTGTGGTCATTTGTGTTGACTTCTGAGAAGCCCCTGTCCTGTGGTGTGTTCATCCTGGGCCTGACGTAATAACCATGATACAAGGTGGGGGCCATGATGTCACCTGGAGCCAGACCTTAAAAAGAACAAAATATAATATTACAATCATGGGAAATACTCAAGAACAATCAATTCATATAACTGCATTGACTTTTTGACACACCAAAAGGCCTTTGACACACTAGACCAGGGGTCTGCAACCTTCGACTCTGCAGATGTTTTGCACTACAACTCCCACCTGCCCTAGTCACCATACTGAATGGTAAGGGATCATGGGAAAGTTGGTCCAAAAAATGTGGAGCACTACAGGTGGCTGACCCAGCACTAGTCATAAGTACTCTGTGACATCATGCAAATAAATACTACCCAGGCACAGGCTATTATTACACGTTAAATAAGGCCAGATACACATACTCAATAATAGCATCACCTCTAAACACTGGCTAGACTTGGGCAGAATTTGACATCATCTCTTTTATGCAATGACCACAGAGGGATACTCTATGACATCATCTCTTTTAAATACTACCTAGACCCACAAGCACAATGCCATCATCACATGTCAGCAATGAATAGACACAGGTACACTATGACGTCATCCCTCCTTAGCAACGAGATGACACTGCTACTCTGAGGCAGCTTCGCTATGACATCATCTCTTTTAAATTCTATCTAGACTCACAAGCACAATGCCATCATCACATGTCAGCAATGAATAGACACAGGTACACTATGACGTCATCCCTCCTTAGCAACGAGATGACACTGCTACTCTGAGGCAGCTTCACTATGACATCATCTCTTTTAAATACTATCTAGACTCACAAGCACAATGCCATCCTCACATGTCAGCAATGAATAGACACAGGTACACTATGACGTCATCCCTCCTTAGCAACGAGATGACACTGCTACTCTGAGGCAGCTTCACTATGACATCATCTCTTTTAAATACTATCTAGACTCACAAGCACAATGCCATCCTCACATGTCAGCAATGAATAGACACGGGTACACTATGACGTCATCCCTCCTTAGCAACGAGATGACACTGTTACTTTGAGGCAGCTTCACTATGACATAATTTCTTTTCAATTAAACAACGGCCAACACATACACTCTGTGACTTGAAACATTGTTGGGGTCAACAATGCTTTTGTTCTACATCCAATCACCTCCTGGAAATCCTCTAGAACCAGTAAAACAATAGAGACATACTCCAGTCCTAGAACAGGTGGGCAAAGTGCTGGACAGTGAGAGGAAAAAGCATTGTTTTCCCAACAATGTTTTTTTTTTTACCACCAATGTAAGCACTAGATACCCTTAATTATCGACAGTGAATAATATTGTCTGGAGAACATTTGTTTACACAATTATAGCCATCCTAGAATATGTTGGGAAGGCTGTTCAGTGGGAAAATAAATTTATCCCAGCAATGTTTTTACAACCGATATTATCACATAGAACTGGACCAGGCCAGATTACCACCCTGCTATCCCAAATCACTTGCTCTTTTGGAAAGTGAATAAATCCCTCTTTCCAATCTATGAGAGATTTCCATGGCTTGACAGATAAATAAGCTGCCTGCTTGGTGGTCATTGTAGGGGCCTGAAACTGTGGATCGATGTAACACATCTGAAATTCAAATTGCACCTGGTTTGTTGCACAAGAGTATGCATAGGATTTGAGTGTGGAAGATTTGTGTGTATGGGAGTTGTATTCATAGCATTTGTGTAGATGGGATTTGTGCATTTGGGATTTGTATGTATTGGATTTCTGTGTGTGGGTGTTGTGTGTATGGCGTGTGTGTGCATGGGATTTGTGTGTATCGAGTTGTGTGTATGGGAGTTGTGTGTATGGGAATTGTGTGTATAGGAATTGAGTGTATGGGGTTTGTGTATATGTGAGTTGTGTGTATGGTGACTTGTGTGTATGGGATTGTGTGTATGGGAGTCGTTTGTATGACATTTGTGGGTGTGGGAATTTTGTGTATGGGATTGAACGTATGGGAGTTGTGTGTCTGGGATTTGTGTGTATGGGTTTGTGTGTATGGGAGTTGTGTGTCTGGGATTTGTGCTGTCTCGGGAGGATAGCTCAGGGGCAATGTGTTCACCTTAGAAGCAAGACGACGCCAGAGCAACACAGATTTGATCCCCGGGTCCCTGCTTAGAAAGCTCTGGGTATTAAGCACCTTATAAACAACCAATTACTGTCATTATTTTTATGGGAGTTGTGTGCATGGGATTTGTGTGTATGGGAGTTGTGTGTATGGGATTGTGTCTACGGGGTTTGTGTGTATGGGAGTTGTGTGTATGGGAGTTGTTTGTATGACATTTGTGTATATGGAATTTGTGTGTATGGGAGTTTTGTGTGTGGGATTTGATGTGTGGAATTTGTGTGCATGGTATTTATTTGTATGGAATTTGTGTGTATGGATTTGGTTGTATGGGATTCATAAAGTGGAAACCTAGCTTGGGTGCAAGAGTTTGCTGATCTCAGGGGAGACGTCGAGATGGTTACAGGTGTGGTGTGGGGGTAGCAGAGGAACTGGATGGGTATATGAACACTGACAAACAGCACTTATACACTATAAACGTCTCTGGTTTTGACCGTGGATGACCACAGCTTCTCCATAATTGTTACTTTGGATTCTCCCTCAGGGAAGTTGTGGTGCAGAGATTCACTGCGCCACAACTCAGCCCAAGGGAGGGGTCACCGTAACAACTCATGAACGTCACGCTGGAACTCAAACACATGCACAGGACCCTCATCAGGTCATGTATCGATTTTAAAAACACACCTGCTAATCTTCTTTGTATAATGTTTGCACTTCAGTGTTCTGGATAACCATAGCCAGTGAATATGTAAGACTTCAACATAAAACACAATTTTGGTTTCCTGCCATTCACACATGCCAATCCCACACAGTACTGAGCAAACCTTATTTGCTCTGATAGCAGAGAATCGCTGCCCGTTAGTACCCGGGGAGTGGGGGTGGTGGCCTCCCAGCCAAGGAGGAGGCTTGGAATGGGGACCTTATCACACAGGGAAAGATTGAGCTCAAAGCCTCCTCAGAGCGAGATTCCGCCATCTTCCCTCACCAGGACCTAAGGAAAGTGCTCTCCCCGAATCCCTTGCTCTTTCCCCTGACCCCCAACCCCCTTATCCACATTTCCCTTCCCCTCCCTGCCCAAACCCCACTTACCTGTGATCCTCTGTCCCTCACTGGTGCTGAGAACAGGACTGTTCCAGGCGCATCTCTGTCAAGCGAGTACACGCAATGCAAAGGGAGAAGGAACTAAATGTAGTCCCTTCACCCCTTTCCATGGTGGACATTTTGTTTGTTCATTTTTTTTCATTGATTTTAATGGCCACCATTGAAAGGGAGAAGGGAATACATGTAGTCCCTTCTCCCTGATGGTCATTTATTTTTTTCTCAATTTGAGAAATGGTTTCAACCCTGTTTCTCATCTTCAGAAACAAATACTATTAGAACCCTGGTACGACGTGCCAGGGTGCTAATAGCAATTGAACCCTCTGAGGGGAGCCTTACCGGTCTGGTAATGCCCGCGCTGCTACATTAAAACTATGGCCCTGAGGGCATTACCAAACCAGTAATGCCTCCCTCCTTGGGTTCTATTGCGTCATTCTACACCCATAAAGGTTTCGATTCTGCCCTGGAAAACTTTATTAATTGTTCTGACTCTGCAGGGTTCACAGCAAAAGCATGTTTTGAAGGTAAACAAAAACAAAACAGCCACATCCCCAAAAAATTATTTGTATAGAAAAGGGGCGGGAAATACTCTGGCGTTGCATTTGCTCGTATAGGACTACGCATTAGGTAATTAAATAGTCGTCATTTAAACACTAGTACATGAATCGGAAACATATTCAATGCTTGCTTTTGTGAGGTGACTTCTAACAAATTGCATCACCATTTGTGCTCACAGTTTATCTGTCACTCTTCAGTACAGACTCATACAGATGGAAACAAGTTACTTTCCAGTCTATATTTTTTTGCCAAATACAGAAAAAAAAGAGAAGCGTAGACAAGCCACGCACTATGACCGTGGGTACACTGGAATCAGTGCAGCCAAGCCCGACCATGTAGTTAGCTCAGAAATGTTATTAGCCCAATGGATAGGGCATGTATTATTTAGCATATTTTGATTGATCCAGAAAAATTAAAATTCAAGTGTCACAGCGGAGGAAATCATAAGACCCACCCCTATAGCAGACGTTAAAAGCTTACGGTGCACGTCTTGTCTCCCCTCCACATACCAACCAAAGCCAATCCTGCTTAGCTTCACAGATAGGCAGGGTTGAGCTGGTGCAGGCTGTAAAGCAGAACACAACCACTGCTTTGTACTAGCATCCTGAATGCTACCAATCATTTGTGCAGCTAAGCAGGATCATCCTTGTTTGGTTTGCGGATGGGAGACTGCCAGGGAAATACCAAGCTTAGTGATTGCTGCACGTGGATTGTGTTTAGAAGTTTTAATTTGATCACAGCAAAGTCTAATCTGTTGGCCATAATAAAAAATATTAACATGATGTATCCCATCCTTAAAATGAAATTAAAATGTATAAACACAATCTAGGTGCAGCAATCACTAAGCTTAGTATTTCCCTCTCCAGTCTCCCATCTGCAAACCAACCAAGGCTACTCCTGCTTAGTTTCACAGTGGGTCAGCAAATGATTAGTAGCATTCAGGGCGCTAGAATACGGCGCACATTGTATTCGGCTTTAGAGCCTGGCTGGGATTGACCCTGGTGCTTGTGAAACTAAGCAGGATCATCCACAGTTGGTTTGTAAGGGGGGGGCTGTTGGAGAAACACAAACATTCATGATTGCTGCACAGGGGTTGTGTTTATATGTTTTAATTTGATCACAGCAAAGTTTAATCTTCAGGAAAGTTCACTCAAATATTTTATGATGTAAACATTGTTGGCCATAATAAAAAAAATATATTAATATGACGACTCCCATCCTTCAAATTAAAACGTATAAACACACTTCATGTGCAGCAATCATTAAGGTTTTGTGTTTCAACTGTAGTCTTCCATCCACAAACCAACCAAGGCTGATTCTGCTGAGCTTTAGATAAGCAGGGTAGGGTCAGCAAACGATTAGTAGTATTCAGGGTTCTAGGACCAAGGACTGGTTGTGTTCTACATTACAGCCCACACAGGATTGACCCTGCTGCACCTGTGGAGCTAAGCAGGATCAGCTTTGGTTGGTTTGTGGATGGGTGACAAGACGTGCACTGGTCTTGTGACAAGGGGGTGGACGTTTCCAATGATGTCAGCACTAGGTATGGGTCTTCTGCTGGGGCACCTGAACATAGGAGATCAAGCAATGAATACAATTAGCACAAGAGATCTAATTAGTGCAACATGATGGCTTCCATATGTACAGGAGATCCCAAATGCAGCCCGCACTCCAACCGTCCATTTTGAAGAACCAGAAACGTTCACGCCGAAATATGTGACGTATGATGAGCAAATAAACCAGCAGAGAGCCTCTGTCCAGTACCTATCAGAAGAACAGCACCTATTGAAGTACCGATACCAAGGAAACCATGGACAGTAAGGTACCCATTGAGAAAACCATATAAACAAGTGAAACAAATTAAAGATCGTCTAAGTATAGTCCTTGAAGAAACCAAAAAGGTCTTAATGGAAGATGAATGGTGACAACACGAGAACCCGGACAGACTCACATATAGAAGAAATGACGACCAGAGAATGACGTAAAGAGACGAAACGCCATGGGCCAGGGATATCGTGAACCTAAAGTGAAAGGACAATGTCAAATGTAGGAAATTTAAACCATGACCATGATGAACATATTCGACCAGTTTACGCATGTACATATGCTTGGAGCTGCAAGAAAGCTAAGAAAATCATGCGGCTTCCTATGCTTAGTAGAAAGATAGTGCGGCAAGCGCCACCTATACATGTCTACCTCAAAAGAAGCACGTTATATAAGTATACATCCACTTTGCACAAGAAGCAGAATTAACCAAGGTTACTAAAGGCCACACGAGGAAAGCTTCATATTTAGCAAAATCGAGAATAAGCAGCAGAAAACTAAACTCAGCAGAAGCAAACCGTGCCAGGAAAACCAAGGTCGTATCAGTAGAATAGACGAACAGTAGCTACAATTAATTGAAGTGAAGAACAGAATATCCTTCTCTGAAAGGTCAAGATAAGTAACTGAAGGCAGGTGGTGGGTGAAACGAAAATCAAATACACACATTACATAAAGAAGAGGCAAAGTCACAGTGTCTGAATCACGTGACCAGCCGAGCAAGGAGAAGTGAGACCTTCACACCTACGCATGGCAACAGGCCAGGCGAAGATATCAGAACTTTTCCAGACAGGAGATGCAGTCTCGAGGCCAACCAGAATGAAATAATTGACATATGGCCACTAAAGTGATGATTGATTGTAACAATAATTGGAGGAAGGCCCGGGGAGCTAAGGGGCACCCTGCACCTGGCCGACCATTCTGTGTGCTGCTAAGGAAAGAGGAAAAGTATGAGTGGGGTTGGTTCCAACCCAATCACAATGAATCAAGTAATCTAGGGTCCCATAGTTAGTAAAACCAATAGGGTGTTGTACTTTTAGTGACGTCTAGAGTAGCCATTTTGAAGGATGGGCTTAGATGCCCCACCTGACAGTGTTTACCCCATCCCCTTACTCCATTACCATATACAGATATAGTACCTATATTAAAGTTACCTTTCCTGAACCAATGGAAGTGCATGCCAACTTTTAAGTCTCACACGTCAATGATGATGAGTTTTCAGTATAAATGTTATGTTTTTTATGAAGTTCGTTGGAGTTGCGAAGCGAGAGAGATGATCATGCATCCGCTGATATTCATGAGACTCCCTGTTTTTTGTACTTGTCATTAAATAGACTCCCTTTGACAAACCGTTGAGTTGTCATTATTGATTTGGTGTTGGAGTATTAATCTGCACCCCCATCCATCTCAAGGGTACTGCTATCTTGTCTTAAAGTACTTCTGGGCAAACCCCGACTCAATGGGCCGGTTGGGGGTCCCGAAGCACACATGTGAGTTGGAAATGAGAAGAAAACAAAGGTAAGACACAGGAAAATGTTTCCGTATCACCGAAATATGCTGAAAAATATATGCACTTTCCATTGGGCCAAAAGATTTCTGAGCAAACTACCCATTTATAGTCAGAGCCCCCCCTAATGCGACTATGCAAACTGCACTGCAGCCAGCCAATGAGGAAAGAGCTCACTGGTGGGAGGGCTGGACTGGGAATCAAAAGTGGGCCTGGAAATGTTTTTCAAAGTCACCGCATATTAAGAGATCCTGGAAGCTTTCTAACAAATTCTTTACTTCATTCCTACTCAAAAGAGGCCCACTGGGAAATCGTCAGAGTTCCCTGTAGGCCAGTGCACAACTTATTTGAGGGAGCACCCTTTTCTTTCCAAAATCCCAATGTTAGGTAAACATGTTGGGAAAGGCCGTTCCTGGCACTGAGATTATTAGGAGTGGGCACACCATTTCCAGGGCACAGGTCCTAACTTTTCCTATCCATACCTGTGGCTGGGCATATGGGGGCTGCCCTTGCAAATCATGAGGCGATGCAGAGGTTGTAGTACATGTTACAGGGAATGACGTAACTGGCTCATGTGATACTGAGTGTCTGTATACTAGCCATGCCCGTTACCAGGCATGTGGAGACAGCCATTTTCTGCTTCTATAGCAATAATAATCCAGTCCAAGCATTGCCCCAGTCATAAATGATCTAGGGCCCAAGTTGTAGGCCTGAGCGAAGTGAGGGTCTAAGCGCCAAGTCTCAGAGCTGTTTCTGGGTTGTGAAGCCCACGTAACAGGTTGTTATTGCTCCTGGGCTGTGGCCAGCGCCATGGGGCTCTTTGTTTCTGGAGAGGCTGGCTTTTTAGTTCAGGCCTCTTAAAAAAAACAGGGGGTTCCACAAGTGTAACACTTTGAGCAGTGATCCTAAATAAGAAAGAATAGGAACAACAAATCATTTTTCTTTCTGGAATTCTATACACTAATTGCTTGGATCATTAAAGGTTTATTTCAGGCACACTTCAGGGGGTGAGTCACTGATTTAGTCTTTTCTTAAACACCTCAAAATCACAATGAAGACAATCGTTCCAAAAAGCATTTAGAGTAGAATAAGCATCCAGTTTGGACTTTGTATTTTGCTTTTCACAAGTTGCAGCAATAACCTGCTTTTTTTCCGCCGTTGTCTGTTACGATCATCACAAGCTTGCATACAGTGTAGACATTTTTAACCATGGCACATAAAGTAGCCCTTGTTTTCATTGTGCCACAATTAATGCTTTGTTTTAATGTGTCTATCTTTCCTCGCATGCTGTTTAGGATGTTTGCTTGCTTGTGTGAGGTACCGAGTGCTCACAGTATGGGTTGCCGTGTGAGTGCGATGCTTTTCCTGCACTACTCTAAATTCTTTAATACACAGTTATGAACCCTCCCAATGGTATGTATTTTTGCCATCCTCTAAAGCCTGAAATGTAGACCCACGCAGGCTTCACATGTGGCCAACTTTGCACCAGACCTGCAGGTGAACTGGCCCGCTGTTAAATCTCACTGACCAGTTTAATGGTATCCACTAAAGAGTGTAATTTGCTTTCTGACTTTGAGAACATTCAGACGTGTAGTTGCTCATTTCACTATAGCCGGTAAACTAGCTCAGTGGGTTGAGTGTTTGCTGCTGCAATGTGTGTGTGATCTGGAGTTTGCAGGTTTCAATTCCAGTAAGGCCAACACGGCCTTTCATGAGGTTGGTAAATTAGTACCAACACAGGTTGGGTGATATTGAATGCATATTTGTTCCGTATAAAGCGCTTACGTGTAAGTGCTATATAATAACACATCATTATCATTTGGCCTTGGACATCTGCTTGCATTAACAGTAATTTGGTAATATGGGCCTATACGCGCTGATCTTAACGATACATACGGTGATCCATTCTTGTATGAAATGTGTATCACATTACAGTGATATCATAGTCCTATTTTACTTAGTGTACTCAGGAACAATGCTATGTGATGCCACTTCCTATTTTGTCAAGGGATGAAAGGTCGTGTTCCATCGCTTCCTGTGATGTCACGTCGGGTGGGGTCAAATGACATCACTTCCTGTGCTGTCATCAGCGGTCTAAGGTCGGGTGCTGTTACTTCTGCTAACCCAGGCATGTTGGTGAAATAACGTCTCTGATACTGACATTATTTTCAGTCTCTGTTCGTCGGTACCGGCACTTCGTCACTGGCCCTTTGTGTTTAAGCTTAAAAGTGTCTCTGGAAAAGCAATAAGGACTGGGGGGAATGAAATGCAGGCCAACAACAACAACAAAATCACCAAACGAACGTTGACATGAAGCGAAGCTCAGGCCGGAGGCTGCAGCCCTCGATGTCTGCCCCTCAGGCATTAAATCGTGAACAGCTGCACTCTACATAACAACAGGCTGCATTCCAAAATGCTGAAACATTGAACTATATTTGAAGATGAAGTCACGCGGACAGATTTATTTATTTGTTATTTTGTATCAGCTGCAGGCAAACAAGATGGTTCAGAGGTTCTGGTTTGATGTAGAGAAATCGGATAGGACAAGAAAAGGGGGGAAAGGAGAAGGTGGGAGCCCAAATGTGCAGGTTTGTCGATGCATAGAAAACACTCTCAGGCACGCGGCATTCCAGCCCCAGGAGACAGAAATAGCAAATATTGATTGCCATCATTATAGGCAAACATGTTTAACAATCGGGGAGCTCTTGACTAATGGGTCTTGGGGAGGACACACTTCGAGAGCTTGGTAAATCCTCAGGAAAGTGTTCCATAAAGGATGTGTTTTTAGGGCTTTCCAACCCCGGTGTTTGGGTTTCCTTGTTCCAGTCTTTGGAAGTGATTTTCATATTGTGGGACCTTCAGCAACCAGTTTTTTTCCTTTTATCTCGTTTGATCTGTAGAGTGATATTTGCTGAGCTCGACCGAAGTATTCTGGGTGGGGTGTGTTTCTTGAAGGGTTTGGAAATGAAAGTGACCCCAAGTTCCATAGGGCTTTCCTTCTAATGCCAAGAGGTTAAGAGTGTAATGCAGTATTGGAAGGGGTGACCACTGTAATGCAATGCAATGTGATGGAATTAAGCAATGTACAATATACCTCATGAGATCCTGGGCCGTTACCTCACTGGTAATGCCCTCCCACGGAGGGGGTTATTGCTATAAACGCACCTGCATGCTTTCCCGGGTGCTAATAATGTTTCTTAAAGTGGAGAAATGGTGCGGTTAACATTTCTCCATTTAAAAAACCCTACAAAATAAAATGGCCACCAAGGACAAAAGGAGAAGGGAAGTACGTGTAGTCCCTTCTCACTTTCTATGGCAAGCATTGCCATGACAGGGAAGCACAGCTGGCGTGGGCATGGGATGAGGCCGTCACAGGTAAGTAGAGCAGCAGTTGGGGGGGGGGGGGGGGTTGGCTGTAGTGGTAATTAGAGGAGTGGGGGAAGGGGGCGTGGGAGGACTTACCTGCTGCCTGTCAGGGAAATACTGCTTCTGAGGATGCTCCGAACACAGGCAGTACCTGTGGAACAGCCTGCCTTCTAAGCTTCCTGATTTGCTGGGAGGCTCATTCCCCCAACACCCCCCACCCCCCGCCACCGGTGGGTGATAATGTAAAGTAGTATTGAGATTAAGCAAGGCCCCCAGGATAGGGCCACCTTAGTAGGACCAGGATCATGCCTGCACATATGTTTTGGATGGCGTGTTCTTTGGCTATCTCTTTTTCATAGCAACCAATATTTATGTGCTATTACAGTATTTTAGTTCTGATAGTACTATGGACTAGATTATCATTATTTCGTGTTGCTTCAAACCATACCTGTTTGCCCCACACAATACCCTGCCCCTCCATGTCCCCGCTGCCACCTGTCTATCCTAATCTTTCGATCCTCTCCTGAAAACATCTAGTAACTTCTGTTTCACCTCCCACCTTTTCAACCTTTGAACCTTGTAAGGTGCTCCAAGAGTCTCTGGGTGGGGCCAGCACTGAACACAAATTCTAATAAAATGAAATAATGTTGCACCTCGAGTGCTAGTGCCATCATTCTCAGTAGGAGCAGCTGGACGTTGGCGCTGCTGGAAAGTACTCCTATTTGCCGTAAGAAGGAAAACTGTCAGATGCTGTCCACTCTCTGGCTTTTCTTCCCAGGCTGCATTGCAGGCCCAAGGCTGCGCGTGAGAGTCTGGGCGAGTCCAAAGCTTCGGCTTTACCTCAGGGTAGGATGACTTTCCTTGTCGAGTCTAAGCAGAGGCCGTTGTCTGTCATCTGTCACAAGATGGCTGCCAGGCAAACTAATATTTTTAAGAAGCATGTGGCTTTGCTGTTGAAGTTGATTCTTAGTTGTGTGTCAACAGTACAGATATTAAATGGCAACTTGAAGTGATAGATGAGCGCAGCCAGTGGGTGGATTAGTCCCTGGGGTACTCCACAGCCCATGTTCACCTGTGTGCAGTCTGCCAAGACGGAACTTGAAGTGATAGATGAGCGCAGCCAGTGGGTGGATTAGTCCCTGGGGTACTCCACAGCCCATGTTCACCTGTGTGCAGTCTGCCAAGACGGAACTTGAAGGGATAGATGAGCGCAGCCAGTGGGTGGATTAGTCCCTGGGGTACTCCACAGCCCATGTTCACCTGTGTGCAGTCTGCCAAGACGGAACTTGAAGTGATAGATGAGCGCAGCCAGTGGGTGGATTAGTCCCTGGAGTACTCCACAGCCCATGTTCACCTGTGTGCAGTCTGCCAAGATGGAAATCACCCGCTTCAAGGCTAGTTCCTGCAGGACTGCAGGCAGGAAGGAAGGATAGCAGGGTCGACGGTGTTGTAAGCTGCCGAGTGGTCAAGTAGATAACTGCTGCTGGTTGGTTTTACACAGAATAAGTTCCCCCATCAAGTACTTTTAAAGGCTATTACAGGTTACCTGGGAGTTATATCACTTTAAAAAGCTCGGAGCCTGTTTTCTGGATATGAAAAAAAGAACATGAAAAATAACTACTATATCACATATACAGTCTTCAGAATGCAAACTTGGGGGTGCATTATTCAATATAGCATTGATCAGGTCCAATGAAGGAGCTTCGTTCTGACATTCCAAGATGTTGTTAACTATTAACAGGCCGGATGCATCAATAAAAGTCTATGTGCATCATTAATCTAATATTAGCACTCAGGGATCAGCCAATCGGTTTACGTGGATTGCGGGATTAATCCAGCGATAAGGGACCACATTCAGAGCCAATTTATGGCCTCCGCCCTGCGCTCCTTCCACGCCTGTAGCCTGATATTCCTCCCACCTCCTCCAAGGTTTCAAACACCCCTCACCTGTCCTCGTCTCTCAGCTAGACCGCCCCCCCTCCCCGCAGGCCGCCATCAACATGAAAAAGGGACTAATTCTTGAAAACCCCTACCAATGTGCCTGGCGGCCAGTTGGGTAATGTATTGTGAACATTATTTTGTGTTGAACCGGCTCGCCCGGCCAGGCCCAAGTCCTAATTCCATGAAAATAAAGTCCCCATTAGCCGCCCAGAAAGGCTACAGGGGGCTAATGGGATTAATGGCCACTGCGGTCCTTGCTTCTCTGTGGCGAATCAATTGGGGTTAGCAGGCCATTAACGAGAGGGTCAGCCCACCTTCTCTTTAGACAATCAGAAAGCGTAGAATACAGGCTCCTACCTCCAGTAGAAGCCCACATCCCATACTTCTCCTTTGTTTTTTTTCCCTGCTTTGCTTCTCCTTTGTTTGTTCTTTTCCCTGCTTTGCTTCTCCTTTGTTCTTTTCCTTGCTTTGCTTCTCCCTTGTTTGTTCTTTTCCCTGCTTTGCTTCTCCTTTGTTCTTTTCCCTGCTTTGCTTCTCCTTTGTTCTTTTTCCCTGTTTTGCTTCTCCTTTGTTCTTTTCCCTGCTTTGCCCCCCTTTGTTCTTTTCCCTGCGCTGCTTCTCCTTTGTTCTTTACCCTGCTTTGCTTCACCTTTGTTCTTTTCCCTGCTTTGCTTCGCCTTTTTTCTTTTCTCTGCCTGCTTCTCCTTTGCTCTTTACCCTGCTTTACTTCACCTTTGTTCTTTTCCCTGCTTTGCTTCTCCTTTGTTCTTTTCCCTACTTTGCTTCTCCTTTGTTCTTTTCCTTGATTTGCCTCTCCTTTGTTATTTTCCCTGCTTTGCTTCTCCTTTGTTCTTTTACCTGCTTTGCTATTCCTTTGTTCTTTTCCTTGCTTTGCTTCTCCTTTGTTTGTTCTTTTCCCTGATTTGCTTCTCCTTTGTTCTTTTCCCTGCTTTGCTTCTCATTTATTCTGTTTCCCTGCTTTGCTTCTCCTTTGTTCTTTTCCCTGCTTTGCTTCTCCTTTGTTTTTTACCCTGCTTTGCTTCACCTTTGTTCTTTTCCCTGCTTTGCTTCGCCTTTGTTCTTTTCTCTGCCTGCTTCTCCTTTGTTCTTTTCCCTGCTTTGCTTCTCCTTTGTTCTTCTCTTTGGTTGAATCTCTCTAGCTAATCAGCAAGTTTGGAATGGGGCCACAACCACCTGTAAATTCTGCATTCTAAACTTCCATTTGTGGTGTGAACACACTGGGCACTGGCCAAGGGGGCATGGGCGCACTCTGCCACAGGAAGCACCAAGTGAGGATTCACTTCGTTTCCCTGGCACAAGCTCTAACAGCGTTTGAGGCCTGTTGAGTGCTAGGTGACCTTTGCTCTCTTCATCTTTAGCTCGTGAACACGGAATTGGAGTGGTCACATATGTGACAAGGTCAGTAATCTGACCTCGTCACAGGAGAAAGAAACCCCTCTTACCCTGGGGTGGGAGACCTAGCGGGATGCAAGCTAGAGACAGTCCTACCTGAGGCGGGGCGGGGGGTTGTTTGGTGGCAGTTTAGAGGTCCCCGATTCCGGTCCACTCCCCCAGTGCCATTTTGTATTTGAATAGTGCCACCTTGCATCACTCCATACTTATGACAATACTTGCTCACCAGTTTTGCTTTTTTCATTGCAGGGAAATTCCAGGCTCAGAGACGCAAGAGAATGAACGTTACTCATCATGGCCTCCACCGTTGTAAGCAGCGAGAAAGAAGGGCCAGGCAGCCGGGGGAAAGTGGCACACTGCAAAGAGTCAGTGGCCTAGTATGCCCCAGCAGAGACGCCAAATGACCCTCTGACAGACTTACATTTCTGTGCCTGGCAGAGACTTGCAACGCAAAACAAACTGGTGTACTCACCAATGCAGAACACCTACGTTGCAGCACGTTGGCCCCGTGCAAGGAAAAGGGGCGGCGCCTAGCCCCTGTTCTGTGAACTGTGACCCACGTCACACCACCCGGGCAGGAAAGACACAGGATCGGGTAGGGAGGGAGGCCCAATGGAAGAAGAAGGAGGAGGATAAGAGGCATGACAGGAAACAGGAAGGTGGGGGTTATTCCGTGAGATTAGAGCAGAAGAATGTAGCGGAGCAAGAGACCCGCCAGAGAAAGGATCCTGTACTGGAGTGTTGAGGCGATTTAGAGAAAAGGTCGGGACTTGGATTGTGAAAGTAAGTGGTACTGTTTGGTGAGTGTGCGTGCCAAGTGTGCGAGTGAGAGTAGTAGGGAAAGTGTACAGAGTGAGTGATACGTGATTGAGAGAGTGATGGGAGGGTGACTGAGAAGAAGGTGGGGAGGAGGGAGTAGTAGTTTAGTGGGGGGCTCTGGGGGCTACAGCCCCGGGTCTTTTGGTTGTAGCCCCAGATAAAATCTCAGGGGCTACAACCAAAAGGCTAGCTAGCCCCGAGTCCTGACAGTCTCGACATTAGCATAGCCACGGATCTTTGCCAGACCTAGCAACACCCCCAGCGTGAAGAGGAGAGATTCGCAGTGTGGAGAGGAGAGGGTCCTAGCATGGAGAGGGTAGCGCAGTAGTGTGGAGAGGGGAGAGTAATTGTGTGACAAGACACCAGTAGGGGGGATTAGGAGGATCTAACATCGAAGGGTGGAGGTAGACTGTAGAAGGAGAGAGAGACATCAGAGGACAGAGGAGGAAGTTGGACAGGGGAAGTTAGAAGGTGGGTGGGGTTGGATGGACGAGAGTAGCAAGGGGAAGGTAATAGTAGCAGATGTAGACGAACTCTAATCGGACATGAGACCACGTTGGAATAGAGTGTCTGTCAGGCACAACCCTATGGATAGGGTAAGCCCAACATAGAAAGAGGGAGCTTTAAAAGCCAGTTACGAGTTAGAAAACAGAGGGCATTAAGCTTTAGATAATAACCTGGGAGATATAGACGCCTGGGCTAGGGTGGAAAAGGCTTCGTCAAGCGAGAGAGTGGAGGACGGCCCTAATTCTTCAATAAAACCCCTTGAAACATCGCTGGGAGTTGGCGTGTTCTTTGGGCCATCTGTGACACATATCACACAACTGGTGGTGCCTCTACGGCTGTGCTATGCATCATACGATTTATAAGTCACACCGAAGAGAATAGTTAGCTGTTTGCAATGTGGAGGACTGTGCAAATGTTTACTTTTTATGTATAATTTATATCACATGATTTGACTCAGCACTCCGATGTTTTACACATTAGAGGACGCGCAGAGAAATACATTGATTTTCCCAGGATCACACATTGTGTGCAAGCAGAGATGCCAAGCTTTCAATTGAATTCCCTTGGTTCATACTCAACAATTTAGGAACTAGACCACATCTTCCGCCCTCTCCATGACCACTCACCTTCTCCAAAATTCTGTTCATAAATCTTGCTTGGATTGGCAAACTCATATGCCGCACTCATGGGGTAGGCATGCGGCACGCTCCTGTCTTCCATGCTTCCCTCGGGGGCGACTTTCTTGGGACTTTACCGGGTACCCTTGGTAAGCTCCCTGGGTTTTTCGGTTGCCTGTCTGAGCACAAATGAGTTCGAAGAGGGCTAGACGGCAGATTATAATGTTTTTATATACAGCAAGTTCCAGAGGGAGGGGAGAGTACGCAAGAGACCTACCGAAATAGACTGAAATACACACTGCTGCCTCGCCGTGTTAATCACTGGGATGAAGGCAGTGTCTGTCTCGCGTACCAGTGCGAACAGCTCTGCGCTGTCGGAAAATGAGCCTATATATATAATATATATATATATATATTTTTTTTTTTATTGGGTTTACTTATTTCAACTACACAATCCTAAATAGACAATAGAAACACACTAAATAATGAAAACCAATTGTATTTGCTGTATGCAGCTTCAAACAAGTCACCGTGTAGCCTCTTCAGAGTTCCCTGTTACACGTATGCCTGAGGAAGACATACAAGTAGAGATGTTAAGGTAGGGGAGACCAAGCGCCCCGGAATTGGGCCTCCTCTGTCCCGCTGTCCACAGAGGTTTTTTTCGATTTAAAACCCTGGCCTGGGTTTGTTAATAGCCAACAATTATAAACCAAACTAACATTATTCGTTTTTCAGAATGTTGTCATCTAAGGATGGGCTCAAACCCCAACGTTCTAGGTACCAGCCTTATGCATTAACTGCTTGCCACAGAGACAGGGTGAGCAACTGGTAAATAGCAAGGCATGGAAAGTCACGTGAGAGCAACAGCTCTTTTGTTATATACGTGCTTTAAAAAAAAAAAGTGTGCTATAGTTGAGCTGGGCAACTTTGCACACTAAATACCAATAACAATCAAGTTCACTGTACACATATAACATTAAAATACATTATTCAATCAGTATTATAGTCTATCATGCTTGTTATTTACGTGCTTTTATCAACAGTCAGAAACGCACAACTTGTATGCAGATTCTGTGGGTTTGGGGGGAGGGTAGAAGGTCAGGTTAAGGCGGAGGAAGAGAGTTCTGAGTGAGTTAGTCCCTCTTTTATGTTGTTGGCGTCCGTTTTTTTCTTAATCTTGAACATCTAGCCACCCTATGTTAAGGACTTACATGGATGCGAACCTTTGGCTCATCAGATATTTTGGACTACAACTTCCATCACCACTAGCCAGCTTAGTCAATGGTGAGGAATCATGGGAGCTGTAGTCCAAAATATCTGTAAAGCTGCAGCTTGCAGACCTCAGGACTAGAAGAAGGGTAGTAGGCACAGAAAAGCGCAGTAGGCATCCAAACACAACAGGCCTGATTCACAAAAAGGTTTTACAATTTTGCAATCCCATTGAAAAACGCTTTGTAAATCAGGCCCAAAAAGCCTTTGTGCAAGGGAAATCCCTCTATTAGGCCAACAGATATTCATATTTTGCCCGCTCTCATGTGGCTCATATCACTTCCCCAGTCTATAAGTGTCATTGATACACTAAAATGTGCACAAAACTTCGCTGAAGGGTGGGGAAGCCTGAGGGTCAACTCGCATCATTAAGATGATGGATCAGTGAGGCTTCAGCGGGGGGACTTGGGACGGGTGTTGAACAGAGCCGGGAAATGCTCAATGTGTCTCGTCTGTGATTCTATTCGGTGCAAACCGCTTCAAACCATGAATATCAATTGGCTCAAATCTGCTTAAACCGTCTTGAATCTGAATAATTGACTCCTAATTCCTTCAGTTGTAGTTTTTTCTTTAACAAATAGCCATATTTACTAACAGTGCTGCTATTACTACTAATAACAATAGAAATGCCAGATATGATTGTTAAAGCATAATAATAAGCAGCATTATTATATTAACAATAACAATCATTGTAATTGGCACTTAAGGGGTTAATAAAGGAGAAAACATTAGAAGGTATTGAAAGGCGAAATACCGAAATCACCAAAAAAGGCCTTGGCACTGGGGGGGGGGGGGACCCATGGCAGTTAAAAGGTTAATACATATTTATTATTATTGTTGTTACTATTATTCCTGCTCCTAACAAGCATATATATATATATTCAGTGAAAAAACTTTGTTAAAGGGACGTTATGGTTAAGTTGCTCTACTTAAAACCTATGAAATTCAGTGAAAAAACTTTGTTAAAGGGACGTTATGGTTCCAAGTAAAACCGAAAAACCCCTGAAATTCGCCAGTTATGGTAAGCTAAGCAACCATAACTCGCGCCACCACCGTGCACTGCTAAGACTAACACCCACGACATCAAAGATGACATCACAAATGTCATTGATGACATCACTGATGACATCACATGTGTATGTACTTTTCATGAAATATGTGTACAAGGGATTCTTATTATAATGTTGCGAAAAAAGTGTCAAGGATCATTGCAATAAATATCATACCCCAATTAGTGCATTGAACGATGCATTGATATAAATAGCATTCTATTATGGGGCTCTATCTAGTATACTAAGCTACTCATGCAGAAACATAGCATTGTGTGCAGCGGACAAGATGAAGGTATAATATTCGTAATGTTAATATGTTGAATAATGAAATGATAATTGTTTTCTTAATAGATTTTTGTGTACTGTGAAATATGTAATAAGTAGCTAATAAAACCCATGCATTACATAATTGCATTACTATAGACAAAACACAAAGAGACAAGAATACATACCAATATAGGTATATAAGGGGAAAGTGAAGTTAGCAAAAAAGCACAAGTAGTAGCAGAAACAATTCATAACCTAACTGATTATTTTCATGCAAATAAATGATTGCTGTTTCAAAGCTGCTATTTACCCTATGTATATGTATCACTTGATGTGATTGGACCCTAAGGAAAGTAGTGTGAGTACAATGTATACAAATATGACCATATACAGGGAAAGAACAGCCATAAAAAACAACAGAACTATCAGAAAGTGCTGATAAGTCTATTGATTATCTTTATGCACAAAAAGGATTGCTGAATTTCAAGCTTTTGTCTTCCCCTATGTATATGTTTCATATGATGTGACTGGACTCTAAGGGAATTACTGTAAGAACCTACTTGAAGGATACGTCTACAAATAAAATACATTTTTTAGTTTCTGACTGTTACTGAAGAAAACCATGTGGCCTAGATATGCTTAGCTTACCATAACTGGAGAATTTCAAGGGTTTTTCGGATTTTCTGGGAACCATAACGTCCCTTTAACAAAGTTTTTTCACTGAATTTCATAGGTTTCTAGTAGCGCAACTTAACCATAACGTCCCTTTAACAAAGTTTTTTCACTGAATTTCATAGGTTTTTAGTAGTGCAACTTAACAATAATGACTTTGACTTTATATACATATCATATGGAACTGACTGAATCTCTTCTACTGTACTTGATGTCCGCGAACTCATTTAATGTTCGCGGACATGTTCGAAGAACAGTACCACTACCTAAAAACTCTGGGGGGGTATGTTTGATTGTTATATCATAACATAGGAACATTTAACAAATTCAAAAAGAAGCACACAAACACATTATATGTACTAATACATAAGAAATGCAACCCATATATGTAACACACTAACCATTCATTTAAATGCACTATGTTCTAAAATGGAATATACCACAAGAAAATAAATTGGCTTCCAACATAATTACCTCACAAACACGACAGAACTGAGAACAAGAGCAGACCCACTGAGTACTGTAAGGGGATTCAATTCAACACTACAGCTAAATCAACGCCTAGTCTATAATACTGAATGAAAACCCTTATTGATATATCTTTAGGTCCAGTTCATGCGTTCTGGATGACTACCCCTATATAACACCCCTCTCTTGGAATCCCCCTGACCCCACTGAGCCAAGAAGTAGTTCTGTTTTGCAAGTTAAAAGGTTTATTTGATAATTTACAATATATATATACCACACTTTATAATAAATTAATAATTGAATATCACACTTAATCTGATATGATAAATATTAACAACGGAGAATCTGGCACTAACACACTTCTTATAATCACTAATGAGTTGACATGAAATGGATAAGGTAGCACACTGGTAAATAGGAACAAAAGTATAATGTGGTAGAGGATGCTTTATGTAAGCTCAGGTGGATGCAATATTCAATGAATGCAGTACAGAAAATACTCAATATGATTTCAACCAAACAATGTAATCACTTTTCTCTGGCAATCCCCTCCCCCCCTTGATGCAAGGCAAGGAAATGGAAGGAAAACACACAGTTCTCAGAAATGCAATCAAATGTGATTCAGTTCACCCCAGCAAGCTTAGACTACAGAAGTTTGAAAACACAGGCCCAAATTGCTTTGATATGTGCTGGCAATGAATTAAAAAGTATGCTAAAATACTTTTAATTCCCTTTCAGAGGTTCAGGGTGATTGGTATCTAGTTAATATTAGTCCAGGCTCCCTCTTGCAATGATGCAGGGATAGTTAGCAGGTTAAACGAATTTCTGGCAAATGGAAGGCAAGCAGCAGCTGTTTTTTTACACGAGGAGAAATTTGCAAATCGCGGCAAAATTTGCGGATGCGCCGAGCGCTATTACAGAGGAACCACAAGGACTATGTCTATCGTTTTAGGGTCCTAGGAAAGCCTAGGATCTCAGCTTCCAAATAAAAGTTACTGCAAGTCTCTAGCACAAAGGTTGCGGAGATATGAGCGATTAAATAAAGGTCGTTTTTCAGATTTGAAATTTTAAAGTTCCAAAAGACAAGTGCAGCTTGCAACTAGGAAATGACAAGTGACAGCTTTACAAATGACAGGTGACAGTTAGGAGGCAGTTCTACTTAGATTAAATAGATTGAATTATATTATTTTAACTAAGAGATTGGTTCTGCACAGTTTTGCTATGTACTCACACTATATTCTTGAGTGAAATGGGCCTCGCCATGGATCTGGTCAGGTTTTAAACTGGCTCTGGTCTCTCTCTTCACAGTGATCTGGGTCAGCTCTCTCTGGTTCTCTGGTCTGGGTCTCTAGTTCTGGATAGATTGAAGTCTCTAGTTTGGCTCTCTGGAGGTTTGATGGAGGTAAAGTATGGATTTTTCCGGCAGAGCGTCCCGCTGCAGATGGAATTGAAGGTCCCTATCTGTCCTGTCTGTCTGCTTTTATGTGTTTAGAATGTGGGTGTGTTCTAGCATCACTGACCCTACCTCTCTCTCAGCTTCTAATTGGTCAAACTTCCATTTATCATTTGATTGGGGAATGAACTGTGAGTCAGAGGGATGTCATTTTATGGCTTGCAGATAGGACACTCCTCTGTCAGATTGCACATATTCTATATTTGATAATAAAAGACATATTTCACAGTTACACAGTTGCTTGAAATTACATATACATGGTGTGGCTTAATTTAGCCATGTCTCTGTCCAAATCTGCTGTTTCTAAGAGCTTGCATTCAGAAATGGCACATAATTGACTTTTTAACTGATTTTTCACTTTCTGACATTGACCCAACTTTACATACATGTGTGCAGGGAGTATGGACATTAACTGATGAAGTTTCAGATTTTTAACATGCATACATTTAGAGTAATATCCACTTTTCCGCTAAAACCCCCCTGAACACGCCACCGGGTCGAAAAACCTCTTAAAATGTGGGCAGAAAAATCACAAGAATTATGGTATCATTTATAAAATTTTCACATGTCCGCTCTATGAATGATCCATCTTTTTAAAGTTATGTTCTGGCTCCAAAGGAGTGTGGTTTCCTCTCAGCAGAAGGTAGAAATACTGGTTTTTCCAGTTCTGCCAAGCCAGCTTGCTCTCACAGGCAGTGCTCCTCCCCTTTCCTCAGGAGGAAGCCACTTTTTACGACCATTTACGACTCCTGCCAATAAAACCTTTGCCTGAGCCAGGACAGGGCTTTGTTCACTTTCCTGCAGAGCACAGGTAATTCAATTATCAGATAGATGGCATATCCTTAGTGTGGCCAGCAAAAAGGCAGATGGCCTGGGAACACAGCTGTGACTCAAGTTTCACTCCTGATGGGGGTAGTTGCCAGGCAAATTGGAATCTCTTTAAGCTGTCATTTCTGTTCCCCAGTTTCTGCATTCAAATAAAACTAAACATTTTCACATATGCAGCTAGAAGGCTGATTCTAAGTTTAAAACTATGACATTTAAACAATTGCAAAGGCATGTGACACCAAACATAGGTCACTCATTTAATCTAAACATTTTCGATTTTAGTGTCTTTAAATCCAGTGCAACTTAAACTGCTGTCTCCATAGCAGTTTTGTTATAAGCATTGTTTTGGGCTCTTCATTTCCCAGATTTTGTAGGCACACAACACTCCATTCTACCAAATGTCTGCTGGTGTCCAGTGAGTTTTTAGATGTGTTGCAATGTTTAAAATAGACACTTTGGCTTGCCTTCAGAGAAACACAGGGTGGTTTTAAACTGCCGGCTTTTGGATAGTGGTGAGTACTGGTACTGCACCCATTTTTGGGATTTAAGAAAATGAATTCCCAACAATTCTAGGTTGCATTTGGCAATCAGCATTGCCATTCCCAATGGTTTCAGACTACTGTGCGGGTAGTCCAATGGTGGTTTTAAAGCGCTTTGAAGCTAACCGGCGCTACTGTTTTTCCTTTGGCAACCCATTTCCCTCATGGCAACCCGGCCTTTCATTCTCGCACTGGTGGGTGGCAAGTGAGGCAACCATTTTGGTGTGCGCACAAACTGCGCAGCTTTCCTGGATTTCGGCGCACATGTGGGTTTTCCGCCATCTTGAATTTTCTAAGCCCACAGCACCAAATGTTGTGGCATGATAGCTTAAACGTGGGTCAGGACACCCAACAGTACATAGGACATATCTTACCTGAAATAGTAAGTGTACTTAATTTTATTCAAATATTTATAAACTTTCTGTATTAGATAAAAAAAATATATTATCTTTTTTCTTTTTCTCTCACAGAAAGGTCTAGTACTCTGGAATGGCTAGAGGAGCAATTCCCACATGAAGAAATGTCACAAGATAGTGAAACTAATGGTAAACACTTTATAATATAAACCATTCAATTATTATTTTGTATACATTTAACATATATATATATTTTTGTACAGAGCATACCAAAACAGAAAATACTTCAGAAAAACATGTTATGGATAACACTTTTCACAGTATAGAAGAAAAAATGGATTTATTGTTGACTAATTTTAATAATTTGAAAACTTTTGTGGAAGATCATTTTAAACCAAAAACCTCGTACCATTGCCCCACATGTACTTGACCCTCCTCACCATATCCCAGTCAATTATCCCCAAACCCTCTTCATAACCCAAAACGTTCTGATGAGACTTCCATCCCTTCTTCACCTAATAACAATCATGTTGAAACCCCTAATTCTCCTGTTTTTGTTTCTGTTTCTGCCTCTCCTTCTCTGTCATAAATTATTAATATATGTTAAATAAAGTTTAATATTTATATTGTGTTGTAAATAGTTTCATTTTTTTTTTAAAACAATGTAGGTGTCCGCGGACAGTGCAGGTGTTCTGAAATGTTCGTAAATAAACGAAAATGGAGGTGTCCTGAAGAACACTATACCTGTTCGTACTGTTCGCTAGCAAGATGAAACTATTCTAAGAACACACGCGGTGTCCTGAAAAGTTCGTAAAAAAAAATAAAATTAAAGTGTCCTAAAGAACACTATATCTGTCCGTAGTGTTCGCTATCAAGTTTAAACTCTTCTAAGAACACAATTGGTGTCCTGAAATGTTTGTACGTAAACGAAAATGGAGGTGTCCTGAAGAACACTATACCTGTTCGTAGTGTTTGCTAGCAAGTTCAAACTGTTCTAAGAACACACGCAGTGCCCTGAATTGTTCGTAATTGAACGAAAATGGAGGTGTCTTAAAGAACGCTATACCTGTCCATACTATTCGCTAGCAAGTTGAAAATGTTCTAAGAACACAATTGGTGTCCTGAAATGTTTGTACATAAACGAAATTGAACGTGTTCTGAAGAACACTATATCTGTCCTTACTGTTCGCTAGCAAGTTTAAACTGTTCTAAGAACACACGCAGTGTCCTGAAATGTTGATTTCACGTGCGACGCAATTTTAATTAGTTCAGGACCCGAACAGTGTCCGTAGAACATCAACGCGCATGCGCTAGCCAATCTCTGTGCATTTGGTGTCCTGCGGACATGCGCTTCCTTCGCGGACTTGTTCGCGAACGGATCATATGACCGCGCCCACGCTGATCGCGTGTTCTGAATGCGGACACTGTTCGGGTCCCCGAACAAATTAAAAGTACATTTTCAATTAATCCATAATATTTTTCAATAAAATCTCACCATGGCACAAGTCCCACATAGTAATCCTGGGTTTCTACATACCTTTTGAAACTTTTCAAACTTTTTTTGTGTTTGATCTGTCCGCGGACAGCGCGCATGTCCGCGGACCGCGCACAAGCACCCCTATAAAAGACCACGCCCTAGAGCTTATTCTCATTGTGTTTCTGGCTGTTCTTCGAAACACAGCAATTTTTGCTGCCACCTGCAGATTTCCATCGCATCTTTGATGGCATCCCTGGCTGCTGAACTGCCACCTGGTGCTGCACCTTCTTCAGCACCACCCCCACCGCCTCCACCGCCACCACCTCCCCAAGGGCCTGAAGAGGGGAACAGGAGTGAGGATGCGGAGGAGGAAGAAGAGGATGATGAGAATGAGTTAGAGGAAAACCCTACTACCGGCACTAGGCGTGAGTCTTGGGTGTGGCGGTTATTTACCATGCATGGGAATGTTCCTAAGGCTCGTGCGAACCGTGTTACCTGCAATGAGTGCAAAATGATACTCAGTCGCGGGAAGCACGGTAAGTACAGCTTTGGGACCACGACTATGAAGCGACACCTGAGGTCATTTCACTCTGGGGCTATTCGCAGGGTTGTACCTTGCGAAGAACGTAGCAGGTTGATTTCCTCTACTTCATCCTCTGTTTCGGATCCTGTCACCACAAGGATCACCTCTGTGGGACAGCGTCTTCCTCAAGCTGCCTCACAGGCCATACAGAATGCTGATGACCCTTACCTTTTGGGTCACAGTTGTATGTATGTACTGTGACACAGTAGTCTGCAGGGGGGAGCAACTTCGTAGTGCTTTTGAGACTATCGTCTCAGAGCACGAGAAGATCTGCTCACTACCCAAATAAAACCCACTCTACATCTTCCTCTGTCAGCTCGCCCTTTCTTATCCCTGTGGTTGGTGTCCCCCCCTTTACCTTCCTTTCCCCTCCTCTCCTAGTGTGTCATGTATAAAAAACCAAAAAAAATACAAAATATCAAAAATCAAAAAGAAAATATGGCTCTTTTCGGAGCCGCCTTTCACAGTTAAAAAATAGACGTGAAAATAAATGAAGCAGGGAACAGTTCGCAAACATTTAAAAAATTGGGTTGCTACCCCATTACAAACATTGCAATTTTCTCTGGGAGGAAGTGGTGGCTCTGAAAAGAGCCTTTGGGAGGTGTTTGTAAGTCAAAAATTATAAAAGCTTAACACCTACTTCAAAATGGATGTTGTAATTCCAAAAAAGGTCGCAATGCATTTTGTACATTTCTCAGAAAAATCTGATTGCCACCATAAGTAAGATGGACTCCATCTTTGCGAAAAAATGTTTGTACTACGAAACAGAATATTTTCATTGTGAAAAGAAGACATGCCAAAATCTTTTAGAAAGGCACAACCAGCTTTATTAACATTGCGCCTTGCTTTTCCATTTGTGGACCAAATGAAGAAGAATGAAGCCACATTTCTCTCTGCGCAATCTGGGAAAATATCACTTGAGAATTAGGAAAAATGTCCATAACCTTCCCAAGTCCTTCTTTCATAGCAAATTGCAAAAGAATTCCAGCCACATGTCCTAAACTGTTCCCTCCACAATGAATTACAATTATGTCTGGATGTTGCTCTGTCTCCAAAGTAGCACAGAGAGGTAGCAAGTCCAACCACTTCATTCCACGTACTCCATGCCAGTGTACTTCCACATGTGGGAATCCAAGATCTACAGCTACTCCACAGCTTTCTGCATGCACCATCAACCAATATATCCATGAATCTCCCAAAATCCATACAATCTTTTTCCTAAAATACACAGACATAGCTATCTGTTGTTCTCTCAGCAAAAACAGTATATGAGAAACTCTCTTCTGGCACAACACACTCACTAAACTTTCCTGACCAATCCCTTTTAGTACTCATTCTCATTTGCATGACGTCTGAACCCAAAAATCCCCGGATGTAACTCCCGATGTCCGCGGACTACCGCCATGTCTGCGGACATATCGTAACATGAACAGCCCTTCTACCATTTCCACTTCACTCTCTCTGCCATTCCCTCATTGGATGTACCTCAAAAATCACCTGACCATGCACCAATCACATTCAAGACCTCTACATCTAACTGCATCATCATAGATCAGCTCTGCAAATGTACTGTGAATCTATCTGAGTACAAGTGTCATATCATTGGCAAGCACCATCTACCGGAAATATTGTACAAGTCTCCAAGATTTCTACTTGCAGCTCCATGCATATCCATATGCATGAACACAAACTTCAGGTATGCATATTTTCTGTACAGTAGATAAACACATTTTCAAACAGACTTTTAGCTTGTGTAATCTGTAAAATGAATTTACTGTATTTTTTTCAATTTCCTAAAATCAACTATCACTTATAAACCTTTATACTATTTACTTTCTTTATACACACACACTCAAATCATGTTAAACTAACATTTTTTAAATGAAATATATAGACTACATATATTCAAACAAAATTGCATGCAAGCACAATCTATGTTTAAATCTTTAAAAAAAATACTTATACAATTTCATATTTTTTTGTTTTTATTTATTTATTTACTTAATTACTTTAATTTAGACATGACATTGAGGCGCTATTACCTAGAACAGCTTAGTTACAGAAATAGTGGTATTCACTGGTATATTATAAATTTCACAAGACATAGTAAAGATATTTTTTTGCTACAGTTAGTCATTCAATACAATTTGTTCATTAAGAACATATCATATGTACTGAACTAATGCAATATATCTTATGTAAATAAATTAGTTTAATGGTTTTAAAGAAGGCACTGAGGATTTCAATTAAAAAAATCAATATCTAAATTAAAAACAGCGCTATGTACAAACAAAGTTACTAATTTGAAGCTTTTACAATTGCAGTGAAGACCAGTCTCCTGAAAAGAAGCAGCCGAATTCGAAGAACAAAGAAGAACTAAGAAGTTACCTGTTAATTTAAGAAAAAAAGTAAGTAGAATATCACCATAATATTTGTATTATTACTCAAACATACTATAACGTTAATACAAGCTATTTCTGTGCCTAAAAATAGAGATTGTGTACCATTTTGTCCAAAAATCTCCATGTCTTAAACAGCGATTTACAGCCAGAATGGCCCACAAATTCCTATTTTTGGGCACACAAATTACCCAACTGAACCGCTACAATTTTCATATTATAGAACAAACAACTGTTTTAATTGTATACATTAGATTTACTATTTGTACTTTTCCACACCACTAGCTTACTTTTTTTGTCATCTGAACTCGAGTTTAGTAACACATAAATTCAAGAATACCTATCCCTACTAGTTGTAGTTCCCAATGCACAATCACACACCATTACATACATCTTTATCATCTTACTCAAACACTCATGCACACAGCACACATACATTCCAGAACACCCCAACCCATATCTTCTTTATTTTTTTCAACAGACCCTAAAGAATGCCTACCAAAAGTCAAGTCCGTAGAAAGCAACGCAAAAGTAGAACAAATGAAAATAAAAGTGTCCAACATAAGCATCCATCTCTAGCAGAATTTGTAAAAAAAATGTTGAAACAAAACAGCTAATACAGTCATTTAGTGAAACACAAGAAGTTTCAAGTACAAAAACTTTGCCTCCTCTATCAAAATGTAAAACAAACCAAAAAACAATTAACAGAAAATCAGCTATCCCTACAGATAAAACTACTTCTTCAAATTTTAATATAGTGCAAAGTAAGCATACCAAGAAAAGTATTTTAGCCAAAATGTACCGTCACAAAGTCCTTCAAAATCTTATAAAAACAGGAGAGAAATCAGGTTCAATGCTTAAAACCTATCATAGGAAATTAATCTTAGAAGCGCTGATGGACAGTGCAATTCTTCTCAAAAGAAAGTTATTTATTTTACTGTTAAACAAAATGAAACCACTAACAAAACTAATAACTAAATTACAAAAAAGACTGAAATGTCAACAGAAATGTCAACAGAAAGAACTTCTTAAGTATCTGCGGAGGTGAATGGAATCACACTACGAGCACAGAACCATATTTTAATGAAGAAGCGCACAAACAAAAGCAAACAAATACAATTGCCATACATAGCAGTGGTCGAGGTTATGAAAAAGTGAATAATACCATAATGGAACAAGAAGTACTCCTTACAAAAATATGCCCTGAAAACCTAGAATTACCCCTCCATTCAACTGAATCAGAATGTCTAGTGTACAAATGGCCATGCACGTCAATGTGTAACATTCCCAAAAAATGTTTCAAATCTTTACGCCAATTCCTCAATAAATATGTAAAAAGCAAAGACAAAATCAAAATTAAATTGCTGCAAAATATGGATACCTGTCCAGTGCGCAAGTACACAGGACTACAAGGACATTCATTGGCCTGCATTACAGGACCTACTTGTAAAACCACTTTCCATGATATCAAAAGGATATCAACACATCATTCAACAATAAGAAATCTAGTCTATAAACTGTACTATGCTAAAAGTCCTGCTTGAGCACTATCAAAGTTAAATAACATCCTTCTACATGGTACAGCAAAAGACCTACTTGAAGAAATTCACTATATCCAGAAAACATATTTTGGAAGTGAAAGCCATTTACAGAATGAAATAGCTTTAAACCAATTAAGCAACAATTCTACACATGGCAACCTTTTGCTAAACACATACAAAAAAGAAATACTAAAATTTAAAAGTACATCAGCTGAAGTACCAAACCATGTATGTGTATGTTGCCGTAGAACTTTTTATAAAAGTAACACAAAAACCGTAGACCTATCATACAAAATAGAAGACAATGAAGATTCTAAATGGTTTGAATTAGCTCTCTACCTAGTAGCAGAAAACAAATACGAAATAACTGAGCCCTTAATACTTTGCAGTTACTGCACTACAAAACTTGACAACAACCAAACTCCTTCACGTGCTATCACAAATAATTTGGAATTATACCCAGTACCAAAACCCCTACAACAACATATGAGAGCATCATAATTCAAACAGTACACCCATTTCAAGCAATAATACGCCTTCAACCAAAAACAGCAAAATTACCTCCCTCTGAATTGGCAAAAGGCATTTGTGGAAAAGTAGTTTATTTACCATTAGATCTAAAAGAAAATGTGCATACTCTAGGAGTGCAACGTCCAATGCAGCAATCTTTAATTATCTTAGTAAATGGAGTACCTACAAAAGACAAAAAAATATGGCAACAGCTGGTAGATTTATATAAAGTTAGACAAGCCTTCCAATATCTTAAAGAGAATAATGAATATTACAAAGAAATTAATATTGAAGAAAACTTGAAAGATACAACTGAAATAATTCAAGAAACACAAGAAGCTGGTCAATTTGAGCTACTAGATCCTGCTACAATATCAAATACTTTAGACCATTATACAATTCATCCTTTGCACTGTAATGACACCGTAGAAGATGTACTGGAAACTTACCAAATGCGTCAAACAAAAGGATCGCCAATCAGCATATGGGAAAAAAGTAGAAGCACGTGCTTTTCCTCTACTCTTTCCTACTGGCAAAGGAGGAAGGTATGATGATAGACCTATTCAAATATCAGCTTCAGAATACTGCTCATTACGGATGTATTCTGAAGATCCCAGATTTAGACAAAATGTGGAATACATATTCCACCTACTCTTTGAAAGTGAACTAGCAACTCTATGTTACGGAGTTGCACACATATTAAAATCAGGATCACACTTTCAAAATATGACAGCTACACAATTATTAGAAAAAGTGCAACAAAAGGATGAGGTTTTACAATCAAATATTACAAATCTATTAGCAAATATGCGTGGTACTAAAGAGTACTGGTTTCGACGTCATGGAGATGTACGTTGTATGATCAGAAACCTTGGCCCACCCACTTGGTTTGTTACATTAAGTTGTGCAGAGTATGCATGGGAAGATTTACATGATTTCCTACACATATCAAATAAAAACAAACCAAACATAGATATACTAACACCTGGAGAACTTTGTTCTTTGGATCCTGTTAATGTTTCAAGATATTTTCACCATCGCTTCATTGCTATGCTACATTTTATTTGTAATAAAACTGTTCCTCCCCTTGAAGAAGTGCAACACTTCTTTTGGAGAAAAGAATACCAAGCCAGAGGAGCACCACTTATCCACATGCTTTTATGGATTAAAGATGCTCCTAAATTTGGTTAAGACAGTGATGCCACTGTTTTACAGTTTATTGAAAAATATGTCACTTGTGAAATTCCATCAGAAGCCACAAATAGTGATCTTCATGCACACATTTTACAATTTCAAATACACAAATGTGGAAAATATTGTCGTCGCAAATACAAAAACAAAGGGAAATACTACACCAAATGCTGATTTGGTTTCCCTAGACCAGTTACAAATACAGGTCAAGTGAACAACCTCGTGTCTTCAGTTAGACATAGTGTTAAAGGTAAGTCACCTAAAAATACATATTACATAAAAAGAAAAGAAGAAGAAAAATATATCAATGATTATAATGCAATCATTGCCCACTTATGGAATGCAAACATAGATGTGCAGTACATTGCAGACAATTCTACTGCAGTTGCATGATATGTCACTGCATACTTAACTAAAGCAGAAAAGACAGAGCTCCAAGACCTCTGGAATGACCTGTCACCAGATAAAACAGTATCTCATAATTTATACAGCCTGGGCATAAAAATGCTCACCCATAGAGAATGTGGATCATATGAAGCAGCTGATCGTTTAACTGGTACTGCATTGTATGGTAAATCTGAAAATATAGTATGGCTAAGTCTTGGTCCAGCTAAATCTAGAAAAAGAGTTCTAAAATCATATGAAGATATAGAAACAATAGCCAAACATGATCCCAACAGCCAAGACATTTTAAAAAACAATTTATTGGACACATACTACCCAAACAGAAGTAATACTTTGGAAAACATGTGTCTATACCACATAGCCCAAAACTACACATACAAAAATAATATGAAACCTGATGAAAAAAAGGTAAATATAGAGTGACAAACTGTGAAGGCAGCTCAGTTAAACTCACTAAACCAAATTTAATTAATCATATCAAATTGTCATTAAAGACTCCTCAACATAAAGAAGTATATTACATGTCCCTGCTACAACTCTTCAAACCATGGAGAAAAGAAGAACAATTACTAAATAACTATACTCATCTGAGGATGCTTTCAAAGCAAATGAAAGCACTATAACTGATGTAAATTTTACACAGTACAAAACAATGTTGCACAATGAACAGCAACACGAAGAAGAACTCCAAGCCCAACTAGATAAGGACACTCCTGACAGTAGTCAACCTTCTGTAACAGGAAGCCAAGAACCACTGGGAGAACCACTAATAATAAATGAGGCAGAATTAGCTATGATAGAAGTAGAAAACACCATGTGTCAGTATGAAGATAAAGCAGACTTAACTATACTACAATCAAAACTAAACAATGAGCAAAGTAGGATTTTTCAAGAAGTAACAAAACAAATTGCACATGGTGTAAAACATGAACATAAAGAATGTTCCTGCCATATTTATAAACCTATACTACTGTACGTCAGTGGTGAAGCTGGTTCTGGCAAAACATTCCTAATCAAAATCATTAGTAAGTTCCTTCAACAATTGATAAACAACAAACTGTCAGCTGTTGTCACTGCCCCCACAGGTTTAGCTGCCTACAACATAGGTGGTGTTACATTACACTGATTACTACTATTACCAGTACAACACCAGAACAAATTAGACTATTACAAACTTTCTGCAGAAGCTGCAATGGAATTACGCAGAGTATTGAAACAAATGAAAATGCTACTAATAGATGAAGTGAGCATGGTCTCCAACCTGATGTTAGCTTTGATTCACCTCAGATTACAAGAAGTACTCAAAACAGACTATGAAGAGCTCTTTGCAGGAAAACACAATATTGTTTTTGGAGATCTGCTTCAATTAACACCAGTAAAAGGTGAGCCCATTTTTAAGACATTAGGACACAAACTCTGCCGTAAAACTGTTGGCAGCATTGGAAATGTCAACCTTTGGCAACATTTCCAATACAGAGAATTAACAGAAAACATGCAGCAATCTGCAGATCTCACTTATGTCAACATTTTAAAAAGTATCACAGTTGGTATACTTTCTAAAGAAGCAGAAGCAATATTGAAAACCTGGCACATTAATGCACTTTATGGTGATAATGCATGTGCTACAGATGTTATGGAACAATTAGCCCACAAAAATGTCAATTGTATGGCCTCAATGCCAACTCTTGCAAGCTGTTTCAAATTCAATGAAATCATGCTAAGTAAAGAAATGCAACCAATCATGGAAATTAGCGCCACAGACAAACTAGATGTACATGGTATGACACTACCCATGTGTGACCAAGCCACAACAAGACTAAATAGTTTAGAAAAATCAATCTCAAACACAGCAGGCTTAGAAAAGATATTAAAATTATCCTTAAATTGCAGAGTAATGCTTAAACGTAACCTTGACGTGGACGAAGGACTAGTTAATGGAGCACTGGGTACAGTTGTTGGCTTTCAAACATACCCACGCGACAACAAAATTCAGTTTGTCAATATACTCTTTGACAAACTTTCAGAAGTAAAAAGGATAGGACGCTCAACAGCTAGATTCCTTCTCTTCAAAGATATGTATGTACGCAGAGAACAATTTTCTCTAACTCTTGCATACGCAGTGACGATTCATAAATCACAAGGTCTTACCCTAGACAAAGCAATGATAGATATTGGTAACACAGTCTTTAAAGAAGGCATGAGCTATGTAACACTATCACGCTTACGTACACTTGACGGTCTATTTCTAATCAACTTTGATGCAAGTAAAATAAACGCTGATATTCCTTGCATTTCAGAATACAATAGACTTCGCTCACTATACAGTACCCACCTAAACACATATTCTGTTCCACAAAAAGTAAAACGTTATCAAAGAAAAATAAATCAAACAGAAATGCAACAGGATGTCACTGCAAATCCTCCAAAGAGAGTAAAAGAAACTAATACTTCATCAAGTACCACAAGCAAAAAAGAATCAATTAGGGAAAGTAAACCAGGTACTTCTTTAAAGAAGGAAGACAAACTCAAAAAAAAGCAGTTAGATACAGAACTACCTGGACCATTTAAATTCTCAAATATAGTTGGTGTAAGTTGCTACGCAAATGTAGCAATGAATATTCTATTTCAATTACCACCAATTGTTGACAACATTTACTTACACAGTACAGACCCATTGTGTTTGCAAATGTTAGTACTTCACAGAAATGCAGCAAACAATCCTGACAACACGTTTAGTGTTTATGCAATAAGACAACAATTGGACTACTGTGCTGGAATGGTGAAATTCACTATAAACTCACAGGAAGATCCACAAGAATGTCTAATGTACTTACTACAAGTACTGGAAAACAAAAACATACCTATACATGAAATCTTTCGGATTTCATACATGTGGAAACATACATGCACTCTCTGCAACAATGTGACACAAGAAGAAATCCCCAATGAACGCTTCATATATATCAATACCAAATTGTGAATCCATTCCATTTCAGCAACTTGTACAAAATGCAAACCATGGTAGATTATGCTCTACCTGCAATTCAGATAATTGCTCCACGTTAGTAATACAAACACATAGTAAATACATAATACTAATGCTTCTACGTTACAATGCAGATGGTACCAAAAACAAGTGCAAGCTGACTGGATTCACACATGGTCAAATAACACTTGGTAAGAAAACCTTCACAACAATAGGTATAATCTACCACGCAGGAGCCACAACCAATTCAGGGCACTACACTGCATATATAAAAAAGAAATGTGGATGGTTTGAATGTAATGATAGTACCATTACTCTAAAGCAGAGATTACCAGGAAATCTTTCAAACGCTTATTTGATGTTCTTAAAACCAAAATTTGATAACTAAACTGTATTTAAACCCTAAGTAAACTTGTGTTAAAAAAATATAAACTGTTAGAATACTCCAAAAGCTATCTAACTGCTCAAAGATTCTACAACAACTAATCAGATAAATGAATACCACTAAATTAGACCAAAAAATACACAGTTAGAATACGCCAATTGGTATCTAACTGTCCCAAAATTTAACAATATCCAAATAGATAAATCAATACCACTAAAATATATTAAGAAAATAGACAGTTAGAATACGCCAATTTGTATCTAACTGCTCCAATATTTTATAATATCAAAACAAATAAATAATATGTTACTGCTCCAAAAAAATACAACAAGCCAAAGTATAAAGCATTAGCCAGAAACAACAAGTGAACACTGAAAACAAACAAACAAATAAACTGTAGCATAACAGAAAAAGGTTTTTTTTTAATCCAACATGGATTTTTCTTTCTCCCACAGACCCAATGATTTTAGCAACAAATACAGAAACTGAGCAAATTGCACAGTACTCTGATTTGTAATCTACTAAATATGAGGGTCCAAAAAAAAGTATATTGATCATACAATGTAATAAGTCATTACAAAATACTAATACTAACATGCTCTTTTCTTTTATCACAGAAATTAACAAGAAATACATGTACTCCGGTTACTAGACCAAACAGTAAGTATACAATAATAAGGAGGACCATGGCAGCATATCACATCCATAGTATCTAATACCTTTGTTCCTTATACATTTGTTTTTCACCCAAAGTTATAAGCAAATATGAATGTGATATGTTGCGGTGGTTGTTGCCAGGGCATAGAGTCTTGGGTGCATGGCCAAATGGACATGCACCCAAGACTCTATGCCCTGGCAACAACCACCGCAGCATATCACATCCATAGAGTCAAACATTTCAACTATGGTTTATGGAAACCTTTAATGTCTGCGGACATTATGAGTGTTCTTAGAACACTTTCAACTTGCCAGCGAACAATACGGACAGCGTTTTCAGGACACCCCCTACGAACATTTCAGAACAACGCGATAGTTCTTAGAACACTTTCAACTTGACAACGAACAATACGGACAGTGTCCTCAGAACACCCCCATTTCGTTTATTTGCGAACATTTCAGGACACCATGAGTGTTCTAAGAACACATTCAACTTGACAGAGAACAATACGAACAGCATCTTCAGGACACCCCCTACGAACATTTCAGAACAACGCAAGAGTTCTTAGAACACATTCAACTTGACAGAGAACAATACGGACAGCGTCCTCAGGACACCCCCATTTTGTTTATTTGCGAACATTTCAGGACACTGCGAGTGTTCTTAGAACGCATTCAACTTGCCAGCTAACAATACGGACTACGCCTTCAGGACACCCCCTACGAACATTGCAGGACACCGCGAGTGTTCTTAGAAACGTCTTCAGAACACCACCATTTTGTTTATTTGCGAACATTTCAGGACACCGCGAGTGTTCTTAGAACACACTCAACTTGACAGAGAACAATACGGACAGCGTCCTCAGGACACCCCCTACGAACATTCCCCGGACACCGCGAGTGGTCTTAGAAGCGTCTTCAGAACACTACCATCTTGTTTATTTGCGAACATTTCAGGACACCGGGAGTGTTCTTAGAACACATTCAACTTGACAGAGAACAATACGGACAGCGTCCTCAGGACACCCCCATTTTGTTTATTTGCGAACATTTCAGGACATTGTGAGTGTTCTTAGAACACATTCAACTTGCCAGCGAACAATACGGACTATGCCTTCAGGACACCCCCAAAGAACATTCCAGGACACCGCGAGTGTTCTTAGAAACGTCTTCAGAACACCCCCATTTTGTTTATTTGCGAACATTTCAGGACACCGCAAGTGTTCTTAGAACACATTCAACTTGATAGAGGACAATACGGACAGCGTCCTCAGGACACCCCCTACGAACATTCCCCGGACACCGCGAGTGTTCTTAGAAGCATCTTCAGAACACCACCATCTTGTTTATTTGCGAACATTTCAGGACACCGGGAGTGTTCTTAGAACACGTTCAACTTGACAGAGAACAATACGGACTGCGTCCTCAGGACACCCCCATTTTGTTTATTTGCGAACATTTCAGGACACCACAAGTGTTCTTAGAACACATTCAACTTGTCAGCCACAACCCCCATTCATATTTGCGAACATTTCAGGACACAGCGAGTGTTCGACAACGTCTTCAGAACTCCCCCATTTTGTGTATTTGCGAACATTTCAGGACACTGCGAGTGTTCTTAGAACAGTTTCAGTTTGCTTGCGAACAAAACGGACACATATTGAGTCCTCAGAACACCCCCATTCAGTTTATTTAGAACATTTCAGAACACCCATGATGTCCGCAGACAAATCGAACACTAAAAGAACGTCTAACACATAAAAAGACACAACTTTCATCCTATCTCATACACTCCCACCCTCCCCAAACATTCCTACATACCAACACACTCTACTAAATACAAATTTTGAACAAAGTTTCACCGCGCTGTCCGCGGACGACCGCGAATCCAAGATGGCGGGCGCTACCGAAAATCTGACGCGCATCACGCTCCACGCCGTCCAATCAGCGAACACGTTGCATGTCCGCGAACATCACGCAAGCAGATTGGCCTATCAGCACACTGTCCGCGGAGCGAACAGGGAAGTGTGTCCGCGGACTGAACACAGATATCACTAATTTTTTTAGACCTACTTTTTGGTCATTTTAAAAAAAACTACTGAACGGATTTTCACCAAATTTGCAAAAGCACGCTATCGGGACCAAGCCGCTGCTCCTGGTCTGAATTTGGTGAAAATCCGTCCAGCGGTTAGGGCTGTAGACGCGAGCAAAATGTTTTTCCCATTCAGTCTATGGGAAAAAAAAAAGTTTTGGGACCCCCCTATAACTTTGCCCCCCTTGGACGAATCCTCACCAAAGTTTGCAAAAAAATTCAGAGTGACCCAAATACTTTTTTTTGCAAAGTTTGGTGAGGATTCGTCCAGGGAGAGCGAAGTTATAAGCCACCCAGAATGTGCTCTTCCTATGGAAACACCAACTTAACCATAACTACATGGCCACTACCGTGGCCATGTAATATATATATATATATGTATATATATATGTATATATATATATATATATATATATATATATATATATATATATATATATATATATATATATATATATATATATATATATATGTAATTTAAGTGGTCTCATTGACAGCCTTTTTGCCACTTTTGGTGGACTGGCTGCAAGTGGCTCTTTAAAAAAAAAAAGGCAGGGATTGTTAGCGAGGTAGTGGAAGAGGCAGATGTGAAAACACTGGTGTTGATGGGTACGGTTGGCGGTGCCTGGTTCCTGTGTGCCCATCTTCTTTCTATGGGTTTGGTGGAGAGACTTGGGAGAATGTTATCCATAGGGGAGAACCCAAGATGTGATGGGCTTCAGCGCTTTGGATCCGTTTAGCCGATGATGTCGGGCGGGGCAGCGGGGGTGCTAGGGCTGAAGAGAAGAGCTTAGTTGTGGTTCGTTCGTGTTGATGTACTAATGGCTTGGCATGTGGTGGCCGTTCATGGGTGGTATGTGTGTGTAGCATGAGGTGGTAGGAGATCTTGGAGTGGAGATGGCTCATCAGTGGATGAGAGGAGTAGGCCTTACAAGGCAAACCTTCAACCCTGCACTCCTGTCACTTGCCTCTTGCAGAGAAGTCCCATTTCACTATCTCACGTTGGCATGTCTATCTTCCTCACTGTTAACAACGTGATTCAGAATAATAAAAAAAGCTACCACTGGCCTCAATTATGATGGCTTTGCAGTTGTCTGAATCTTAGCTAAAGCGTTGCAATACCCCAAAAGTGCCCACCTCCTGATGAAAAAACAGGAATGCTTGTACTCACAAGGAAAATCCTTGATAGAGGGGAAAACCCAAATCAGGAAACCGCTGCTTTCAGATTCCAAGATGTAGTCTGAAAGTGAAGAACAGTAGAGTTCTTGGTAAGTCAGTGACTGCTCAGGGTGATCCCCACTGTGACCAGGAACCATGCCTGTGAAGAAGCAGGAATGAAAACAGTAAAATAGACCAGAGGCACGAATCTGAGCCGCAAGCTGTTTGCAGAAGTTGGAATGCAGAAATAAAGCAGGTAGGGATGTATACCGCAGAGCTATGCAGGATGAACGCAGCGGGAGAAGGCAAGCAGACAGGTCAGAATTAGAATAGTCTAGAGGAGCAGATGAATGCCTCTGCAGGAAGTCCTGCCCCCATTTTGCCTATATGTTGGAAACCGGAAATTGCGACATGCGCAACGCCAGTGGTGGTGCCTATTCCACGAAGAGCCTTTGAGGCAAGATATCCATTGAGAAGACATTATGTGACGTACCCTCGCAGAGATGACAATCTCTTGGAGGCGGGCCCAGAAGGAGTATGAAGATGAGAAGAAATGGGATGGTGACTTCACAAGAAATGAGCGGAACGCACTGAGACGAATGGTCAAAGAAGAAGATGCATACACCTTATAGAATCTGATGAGGAAGCAAAGAATCGAGAAGACTTTCATGTGCCGAATGAAGATTGCACTTGTGAAGAGCACTGCAGAAAACGCAGGCCATTTTATAACTGTACAGATGCTGTAATGCAAGTAGACTTAGTAACCATAAAGGCTGGCTATACATGGTGAATAGACTGCAGGCGGTGCTGCCATTATATAGAATTCTGGACATCGGTGTCACATATTTAGTAAGGTCAGACCTGTGAAGAAAGAAGGATCAGAGGGCTGTGTGTCACAGTAAGAAAACAGCTGAAGATCGAGGAAAGGCCTGGAATAGCTGTCTGGCCTGGTGTCAAAGGATGGAGCAGCCAAGAACCGGTTATCTATCCTTGAAGAACATTGGACGTGAGAAGCTGAATCAGCCCTTGTTAAGATGCGAGGAAAAAACACCATGAGTGGCAAGTTTATTGATTCAAGACAATTAAATGCTGCAAAAGAGGCCGAAATAAGTAGCACGTGAGTCGAGGATGAAAATAGGAGTGGATGCTCCGACCTGAACTATGATAAGGATGTGCCTATACTCTCAAATGTGCCTTTAATTCTCAGGAGCAGTGATACTTCGCAAGGCCAAGTTCAAAGACAATCTGAATGGCAGAAGGCATGAGCGATGTGGGATGTAGGGTTAATTGGGTGGGGAGACACGGTCAAGTCCACCCACTAGTACCTGGGGTACCAGCTTACATGCTGCTAGTGAGCGGTATGTTCCATCGAAAGGGCCTTATAGTTTGCGAGCCAATAGTGTATTGTGTATCTAGTGACCGATGAGGATGACTTGCACTAGGGGTGGGCCTAAGTTGTCCACCTGACTAAAGAGGTCCAATCACAACCTGATCCCCTAAAGAAAGTATACTTAGATGTTCCCCTTGAACCTATCACAATCCCACATAGGTTTTCTTAGTTTGCCACATAGTATAACGCCACTTATGACCAGTGTTTAGTACTTAAGTGTGTTTTTTATGCAAAATGATTGAGAGTACTCTTGATCAACTGTTGATGTCTGTTGTAACTCCCTGTTTTAGAAAACTTAAAATAAAACAGTCGGAGGAGACAGTTTGCCAAACTTCCTGAGTCGGTCTTATTATTTGGTGTAAGAGTTATTCTGCATTCCCATCCTTGTATGACATGGTACTGATTTAAAAGGGCCCATTTGTGGGTTCAATAGAAAGGCAGCAGCATGCGAGCAAGTCAGCGGTTCCGCTCAGGGCACAGGATTCCAAGGTAGGCAGAAGCGAGACAAGGCAAAGAACAAATGAGCTTGCAAAGGGAAATTCTCAGAACAAACAAGAGCCAGGATTAAGCAGACGCAACGTGAGGAGCTTAACTTTTCTGTCCCTTATGTAATGAATGCTGATGTTCCTGCATCGGAGAGGACTCCACCATCTTGTGGGAACACTAGACCGTTGCATTCAGTTCTAGTGAAAGGCACAGAAGAGCACCATGTTGAAGGATATATCTATCCTTCGAATGGGTAATCATTTCCACTTATGACAGAGAGACCAGGCTGTGTACAGACTCCTGTCTCTCTCAATCTCTCAAATAGATACATTGTACCCTATGTACAAGAAATAAAGGACATGAGAATTGGGAGATGCGGGAGAGGGGGCAGTCTAGAAACTCCACTCTTTACCATAAACTACATGCTAATATTTAAGGGAGGCAAGAACTACTGGTTCAGAGAAAGAACTGCCTGAAATTCACGGACCGCAGGCGCCTCTTTCACCTTCCTAAATATGTTTGTTGACAGTCTGAGCAAAGCCTCAACTCTCTCTCTCTCTCTATCTCTCTAACGTGCTCAGGTGCTGTGCTCAGTGGCCTGTTGGGACTTGTTTCCATCTGGGGATCGCCCGTTGGCAGTAGGACAATGTGTTTGTCAGGCGTTCTTTTGGTCTGGGGCCAGAATCCATGTTTGTTTCCCCAAGAGGTTTACCCTGCTGTCTCTCAGAAGCCTCAAGCTTCACCCTCACAGTGCACCCAACCGGAGGCCAAAAGGAAATTCTCCCCGCCCTCACTGGGCATCACTCAGCAGGTGTTGCAGCAACACCAGAACTACGGTTTCAGAGTGATGCTACAACCAAGCCGGCGGATCTTCACAATGAAATGAGGAGCAGAAAATATAGAAGGTGGAGTATGGATAACTCGAAGATCTCAACTCTAAATGATTATTCTAGATTGAAAGGTGCTCACTTTCCTTGATTACACATTTCGTATTACAGATATCAAGGCACAGTGACATTATGGAGATCTGACATTTCCACTAAGAGCCAGGACTTTGAGCTCCAAGGGCTACTTTGCAATGGACATGGATCACTTGTCGGATGTTGGGATGGCAATCCTGAGAATGGGTGTTAGGGAGGCATTGGAGTAATTGGGTTGTAGATACAAGGGTTTGGCAGGGTGATGCAGCACCTCGGGAGGAGAGAGAGAAGACAGGGCAAGAAGAACGCCACTACGCGGGAAGACAGCAAGGGGCCAAAAGCTAAGGGGAATGCGGAGGATGGCAGAACAGTGCAATAAAAGTTGTATGAGAACCAGTGGTGTGTGGCATAAATACAAGGTCAGAATGGATCAATAAAGGTTTGAAATAGACCAGTGGTGTGTGGTGTTAATGAAATATTATGATACAGCAATGGATGAATGGCAATAGAAGGATTAATGGAAAGGGATAAGGGACTTGGGACAGGGGCTTAGCTATGCAGGAGGTGGAGGAAGGTGGGAAAAGGCTTATCTGAAGCCCTGCAGGAGCGTCTGACCTTCTTCTGTCGGGTGCGTGTTCCAAACCACTCCTTCCCCACAGCAACACAGTTTGGTAAGAATAAACCCTGTGTACTGTACAGTAGGGAGTGGCTGGAATGATGTTCCCCAGTGATGGATGGATAGGTCCCCAGTGATGGTTGTGTAGGCCGAGGCGTAGCTGAGGTGTAGAATCAAGGGGTAAGACAATGGGAGATTACTTATTGCTAATACCTACTTCCCTCTGCTAGTTGCTCACACCTCCTTCCAATCTCCCTCATTTATACCCACTGGTTTTACTGGCTGGCAGGAAGGCTGGCTCACCTCTTGTTTTGTTGATATGAACCCACGTGTGCAAGGTAAGGCACCAAGTCCAAGTCCGTCACTGGCGATGAGCAGTCCAGTCCAGCTGAGACTTGCGTGGTCCTGGGGCAAGGTGCCCTCTCTGTTCTTGCAGTGTTGCTTGAATGTCTATATAGATGCACACTACGCCCACTAAGACAACAGTCTCTTTTTAAAATAAAAGTATAGGAACAGTAATACTTAGTAGAAAAAAGTAGAGTAGACCGTGGGGAAAGAGGAAGTGAGGAGGAGGGCAACCACTTGGGTGGGAAATGAGCAAGTGGGGAAGAGGTCAAGTCACTGGGGCACACAATTAAGGGGATAGAGGGCAGGACACCTGGGGAAACAAATAATGTCAGAAAAGCTCCGGAGTCAGGAAAGGGAGTGAGTAGATAAGGGGTCAAGACACCTGTGGAAATACGCGATTGGGTACAAAAGTATAACCACGGTCGAAAGGAGTGAATGGGAGAAGATCAAGGCACTGGGGAAATGGGCGTGATTTAAGAGGCCCTGGGTAATTACAATGGGATAAGAAGGCAAGACTGGCGAGGGGGGGCACGAATGAGGAAGTGGGGAAGAGGGCAAGATCCCTAGGGAATTAAGGGGTTGGATAAGAGGTCAAGGCACTGGACATAATGACTATTGGGAGTAAGGGCGGAAGAGCTAAAAGGAACCCGGGGAATGGAGTAACTGTATAAGAGGTAAAGACACCTGGGAAATGAGTAATTGTGTAAGAGAAGAAGGAGTAAAAGATGGATGCACAGCAAGCTGCCAGGGACGTCAGAGTTGAGAGCTACGCAATTGCGGCTAATATAATTTACTGAAAACAGCACACTTTAAGTTTCCACAAGTGGCAGAAAAGAACACAGTCAAGCCTGGAAGAAGTCCTTGTGGTCGAAACACGTGTCGGCTGTTTTCACTTTCATTAAAATATTCCATTCATCTAAACTTAACGTGTATGCGCAGTGTGGTTGTGAATCCGTTGTACTTAAATTCTTTGTTGGTTACCCTGGGTATGGATCCAAATCATCACAACCGCCCGCTTCAACTTCATTAGAGAGACAACCAATTCTCAACCTTGAATTAGAGGGTTAATATTTACATAGCTCAAGTTATAGCATTGACAAGCGCTTTGTGGTTCCAGTCTTATGCCATACAATTATTGTTGTAATTGTGTAAGAGGCCAAGAAACCCTGCGAAATGATTAACTGCATATGGGGTCAAGTCACCTTGGTAAACAGTATTGCATAAGAGGTCAAGAGACCTGGGGAAATGAGTATTGGTTTAAGAGGTCAAGACACCTCGAAAATGAGTAATTGTGTAAGAGGCCAATAAACCTTGCGAAATGATTAACTGCGTTTGAGGTCAAGTAAGCTTGGTAAACAGTATTGCGTAAGAGGTCAAGAGACGTGGGGAAATGAGTAATGGTTTAAGAGGTCAAGACACCTGGGAAACGAGTAATTGTGTAAGAGGCCAAGAAGCCTTGGAAAATTATTAGGTGCGTATGAGGTCAAGTCACCTTGGGAAATAGTCCTAGGTATGAGTTGAAGGCACCTGGGGAAATGAGGAGTGGCGGAAGAGGTTCAGGCACCTGGGAATCACCTGTTCGTTATTGTGAATGCAAGCTGGAACTGTAAGTTTCCAAGCAACCACTGTGTTTTCATTCATCCGAGAATAGCCAGATTTAACTTCAAGATGGCCACCTGATTAAAATCTTAGTGCAAAGCTATCAGTCTGCCAATGATTGGCTACCCCAGATAATTACTGACCAACCCGTGAACCGGTAGGCGGAAGCCGGCCCCTTTGCTGTAAGGCCCTGTATGTAAGGCGTCTGTCCCGAGACTGTCGGAGCCGGGTGGGACGGGAGTAACGCAGTATCACGAAGGTAAACTTCAAAAATACCACTTGCTCACTACGAACTGGTGCAACCCCTACTACGTACACTGCACTTGCTGCTTCTACGTAAGCACACAATCTTTTTTTTAAAAAACTCTTTATTGTTTTTAAAGCACCCAATTCTTAACGCAATCACTGTCTTTCAACCTCGACAAAATCATTACTCGGAATTGCTGCTCGTTAATGCCTAGATTGCCATTTTTGTTTCCTTTTTAACACTGCACATTCCCACCATTGCAATTACCAAAGTCGCTTGCCCATATTTGTAATAGACCTATTCTAAAGCGGTCCTCGGTTGTACACACTGCCACCACGGTGCATTATTCTATGACTGTAACGTTGCCTAGATACATCCTTTGACTGTTACACTGCCCTCTAGATCCTTTGTTTGCATTACTGCCTAGCTTATTCCTGTTGAGACTTATAAAATCGTCCCCAATGTTGGTAATAGACCTTTGCATTCCTAACTTGGTCCCCAGGTGCAGTGCATTATTCTGCATTATTTTATGTTTGTAACGTTGCCTAGCTATATCTTTTGACTGTAACAATACATAGCTCACTATATTGTTATAACTAAAGTCATTCGCGAACAATGTGTCTAAGACCGGTACATGCCTAATCAGTTGCTAGACATTTAGATTGCTGCTGCTGCCTATGCTAATTACGGCCCGCAGCCACTGCTGCACCTGAATTCCTACCTATGCCTCAGTTGATCTCGACTTAAAGGGCTGATAATGCTGCCTTGCATAGATCAGCTACAGGCGGCGCACACCAGCCCTCAGGGTGCATAACATAAGGCAGCTACACATGCCCACTCTTCTCCACAGCACAATACCACCTTGCTCCTATGCTCCCCAAACCAACACTAGTGACATGACCTTGAGGCCGCCCAAATCAGACCACATCCCCCTACTTCCCTTATACCCTCCTTCTCCAGCCCCCCCAAAATTTCACACACTCAGAAATCCTGTGCCAAAGTTAGCCCCCAGAATGCTATGTCTGCAGACTAACTATGCCAAGGTGTCGCACTGAGCCTCACCTATACCAAGTGCGCACTAGGCCAACAGCACATAGAAACCTACTACTGGGCTTGCGCTCTTCACACACCTCAGCCCCCATGAAGCCTAAGTCACACTCACAATCACCCCACCCCACCAACCACACATTCCCCACCTCTCCGCCAGCTACCAACATCGCTCTGCCCAAGTCACCCCTAGGCACACTCACCACCAATCCAAGTACTCCCCTCACTGCACTTCAATGTGCCCTCATAAACACATGCTCGCTACCAGCGCACGCTATGGAGATCCATGACATTCTCACTAACCTCGACCTGGACCCCCTCGCCGTTACCGAAACCTGGCTTCACGACGCAGCTGGACCTGCCATCTCACTAGCCCTTCCACCAGGCTACACCATACTCCGGCAGGACAGACTGCATACGAAAGAGGGTGGAGTAGCGTTCATAGTCAAGGAATCTCCCTTAGACAAATCAACTCCCCTCTGGAAGGTAACTCAGACTCCATGGCCGTCAAACTATCCATCTCCCCTAACTGCACCATTGCCATTCACATTGTCTACCGACCCCCAGGCCCCTCCACTGACTTTCATGAAAACCTACTCCACCTACTAGGTGAGAACTTAAAAACCTCCACCAAAACCATCCTACTGGGTGACCTAAACCTGGGCCTAAGTGACCCTAGAGGCAAGCGAGCCAAATCACTTGCAAGGGCACTTCAGGACATGGGATTCCTGCAACGAGTCACTAACCCCACTCACTCTAAAGGATGCACTCTAGACTGGGTGGCAGACCATAACTGCCCCGCCGCCATTAGCTCTAACACCCCATGCCCCTGGACCGACCACCACCTGATTCACCTTTCTATCACGACCTCCCCCAAAGCCATTAAACCTAACAATCCCTCACCACCAGCACTAGCTAGGAGCGCCCACAAACTTAGCAAAGATAAGCTCCTGCCCCTTCTGAAGGACCCAGCCCTCAAGCCTCCTTTCTCCAATGACCCATTGGTCCTAGCAGAATTGTATAACCTCACGCTCAAAAAAGCAGTTGACTCCATAGCTCCGCTAGAAATAAAGAAAGCCAAAATGGCGAGGCACGCTAACTCCTGGTTCACATCAGAACTTTAGAAACTCTGCACCCTCAAGTGTATTGCGGCAACTAAGTGGCAAACTAATCCACAAGACTCCACCAAGAAGAATACAAAAAACTGTCCACCCAATACAAAAAAGCCATTATCTTAGCCAAATGCACCTCTTACTCCATGAGAATTACGAATGGCAAATCTGAATCCAAGGAAATGTTTGCTATATTTAGGGAACTTGCTACCTATGCCCCAAGCACCATTCACCATTCACTGCGTTGTCCCACAGGGCTCTTGCACCTCCCTCACCCTGTAAAATATAATTACCAAAGCTCTCTTCGACAAGCTGGATGCTCTCGGCATAGCATACACAAACTATGCCAATGACACCCAGGTCCTCCTCCGATTCTCTGGCTCTAACGAAAAAGATGCCAGGACACAGCACAAGACCTATGCCACGGCAAAGCATACACAAACTATGTCAACGACACCCAGGTCCTCCTCCCACTCTCTGGCTCTAACGAAAAAGATGCCAGGACACAGCACAAGACCTATGCCACCATCCAAGGCTGGATGGCAGCCAACGGGGTCTGCCTCAACGGGGACAAAACTGAAATCGTCCTGTAGGCCCCAAGGAAACACTCAATAAAGGTAATAAACAATACAGCGCCTTCATGATAGAGAACACACAAATCATTGTCTCACCCTCAGTAAAGACTCTGAGGGTGTACCTCGACTCCACACTCTCCATGACACGCCAGGTAAGTGACATTGCCTCCTCGGCCTCATTCACAACTAAAATGATCAATGCAGTTAAGCCCTACCTGTCAACGCAGAACTGCCTATCAATAGCCAGAGCCACCATTGGGGCAAAGCTTGATTACTGCAACGTTCCTTTTACTGGCACTTCGGCAAAACATCTCAACAGACTTCAAATCATTCAAAATAATGCGCTCAAAGCTGCCCTGAACATTCCCAAGAGGGAGAATATCTCCCATGCTACCGCGCTGCACACTGGCTCAACGTCAAAGAACGCATCATATTCAATAACCTAGCCATAACCCACAAATGCCTCTTTTACACAGCCCCCTCCTATCCCTCAGAAAAACCAGTCAGAGCCAGCTCTGCCAGACCCAAACGATCACACTACGCCAACCTGCTGAACATCCCCACCGTCAAAAGGGCCAAAGCGGGCGGCTCCAGGTTCCCATTCATAGCTCCAAAACAATGGAATGCCCTCCCAAACCCCTTCAGCAATGAGACCTCCCACATGTCTTTCCGCAAAGCACACAAAACGAGACTCTTTAACTAAGTCCACTCTACATCCCTAGGCGCACCCAGACATCTTTGTCCAGGAAGGTACTAGAAGGTACTAGTTGTTTCCGGTTCCCCTGTAACCATTGAACCGCAGAGCTCACCACCCATTGTAACATGTCTGGAATTAGGTTCATTGTAACCACGAACCACAGATAGGCTGTCTTGCCGGCGGTCTTTCCTTCTGTCTCTTGTAACTAAGTAAGACACGATTGTAACAGCGCCACAGGGCTGCTTTGTGCGCTTTATAAATGTAAAAAATAAAAAAAATAAAAAATATGTTAAAAAGATCTAGACAGGGATGTATGGCCGCCATTTGCAAGAAGAAGATAATCTGGTTATAAAGATGTAGGTTGCGCGCTCAGAGCAGAACCCTGATGCTGCACCGCCAAAATCAGAACACCTCAAAGCTATGCGCGGCCTAATAAAGCAGCTGCAGCCTTTTCCATCCGCAATTGGTTGTCTGTTTGATATTGTCACTGCGGGGCAAAGGGGCTGGGCGGCGGAAGGCAAGGAAAGAGGCAGACAGGGGCTGTCAGGGAAAGGGGGTGCAGGAACTTACATACGAGTTTGGGGGGCCTCGTTTGCGCTGTTGCAGATCTACGCAGTGGAACAGGATAGATTGGGTTTCCAGAAGATTCTCCCCTGAAAATGGCCCTGGCTTCCTGAACTAAGCGCTGAGATAAGTCTTAAACCGTGAGGACCAGGCACAAATGTAACAGAGGCGACTGTGACAGAAAGAGCAGTGTTACTGGTGTGCATGAGTGGTGTGTCCGACCGTCAGAGGGCATTAACAGACTTTAAAACAACATCATTTAAATGTCCCATAATAAGGAGTGTTGTCATGTCTGGCCCCCCGTTCTGATGTCTTCCATTTGCTTTTGAGGAGAGCTCTCTAATTGATGTTCTGTACTCAAGACTCACAGGGGAAGCTTGCTTTTCAGAAGAGCTCTCTAATTGATGTTCTGTACTCAAGACTCACAGCGGAAGCTTGCTTTTCAGGAGAGCTCTCTAATTGATGTTCTGTACTCAAGACTCACAGCGGAAGCTTGCTTTTCAGGAGAGCTCTCTAATTGATGTTCTGTACTCAAGACTCACAGCGGAAGCTTGCTTTTCAGGAGAGCTCTCTAATTGATGTTCTGTACTCAAGACTCACAGCGGAAGCTTGCTTTTCAGGAGAGCTCTCTAATTGATGTTCTGTACTCAAGACTCACAGTGGAAGCTTGCTTTTCAGGAGAGCTCTCTAATTGATGTTCTGTACTCAAGACTCACAGCGGAAGCTTGCTTTTCAGGAGAGCTCTCTAATTGATGTTCTGTACTCAAGACTCACAGCGGAAGCTTGCTTTTCAGGAGAGCTCTGTAATTGTCGATGTTTCCAAGACTCACACTGGATGCTTGCATTTATTTTTGAGAAGAGCTCTCTAATTGCCGAGGTTTTGTACGCAAGAATTACACGAATTGCTTGCTTTTGCTTTGAGGCAAGCCCTCTAATTATCGATGTTTTCGATACTCACGCTGGATGCTTGCATTTGCTTTTGAGGACATCTCTCTTATTGTCAATATTTAGCAGTCAAGACTCACAACGACTGCTTGCATTTGCTTTTGAGGAGAGCTCTCTAATTGACTCACACTGGGTGCTTGCATTTGCTTTTGAGGAGAACTCTGTCGATGTTTTGTAGTCACGGCACACACTGGGTGCTTGCATTTGCTTTTGAGGAGAACTCTGTAATTGTCGATGTTTTGTAGTCAAGGCACACACTGGGCGCTTGCATTTACTTTTGTCGGGATTCCGTCCATCTATTTCCTCTGACCCGGACTTACTCCACCCTGCGGGCGCAGGAAAGGAGACGCGTAATTAGCAACATTGTCCTGCATCCCTGTTATACCAGCAGGGGTGACAATGGGGTCAGCAGCAGAGACAGAGTTTGGTACCGGAGGGGGCAAAGGCATTCTCAAGGGGCACCGGTCAATTACATGTCACTACTTTGTAGGTTGCAGGGAGGGGGTTTTAGGATGTGAAAGAATCCCAGTGGGGTTGAGTCCCCCCTCTCTGACTCCACCCATTGGAGTAACTCATGACATCTAAATGAAAGGGACCCCTGCCAAATGAGTGGGACAAAATGGTGTTCCACAAAAGTTCGGGGGGACAAACACCTTTGTCCCCCCCCTGAAATTACGCACTTGGCTCTCCACCACTAAAACTCTTTGGGTTCTCGTCTCTCCGAGGTGGGGGGTGGGGAGGTAGGGGTTATTTGTGTGTGTCTCAACACATTACAGGCGATCTGCACTGAGCTTCACCCTGCCTCTGTGTGTCTGAGCCTAGTGGCTGAGCTGGGTCCTCGGGCTTCCGGGCCATCGAGTACAGTATCATACGTTCTGATTGTGCACCTCTCTTTTGATAACAAGCCCCGGGCGGCGCGCCATCCGCACTTCTTGCTGACTAAATAGGCACGGGAGCGGGGAGGGTTAGGCCCCCAGGGCACCAGAGGCCATCAACCCCGGTTGAATGGCACTAGACAGTGAGCCAGGATAATGAAAACCCTGACCTCACAGTTTTAGAAAGTTCAAAGGGTGGGTGCGCGCGAGGGCATCGGGGCCTACATAAAGGCCCCTTGTGTGGTGGCGCTGGCAGGACTCCGCGGCCAGGCACCGACATCTTCTCCCTCTCTCTCTCTCTCTCACCCCCTCTGGGCTAGTGGTACCTTCCAAGCGACAGGGCGATGGATATTACCGTGCAGCACCCCTGGGCCCGTCGCCCCTTTTACTCCTTCCTCAGGCCCAGCCGGATCTTTGATCAGAGCTTCGGGGACCACCTGTCGGAGGTCGATCTGGTCCCTTCAGTTGGGGCCCCAAATCCCTTTTATTTCAAGTTCCCTTTCCTAAGAGTGCCAAGCTGGGTAGAAAGTGGACTCTCAGAGGTAACTATTCTGGTGTTTACTTCATTGCTGGTATCGCGTGCTATACAGTATTATTTGCTGGTTCAAGTAGTTGGAAATGTCATATTTATTTATAGACACCCCACCATTAAGGGGTCCTTTAACAAATGAGTATCTAAAGTGCATGCCCAAGATCACACAGCACATCAATGAGGTGACTGAGGCTGGACTGTACAGCTTAAAGGGGGCCATTAGCATTCTTAATACATGAATAGCTGAATACGTGAGAGGGAATTTCTGTATAGTGCTTGATGCAAACTGAATTGCCTCTGGGCACTAGTGACTCTAGATCCCTTATGGACACTATCTAACCAGTGCGCACTACCAAACCCGCCACAACCCCACACAACACACCAAAACCAACACAAAACACTACCACACACCCGAGGCACTAAATCTTGCCCATATGGTTACAATGCACGAGGCCCCTTACACAAAGTCCCACAAGCGAAACAACACTTACAGATGCCAGTTCCTCTTGGCTCTGAACCTATCCTCTCACACTAGCCCCCCTAACCTACCCACCCCTCTCCCTTGCAGAGCCACGCGAGCGCCTGGGGACTGCCCTTGGGTGGTAGCGGTGCACGGTATAAATCAACATAAAATAACCCCTGCAGGAATAGTAGGGAGCAGTTTCAGCACTTGATAATGGTATAGGAGAAAGAGAACTAGGCAATGCCATCTTCCAAGACAGTGCAAGCCATCAGCACACTTCAGATTACACTCTGCGCTCAGACAGTCCTCAGCCTCTCTGCTGAGACCGCCAACAGGCTGCTGATTGGTCCACATTGCGATGGACTGTGCTACACTTTCAGCAGGAATGATTTCCAGCAAGTATTATTTTTGGGAATGGATGCCTATTATTCTGGCTTAGAAAGGGGCAAATTCTCCCAAAAAGTTTTGGCGCAATTGATGAGATGCACCAGTGCACTCCTCATTCACGACAAAAATTAATATGCACCCTATTCCACAACGGCATTTGAATATGTGCATCTTGAATATTGTTGTGCTCGTTTTTGAGAATTGGACCTATCGAATTTGGGGAGGAAATCTGTCGAATCCGGCATGTGTATGGCTGGCATGTCAAAACTTGCCATGACAGTTCAGTCGTCAAGCCTGAAACTCTACCCAGGATGCACCTGGGTGCCTTCTAGATGACATTGGGAGCTTCACCTGGAACTGTAGATGAGCAAGGTTGGTAGCCAGGGAAGTCTGTACAGCAGAGGAGTCCATTTTGTTAATATTGAGGAGAAGTTATGAAAAAAATCAGTGCTATTTCAAAACCTTTGGAAAAGAGATCAGAGTTGTATCATCCTTAGGAAGGTGCTCTGGAAGATCATATTTTAGTAAAGTGGAATGGAAAGACGTTGCCTGGCTGAGAAGAGTCTCCAGTCACCGGCGGTCTTATTTTTGAGGGCATGTGAACTGCCTTGCAGGACCTACACTTTATTTATTACAACCGTCCATTTTCTACTACCATTGAGAAATGAGTCAAATCCAAATAGCTGACATGGATCACAACTAATACGAAGCAGGCCGTGAGGCTGCTCTTGCGCACCAAGCCCAGCCATGGCCGCAGTTTGGTGCCTCTTCATTGGCTGCCAGTGACCCAGAGAATTCAGTCCAAAATACTCCTTACCACACATGGAGCCTACTGGGGCGATTTAACTTCATCAAATACTACAGAGAGACAAGCAAATCAGGAATATTAGGCCTTTGCTGAGCATGAAGCTTGGACCTCTAAATGGGTCTGTCATGGAGGAAAGTCTCCTGCTGCACTTGGCCTGACACTCTGGAACAAAATGTTGCCAACCACAGTCAGATCCGAGGAAGGGCACCGAAACTTGAAGGAACTTCTAAAGGCTGAACTCTTTTAGCCAGCCTTCAAGACAAGGCATTTTTCCGTTGATAATCTTGAGCTTGACATTTCGAATTCTCTGTTACTGAGGCATCTTCCAGGTTAAAGGTCACCTCTATAAGCTACGCCCTTTGATGCGTTCATTTACCCTGTGAATGGTTGCTGTAACCCTTTGTCTCTCTCCCTCTTTTCATTTTTATTTGATTGCTTAAAGTGCGAACCTAGTTTAAGAACATTGGCACACGTTACAGCAGGATTGTGCCAGCGCTGGGATTGGCATTCTGTACAGTAGTGCAGTATTTTTGCTGGAGGGAGAGAGGGATTTTTAGTCCTCCGGCAGGTATTGTTGAAAGAGCCATGTTTTTAGTGTTTTGCGGAACTGGAGGTTGGTAGGGGCATTTGGAGCCTCTACTGGGATTGAGTTCCAGATGGTAGGGGCAAGGCAGGAGAAGGACTGGTTGCGACTGTTCTACCCATATCCTGCATACATGTCCCTCTTGGTGCCTTGAAACAGTCCTTTGCCACACACGGCACCTTACAAATCCCCAATAAATACTTCCTTGTAGTGTCCCCCTCTATTAGATGAGGATAACTCAGTAGGATAGGCATTGCAAATATCCAGTGCAGAGATCAGTGTGAGACCTGCTACTAGGATTTAACCCCATTGTGTCCAGTGAACAGCTTCTTCTTTTGAGGTTGATAAAAGGAGTACCATTGAGCTGGATATTGATCACACCTTTTAGTAATGCGTAACACCAGTGAACCCTTTAAAATGAACTATATGAGTTGACTTGTGCTCTCTACAACCTCCTCCGCTCCTCTCCCACCTCTGCTCACTGACTGCACTGCATTTTCACTTTATTTAATACAATGGTGATTCGTGAGACCCTCCACCCCTCTAGACTTTACGTATTGGTGGGGCATGGGCCCCCTGGTATATGCCACGATGGTGGTTCAATAAAGGCATGAGAATAGAAGCAAAACGTGGATTTCTTTCAAAGCAGAACCTTTGCACCGGTGCAAGTGCAATTCTGGGGTTATATACTCTGAGGCGGCTGGCCGGCTCTGTTGGTAATGGCCCGCTGGGCAAGCTAAGGGCCTGAGCAAAGTGAGGGTCCCTTAATGAGGGCGGTATAATTTTTGTTTTAAAAAAAAAGAAAAGTACCTCGCTGAGCGGCCCGGCGCCGTTGTTTCCCCAAGTCCGTTTTCAATGTTGGTAACCATCACGTCTGCAACAATGAAACAAACTTGGGAAAGCATGGTGCGGTGCCGCGCAGCGAGGTAAGTTCTTTTTGAAAATTACACACTTTTAGCACCGGAGTAGGACACTACATGGGTGTTAAGAGTGGGGGGAGAGGGGCGCAGGGAACAAAAGTTGGGGCTGGCTAGCAGCACCCAGGCTGCTCGGAAGGAAGGCTTGTACCATACAATGCAGCCTGCATTCCGAGCATCCTGATTGGCCAGCGCCCCTTCCAGAGTGCTAACGTGCGGTATTAGCACTAGGTTGCAAACATGCATTGAAAGAATACATTTTTTGCACTACGGTAATTGTTGCCCTAATGCTAATTCCGTACAAAATTGCACCATCTGCACGTGACATAAGATATGCATAGATAGTAATGTGAGTCATACAAAAGTGCACCTTTTCGGGTCCTGTCCTTTTGCCAGGAGAGTCCCAGTCTTTAAGCTAGATGTCCCGCCGCCCACCTATATATACATTGTAGCAAGTGGGATTCACTGTTACCAGAGCATCCCTTTGCCCCGCAAACACGCACTGCTCATATCATGCAGATGCTGCTGATCGCCAGCGGGCCGCACCACAGCACGCGATTCTCGGACGAAGGATCAACGCCCAACATGCACAGCGTAAGAGCTGTTCACCTCTTGGCGCACAGGTTTGATCACCATCTATGCCAACAGGCCCCATTTCAGTTGCGAGACGCTCAGCAATTCATGTTCTTTTCTTTGCATCCTGGGACTTGTATTCCTGGATGTATAATGGGAACAGTGAAATTGCACTTCCGGCGGCCATATCGTAATGCTAATATATGACAGGAGCCTGGCAACCATGTGCATGCTGGGAGCACATTTCACCAAGACGGGCTGTTACAGAGACAGGGCGGGGAATATTTACAGGAGGGGTAGCAGAAAGTGAGCGAGACAGGGCGGGGAATATTTACAGGAGGGATTTACAGGAGGGGTAGCAGAAAGTGAGCGAGACAGGACGGGGAATATTTACAGGGGGGGTAGCAGAAAGTGAGCGAGACAGGGCGGGGAATATTTACAGGAGGGGTAGCAGAAAGTGAGCGAGACAGGGCGGGGAATATTTACAGGAGGGGTAGCAGAAAGTGAGCGAGACAGGGCGGGGAATATTTACAGGAGGGGTAGCAGAAAGTGAGCGAGACAGGCCGGGGAATATTTACAGGAGAGGTAGCAGAAAGTGAGCGAGACAGGGCGGGGAATATTTACAGGAGGGGTAGCAGAAAGTGAGCGAGACAGGGCGGGGAATATTTACAGGAGGGGTAGCAGAAAGTGAGCGAGACAGGGCGGGGAATATTTACGGGAGGGGTAGCAGAAAGTGAGCGAGACAGGGCGGGGAATATTTACGGGAGGGATAGCAGAAAGTGAGCGAGACAGGGTGGGGAATATTTACAGGAGGGGTAGCAGAAAGTGAGCGAGACAGGGCGGGGAATATTTACAGGAGGGGTAGCAGAAAGTGAGCGAGACAGGGCGGGGAATATTTACAGGAGGGGTAGCAGAAAGTGAGCGAGACAGGGCGGGGAATATTTACAGGAGGGGTAGCAGAATGTGAATTTACAGGAGGGGTAGCAGAAAGTGAGCAAGTCACCCGATCTGACTCTTAAAATGAATCAGAAACGTTACAGGGAAGAGGATTTGCAGAAGCTAACACGTCCCGCCATATTGACAGTGCCATTCCTCTCTGCAAAGAGACTGGCAGGGCGTCGGATTATGCCGCATGTGTGTAACATGGGTATGATCAGGGGTAAGCTGGGGACCACATCAGTCAAAGCAACTGAGCGGGCACTCCAGACCATCTGTAAAGCCTGCACAGAAGGGTTCTTTATATCATAAAACATATACAGGCAATATCCCCTGCATGATACCACTGAAAGGTCTTCATATCAAGTTAAAAGGAAAGGGTTTATTCTTTGTAGGGCAAAGGGTTTATAGTTTTGTTTATATGTGTGTGTGTGTGTATATATATATATATATATATATATATATATATATATATATATATATATATATATATATATATATATGATCTCAAACACCATCAAATGTATTGTGGATTTTGCCCTGCTACCTGAAATTGCAGAATAGAATTGGCCTGTTCAACTAACAAGCCACAGCGCCACTTAGTGGTCATTCCGGGAACTTCCCATCCAGTTAACACCCCATTGTGCAAGGCATGGAAATGAGCTCAAAGCATGCTTTGTGCTCCAGAAAATGATCATTTCACGTGTATAGCATCACTATTTTAAACACATTTCCCCCTCAATATGGATTATGAGTGCAGTATTATCTGACAGCCTTATGGTTCAAGCAGTTGGGTATGTCTAGCAAACACTTCGAATCTTATGGTGAGTTTCAAAGCATGAACAGCATCCATCTACCCGAGATGTGAGAGGATAATGGACCTTTTCAAGCCGCACATGCCATGGTGCCATCCAGGAGCCATCCCTGAAAGTTCAACTCTGGTTCAGAAATTACAGCTGGTAGTTAGTGGCTGTCAAGCCTGGGGGTGGTGAGTCTGAGTGCAGGTCAGGGCCATTAAGGCTGTGTCGGTTACCAAGCACGGGACTTAATGCTATGAGCGCCGGAGCATGTCCCTACGGTGCTAAAAGCATTTGACTGTTAGTAGCAAAAGAAGGTTTCCTTTGATGTACATGCAGTGGTGTACCCGTTCATCAAAAGGAAGCTGGCACTGACTAAAGATGGCCACCATACAGACATGAGTGGGGATCGGGAGCAAGTCCTTTCTTCCTTTCCATGGTATCTACACCTAAGAATGATGGTTCTAGAGGCAACTGTAAAGGAAAGAGAAAGCCATTGAGTCTGAGTGCCAGTGGTGGGGAGGGCGAGTGGGAATGGGGAGAGGTGGGCAGCAATACAGTTAAGGTGGAGAAAGGGGAACAGAAAGGCTGACCTGTCACGCGGAGGAGCAGCTTGCAACTTCCTGAAAACCTAGGCGTATGCCAAGATATTTGGTGCAACGTTCCTGGAAGTTGAGTGCTAATAACTCTTGTTACGCAGTAGGGTATGGATACAAATGTTCCAAAAACCCGAAGCTAAGGAGGTAAACACCCTCCCCTATTATGGAGCTTTGAGTACATGTCAACATTCTATATCACTTTGGAGGGAGATTGTCTCAAAGAAATTGGGAGAATCAAATTCTTCCATTGGATTGCCTTGGGGTTACTATTATTTTAGGAGGGAGAAACGAAAAAGTAGCAATATTTTCAATAGAAAAATCAGGACCCTCCTACCTAAATCGGAAAGGTTAGACGGGTGGGAGTGACATAAGAGTCTTGGGTGGAGTGGGTGTTAAGATTGGCTTGCTGCTACATTTGCTGAATTTCTAGACTTTTGAGGTTTTGTAATGTAATTGTCATTTGTGTAGCGCCTTTTCCCATTGGTATGTTCTCAAAGCGCTGTTGGGAACGCCCTCGGGGGACCGAAGTCCAGGTATGGGAAAATCATCAGAGGAGTTTAGAATGCATGTGTGCATTTTAGCCAATACGACGGTAGGTAGGCGTGGCCAAGTCCCAGCTAGCTACCCATGTGGAGCTGACTTTTGTCAGCTTAATGCAACTATATATATTTTCACTGGTACATGTTCTTTTTTGATCTATCCTAATTATTTTACCTTTTCAATGCCCTTGGGCCATACATACACAAGTCTTGTCTTGCCACAAAGTGTAAATATGTCACAATCATAGAGGGGCTGGGTGGGCTCTGCCTTCTCCAATCCAACCCCAAGGATTCTGCGCACCCTCATGTTAGTCCCAGTGTTCTAGTCCTCTGGGTGTGGTGGGTGCTGCTTAAACCTTAATAAAGTGGCACTGCCATCCCGTGGGTTGCTTTCACCAGCTCTTGCCCTAGTCAGTGGCAGGTGCATCTCTCTTTTTGGCAACTCCATCTACAAATTTGCTTCCATGTCCCCATCCACAAACCTGACATCAAAACTTTCGAGAGTGGTGGCCAAAAGACAGACAAGTGCCCACTTCCTACACTACACGTGAACAACATTTGCCTTTTCCTGTGGGAGTGAGCGTACAGCCTTAAGGGGAGTCACAAATGCCCACAGAACTCAGCATGATGCCATGTTCTACTATGTAAAAAATCAGGAAAGCTAAAGAAAGGAAATTGGGGACCAGGGCAACGACTTTCCATGTTTGCTGATGCTTAGCTTTGCGCCAGGCCTTCCTCTTGAATAATCTCTAACCTAGACATTTATTTCCTAGATGCGCTTGGAGAAGGACAAGTTTTCCCTGAATCTGGATGTGAAGCACTTCTCACCGGAGGAGCTCCAGGTGAAAGTCCTGGGGGACTTCATTGAGATCCATGGGAAGCACGAGGAACGCCAGGTATGGGGGGCGCGCAGTCGCGGCTCATTCTAAGAGGTCACCCCCATTTTTATGGTCCATGTCCCCTGGCCATGAGCACTTCCCCAGTGATCGCACCCCAGAGGACTCTTCAACTCATGCTCACCTAGTAACCCCAAATCTAACATGGCCACCCATGATTGTAGGACCCCAGAACTTCTCTATATTCCTCTCTCTTACCTATTCCCCCCCAGACTAACACAGCCATGAATGTTAGGATCCTGAATTTATCATATAGAAATCTTCCCGTCTCGACGGAGAGTCGCAAGGCGGAAAGGAAACTGCCCATAAGTGCCGAGTGCATTGGACTATTTGATCTCCTTCAGAAAGGTGCTAGATGGGGGTCTCCATGTCCGGCCCTTAAATCCACTCCATGGTTTTATGATATCCACACTAAACATGTTTGAATACAGTGTATCTACATGGGAGTTATTCATCTAGTCTGTGGTCATCATGAAAACCTGGTGCGCTTGGTGATCTCCATGATCGACCCGGAAGATCCCCGCGTGAAATCCAAACTCTCAAACTGATACAAAATAGAGAAGAAAAATACCTACGCCTTTGACAGTGTCCTGTCCTATGCTAATCCTGCCTGACGGCTCCTGTACAGACTGCTGGTGGAAATCCAATATCATTTAATATCCTCTGCCTTGTCCACAACATGTGCTAGGACCCGCCTTCCAACGAGCTCCATGAACTGTCCACTTCTATACCTCAATACGAGGCTTTAGATTGGACAGTCAGGTTTCCCATGGTGAGTGACAGACTCTAAAGAAGAGAGACAGGGTTCTAAACGAGCTCAGGACAAAACTCTTTCACTGATAAATTCCATCCAACCTCATCGCTTCTCAGCCTCCTCCGCTAACCGCCCTACAAACTCCTGTCAAACTCAGGCTCATGACTTCCAGTCAAACCTGTGCTGGCGTAAGGACCTGTACTGGCATGCACGGCTGGGCAAAGAAGCGGGATCCTGGATCCATCTGGAAGATTTCCCTTCAAGGCTCTTGTCAAACCTGATCCTGGCTCTACGCCTCAGCTCCTGTCTCAGGCCCCAAGCCCTAGTCCAATGGCCTTAGCCAAAGAAGGGAGCGCAGGGAATCCCGGGCACTGCCAAATGTGAACGCTGGGATGGAGTCGGAAGCCTAGTGAGGTTAGGGAAAGATGGCAGCTTGGGAACATGGGAGAGGAAGAGGAGAAACAGCAGCTGCCTTCTTATGAATTACATTTTTGGTATTCGGTCAAACTTGGGCCTAGCTCCCAGAAGCAGCAGAGCACTATACAGAGAAGGCTTACTGTAGCAGGAGCATCTAGATCAGGGACAAGTAGTTCGCCATGTGTTTGGGACTACAACTCCCATCAACCAAAGCAAAAATGCTCCATGATGTGAGATGATGGGAGCCACATGTTACTCTCCTCTAATCTAAAACACGAGGTTCTGGACAGAAAATGGCATCAGGATAAGGGGAACAAGGACATGACGATGAAGAATACCAGATAGCACACGGTACAGGTGCGTTTTTTTTTTTACAAATTTACATCGCATGTTCTTGGTCAAGTACCAGAGACAAGATTAGAACCCAGGCCTCGAGTTACTAGGGCCAGAAATTGGTAATTAGATCCTATCCTCTGCACTGTTAGACTGGACCTGCAAATGGATTACAGAAGGAAACGAACACACCTGCCTTATTAACACAAATAACACAACTTGCTAGCACCAATAGGTCTGGTTTCACGATTAGATCTTTTTAAGAACACAATGCATGCCATGTGTTCAGTGCAGCCAGGCAAACAGTGCTATATGTGGATATTGTAATAATTGTAGGGTGACACACTACTAGTGAAACACTGCAGTGTAGCATGCAGCGTTCTCCAAGATCAGTCTGCGAGATCGAAACCCACTCCATCTTTTCAGAATACCCGATATTCTAAATGTTACAGAGTCAGTGGCGAGCCTGAAAACCGGGCCCGCTGGGGGCTCTCGGGGACGGCACTTTTGAAACCTGTGACACCGACCCTGAACACTGACCTAGCTGTATCACATGCTTAGTGCCGTTAGAGGCGCACAAAGAGAATAACAGCACTGCACTATGTGTTGCATGCGCTTAGTGCAGCCACCACAGAGGTGAACCGAAAGCACCACATCAGGAATTTAGTGCAGCGAGACCCACAGCAAACATGACCTGCACTATATGTATCACAAGCTCCGTGCAGCCAGACTGTAGGCACAGAATTATCTGTATTGCATGCTATGAGTACGCATACTGAAACAACTGCACTATATGTATCACATGCGTAGTGCAGCCAGACTGTACACACTGCATTATTTTTATTGCATGCTTAAGATAATCAGACATACACATGCAGTAAAAACCAACTGCACTATTTGTATCATGTGCTTAGTGCAGCCAGACTGTAGGCACTGCATTATTTTTATTGCATGTTTAAGATAATTAGACATACACATGCAGTAAAAACTGCACTATTTGTATCACGTGCTTAGTGCAGCCAGACTGTAGGCACTGCATTATTTTTATTGCATGTTTAAGATAATCAGACATACACATGCAGTAAAAACTGCACTATTTGTATCACGTGCTTAGTGCAGCCAGAATGTATGCACTGTATTATTTTTATTGCATGCTTAAGATAATCAGACATACACATGCAGTAAAAACCAACTGCACTATTTGTATCATGTGCTTAGTGCAGCCAGACTGTAGGCACTGCATTATTTTTATTGCATGTTTAAGATAATCAGACATACACATGCAGTAAAAACTGCACTATTTGTATCACGTGCTTAGTGCAGCCAGAATGTATGCACTGTATTATTTGTTTTGGCATATTTAGGGAAATCAGACACACCCATGCAGTAAAAACGGCACTGTTTGTATCGTGTACGCGGACACAGAAAGATTGCTGCGCCTGACTTTAGTCAAATAGTTTTTAATTTTTAAAATTTTATTTATTTATTGTGTGATATAGTTTCAACTTTAGCGCAACTTTACACACATAGAAAATTAATGCAAAATGTCAACACATTTAAAAACAGTAAAAACATTGGTAACCACATAATGCATTGAAAAGTAAAAAACTGGAACTTAATGTTCCAATCCAATAACAAATATATTCTTTCCGCACAGCCTGTCATGTGACACAAAGCCCTTCCTGCGAGCTTAACCTCAGAGCAGCCATATTCAAACTGTGGGGGGCAACCCGCTGGGGGGCCGCTGCCTCATGTTGACGGGGTCGCGCACCCACAGTCACATGAAGATAAAAAATATTCTTTTTTTTGTTGAGTCTAGAATCTAGAGTCTAGATTGTAGACAAAAAAAATGCTTCAGCTTGCAGTAAATATTGTGTCTAATAGTACCATTTCCTTTATAGGGCTATCATCACACTACATTTCTTTTCCGTCCGGATTCTAGACAGAAAGAAATTTAGTGTAATGATAGCCGTATGCAGGTAAAGGTTACCATCACACACAATATTCATTGCAAGCTGAAAACCAGATTTAGCAAAGACGCCATTTATAGCCAGCTGACAAATGTCAACAAGTATGTAGAAGCCCAGACATCACAGGTACCCCAGTGCTTCCCAAAGTTGCTTGAGAAGGTTTCCGATCAAGTAAAACAGAATCGCTTTGTAAGCATTTAAAAATAATGACACGAAAAATGAAGTATAACTGATTTTGGCTCAAAGTACAAAAGGGGAATTCTGGAAACAGACTGTCAAACTCTAAATGTCTGACGGAGTGAATTGTCAGGAACTTCGAATGCCTGGTGTTCAGCCACAATCTCAGCCACTCACAGAAGATGGAAGCGCTTGGATACCCAGTGTATAAGCACTACACAAACTGCAAACTACAAACCGAGATATAATTGAGAATTCTCAATAAGATGCGGCTGAGCCGCGGACAGACTCGCGAAGTATTACGGCTAGTGGGCACGCAACCTGCAGTGTTTGGATTCAGCAGGCCACGCCAGGTTCCTGATATTCCAAACCCTACTAAATAGCTGTGGCTGTTTAAAAAGTATATTCAATGCTGTTCTCTTTTAGTAAAAGGGTCATCATGCCCTGGGCACCTGTGACAGACTGAAACATTCCAATTCAGCCTCTTTAAGTGCTGGTATTCTTGGGAATAGTTTCTTAGCATACTGCGTGTTAGTGGCATTCTCAGTTTTTAGAACATAAATGGATCATAGAGAAATACAGCAGCTGTCCAGTAAAAAATACCACACCTTCCTTCTGCCCCCTCACCCCAGTGCGAATTGCAAACTGTTTGGATTTTTACCCAATTTCTTTTAAAAGTGTGCTCTAAAATGTAGCATTTTAACCCATAATTTTAAAATAAATCCTGGGGTTACTCCCCCCCCCATGTTTGGTTTGGGCTCCCTCGCTATGCTCAGTCACTATAGCATATCTGGGGTAAATATTTATGCCCCTCCACTTAAAAAAGTCACCAGCCTCCACTGGCCCTGGAACTGTGCTGGGAGCAGAGTGGGGGGTGCCCAGGGACTGTGGTGGGAGCAGGATTGGGGGGAGCCATGGGATAGTGGTTCGAGTAGGATGGGAAGAGCCTAGGGACTTTGGTGGGAGCAGGGTGGGGAGAGCCCGGGACTTTGGTGGGAGCAGGGTGGGGAGAGCCCGGGACTTTGGTAGGAGCAGGGTGGGGAGAGCCCATGCTCTGTGTTGGGCTGGGGTGGGGAGAGCCCAGGGACTGGGCTATGAGTGTGATGAGGAAGTCGAGAGACTGGGATGTGAGCAGAGTGGGGGGAGCCCAGGGACATTGGTGGGAACAAGATGGGGAGAGCCCCTGCTCTGTGTTGGGCTGGGGTGGGATAGCCGATGGACTGTGATGTGAGCAGGTGGGGGAGCCCATGGACTGTGCTGGGAGCAGAGTGGGGGAGCCCAAGGACTTTGGTAGGAGCAGGGTGGGGAGAGCCCAGGGACTTTGGTGGGAGCAGGGTGGGGAGAGCCCAGGGACTTTGGTGGGAGCAGGGTCGGGAGAGCCCGGGACTTTGGTGGGAGCAGGGTGGGGAGAGCCCAGGGATTTTGGCGGGAGCAGGGTGGGGAGAGCCCGGGACTTTGGTGGGAGCAGGGTGGGGAGAGCCCGGGACCTTGGTGGGAGCAGGGTGGGGAAAGCCCAGGGACTTTGGTGGGAGCAGGGTCGGGAGAGCCCGGGACTTTGGTGGGAGCAGGGTGGGGAGAGCCCAGGGACTTTGGTGTGAGCAGGCTGGGGAGAGCCCAGGGATTTTGGCGGGAGCAGGGTGGGGAGAGCCCGGGACTTTGGTGGGAGCCGGGCGGGGAGAGCCCGGGACTTTGGTGGGAGCAGGATAGGGAGGGAGCCATGGGATAGTGGTTCGAGCAGGGTGGGGAGAGCCCAGAGACTTTGGTGGGAGCAGGATGGGGAGAGCCCGGGACTTTGGTGGGAGCAGGGTGGGGAGAGCCCAGGGACTTTGGTGGGAGCAGGGTGGGGAGAGCCCGGGACTTTGGTGGGAGCAGGGTGGGGAGAGCCCAGGGACTTTGGTGGGAGCAGGGTGGGGGGTGCCCAGGGACTTTGGTGGGAGCAGGATAGGGAGGGAGCCATGGGATAGTGGTTCGAGCAGGGTGGGGAGAGCCCGGGACTTCGGTGGGAGCATGGTGGGGATAGCCCAGGGACTTTGGTGGGATCAGGGTGGGGAGAGCCCGGGACTTTGGTGGGAGCAGGGTGGGGAGAGCCCAGGGACTGTGCTGGGAGCAGGGTGGGAAGAGCCCAGGGACTTTGTTGGGAGCAGGGTGGGGAGAGCCCATGGTCTGTGTTGGGGGCAGGGTGGGGAGAGCCCAGGGACTGTGCTGGGAGCAGGGTGGGGAGAGCCCAGGGACTTTGTTGGGCTGGGGTGGGAGAGCTATGTGTGTGATGAGGAAGTCCAGAGACTGTGATGGGAGAAGGTGCGGGAGCCCATGGACTGTGCTGGGAGCAGAGTGGGAGGAGCCCAGGGACTTTGGTGGGAGCAGGATGGGGAGAGCCCATGCCTTTGGTGGGAGCAGGGTGGGGAGAGCCCGGGACCTTGGTGGGAGCAGGGTGGGGAGAGCCCAGGGACTTTGGTGGGAGCAGGGTGGGGAGAGCCCGGGACTTTGGTGGGAGCAGGGTGGGGAGAGCCCGGGACTTTGATGGGAGCAGGGTGGGGAAAGCCCAGGGACTTTGGTGGGAGCAGGGTGGGGAGAGCCCAGGGACTTTGGTGGGAGCAGGGTGGGGAAAGCCCAGGGACTTTGGTGGGAGCAGGGTGGGGAGAGCCCAGGGACTTTGGTGGGAGCAGGGTGGGGAGAGCCCGGTACTTTGGTGGGAGCAGGGTGGGGAGAGCCCAGGGACTTTGGTGGGAGCAGGGTGGGGAGAGCCCAGGGACTTTGGTGGGAGCAGGGTGGGGAGAGCCCAGGGAATTTTGGTGGGAGCTGGGTGGGGGGAGCCCGGGACTTTGGTGGGAGCAGGGTGGGGAGAGCCCAGGGACTTTGGTGGGCTGGGGTGGGGAGAGCCCAGGGACTTTGGTGGGAGCAGGGTGGAGAGAGCCCAGGGACTTTGGTGGGAGCAGGGTGGGGAGAGCCCAGGGACTTTGGTGGGAGCAGGGTGGGGAGAGCCCGGGACTTTGTTGGGAGCAGGGTGGGGAGAGCCCAGGGACTTTGGTGGGCTAGGGTGGGGAGAGCCCAGGGACTGGGCTATGTGTGTGATGAGGAAGTCCAGGGACTGTGCTGGGAGCAGAGTGGGAGAAGCCCAGGGACTGTGGTGGGAGCAGGATAGGGCGGAGCCATGGGATAGTGGTTCGAGCAGGGTGGGGAGAGCCTGGGACTTTGGTGGGAGCATGGTGGGGAGAGCCCAGGGACTGTGGTGGGAGCAGGATTGCGGGGAGCCATGGGATAGTGGTTCGAGCAGGGTGGGGAGAGCCCAGGGACTTTGGTGGGAGCAGGGTGGGGAGAGCCCAGGACCTTGGTGGGAGTAGGGTGGGGAGAGCCCAGGGACTTTGGTGGGAGCATGGTGGGGAGAGCCCGGGACTTTGGTGGGAGCAGGTTGGGGAGAGCCCGGGACTTTGCTGAGAGGAGGGTGGGGAGAGCCCGGGACTTTGGTGGGAGCAGGGTGGGGAGAGCCCAGGGACTTTGGTGGGAGCAGGGTGGGGAGAGCCCAGGACTTTGGTGGGAGCAGGGTGGGGAGAGCCCAGGGACTTTGGTGGGAGCAGGATAGGGAGGGAGCCATGGGATAGTGGTTCGAGCAGGGTGGGGAGAGCCCAGGGACTTTGGTGGGAGCAGGGTGGGGAGAGCCCAGGGACTTTGGTGGGAGCAGGGTGGGGAGAGCCCGGGACTTTGGTGGGAGCAGGGTGGGGAGAGCCCCGGGACTTTGGTGGGAGCAGGGTGGGGAGAGCCAGGGACTTTGGTGGGAGCAGGGTGGGGAGAGCCCAGGGACTTTGGTGGGAGCATGGTGGGGAGAGCCCGGGACGTTGGTGGGAGCAGGGTGGGGAGAGCCCAGGGACTTTGGTGGGAGCAGGGTGGGGAGAGCCCATGGACTGTGCTGGGAGCAGGGTGGGGAGAGCCCGGGGACTTTGGTGGGAGCAGGGTGGGGAGAGCCCAGGGACTTTGGTGGGAGCAGGGTGGGGAGAGCCCGGGACTTGGTGGGAGCAGGGTGGGGAGAGCCCGGAGACTTTGGTGGGAGCAGGGTGGGGAGAGCCCAGGGACTTTGGTGGTAGCAGGGTGGGGAGAGCCCGGGACTTTGGTGGGATCAGGGTGGGGAGAGCACAGGGACTTTGGTGGGAGCAGGGCGGGGAGAGCCCGGGACTTTGTTGGGAGCAGGATAGGGAGGGAGCCATGGGATAGTGGTTCGAGCAGGGTGGGGAGAGCCCAGAGACTTTGGTGGGAGCAGGATGGGGAGAGCCCGGGACTTTGGTGGGAGCAGGGTGGGGAGAGCCCAGGGACTTTGGTGGGAGCAGGGTGGGGAGAGCCTGGGACTTTGGTGGGAGCAGGGTGGGGAGAGCCCAGGGACTTTGGTGGGAGCAGGGTGGGGGGTGCCCAGGGACTTTGGTGGGAGCAGGATAGGGAGGGAGCCATGGGATAGTGGTTCGAGCAGGGTGGGGAGAGCCCGGGACTTCGGTGGGAGCAGGGTGGGGAGAGCCCAGGGACTTTGGTGGGAGCAGGGTGGGGAGAGCCCGGGACTTTGGTGGGAGCAGGGTGGGGAGAGCCCAGGGACTGTGCTGGGAGCAGGGTGGGGAGAGCCCAGGGACTTTGTTGGGAGCAGGGTGGGGAGAGCCCATGGTCTGTGTTGGGGGCAGGGTGGGGAGAGCCCAGGGACTGTGCTGGGAGCAGGGTGGGGAGAGCCCAGGGACTTTGTTGGGCTGGGGTGGGAGAGCCCAGGGACTGGGCTATGTGTGTGATGAGGAAGACCAGAGACTGTGATGGGAGAAGGTGCGGGAGCCCATGGACTGTGCTGGGAGCAGAGTGGGAGGAGCCCAGGGACTTTGGTGGGAGCAGGATGGGGAGAGCCCATGACTTTGGTGGGAGCAGGGTGGGGAGAGCCCGGGACCTTGGTGGGAGCAGGGTGGGGAGAGCCCGGGACTTTGGTGGGAGCAGGGTGGGGAGAGCCCGGGACTTTGATGGGAGCAGGGTGGGGAAAGCCCAGGGACTTTGGTGGGAGCAGGGTGGGGAGAGCCCAGGGACTTTGGTGGGAGCAGGGTGGGGAAAGCCCAGGGACTTTGGTGGGAGCAGGGTGGGGAGAGCCCAGGGACTTTGGTGGGAGCAGGGTGGGGAGAGCCCGGTACTTTGGTGGGAGCAGGTTGGGGAGAGCCCAGGGACTTTGGTGGGAGCAGGGTGGGGAGAGCCCAGGGACTTTGGTGGGAGCAGGGTGGGGAGAGCCCAGGGAATTTTGGTGGGAGCAGGGTGGGGGGAGCCCAGGACTTTGGTGGGAGCAGGGTGGGGAGAGCCCAGGGACTTTGGTGGGAGCAGGGTGGGGAGAGCCCAGGGACTTTGGTGGGAGCAGGGTGGAGAGAGCCCAGGGACTTTGGTGGGAGGAGGGTGGGGAGGGCCCAGGGACTTTGGTGGGAGCAGGGTGGGGAGAGCCCGGGACTTTGTTGGGAGCAGGGTGGGGAGAGCCCAGGGACTTTGGTGGGCTAGGGTGGGGAGAGCCCAGGGACTGGGCTATGTGTGTGATGAGGAAGTCCAGAGACTGTGCTGGGAGCAGAGTGGGAGGAGCCCAGGGACTGTGGTGGGAGCAGGATAGGGGGGAGCCATGGGATAGTGGTTCGAGCAGGGTGGGGAGAGCCCGGGACTTTGGTGGGAGCATGGTGGGGAGAGCCCAGGGACTGTGGTGGGAGCAGGATTGCGGGGAGCCATGGGATAGTGGTTCGAGCAGGGTGGGGAGAGCCCAGGGACTTTGGTGGGAGCAGGGTGGGGAGAGCCCAGGACTTTGGTGGGAGCAGGGTGGGGAGAGCCCAGGGACTTTGGTGGGAGCATGGTGGGGAGAGCCCGGGACTTTGGTGGGAGCAGGTTGGGGAGAGCCCGGGACTTTGCTGGGAGCAGGGTGGGGAGAGCCCGGGACTTTGGTGGGAGCAGGGTGGGGAGAGCCCAGGGACTTTGGTGGGAGCAGGGTGCGGAGAGCCCGGGACTTTGGTGGGAGCAGGGTGGGGAGAGCCCAGGGACTTTGGTGGGAGCAGGGTGGGGAGAGCCCATGGACTGTGCTGGGAGCAGGGTGGGGAGAGCCCGGGGACTTTGGTGGGAGCAGGGTGGGGAGAGCCCAGGGACTTTGGTGGGAGCAGGGTGGGGAGAGCCTGGGACTTTGGTGGGAGCAGGGTGGGGAGAGCCCGGAGACTTTGGTGGGAGCAGGGTGGGGAGAGCCCAGGGACTTTGGTGGTAGCAGGGTGGGGAGAGCCCGGGACTTTGGTGGGAGCAGGGTGGGGAGAGCCCTGGACTTTGGTGGGAGCAGGGTGGGGAGAGCCCAGGGAATTTGTTGGGAGCAGGGTGGGGAGAGCCCAGGGACTTTGGTGGGCTGGGGTGGGGAGAGCCCAGGGACTGGGCTACATGTGTGATGAGGAAGTCCAGAGACTGTGCTGGGAGCAGAGTGGGAGGAGCCCAGAGACTGTGTTGGGAGCAGGATAGGGGGGAGCCATGGGATAGTGGTTCGAGCAGGGTGGGGAGAGCCCGGGACTTTGGTGGGAGCATGGTGGGGAGAGCCCAGGGACTGTGGTGGGAGCAGGATTGCGGGGAGCCATGGGATAGTGGTTCGAGCAGGGTGGGGAGAGCCCAGGGACTTTGATGGGAGCAGGGTGGGGAGAGCCCGGGACCTTGGTGGGAGCAGGGTGGGGAGAGCCCGGGACTTTGCTGGGAGCAGGGTGGGGAGAGCCCGGGACTTTGGTGGGAGCAGGGTGGGGAGAGCCCAGGGACTTTGGTGGGAGCAGGGTGGGGAGAGCCCGGGACTTTGGTGGGAGCAGGGTGGGGAGAGCCCGGGACTTTGGTGGGAGCAGGGTGGGGAGAGCCCAGGGACTTTGGTGGGAGCAGGATAGGGAGGGAGCCATGGGATAGTGGTTCGAGCAGGGTGGAGAGAGCCCAGGGACCTTGGTGGGAGCAGGATGGGGAGAGCCCAGGGACTTTGGTGGGAGCAGGGTGGGGAGAGCCCGGGACTTTGGTGGGAGCAGGGTGGGGAGAGCCCAGGGACTTTGCTGGGAGCAGGGTGGGGAGAGCCAGGGACTTTGGTGGGAGCAGGGTGGGGAGAGCCCAGGGACTTTGGTGGGCGCATGGTGGGGAGAGCCTGGGACGTTGGTGAGAGCAGGGTGGGGAGAGCCCAGGGACTTTGGTGGGAGCAGGGTGGGGAGAGCCCATGGACTGTGCTGGGAGCAGGGTGGGGAGAGCCCAGGGACTTTGGTGGGAGCAGGATAGGGAGGGAGCCATGGGATAGTGGTTCGAGCAGGGTGGGGAGAGCCCAGGGACTTTGGTGGGAGCAGGGTGGGGAGAGTCCAGGGACTTTGGTGGGAGCAGGGTGGGGAGAGCCTGGGACTTTGGTGGGAGCAGGGTGGGGAGAGCCCAGGGACTTTGGTGGGAGCAGGGTGGGGAGAGCCAGAGACTTTGGTGGGAGCAGGGTGGGGAGAGCCCAGGGACTTTGGTGGGAGCATGGTGGGGAGAGCCCGGGACGTTGGTGGGAGCAGGGTGGGGAGAGCCCAGGGACTTTGGTGGGAGCAGGGTGGGGAGAGCCCATGGACTGTGCTGGGAGCAGGGTGGGGAGAGCCCGGGGACTTTGGTGGGAGCAGGGTGGGGAGAGCCCAGGGACTTTGGTGGGAGCAGGGTGGGGAGAGCCTGGGGCTTTGGTGGGAGCAGGGTGGGGAGAGCCCGGAGACTTTGGTGGGAGCAGGGTGGGGAGAGCCCAGGGACTTTGGTGGTAGCAGGGTGGGGAGAGCCCGGGACTTTGGTGGGAGCAGGGTGGGGAGAGCCCAGGGACTTTGGTGGGAGCAGGGTGGGGAGAGCCCAGGGAATTTGTTGGGAGCAGGGTGGGGAGAGCCCAGGGACTTTGGTGGGCTGGGGTGGGGAGAGCCCAGGGACTGGGCTACATGTGTGATGAGGAAGTCCAGAGACTGTGCTGGGAGCAGAGTGGGAGGAGCCCAGAGACTGTGTTGGGAGCAGGATAGGGGGGAGCCATGGGATAGTGGTTCAAGCAGGGTGGGGAGAGCCCGGGACTTTGGTGGGAGCATGGTGGGGAGAGCCCAGGGACTGTGGTGGGAGCAGGATTGCGGGGAGCCATGGGATAGTGGTTCGAGCAGGGTGGGGAGAGCCCAGGGACTTTGGTGGGAGCAGGGTGGGGAGAGCCCGGGACCTTGGTGGGAGCAGGGTGGGGAGAGCCCGGGACTTTGCTGGGAGCAGGGTGGGGAGAGCCCGGGACTTTGGTGGGAGCAGGGTGGGGAGAGCCCAGGGACTTTGGTGGGAGCAGGGTGGGGAGAGCCCGGGACTTTGGTGGGAGCAGGGTGGGGAGAGCCCGGGACTTTGGTGGGAGCAGGGTGGGGAGAGCCCAGGGACTTTGGTGGGAGCAGGGTGGGGAGAGCCCAGGGACTTTGGTGGGAGCAGGGTGGAGAGAGCCCAGGGACTTTGGTGGGAGGAGGGTGGGGAGAGCCCAGGGACTTTGGTGGGAGCAGGGTGGGGAGAGCCCGGGACTTTGTTGGGAGCAGGGTGGGGAGAGCCCAGGGACTTTGGTGGGCTAGGGTGGGGAGAGCCCAGGGACTGGGCTATGTGTGTGATGAGGAAGTCCAGAGACTGTGCTGGGAGCAGAGTGGGAGGAGCCCAGGGACTGTGGTGGGAGCAGGATAGGGGGGAGCCATGGGATAGTGGTTCGAGCAGGGTGGGGAGAGCCTGGGACTTTGGTGGGAGCATGGTGGGGAGAGCCCAGGGACTGTGGTGGGAGCAGGATTGCGGGGAGCCATGGGATAGTGGTTCGAGCAGGGTGGGGAGAGCCCAGGGACTTTGGTGGGAGCAGGGTGGGGAGAGCCCAGGACTTTGGTGGGAGCAGGGTGGGGAGAGCCCAGGGACTTTGGTGGGAGCATGGTGGGGAGAGCCCGGGACTTTGGTGGGAGCAGGTTGGGGAGAGCCCGGGACTTTGCTGGGAGCAGGGTGGGGAGAGCCCGGGACTTTGGTGGGAGCAGGGTGGGGAGAGCCCAGGGACTTTGGTGGGAGCAGGGTGCGGAGAGCCCGGGACTTTGGTGGGAGCAGGGTGGGGAGAGCCCAGGGACTTTGGTGGGAGCAGGATAGGGAGGGAGCCATGGGATAGTGGTTCGAGCAGGGTGGGGAGAGCCCAGGGACTTTGGTGGGAGCAGGGTGGGGAGAGTCCAGGGACTTTGGTGGGAGCAGGGTGGGGAGAGCCTGGGACTTTGGTGGGAGCAGGGTGGGGAGAGCCCAGGGACTTTGGTGGGAGCAGGGTGGGGAGAGCCAGAGACTTTGGTGGGAGCAGGGTGGGGAGAGCCCAGGGACTTTGGTGGGAGCATGGTGGGGAGAGCCCGGGACGTTGGTGGGAGCAGGGTGGGGAGAGCCCAGGGACTTTGGTGGGAGCAGGGTGGGGAGAGCCCATGGACTGTGCTGGGAGCAGGGTGGGGAGAGCCCGGGGACTTTGGTGGGAGCAGGGTGGGGAGAGCCCAGGGACTTTGGTGGGAGCAGGGTGGGGAGAGCCTGGGACTTTGGTGGGAGCAGGGTGGGGAGAGCCCGGAGACTTTGGTGGGAGCAGGGTGGGGAGAGCCCAGGGACTTTGGTGGTAGCAGGGTGGGGAGAGCCCGGGACTTTGGTGGGAGCAGGGTGGGGAGAGCCCAGGGACTTTGGTGGGAGCAGGGTGGGGAGAGCCCAGGGAATTTGTTGGGAGCAGGGTGGGGAGAGCCCAGGGACTTTGGTGGGCTGGGGTGGGGAGAGCCCAGGGACTGGGCTACATGTGTGATGAGGAAGTCCAGAGACTGTGCTGGGAGCAGAGTGGGAGGAGCCCAGAGACTGTGTTGGGAGCAGGATAGGGGGGAGCCATGGGATAGTGGTTCGAGCAGGGTGGGGAGAGCCCGGGACTTTGGTGGGAGCATGGTGGGGAGAGCCCAGGGACTGTGGTGGGAGCAGGATTGCGGGGAGCCATGGGATAGTGGTTCGAGCAGGGTGGGGAGAGCCCAGGGACTTTGGTGGGAGCAGGGTGGGGAGAGCCCGGGACCTTGGTGGGAGCAGGGTGGGGAGAGCCCGGGACTTTGCTGGGAGCAGGGTGGGGAGAGCCCGGGACTTTGGTGGGAGCAGGGTGGGGAGAGCCCAGGGACTTTGGTGGGAGCAGGGTGGGGAGAGCCCGGGACTTTGGTGGGAGCAGGGTGGGGAGAGCCCGGGACTTTGGTGGGAGCAGGGTGGGGAGAGCCCAGGGACTTTGGTGGGAGCAGGATAGGGAGGGAGCCATGGGATAGTGGTTCGAGCAGGGTGGAGAGAGCCCAGGGACCTTGGTGGGAGCAGGATGGGGAGAGCCCAGGGACTTTGGTGGGAGCAGGGTGGGGAGAGCCCGGGACTTTGGTGGGAGCAGGGTGGGGAGAGCCCAGGGACTTTGCTGGGAGCAGGGTGGGGAGAGCCAGGGACTTTGGTGGGAGCAGGGTGGGGAGAGCCCAGGGACTTTGGTGGGCGCATGGTGGGGAGAGCCTGGGACGTTGGTGAGAGCAGGGTGGGGAGAGCCCAGGGACTTTGGTGGGAGCAGGGTGGGGAGAGCCCATGGACTGTGCTGGGAGCAGGGTGGGGAGAGCCCAGGGACTTTGTTGGGAGCAGGGTGGGGAGAGCCCATGGTCTGTGTTGGGCTGGGGTGGGGAGAGCCCAGGGACTGGGCTATGTGTGTGATGAGGAAGTCCAAAGACTTTGATGGGCGAAGGTGCGGGAGCCCATGGGCATACTGGAAGCAGGGTGTGGAGACGGCACACCATATTTCACAGCCATTTGGACTTAATGGCCATTTGGCATTTTTGGGGGGCCCAGCCTGCCCGTAATTTGCTCAGGAAGCCCAGGCCAAAAAAGTTTGGAGACTGCTGCCTTAGAGCGTCTTCAAGACCTAGCTCCCTGAAGTGGGATGGTTCTCATATTTGGCGCTGTATAACATCAGCAACGGAATACGAGACTTAAAATAATCTAAAGGTGCGCCTATATTTATTGTCCTCCCTTTAAACATTTAGTCACTGACAAACCAGAAGATAAAATGTGCAAAACTATTACTTAATAATATTCATATCAGGTAAAGAAAAGGGCAGATAAAGCATAACTTGGCAATTTGCAGTCATCCAACACAGACGCTCTTGCAATCATAGGGTGTTTCCATGTTTTCACATGTCAGGCGAGCAAAGACATTGAGACAAAGCACGAGGCATCTGCAACAGAAGCGGGTCTTAGTTCTGTACCAACATAACCAGAGCACGGGGCCAGCAGACACAGTGCCCCTTCTGTTGACTTCACACAGCTGGGAAAGTTGTTGGCTTAAAATGGTGCTAGGGCACCAAGCCAGTGAAAGTTGAAGAAGAGGCGAGAGGGGGAAGAAGACAGATGGGAACGAATGAAAGGGACAGCCCGAGAGAAAGACGAGGAGAGAGAGAGAGAGAAAGAATGTGTGTGAGATAGAGAGAGAGAGAGGGAGAGAGAGAGAGAGAGAGACCGAATGTGTGTGTGTGTGTGAGGGAGAGAGTGAGAGAGAGAGAGAGAGAGAGAGAGAGAGAGAGAGAATAACAAGAGACCAAGTGCGAAAGAGCCCCAGCCTTCATTTGGCCATGAACGCATTTGAAATCAATGAATCCTGAAATATACAGTGGATAAACACTCACCAATCATTTACAAAAATATTTTCAAGTCTACAACATGTTTACATTTTAAAATCTTTTTTAAAGCCAATTACATGGGAATGATCAACAATGACATACAAACAAACCAAAATTGATGTTAAATCACACATAATTCATCCGGCACTATGATTTACAATAGTTCATAGTCACGTATACATGATTAGGACATAGCTTTTCATCCAAAGAGAATGTTGACTCACTGTGTTTCGGCCCTTTGAGAGCTAACTGACTCGTTGCTCCATCATTGTCATTGCCTTCATCAGGACAGACATCTATTCTCCGACAGTTAATGTACAGCCATCTATACTGATGCCTTTGCAGTTTTCAATCTTCTAGTTTATCCCTTCTATTCCACACCTTTGGGACTGACTGCAGTATATAGGAGCACTTATCGACTCGCTTTAACAGAACACTGCCCTTTGTTCGCGTTTCTGTTTGTTGGCTTCTTCTAGTGTCTCATTTACTTCTTACTCCTACACGCTGCTGTGCACTCGACACTGCTGCGGAATAAAGAAGCCTCTAGCGACAAACATGTTTCAGGATCTGTTGAGTTTTTCCTGGAAAGATCAAGGCTGAGTAGCAGGCCCCTCAAGTTTGAGAAAGTGTAGATAGTGAGAGGGAAAGAGGGGCATAGAATGAAACATGGAGCGACAGAGAAGAAATCAGACTGAAATAGAAATACCACGACTGAGACAAATACCAAGAAAGAAAGTGACAGAGAGTCCAATAAACAGACAATGAGAGGGAATGTGAGAAGGGGCGGCGCCCACACATAGCCTTGGAAAGGGATAGAACTAAATGGAAAAATACATTATAGATGTTACCAGAATAGAGCAGTAAATAAGCACATTGAGAATGCCAAAAGGAGAGAGAGAGAAATAGCAAGAGGGAGAGAAAGAGACAGCGGAAGAAAGAGAAAGTGGAACATAGTAACTATTAGTGGCTTGAAGCAGATTCATAGAAAGAAAGGGAGGGAGGGATATAAACAGGGAGATGGAGGAAGCCAAGGAAAGAGGTGAAGTGGAAAAAGTTAGAGGACATAAAGAGCGGCTTCCAATCAGAGAATTAAAGGAACAGAAGCAAAGACTATGGGAGAAAGAGTGAAAGGGAGGCAGAAGAGGAGACATGGAATCAGAAAGGTAGACAAAGGAAAGGGACAAGGGAATCATAGAAGGAATTAAACAAAATGAAGAGTATATTAAGTGAATCAGAGAGCTACTGGGAGTGAATGAGATAGAGTATGGGAGAAAGAATGAAAGGGAGTGAGAAGTAGAGACACAGGATCAGAGAGACAGAGGAAGTGAATGGAAGTGAGTATGGGAGAAAGAATGAAAGGGGGTGAGAAGTAGAGACATATAATCACGGAGCTGAAGGAAGTGAGTATGGGAGAAAGAATGAAAGGGGGTGAGAAGTAGAGACATATAATCACGGAGCTGAAGGAAGTGAGTATGGGAGAAAGAATGAAAGGGGGTGAGAAGTAGAGACATATAATCACGGAGCTGAAGGAAGTGAGTTTGGGAGAAAGAATGAAAGGGGGTGAGAAGTAGAGACATATAATCACGGAGCTGAAGGAAGTGAGTATGGGAGAAAGAATGAAAGGGGGTGAGAAGTAGAGACACAGGATCAGAGAGACAGAGGAAGTGAATGGAAGTGAGTATGGGAGAAAGAGTGAAAGGGGGTGAGAAGTAGAGACACAGGATCAGAGAGACAGAGGAAGTGAGTGGAAGTGAGTATGGGAGAAAGAGTGAAAGGGGGTGAGAAGTAGAGACATAGAATCAGAGAGATAGAGGAAGTGAGTATGGGAGAAAGAATGAAAGGGGGTGAGACGGGCAAGCATGATTAGAGAGAAGGAAAGAAGCAACAAGGATAAAGGGATTGAGAAATAACATCAGAGAAAAAACTAGATGGTGAAAGAGAAACAAACAGAAAGGAGGAGCTATTAAGAGAGAGGGAGGAAATAATTACAAAGAAAAAGTAAATGGGTGGGAGCAGAGGTGGAGAGGAGGGTAATACAAATAAAAATCCAAATAGGAAAAAAATAAAAAGATTAGAAAGAGTAAAAGCGAGAAAGACACAGAGAGCGTTCACACATATGTCAGGGACACAGATACAGCCAGTTAGACAGTAACACATGTGTAGTGTTTTATGCTAGATTTCCGCCACCGTGTCCAAGCGCTGTAACAACAGTGTTAATATTACACAAGGTGTGGTTTATCCTTTGAGCTTTGACGACATGCTGGGCCCCAACAGGATGCAAAGTTGTGGCTGTAATTTAAAATCCTAATGTTGAAGCGAGAAATGAACTCCCCTGCACAGCTTCCACAGATAAAGAGGGAGACAGACACACACAGACAGAAAAGGGATGATTCCTTTTTGCCAAACTAAAGACTTTAAATGCTTGCCTTCCAGATCTATATCCTCAACATTAAAGACTGAGAGCAAAGTCTAGAATCTCAACTGAATGACACTCAGGCACAAAGCGCGATGGTGTGACCCACGGAACACCGGACAAATCGGCCTCATTAAGAGCTTGGTGGCATCTGGGCGGTAAATCTGAAGAGATACCACCAAACTGTATTACCGATAACGCCACTTGGTCCGGCCCTATTACCGTTGGATTACAAGTGGCAGTAGGCAGTGTTAGTCCCCATTAATTGGAGTCCAGAGGACTCCATGGGGGATGTCGGCAGTAATTACGCTAGTGTATATACTGCCGAATTGGCCAATTCTGGGTGCTAAGCTGGAAGAAATACCACCAGCTTTTTGATGGAGGTTTTTCTTCCACCTTACTCCCAAACTCGTAGTCATAATGAGGCCCTAAGAACGGTCTTCATTCAACACATATTATGTGCCCTCCTTGGCTTTAGTTGTGAACTATTTATGTACTTTAACTTAGGAAATTGAGATTGATGAGGCAGAGTATCAAATCTGGTGCTGATATAGATATCATTCTCCAAGGATGTCTGTGCATTGGGGACTGGACATGTGCACACAAAGACAAGCTTACGCAACACATTTGAGCTCTCAGTGATCTCAATCATTTGTTTTGGTTTTTCCTAGGATGAGCATGGCTATGTTTCCAGAGACTTCCACCGGAAGTACAAGATGCCAGTGGACGTTGAGTCTCTGTCCATCACCTCGTCGTTGTCCTCCGATGGCGTACTGACTGTGATCGGACCGAGGAGACTGTCTGACGTGCCCGAGCGGATCATTCCCGTCACCCGCGAGGAGAAGCCAGCGATCGCCGGCCTCCATAAGAAGTAGGCCAGCGATTCACCAGCTGAGGGGTGCCTTGCCATGGTACGAGGGTTTGCACCAGCAGTGCCTGGATGCTTGTGTTTACATGATGTGTGCCCATGCACGCATCCTGCACCCCGTTTACTCAACCCAATAAACTTTCCAACCGAGTCGTACTGTGTCATGATTTCATTGCCATTGACTTCCTGTGTCGCCAGGCAGCGAATGATATTGAAGCATTCAGTGGAAGGGCCTGTTTCACAGAGATTTGCACTAGAGTGGAGAGGTGCCCGTGAACAACTCAGATTTGCACCTTCTACCGTGCACACCATGAAGCCTAGAGCAGGAGCTAATCTTAAGAAGTCTTGAGTATCTTTCAGAGACTGATGTGCAAGAGGGATTCACAAGAATGTGCTAAAGGGCGTCTCTGAGAGAATGTGTTAAAGGGCGTCTCCGAGAGGCTTGAGATCTGCTCCAATTATTGGCTTTGGGAATCAGGTATAAGGGAGCAGGTGTAAATCCTAGAAGCATGCGGCCTCTCTCTCTCTCTCTCGATTTGCTGCTGTGCAAACCATTGTAAAATGACATCCAAAGAGTTATAAAAATAACTTGCTTTTACATAGCGCTTCATGCCATTGTCGTCCTGCCTCTACGCACTGTCATAATATAGCTTTATAGACCTGCAGCGAGGGCCGTACTGGGAATTATGAGCCCTGAAGACCGAGTTAATGCTTACTTTGGTGTGTATGAAAGTGTTCATATGCAAAGCAGGCAGCTTCCACGTTGCAGAATACAACGTTGAAGCTGCTTGCTTTGCAAACACCCGATTTGCGGGCTGTGATCAATCTGCGGGCTATATCAGTGCGTATAGCCCGCAGATTGACCAATCAGCTTCCCAGAAACACCACTAGGGTGTTCTAATAGGTGTTAATATTACCCAACTTAAATGTACTCCATTTTTCGACCACAGAAGCAGGAAGGACTGAGGTGGTGCTGCCAGGATTCAAACCTCTGTCCTACAGGTCGAAACAGATGTTGGGATAAAGCGCATAACTTAGTCGGCAATGGGTGAATGGGTGCTGGGTAGAATAATTGTCGCTGCAATGGGTGAATGGGTGCTGGGTAGAACGAGTGTCACTGCAATGGGTGAATGGGTGCTGGGTAGAACGATTGTCGCAGTACCTAAAAGGAAATCTGAAAAGCCTCTAAATTAAAATACAAGAATCAAAACATTCCATTCGAAAAGCAAGACCAAAAATAATCACCCTTAAGTTTAAAGTCAATAGTCGTCTTGATTCAGAGTAATGTGAAAAAAGTTACATGGCATGAAATATAACGAGACACAAAGGGGTGTTGCATGAGTCAAAAATACAAAAGAGCATGTTTTGGAAAAAGTCTCTAAATACTGGTCACATTCGGTTCCTGGCATTTAGGGGTAGAGTCACAAACATTTAGCAATAAATATTGATCAAATGATTCATTTATTGAATGTATTCAAGGGAGACAGATTGATCTGGGAATGGACTTAATTGCCAGTGTAATTGCTGTGGATGAAATGACAGGGCATGTTTATTGCAGACTGAACCCGCCAGTGCAAAAACCGCAGCTGGTCCAGAACCATATGATTTGAAAGGAATGTGTTTCATACATGTTGCAATGCAATATATATCACCTGCAATTTCAAGAATCTTGAAATATAATATTTGATTTTACAGAAAAATATACCATTGCTTGTTAAATCCTTTACTCAAAATATGCTCAAATGCATTGGCCCTCATTACGACCCTGGCGGATTTTTTCCGCCATCGGCGGACTTTTCCGCCATGGCGCAAAGTCCCTTTACGCCATGGCGGATGGCGGACTTACCGCCCCATTCCGAGGTCGGCGGGGCGGTAAGTCCCCATTGACCCATTTACCCTTCCCCATTCCCATTTCGGCCCCATAGGGCTCAATGGGAGTGGGGAAGGTGTTAATTACGCCACCGTACACTACGGTGGCGTAATTAACACCGAGGTCCCATAGCGCCATGGATTTTTACGCCCGCAAAAAGCGGGCGGAAAAATGACCATGGCGCTATGGGAACTCGTAGTTGGCGGTAAGGGGTCGGCGCAGCTAACGCTGGCGCAAACCCCTTAGCGCCAGGGTCCTAATGAGGGCCATTGTCAGTTAGATGTATAACAAACACATCATGCATTTATTTAAAAAACAAAACTATTTATTTATATATTCGTTTGCAACACACCAAGAACCAATATGCATTAAGGTGGACATGAAAAAGAAAGATAAGTAACAACTGGAGAACGCTGCGGAGCGGAAGGCAAATTCATAAACCAGAAACTGAAACCGGCAGAGGTAGTCAGGGATAGAAGTAGCATTATCAAATCCAGCAACAGCTTATTTAATGAACTGAGTCTTAAGCGCCTTCTAACATAAGACATGAGATTTCTGTGTATGTGTGCTACATAATTCAAAAAAGGAACTCCATACTTTGTCTGCACAAATAATTCAAACTAGCTGTGCCCGGCATGACCATTCTAGAAATCAAACTACTGTGCCATGCCATGTAGCGATGCAGCTGTGGGCCCACTACTGTGTCGTGCCATGTTGGGCAGCTGTGGGCCCACTACTGTGCCATGCCATGTAGTGATGCAGATGTGGGCCTACTAATGTGCCGTGCCATGTTGGGCAGCTGTGGGCCCACTACTGTGCCGTGCCATGTAGTGGTGCAGCTTTGGGCCCACTACTGTGCGGAGCATGAAATCACACTATGAGCAAGGCAAAATACACAAGGACGCAGCAGCTCCAAGATGGCAGTTTAATACGAGGAGCGAAACGGCAAGACCAGAGAGGGTTGCAAGGAGGGAAGTGCCCTTGACCTTTTCAGAGGAAAACCGCTACTTTCACGAGCCTTCGAAAATAAGAAACATAAGATCTGGAATTAAAGCTGAACAAACCTGCATTGTGTGTCGGTGGTACTCAGGGCTCTCCCACGTCGATAGCCAAGGCGGGAGGATTGTTTGCTGCTGTGGTACTGTCCCTGGCTCCTACAACAAAGCAGAGCCAGTAAAGTCAGCACAGCCAGTGAGTCGGGAAGACTGATAGCAGACCGGTCTGTGTTAGAACCAAGGTTGCAAGTGGCAACATTGTATGGAGAAATCTGGAGAGAATAGTGTGTGAAGCATATGTAATGAGTGACACAAATATGATTGCACATCAAAGCAGTCGCTGAAGCTTTGAAGCCAAGATACATACCAAATACAGAGTGGTCCAGCGCCACATGGGTGCTCATTCGAAGGTCTCTGTTAGGTATCCAACTGAGAGGTGGCAAATGTAAAAAGGAATTGTGAAATCGAAGTGGTCCTGCAAAGGGTCAAGCTAAACCCCATGCACATTCGAAAGTCTTCGATAGTTAATACGAACTGAGATTGGTCCAAGCCCGTCTGAGGGAGACTAATTGTGTAAGAGGAAGGTTTGAGCCTGGCTGATAGGGATCCGGGGTGAACTGTGTGTCACCCGAGAAAGAATATTTTCTGAACATTGGAGAAAGGGATCTGAGCCCGAAAGAGGGGGATCCAAAGTAACAATCATGGTATAGAAAGGGATCAGAGCCTCGCTGAGAGGGATCCAGGGTGAACAGTGAATCACCCAAATTGAGTACTTGTAAGAAGGAAAGGAACTCGTCATTTGTTTTGGTACATCAAGCCCTCTGAATCAAGAGACTTTGATAAGTAAAGAGACTTGGGCATAGAAGGCCCTGATGCTGGTAATGGAACTGTATCCTTGTGCGAAGAAGCCAGAGAGTGTGATATGCTCGACTGAACCACCTTGTCCCGTGCTGAAAACATGGGGAAGGGAAGCCAATGGCCTGAACATCCTGACATATAATTTTTGTGAACACTTCTTTCTTTTTCATAAACATTACCTCACACTATGCCTGACAGAGACGTAGTTGCAGGCGAGCTCCGCCCCCTCTCTTGTACAAGCCGTTCCTCCAGGGATTCGTATCTTGCATGTTGATTGCCAGCCACCTCATCATGGGGGCAGCACTGCAGTTATTTATAGGGCAGAATTTATTATAACTCAACTTAACTGTCCCCATGACATTCCCAAGGAGGCTCTTCTCTTCAGATGTGTCATTTCATCTAGGAGAACTTGCCACTTTCTACTTATATACCGCCCTCCTGACTCCCAAAGTATTATTCTTGAACATTTTCCTGATTTACTAGCCAATATCCAAGTGCTATATACCGATCTGGTGGTTCTGGGAGATTTGAAATTGAACTTGCCCAGACCCCCAGTTCTTGATCTGTTTGCTGACAGTCTGACAGATCTTGAACTCTATCCGCATGTAAAAAGCCCTACACATAAATTAGGCAACACGCGGGATCTGATTTTCGCTAAAGAATCATTCCTGTCTATTCAGTTAGTTGAACGTACTCTGTGGTCGGACCACTTTCTGGTATGCTGGAAGCTGTGGACAGACCTACTAAGAACTCAGTGGGTAAAATCTGGCAGCGTTCATGGAGCACCGTAGACACTCAGTATGGTTACTTTGATCTGGGCCAAGTGTAGTACTGCCACAGTGGCTTCTCTGTCCCTTCTTTCTCAGGCACTTTTAGAGGCTGCTAATGTGGCCGCTGCCTTACTACTGGTTCAGCCTCGAAGGCTGCCATCAGAGCCGTGGTTTACGGATCTCCTGAAGGATGCCCGCCTCAAATTGCAACAGGCTGAAAGTAAATGGCGGAGAGCATACAACCCTGCTCAAAAACTACAATATAAAGCCTGTTCAGTAGCTTACTCTGCTGCCATCAAAGCGGCAAAACTTTATACCACACAACTAAAATTGAGTTCTCTTTATGTTGGCCCAGGGCTCTCTTCTCAGCAGTTAAGGCTCTCTCTCTTCTGAGAAATGGACTCCTAATGTCACTCCTACCCAAGAGCTATGCAATGCTTGTCGCAATATTTTATCATGAAGATCGATACTATTCGTCAAAACATCTCTATTATCGTTACTGCGAGTTCACCTGCTGCAAACAATTCTACTTACCCTGCAATTTTTACTTACCCTGCACGAAGAGCTATGGAAGCTATTCAAAAAATGAAATCCTTCTGATGCTATCCCTCTACGGGTTATGAAGGAGATCTCTCCGGACCTCCTTTCAGATATTACGGCAGCCATTAACGACTCATGCCAGTCTGGGCTGGTCCCACAGGAACCGAAGGCAGCTAGGGTAATCCCCCTTTTGAAGAAGCCATCCTGGATCCCACTGTTCTATGCAATTTCCGCCCCTTATCACTTCTTCCTCTCTTATCTAAACTTCTAGAGTCACTGGTGTCACCTCTGCTCTCTACATTCCTTGAGTCCTCCCATCCCTTGACTCCTGCTCAGTCTAGTTTTCGTCCTGGTAGGGGCACTGAGAGTATACTGGTCGCTGTCCAGGATGACATGGCCAGGCTGGTGGACGAAGGTGAAGTGGGAGCCCTGATTCTGTTAGATCTATCAGCGGCATTCGACAGTTGGGCATATCAGGGCAAGTATTGGCCTGGTTCACTTCATTCCTGGCAGATCATACATAGACCCTCTCTATGCCCCCCTTTCTCTCTGCCCCTTGTCACCTCAGTTGTGGAGTGCTACAAGGCCTCCACGTCCCGGGAGGATAGCTCAGCGGCAACGTGCGCGCCTTGGAAGCAAGACGAAATGAAGCACCACAGGTTCGATACCCGGGTCCGCGCTCACAAACCTCTAGGTGTTTAAGCACGTTATAAATATGCAACTAAGGCAAAAAATGCAACTAAGACAAAAAAAACAATTACGCAACTAAAAAACGAACCCTTCCTGTAACAGCGCCACGATGCCCGCGGGCTCTTTGTGCGCTTTAAAAAATGCAAAATAAATAAACAAATAAACAAGGCTCCTCCTTGCCTCCAATCTTATTTAACATCTATATTTGGGCCCTTGTAAGTTTGATCCGCTCCTTCGGCATTAGATGCTACTCGTACGCCGACGATAGTCGGATCCTGATCCGATTAGACCTCGATCAGGCTGAGGTGTCGTCGTGCCTGCGGGAGTGTCTGGCGGCCATGGGAGAATGGATGAACTGCAACTGGCTCAAATTGAAATGAGACAAAACTGAGGTGATGGTGGTGTGTTGCCCTCCTGACCCCACACTCTGGGTGACCTCCTTTTGGCCCTCATCTTTGGGTCCTCTCCCAGTGCCGGTTGGCAAGGTGAAAAATCTGGGGGTTATCCTTTCTGCGTCATTATCTATGGACAAGCAAGTCACTGCGGTATGTCAAGCTGGCCATTTCCAGCTAAAAGTCCTAATGAAGGTACTTTCCATGATTCCTGCCCCACTGTGTCCTCCAGTGGTGGCAGCCATGGTGACATCTGAGCTCGACTACTGCAACTCCCTGTATCTGGCTCAACCCAACGGCCTGATTCAGCGGCTGCAACGATTGCAGAATCTAGCTGCGCGTGTAGCAACTGGCACGCCCTATGGAGCACATATTTCTCCTGTGCTCCGAGTCCTCCACTGGCTCCCGGTAACCCAGCGGGTCAGTTTTAAATCACTGTGTATAGTTTGTCGAGCCCTCCATGATCAGGGCGCTGAATACCTCCAAGCTAAGTTTTCCCACTGCCATCCTTGCCATAACCTGCGCTCCGCCTCGGCAGATCGACTGGTGGTACCGATTTACAAATGGGTACGGATTAGAGGCCGTGCATTTTCTGTAGCCGCTGCAGTTCTATGGAACAACCTCCCACTAGTCATTAAGAAAACATCTAATTACCAAGCCTTTAGAAAGGCCGTTAAAACACACTTATTCCAAGCTGAGCTGCGCCTGAGCTTCGGCTGTAGCCTCCCTCCCTCAGCGCCAACATACCCCTGGGTGACCGTGCACTTTAGAAGTAATACTAACATAACATAACATAACATAACATTTGTATTTAGAGGTAAGGATTGGCAATATCCTTTTTTAGTATAGGCCCTTTTCTTTTGATGAGACTCCACTAGGACTGCATTATTATTTTTTGATGGTCGTAGCTTGCTCCCATCTGTAGATTTAGGATTAAATAGGCATTTATCACACCCTTGTTGAAGTTCAATAAACACCTTTGAACTGTGGTCACTTGTGTCTGTCTTACTGTTGATATCATGCCTTCCTTATATGTGGTGACAGGGATGGGATGTGACTAAATTGAAACAAAATGGGGAACCCAACAATTCCAGAAGCTTAGCCACAGAGCCTCAGGCCCCTCTGTTGCCACAAAGGAATCAATAGGCTTTGATATCTGTAGCAGCACAGAGGCTACTATCCCTCCTGGGAAAAGTGGAATGATTCCCACAGACTTAGTTTTGATACCCCCTTCTGGGTGTTATATAAGATTGGTCCCACAATGTGGCCTGGCCTGGAAGTCGGAGTCATCAATCCCGACCTCTGGGGAGACAAAGGTTCTCTTAGAGAACCATGGTGAAATCCCATTTGAAGTGCATCGTGGGGACAAAATTGCACAAGGAATTCTTGAAAAGGCTCTATTTCCTCATTTTAAAGAGATTAAATCAGAAGAAACGGAGAGAGGCACCTTAGACCAAGGGGAAGCGGATTAACTATCTACCACTGAAGAGAAAAGGGAAGAAGAGCTTACCATCTTTCCCGAACTGGCCTTAGCCCAGTGAAATGACCCAGCCCTCGCTGAGGCTTGCTTACAAGCAAATCCTGAAGGAGAGAGAGTAGACAAGGGAAGTCCTTTTTTCTTCTTAAAGCAAGGATTGCTAGATGATATAATATGATAGTTTATTTGTATCGCGCCCATACACAAGTATTTCAGGGCGTGAAGGGGCAAGGGAGGATAAAAAACAATAAAAACAAAATGATCTTACTAGGCTTACTGACATTGAGAACATACAAGTGCAGGGGAGAGGGGAGGGGGGAAGTACAAATGGAAAGTGCAGAAAGCAGATATTACAAATAATAAATAACAATAAAAAAGTGCATTCGGCATGTGCCAATATAAGCGCAGACACGAGTGTCAGATAAGTGCCAGTAAGGGGACTTTAGGGTTTCAGATACAGACCCAGTGCAAAGGTTGCCAAGAGGCAGTGCATGTAAGTAGATGGGTGGGCAAGAGTTCTGGGCCTGGATACTGAGGGTAGACCAGGAGCCCAAGGGCAGAGAAGGACATATCAGGAGGGGAGGGGAAGAGAGAAGGCAGAAGCAAAGAGGAAGGTCTTGAGGTGCTACCGGAACCCGTGGTTCTCCTCGAGTTTCAGAGAGGCAGGGAGGCTATTCCAGAGGGAGGCCCCAGCCGAAGAAAGAGACCTACCACCAACTCTATAGAAAAAAAACATCCACAGAAGGCCTAAGTAAAGTTAGTAATCTCCAAAACCCACCGAAGGATCGTCCTAGAGACTCCGCATTGCCATCTGACAGGGGGACACTTAAGACAATCGAAGACCCAGGCCCACATCAGTGGGAGGTTTTACTGGCCAGGTATCCATGCCGAAATAAAAACCTTTTTTCAGACATGTGAAATATGTCAGAAAAACAGTACTCACATCCCATTGTCTGCCCCTCTGAATCCTTTACCAATAATAGAAGTCCCTTTCTCAAGAATTGGGATGGATATCATTGGACCTTTAGAAACGTCTAGACTGGGTAACAAATATGTCCTCGTGATTGTCGACTATGCGACCAGATACCCTAAGGCATTCCCTATGCAGAACAACACCACCCAGCAGATTCTAAAGCACCTCCTACCATATTTTTCCAGGGTTGGCTTTCCTAGGGAAATCCTAATGGATCAAGGATCCATTTTCATGAGCAAGCTCCTGGGTGAAGTCAAGGACCTGCTCCATATTACCACCTTATGAACTTCAGTTTACCATCCCCAAACAGATGGATTGGTAGAAAGATACAACAAAACACTCAACATGATCCTAAGAAAGCTGGTAGATAAGGGTGGGAAGGAATGGGACCGTATGCTCCCCTGGGCACTATTTGCAGTAAGAAAAAAACCCTTAGGCATCTACTGTATTCTCTCCTTTTGAACTACTTTATGGTAGGGAGCCTAGATATGTCCTGGACATGCTCCGGGAAATCTGGGAAGAAAGAGAGGAGGCACCCATTTCCCGTTAACAAACTGCGACCAGTTTGAGACTTGTTCGAGATCAACTCTATACTCAAATGGAAAAGGCCCAAATCCAACAAAATTCCACCTGTGACAAAAAGGTAAACTTATGATCGTTTTCCATAGGACATAAAGTACTGGTCCTCTTGCCTACCTCGGAAAACAAACTTGTCTCAAAGTAGCATGGGCCATATGAAATACTGAAACAAACAGGAACATGTACCTATAAGGTAGCACAACCTGACAGGATACAATAAATTCCATCTATATCACATATATCTTTTAAAAGAGTGGGAGGAAAACCTGTCTGCCACCAATGCCATGATACTATCCTGTTTGGTACCAGAAAAAATAGATAACTTTGAATGAATTTTTCAAGAGCTATCTAATCAACAACAAGAAGATTTAAACGATTTAGTTATATAATTCCCCGATGTATTCTTAGAGAAACCCAGAAGAGTGAAAGGCACTTATCACTACATTAGAACACCGAAGGAAAAAGTGGTCCATCTGAAACCGTATAGACTCCCGGAAGCCCATAAACAGATAGTGGCTGAGGAAGTGAATAAAATGTTAAGAGAGCACATTATCGAACCCTTTTCAAGACTGTGGCCCTCCCCTATCGTATTGGTCACAAAACCTGACCATTCCTGGAGTTTTTGCACAGACTTCCACCAAGTCAATGCCATTTCCGATTTCAATGCTTATTCCATGCCATGCATCGAAGACCTGATTGATAAACTCGAAAACGCCACTTTCCAACCCTAGAGTTAACAAAAGGGTACTGGCAGGTCTCAGTGTATGGACGTGATAAGGAAAAAACAGGAAGTACCAAAAGGTACAGAGAATTAGTTACCCCTTACTATTCTAGCTCCAGAGTTGACAGAGATCAGGATACTATAGTCACATATATTTACACCAGACACACAAACATCACTATCAGTGGAGCATGGGGGACTAGAAGGAGAAAAACATTCGCCACAGGAAAATATTAGCAAATACTTTTATTTATATAAATATAAAAAAGACAGAATCGATTCCAACATCAATGTATCAAAAGATACCAAAAGCTAAAAAAAGACATAAAATACATTAATACATATATGAATGTGTCAACCAATGACCCTATTCTTAGAAAGAATTCATAAGCTATATTGTCACTCATTTAGACATTAGCTGAGGTGAGAATTTCTCCCCCGTCAACAAAAAATTTGGGACTGTGCCTTTTTCGTTTGACTACCCGTGATAAGGAAAAGACAGCTTTCATGATGTGGATGGGACATCATTGATCTACAAATTCGAAACAGGGGAATGACATTACTTCACACATAACCATATGTACATTACATAGTTATTTTAAAATTCTTTTCTAAAGGAGAGACATTCCATAACAATACATAAATGAATTTTATGTAAAACATATATCATATTTGACCATCCACATCACTTAAAAGACCAAGTGTGAAGAAATTATATGTCCTGAAGATGGCCACAATATCTATCTCGAAATAGACATTTGAGGAAATGTCTGATTTTTGTATGGGCCGAAACATGTCGACAATTTACACCTCAGCTAATGTCTAAATGAGTGACAATATAGCTTATGAATTCTTTCTAAGAATAGGGTCATTGGTTGACACATTCATATATGTATTAATGTATTTTATGTCTTTTTTTAGCTTTTGGTATCTTTTGATACATTGATGTTGGAATCGATTCTGTCTTTTTTATATTTATATAAATAAAAGTATTTGCTAATATTTTCCTGTGGCGAATGTTTTTCTCCTTCTAGTCCCCCATGCTCCACTGATAGTGATGTTTGTGTGTCTGGTGTAAATATATGTGACTATAGTATCCTGATCTCTGTCAACTCTGGAGCTAGAATAGTAAGGGGTAACTAATTCTCTGTACCTTTTGGTACTTCCTGTTTTTTCCTATCACTGGGTCCCTCTTGAGAATTTCTCCCCCGTCAACAAAAAATTTGGGACTGTGCCTTTTTCGTTTGACTACCCGTGATAAGGAAAAGACAGCTTTCATGATGCCCCAGGGACTGTTCCAGTTCACAGTCCTCCCTTTTGGCTTACACAGGGCTCTAGCCACTTTCCAACGACTTATGGACAAAATATTACAACCCTAGTCTGATTTCTGTGGAGCTTATATTGACAATAGCTTCATTTATAGTAAAATCTGGGAAGACCATCTTTTCCATCTCTTTAATATTATGAGAGCCCTCAGAGAAGCTGGCCTAAATGCCAATCCATTCAAATGCAGACTGGCCCAATCAGCTGTGAAATACCTCGGCTTCTTTGTAGGGAATGATAGTGTCCAACCTCAACACGATAAAAAGGGAAGAGCATCCTAGATACCCCTACACCTAAAACTAAAAGAGATCTAAGAGCATTCTTAGGGTTAATCGATTATTACCGTAGGTTTATCCCAAACCTCTCGGACAGAACAGCTAGGCTAACAGACAAATTAAAGAACACAGAACCCCAGAAAATTAATTGGACTGACAAGGATGATATATGTTACAACAACCTAAAACAAACTCTGGTCCAGAACCCGATCCTAAAGGTAGTAGATTTCTCAAAGGAATTTGTACTGCAAACAGACGCCTCCCTTAATTGCCTAAGAGCAGTCTTGTCACAAATCTGCCACGGATTGGAAAATCCCATCTTATTGACCAGTCGCAAACTTTTCCCACGTGAAGAAAATTATTCTGTGCTGGAATTAGTGGCCCTTGCCATCAAGTGGGCCATTATCCACCTTAGATACTACCTCCTTGGAAGAAAGTTCACACTCATCACGGATCATTCTCTACTAGTTTGGATTAGCCAGCGAAAAGATTCTAACCCTTGAGTCATGTGATGGTTCTTAGACCTGCAACCCTACTGTTTCACTGTGGAGCACCGAAAGGCCAAAGACCAAGGAAACATGGATTTCCTTTCTTGGTTTCCTTGTGAAACAGATACAGCTACATCACATAGGGCAAGGGTATGTGAGAAACCTGAAAGTGTCTCAACCGCTAGACCCCGGGGAGCTGCCATCCAGGGGGCAAGTACACGGCCATCGCTTTTGGATCCAGTTCCTGTGGGTTGACCAGTGTGGATGAGGATCACCTGGATGAGGGGTCTTTGGGGAGTGAGACACCGGGGGGTGAGAGCAAGTATCTCTGTACACCTTTTCCCCATTTTACCAGGTAGGATACTTAGGAACTCAACCCTCCCCCATCCCCCATTTCCTGACATGAACACTTTCTCGCGGACAACTCAATATGATAAAAAATGGACTAACACCCGAGCTGTATACCTGACATGTCCCAACACAATGGTCAGGCAGAGTCAGGCAATTACTGATCATTACACACACTGACTTCCATCACACTTCCCCACATAGATAAAAGGCGGAGCAAGAAAGCACACTCTGAGCAAGCCAAAACACACAAGGAAGCAGCAGTTCCAAGATGCCAGTTTAATACAAGGCGAAAAGCGGCAAGACCAGAGAAGGTTGCAAGGAGGGAAGTGTCTTTGACATTTTCCATGAACCTTCGAGAATAAGAAACATAAGACCTGGAATTAAAGCTGAAAAAACCTGCATTGTGTTTCAGAGGTATCCGGGGCTCTTCCGCGTCGACAGCCAAGGTGGGGCGGAGCGTTTGCCACTGTAGTACTGTACTGGGCTTCTACAACAAATCAGTGCCAGTAAAGTCAGCACAGCCGGTGAGTCGGTGTTAGAACCAAGGTTGCAAGCGGCAACATTGTATGGAGAAATCTGAAGAGAACAGTGTGTGAAGCAAATATGACAAGCAACGCAAATATAATTGTACATCAAGTAGTGACTGAACTTTTGAAGCCAGGATATATACTGTATTCAGATTGGTCCGTCACCATGTGGGTGCTCATTTGAAGGTCTCTGTTAAGTATCAAACTGAGAGGTGGCAAATGTAAAAAGGAATTGTGAAATCAAAGAGGTCCTGCAATGGGTCAAGCTAAACCCTGTGCACATTCGAAAGTCTTAGATATTTAATACAAAATGAGATAGGTCCAAGCCCGGCTGAGGGAGACTAATTGTGTAAGAGGAAGGATCTGAGCCCGGCTCAGTGGGATCCGGGGTGAACCGTGTGTAACCTGAGAAATAATATTTTCTGAACATTGGCGAAGGGGATCCGAACCCGGAATAGAGGGATCCGAAGTAACAATCATGGTATAGAAAGGGATTTGAGCCCGGCTGAGGGGCATCCAGGGTGAAGAGTGAATCACCCAAATTGAGTACTTGTAAGAAGGAAAGGAACTTTTAATTTGTTTTGGTACATCAGGCCCTCTGAATCAAGAGACTTTGATGAGTAAAGAGACTTGGACATAGAAGGCCCTGATGCTGGTAATGGAACTGTATCATCATGCCAAAGAAGCATGAGAGTGTGCTATGCTCGACTGAACCGCCTTGCCCTGTTCTGAAAGCATGGGGAAGGGAGGCCAACGACCTGAACATCCTGACATATCCTTTTTGGGAACACTTCTTTCATTTTCAAAAACACCACCCCCACACTATTTGTATTTAGAGGTAAGGATTGGCAATATTTAATTTTCCTATATTATTAGGCCCTTTTATTTTGATGAGACTCCACTAGGAATGCATTATTATTTTTTGATGGTGGTAGATTGCTCCCATCTTAGATTTAGGATTAGATAGGCGTTTATCACACCCTTCTTGAAGTTCAATAAACACCCTTGAACTGTGGTCACTTGTGTCTGTCTTACTGTTGATACCATGCCTTCCTTACAGTAGCGAATGGTAGGACTCTGCTCTGCATCCCTTAGTGTGCTCCTCTGCTGAGTTGTGTTCTCTCGCTTGCGCGTGGTGTCTCACTGGTGCACTGCTGTCTTCTTCCTGTACACAGCTCGCTCTCTCCCCTTGCATTCACAACTGTGGTTTTAGCATAGCATTCGACTCTGAACGCTGAGAAGCCAAACTCGGAAAGCTTGAGTGCTGCCATCTAGGGGTGGATGAGTGTTTATGCAACTACGACTATTGACATCCTCAACCTTTTATATGGAAGAGCATTCCAGTGGTTGCATCGTGGAGCTTCCATAGTTTGGTTACGGTAGGGTTACCATTTGCCAATGTATGCTGTTCGTACTTTAGATATGCTAATCTGTCCTTCATGATTGGCTGTTTTGTTCCCTGCTGCTACCCAATTTGGCAATTTACTCCAAGGTTTTGTTAAACGTCTGCCAATTGGATGTGCGTTATCTTTGTGACAGCGGCATAACCATGAACTTCCTAATAAGAAAAGCTATTCCAGAAAGTAACAATAACATATAGAATGTCCACTGTGAACGATTAGGATTGTGTGTGGTTAATTCACAAACATCTATGGATGGAGCTATCAGAGGACACTTCCACACCTGCTGGTGTCACCCTGAAAGTCTCCACTTCGCGTAGACGTCTTGAAGATGGCACTAGTTGAGGGCTAAATGGACCCCCAACCTACTCAACCATGCCTTTCAATCAGTCATGTATGAATTTTCTTACGATGATCGGATTAGCCCTCCCTCATTGGGGTTGGAGGGGCGAGGCAGTGAAGGGGCAAGCTGGGATAAGCAAAGATTTGGACCAAAACGGAGGGAGGGGAGCAGTGGCCCTGTTTCAGGACCCTCACCCACTGGGAAGAAACATGCATTGAATGCATGCATCATGGAGTGGGCTGGGGGATATAGTTAAACAAAGCAATGTCATTGTTATGGTCAGTAAAACATGCTTGAAAACATCACAAGTATATTGTTGCTGGAACAAACATGAAAAGGGACAAAGACATTAGCAATGACAAAGGTCAGTGGTGTGCAACCTGCAGCTCTTTACATGTTTTGGAGTATGAGTCCCATGATCCTATGCGGCCTAGGGCTGATGGGAGTTATAGTCCAACACATCAGGAGTGCCAAAGGCTGCGACCTCTACATTAGACCATGATATCCATGTGCAGCTTCAGATTGGAGCATCTATAGAAGATGCTAAACCGTGGACCACCTGTAGGGAAAATGTGCATAAACTCAACAAGCAATGGATTCTGGGCTAAAAATCCTTGATCAAGGGTTGGAGGTGGTGTTATGTGAAGATGATGGAGGGTGGGGATTGCATTTCAAGCTGCAGGACACAGCATCACCACGGCCTTTTCACTGCGGGCCATTCTACCACTGCAGATGTGGGGCAGTCATGGGGTGGTAAAATAGAGGGCATGGTTCTGGAGGCTAAGTAGGGAGTTGGGGTGGTGGTTGAATGAGATCCTGGGCGTCGGCCCCCAATTACATTTTATGCAATATATGCAAAATATGGTGACATGTCCACAGCAGTGAGATGGGGTGATCGGAAAACATCCAAGTGGGAGTCATTTTTAAAGCAGATGTCTGAGGGGTCATGAGTGAGGTAACATTTTAAAAGCATGGAGGCTCCTGCCTTCGCACTTATGATGTAGGAGGGCTTTATTTCCTGAAAACAAAACTAGCGTTTGGGAATTTCAGTGTTCTGGGGCATTGTTTATCGTAATAATGCAGTCTTGCTATCAAAATGCTGAGGTAGTAGAACTGTTCTGGTTTTGCAACCTGGAATACTGCAGGCAGTAATTAGCATTTCCAGATGTGTTATACTATGGCGTTCTTACCCATTCCATGGGCCAAACTGGGGGTAACGAGTCGGCAGCCGGAGATAACGGCCGGAGTAAAGCGAGGGTGGTGAACGAGGGCACCAGGACGCTGCGCTCGGTATGGCATGTGGATCAGGTTAAGAACACCATTAGCACCCCAGGTAACAGGGGGTGTTAAAAAAAAGCATTTTCGTTAATTGATATATGTCATTTATGATGCACCTGCACACAAGTGTTTCTAGGCGCGACAAGACAAGGAGGGGGAAACAAAAGGAGGACAAAGCAACGATCTTACTAGCTCTCAGATCCTGCAAGTGCAGGGAAGATGGAGGAGAGAAGTGCCAGGCAGTGCAGTGAATCAATAAGTGCAGAGATAAGGTACTGTAGGGTTGCAAATACAGACCCTTAAGTGCTGGGAAGCCCGGGGCAGTGCGTGGGCAACTGGACATGCAGGAGCCTGGGCCCGAGTTCAGAGGGTGACCAGGTGACCAGTGCACAGAGCAGTTAGGTGCATCAGCAGGGGAGGGGAAGAGAGAAAGCAGAAGCGAAAAGGAAGGTCTTGAGTTGTTTCGGAACTGGAGGTGGTTCTGATCAACTTTAAGAGAGGCCGGCAGACCTGTTCCAGAGGGAGGCCCCAGCCAAGGAAAGAGATCTGCCCCCTGACTCTCTGCTTGGAAAAGCATCTGACCCTCAGAGAGTTGGAGGTGGATGAGTCGAGGGCTTGAGAAGGAAGATGCTTAGGAAGAGAAAGTTGGAGCTAGTTTGGTCCCAGGCCCCAGAAAGCCTTATGAATGATGCAAAGGGTCTTGAACTTGATCCTTGCAGCCACAAGGAGCCAGTGCAGATATTTCAGAGCTGGAGAGATACGATCTCTGGGCTTGAGGCCAAGGAAAAGTCATGCAGTCCTGTTTTGGATAAGTTGTAAAGGTCGAATAGTAGAGACAGCCAGATTTAGAAAGAGGCTGTTGCAATAGTTCAGCCTAGAGAAGAAAAAGGGGCTCTGGAGACAGTGAGCTTCTGGGGGAAGGAGAGGAAAGGAAGAATACCTCTGAGGAGGTGCATCTTAAAGTGTGACTTCTTAAAGATGTCAGAGATGTGAGGAGAGAAATAGAGAGTGGAGTCGAAGATGACACCAAGGTTCTTAGCGTCACAGGAAGGGGCAGGAAGAGGGCTGAGGGTGGGTGGCCAGAGAGAGAGAGCTAAGGAGGGAGCAGGTGTTCCGATGAGGAGAATCTCAGTCTTACTGGCATTAAGGCAGAGATAATTGGCGGCACACCATTCCTGAATTGCAGGCAGACAGTCTGGCATGAGAGAAGGAGCAGAGGTGGCTGAGGGGAGCCTGAAGGAGAGCTGGTGTGATCCGCATAACACTGAAAGTTAGAGCAGAATTTAACAATGCAGTGGGCAATAGGTGCCAAGTAGTGGTTGAAAAGCAAGGGAGAAAGGTAAGACCCCTGGGGAACACCACAAGTAGAGAGAGAGAGAGAGACAGAGAGAGAGAGGGGGAGAGAGAGAGAGAGAGAGAGAAAGAGAGAGAGAGAGAAAGAGAGAGAGAGAGAGAGAGAGAGAGAGAGAGAGAAGAGAGGAAACACCCCAATTGGACCTGGGAGGGTCGGTCAGTGAGAAAGAATGTCAACCAGGCCAGGGCCTGACCAGTGACACCCAGGTTGTCACAGAGGCAATATGGCATGGTTGACCGTGTCAAAAGCAGAGGATAGATCGAGGAGAATGAGGACAGAAGGAAGATTAGAGTCCAGATTTGAGAGCAGGACTTCATGGCTGTTCAGGAGAGCAGTTTCCGTGCTTCTGGCAGCTCTGAAGCCAGACTGATGGTCATGGAGACAACCAACAGATTCAGTGTGGAGAGTGAGCTGAGCGATGGGCAGCTTTTTCAGGAGTTTGCCTAAGAAAGGAATGCTGGAGATCGGCGATAGTTAGCCGAAGTGGAAGTATCGTCACAGGGCTTCTTAAGAAGGGGGCGCACAAGGGAGTGTTTAAGGGGGGAGTGGATGCTTTTTGCATCTCGTTCAATGAATGAAAATGCTTTTCCAAGATGGCCGCTATGGTAGTAGCAGGCGGGGCCCCGTACAGAACCCCTCTTCGATTACCATGGTGGCCGGAAAAGGAAGAGGCAGGAGAGCTGCAGTGGCGCTGGGCCGCGCTGCCGCCTCAATCAGGTAAATGGGGTTTGCGGAGGGGGGTTGGTATTGACCAAAAAAAAATAAAAGGGGAACGGAGGGTGGGGGAAAGATGGCGGCCTGTGGAGTTGGCCATCAGGAGGCTTGTAAAGAGGACTAGATCGGGAGTATCAGCCCACGTTTCCAGCACAGGGTGCTAATGAAGGATATATCAGCATTACCAGATGCGCTGTACGGAACGATATGTACACAGAACATGCTTTAATGCCGGCACACGAAATTCAGGGCAAATATAATTTCTGAAATAAGCCACGTCAATTAGTTCTTATTTTCCAACAAAGCCTTTCGATCACTGTTTCAGGGATGCATATGGTAAAATAGACTTTCACAGTGCTCCCGTACACATAATTCAAAGAAAGGGCCAATAATGGCCCTTCTGTGCATGGTGCGTTTCTGTTCATACAGGGATGTGATGCTCTCAGAAGCCCCCCATTCTCATGCCCTTGTGAGTCTCCCACATATTCTCCCCAAAGTAAAGCAGGTGCACTTTAGTGCCAAACAGATTTGTTATGCAGGGGACATTTTTTTTAACCCCACCTTTTCGGAGGAGGTAACATCTTGAGGACCATTTTGAGATATTACGTCTGATTTTAAAGAGGCATTTGAAAGCATAATGGTGTTGTATTTATTGCATGCAGCGTTTAATGAAGCAGGAATTTGGTAAATACTTCAATACTCATATTTAGAGAGATTATAAAGCAGACAGCCTTCCAAATACCACATGTATTTATGGCTACTCCTGTGCTCGTGATGGCCGCCCAAAATATCATCATTGTAGCTGTCACGCCCCAGCGGCGGCACAGACATGGGATGTAACGGGCCAGAGCCTGGGCTTTGCTCGGGCCTCAGTTCGGGCTGTGGGATGTTGAATCCCATGTCCGCACTGGGATATACCAGGGTGCAAATAGTTTTCATTTTTTTTTTCTTTCAGACGGCAGATGAGCCCATCTCTCGTAATAGAAAAAAAAGGAAAAAAATGCCCACCATCAAAATAGAAAAGGGACTAGGTCCCTTTTCGGATGAGGGCAGCCATGGAAAACATGGTTCAAAATGACCGCCGTCATCCGAAAAGGGTCATAGTCCCTTTTTGATGTTAATGGGGGCGGCCATTTTATTTAACTTTTTTTTTCTTTCACTGCGGCCAGTGAGTACACATTCATGCCCTGGAAAGGCAGATTGTGACTGGTTTAACTGCCTTTCCCGGGTGAAAATTCACTATCAAAACTCCCTTGGGTCCCTGTTTAGTCTGCAAGCCTTGATTAGATGTATTTAGTGTTGCATAACGTAAGCATTGTTTTAAAACCCCTTTCGGCTGATTTATTTTAGCAGGCAGCTTGAACCCCCCCTGCTTTCCGAGACAAAGTATGCCTCAACTTTATGACATTGAGGCAAGAGGTTGAAATGACACGCATCCAGGCATTGAGGACACCTTTGAAGCATTGCTTTGCTCTACTGCAAACCTGGGCTAGAGTGGACCACGCAGCAGGGTCCTGAAGCAGTCCCCCAAAACAGAATCTCACAACAAGCTGCTTCCTCTGCCACAGCAGGGATCACCATTTAAACACAACACCAAAAAACAGCCATGATCATTGAGAACAGGATCGGAGTCTCCAGGAAGTGCTGTACATGCACAACACACAAGTTGACACATTGACTCATCGAGTATGAATATTAACTCCAAATAAAGAGCAGATGCTGCACAAAAAAGTATCTGGAAAACAAATGGTTCAAAATAAGGAACAAATCTAAGGTATGAAGTCTTTATATCGAATATTTTATAAAGAATGAACATATATCGAACGTTTCATAACAGAAAATGTCGTTATCTAAGATGGGAGCAAGCTACCGCCCGCCCCCAAAAAAAGTGCATTCTCTATAAAAAAATTATGTATAAAATATTTCATATAGGTTCATTCTTTCTTAAATATTTCGGTATAAAGAGATGTAACCAAATGTAATGCTGGACGGATTAGGCATTAATTTTTCACCCAAGCGGAGAAGATTTCTTCAAAGCACCAGCAGGACTCTGGGTCCTTGAATGCAGGGACCTGCAGACGGGTTACAAACTCCTCACTGATTATTGATTGCACTCTGGTGGGACCAGAAGGAATCCCTTTCTTTTGCACAAAAGTTTTTCAGAAGGCATTGTCCACATGTTTTATGCACTCTTAAGTTAGTCTCTTTTTTAGTTTTTTTGGGTGGTATGCTGGAATAAAGAATGCAGTTGTTTTGGGTGGTGTGCTGGAATAATTGTTAGGAAAGATTTCGTTATTGTAGGGAACTTTCCTTCCATGTGGCAACCCCTAAACTTTTTGCTATTGTTTTCAACCTGTTTTCTTGACTTTGCCAGAGAAGTGCAGCCTTCTGCCGTACTCCTCTGGGCTTTCGCTCCTTTCTTACGGGGAAACTGACATGCCCTTAAGACAGTCAGTACCGGGGAACGCTGTTTCCCGTAGTTTCTTTTATCGTGTCGCCATTTTAGTGCAACACGACACAAGAGGGCACTGTAAGCTAAGTTACAGCTCTCTTGGGTCTCTAGCCTTCTACAGACCCTAGACACTCTTTTAGGATGGTTTTTGGATCGGTGCAAGTCATTCAGGGACTGGGCTGGTGGCAGCGATCATTTGGTTTATTTTGAGCTCCTTTTGCCGTTCTGAGCACCTTTTTGCCGCGAACACAAAAGGGTGGCCCGGCTACCCAAAATGGCCGGACCACGAGGCTCCTTTGTCTCGTCCACTGTCCGTCTTGCTCCCTTTACCTTCCCCCGGGTCAGGCGACCCGGGGCCTTCCTTATTTGGGCATGTAGTTTCCCGCGAAACACGGTTGCTTTCGCGGGCTTCTACATGTCGTTTGAGTGCCCCCAGGATGTGGGCTGGGCTGTCTGGTCCCAATACACATCCTGGGTGCCAGAGAGTCTAGGGTGGTGTGAATGCCTGGGACCACCGTGGTCCGTGATTGGTCCACGTATGGTATGTGTGTTGATGAGCGGATCTCCCATTGGCTCCCCTCCGTTTTGGCGCGAAGGGAACCGTGGATAAGAGGGAGCTGGAAACACCACTACCATGTCGATCTCCTGAGTTCTTACGAACCCAGGGATACAGGAGCCAAGTATCCTGCGAACACGAGGCTGGACCGAGGAATCGCTGGTGACCTCCTGAAGAACTTCTGCTCCTCATTGCTGTCGTCCGGTGAAGCCCTTTCCACCTAAGATCGAACAAGAAGGCCTGTACTGGCGCTTCGACCTATTGGAATAGCAGGACCAGCTATTCCCGGCACCTTCATCAACTCCTGCCGTAAGCCTTCGGAAGTGTCTCTGGGCCATCCAGTTGACTGACCAGCTTACTAAGGAGTCCTGCTCTGTAATCGCCGACAGGTTGGGTGGTATTCTGAGTCCGGGGCACGCTCACACGCTTCGTTTGCTTAGCAACCCTAAGCTAGAGGTGAGCGGTGCTCGTTTGGCTTGAATACACCCGGCCGTTCCGTTGCCCTGCCGTGGCGACAAAACTGTGCTTGTTTCTTCGATCGGGACGTCTTTTTACTCTGCACGACGACGAGACGTTCCCTGCTCTTCAGAACCTGCCAGAAGCTGCATCTATCGAGGAGAAGCTCGGGCCTGCTTGCTTCGGGGACCGGTGAGTAGATTAGCTAGGATCTGGTCGCCCTCCTGCAGTGCCCCTTGCTTTTCCCCGCTGTAAATACAGCACCCCTTGTCCGTACTCGCGCCCTGCTTCTGCCTCACAGTGGAGGCTGCGCTAGAGTCGCGGACCGTGTTCTCCTTCATTAGGGCACCCTACAGAGCTGTCCAACGTCCTCCGAAGAGCTTCACCTTCTGCCCATTGGCACCGGCGTGTGCAGGTACTTTTGAGCGCTAGGCTCCACTCTTCGTAGGGATTGGACTACCATCCAGTTAGGGGCCTCAGAAGGCGGACATATCACACGCATTGGTTCGCACTGCCTGTTTTCCTTCCCCTGCAGGTGGATAACATATTTCGTGCTGCTAATGCTGTGAAACTGTGTATTCTGTATATATATTGGGTGGATAGTGTATGTGTTGGTTTAATATCGTTGTATATTGCTGCTTTTACTGTGGTTATTAGTTTCAAGGCCTTATAATAAATGCGTATCTATTTTTGATATAAACAACTGTTTGGAGTAGTTTGTAAGCGCTCTTGCTTTGTGTGCTCACTGCGGGCTTTCAGTCACCCTCACCCCTCTTGAGACCTAGTCTTGACCGCCGCGATCGCTACCTTGATTGGTCTGGCTTGTCCAGAGGTTACCCTGTTCCAAGTAATTAGGTTGGCCTTCTGAACTTCTGCGCCACCAGGACAGAGTTCAGAAATCCGTCTTAACAAATTGGTGTACAGCGGTGGGATACGACTGAAGGTATCCAGTGTTGCGCACGAGCTAAGGCGTTTTCAGGTTATTCCAACCAGGACACCCAGTAAAGTATTGAATATAACGTTAAAAAGGCCATAGTCCTATCAACAGTATGGAAACGAATACTTTATTAACCTTAAATGCTTCGAAATCTGAAACATTGAAGAAGATGTGTGCGGAGAGAGGGGTTTCCTCTCAAGGCACTAAATTGGAAATGATCCAGAGAATCGTGGCGTGGCAAGAAGCGCAGCTTGACGCTATAACTTCCGAGGACAGTGCAGAAGGTGGTGGGGCTGCTCTCACTGGCAGAACCGACGGTTCTGCCGCTGCACTGATCCATCACGACCACGAGGACAGGGAGGATGTAATGTCTAACGTTTCCTCTGCCAGTGTTGATGGGGAGGCTATGCTTGAATTCAAGAAGCAAGAGCTGCGGTTTAGGCAGCAGGAGCTTGAATTCAGCATAGCCAAACTGAAAATCGACCAGGCAGAAAAACAAAAAGACAGGGATCACCAGTTGGAACTGGCCAAGCTTCAGTTCGCAAATGGGTCCAAGGGTCCTGGACATGGTTCTGGGGCTTCCTCTCATCCACGGTTTCCAAAAGATCTGCTCAGTGTGTATGAGGAACGAAATGACATTATGGACTGGTTAAATGCGTTTGAGTATGCATGCGAGGTTCAAGAGGTTGATAATGCGGATAAGATTGCATGGTTACTCAGCAGACTGCCCCATTCTGGTTGCAGTGCCATTATGGAAATGTCGAAGGCTGAGCGCGCTGATTTTGCAATGTTGAAGCAGACTCTCATTTTAAAGTTTGGGAAGACTCCGACCCAATATTTGAAAAGGTTTAGAGAGTATAAGAAAAAGGAAGGTGGTACTTGGGTGTCGTATGTAGCTGAGTCCCTGAAAAACTTGACTGGCTGGGTTGAAGGTTATAAGGTTTCTACCTTCGAAGGCATGATCAATCTGGTCATGCTGGAACACATTTTTGCTTCTTCTTCCCCGGAGCTTAAGCAGCATTTGGCCGATTCGAAGGAGATAGATCCTAAGAAGCTGGCCATTGCAGCAGACTTATGGGTGTCACATCGAGTGTCCCATAAGGACAAAACTCATCCTGGTAAGCAGGAGGAAGGGAAAAAGTCCAAAGATATGGAGGGTGGGGAATCTGCTAAATCTTCTTCCCATAAGGGCCACAAAAAGAAAAATAAGGGTAAGCCATACGAGAACTCACAGGGTAGCGGAGGTTCGCCTCCGAAACAGAACTCTGGTTATAATAAGCCTCCCTACGTAAACAGACCCAATGGGGCTTGTTTTTCTTGTGGAGCAACTGACCATGTGAAGGGGGATCCCCGGTGTAAGGTTAAACCTTTGGGGGTCCACTCCGCTAATCTGGCCTTCTCCTCCTACGAGGAAGAAGAGATTACAGGAGCATCCTTCTCCTCAGACTCGTTTCCCAGCGGGATCGAGGCTGAGGTAGTTTTAGTGTCCCTGGGTTCCTGGGAGCCTAAAGTCGCAGAGGCGTATGCTAGGATTCCGGATAATACCAAGCACTACTTTAAAGACAGTGTGCTGATCAATGGAGTGGATACTCCAGCTCTTAGGGATAGTGGGTGCAGTCGAACTGTAGTGGATTCTACCTTGGTAGACTCAGAGGAAGTTGCCAGAGCTCCTCTGATGCCCACTAAGTTGGCTGACGGCCCCCTCCGTATGTTTCCCGTGATCCCTGTTAATCTAACTTTAAATGGTACAGCAGTTAGGATTCCAGTGAGCATTCAGAGAAACGTCCCGGGAAAGGTCTTGTTGGGCAATGATCTCAGAGCTCTAGGGCTCGTAGGAGACACTGCCGAAAGACCCTACACACGGTCTCAAGCACGGGCAGCATTGGCCAAGTCCAATACGCCGCCCCAGCCGAAGGGGAAACCCAAGGCGAAAGGAGTCAACAAGTCCCGACGGGGGAAAGAGAATATTCCCCCGAGCTCGCCTACCACTGCGGTGGAGGGAGTTGGTCAATCGCCCGAGCCTGACGAGGAGGTGGCGATGCCTGAAGTGTTCGACCCCAACGACCATCCTGAACTAAAAGACTTGTTAGTTGAAGGAGGTCCTGATAGGGACGACTTCAGTAAGGGCCAATGTGAGTGCCCATCTCTGGAAGGCCTAAGGAGACAGGCCTGCTCCCAGCTTGAGGGTGAACCTCCTGGGAAGCATCGGATTTATTGGGAAGGTGGACTCCTGTACAGTGAGCCCACAGAGTCTACAGAAGGAGACCATAGGAGGTTGGTGGTTCCCCTTGCTGTTAGACCCTTCCTCCTGCAGTTGGCGCATGAAGTTCCCCTTGCTGGTCACCTTGGAATGAAGAGGACCAAGCAAAGGTTATCTATGCACTTCTACTGGCCCAAGATGGGGGTGCAAGTAGAAAGTCACTGCAGGAGTTGTGCCTCCTGCCAGTTGTCTGGTAAGGTTGGCGCGACAATCCAAGCTCCGTTGGTACCGCTCCCAGTTGTGGGGGTACCATTTGAAAGGGTAGGGATCGACATCGTTGGTCCCCTTGACCCGCAAACATCCTCAGGCAATAGGTTTATCCTGGTGCTGGTCGACCATGCAACCAGGTATCCTGAGGCCATCCCATTAAAGACTGTAACTGCCAAGTCAGTTGCAAAAGCTTTACTCGGCATATTTACTAGGGTTGGCTTCCCTAAAGAAGTTGTGTCAGATCGTGGCAGCAACTTTATGTCGAAGTATATGCAGGCTATGTGGAAAGAATGTGGGGTCACCTACAAGTTCTCTTCTGCATATCACCCCCAGACCAATGGTCTGGTGGAACGTTTCAACAGAACGTTAAAGAGCATGATTGGGGCTCTGGAGGAGCCCCAGAGAAGAAAATGGGATCTTCTTTTACCATGCTTGCTGTTTGCCTACAGAGAGGTACCACAGGAGGGTGTTGGCTTCAGCCCCTTCGAACTTCTGTTCGGTCATCCCGTACGGGGACCCTTAGCCATCGTCAAAGAGGGATGGGAGATGCCCACTCCCCCTGTTACTACCAATGTAGTTGACTATGTGCTAGGGCTCAGAAAACGGATGGTACTCCTGATGGGCTTGGCTAGTGAAAAGTTGAAGGCAGGACAAGCGCTGGTGAAACATTGGTACGACCAGAAAGCTTCCTTAATTCACTTTACCCCTGGTCAGCAAGTCCTGATCATGAACCCTATAAGGCCTCGCGCTTTACAGGACAAATGGTCAGGCCCTTACACAGTGGTGGAGCCCCTGGGTGAGGTGAACTATTTAGTGGACCTTGGAAGGCCTGGACAGGCTCCAAAAGTGTTCCACGTAAATAGGCTGAAGGCTTTCGTCCCAAGAGTCGAAATCGCAGCACTGCTACTGGCGTCAGACGTTGAGGAAGAGGAGTCAGAACCTCTTCCCGACCTGTTCCAAAGCGGTCCTTCAGATAGCTCCGTTGAGGGTGTCCGAGTGGCCCCTCACCTGACTTCTGATCAGCAGGCTGAGGTGAAAAGTTTGCTTAGGCAGTTTTCCCCCCTGTTTTCACAGTCGCCTGGTTTGACACCTTGGTGCAAACATAACATTGACACAGGAGACAGTGTACCTACCAAAAGTAGGGGATACAGGATGTCGGATAAAGTGCGGTCTTATATTAAGACCGAGGTCAACAAGATGTTAGACCTTGGGGTGATTGAACCCTCTAGTAGTCCTTGGTCCAGTCCTGTGGTATTGGTTCCAAAGGCAGGCACTTCTGAATTGAGGTTCTGCGTGGATTACAGGGCTCTGAATGCTGTCACCAAGACAGACGCTCACCCCTTGCCTCGAACTGACGAGCTGGTGGATACCTTGGGTGCCTCCAAGTACCTCAGCACGTTTGACCTGACTGCGGGCTATTGGCAAATAGCTTTAGCAGAACATGCCAAGGAGAAGACAGCATTTTCAACTCCCGACGGGCTTTACCAATTCCGGGTAATGCCGTTCGGATTGAAGAATGCACCTGCCACTTTCCAGAGGCTTGTGAATCATGTGTTGAATGGGTTGGACGAATTCTGTCTTGCATATCTGGACGATATAGCAGTTTTCAGTGCCACCTGGGAAGACCATGTGAAACACCTCGGGATTGTGCTCCAGGCTCTTCAGAAAGCCCACTTGACCATAAAGGCGAGTAAATGCCAGATTGGACAAGGCTCAGTGGTTTACCTTGGGCATGAAGTAGGTGGAGGAAGGATACAGCCTCTCCCCAGTAAAGTACAAGCAGTACAAGACTGGCCTACCCCCACTACACAAACCCAAGTGAGAGCCTTCTTAGGACTCACGGGTTATTACCGCAATTTTATGGCAGACTATGGCACCATAGCTGCTCCTCTGACTGCCCTCACAACTCCGAAGAAACCCAAGAAGGTAACTTGGACTGACGAGTGTGAGAAGGCCTTCAATGGCTTGAAAGACTCCTTGTGCCAGGCCCCTGTGCTCAGGGCCCCTGATTATCAAAGACCTTTTATCGTGCAGACGGATGCCTCTGACACTGGGATAGGAGCTGTACTATCACAAGTAGATGAGAAGGGTAAGGAACACCCTATCGGTTTTATTAGTCGCCAGCTTAAGGACAGAGAGCTCAGATGGTCCACGGTAGAGAAAGAATGTTTCTCTGTTGTGTGGGCCCTAAGGAAGCTGCGGCCCTACCTCTATGGGACCCACTTCACTGTGCAGACTGACCATAAGCCGTTAAAGTGGCTAATGAACATGAAGGGGGAGAATCCAAAGTTGCTTAGGTGGTCCATAAGTCTACAAGGCTTCGACTTCACTATTGAGCATAGGCCAGGTGTCCAACATAGCAATGCTGATGGGTTGTCCAGAATGTTTTACCGACCTGAACAAGAGACTCATCCAGGGGTGGATTAGTTCCCCCTGTCCATAGTCTGGGAGGGGCGAGTGTTAGGAAAGATTTCGTTATTGTAGGGAACTTTCCTTCCATGTGGCAACCCCTAAACTTTTTGCTATTGTTTTCAACCTGTTTTCTTGACTTTGCCAGAGAAGTGCAGCCTTCTGCCGTACTCCTCTGGGCTTTCGCTCCTTTCTTACGGGGAAACTGACATGCCCTTAAGACAGTCAGTACCGGGGAACGCTGTTTCCCGTAGTTTCTTTTATCGTGTCGCCATTTTAGTGCAACACGACACAAGAGGGCACTGTAAGCTAAGTTACAGCTCTCTTGGGTCTCTAGCCTTCTACAGACCCTAGACACTCTTTTAGGATGGTTTTTGGATCGGTGCAAGTCATTCAGGGACTGGGCTGGTGGCAGCGATCATTTGGTTTATTTTGAGCTCCTTTTGCCGTTCTGAGCACCTTTTTGCCGCGAACACAAAAGGGTGGCCCGGCTACCCAAAATGGCCGGACCACGAGGCTCCTTTGTCTCGTCCACTGTCCGTCTTGCTCCCTTTACCTTCCCCCGGGTCAGGCGACCCGGGGCCTTCCTTATTTGGGCATGTAGTTTCCCGCGAAACACGGTTGCTTTCGCGGGCTTCTACATGTCGTTTGAGTGCCCCCAGGATGTGGGCTGGGCTGTCTGGTCCCAATACACATCCTGGGTGCCAGAGAGTCTAGGGTGGTGTGAATGCCTGGGACCACCGTGGTCCGTGATTGGTCCACGTATGGTATGTGTGTTGATGAGCGGATCTCCCATTGGCTCCCCTCCGTTTTGGCGCGAAGGGAACCGTGGATAAGAGGGAGCTGGAAACACCACTACCATGTCGATCTCCTGAGTTCTTACGAACCCAGGGATACAGGAGCCAAGTATCCTGCGAACACGAGGCTGGACCGAGGAATCGCTGGTGACCTCCTGAAGAACTTCTGCTCCTCATTGCTGTCGTCCGGTGAAGCCCTTTCCACCTAAGATCGAACAAGAAGGCCTGTACTGGCGCTTCGACCTATTGGAATAGCAGGACCAGCTATTCCCGGCACCTTCATCAACTCCTGCCGTAAGCCTTCGGAAGTGTCTCTGGGCCATCCAGTTGACTGACCAGCTTACTAAGGAGTCCTGCTCTGTAATCGCCGACAGGTTGGGTGGTATTCTGAGTCCGGGGCACGCTCACACGCTTCGTTTGCTTAGCAACCCTAAGCTAGAGGTGAGCGGTGCTCGTTTGGCTTGAATACACCCGGCCGTTCCGTTGCCCTGCCGTGGCGACAAAACTGTGCTTGTTTCTTCGATCGGGACGTCTTTTTACTCTGCACGACGACGAGACGTTCCCTGCTCTTCAGAACCTGCCAGAAGCTGCATCTATCGAGGAGAAGCTCGGGCCTGCTTGCTTCGGGGACCGGTGAGTAGATTAGCTAGGATCTGGTCGCCCTCCTGCAGTGCCCCTTGCTTTTCCCCGCTGTAAATACAGCACCCCTTGTCCGTACTCGCGCCCTGCTTCTGCCTCACAGTGGAGGCTGCGCTAGAGTCGCGGACCGTGTTCTCCTTCATTAGGGCACCCTACAGAGCTGTCCAACGTCCTCCGAAGAGCTTCACCTTCTGCCCATTGGCACCGGCGTGTGCAGGTACTTTTGAGCGCTAGGCTCCACTCTTCGTAGGGATTGGACTACCATCCAGTTAGGGGCCTCAGAAGGCGGACATATCACACGCATTGGTTCGCACTGCCTGTTTTCCTTCCCCTGCAGGTGGATAACATATTTCGTGCTGCTAATGCTGTGAAACTGTGTATTCTGTATATATATTGGGTGGATAGTGTATGTGTTGGTTTAATATCGTTGTATATTGCTGCTTTTACTGTGGTTATTAGTTTCAAGGCCTTATAATAAATGCGTATCTATTTTTGATATAAACAACTGTTTGGAGTAGTTTGTAAGCGCTCTTGCTTTGTGTGCTCACTGCGGGCTTTCAGTCACCCTCACCCCTCTTGAGACCTAGTCTTGACCGCCGCGATCGCTACCTTGATTGGTCTGGCTTGTCCAGAGGTTACCCTGTTCCAAGTAATTAGGTTGGCCTTCTGAACTTCTGCGCCACCAGGACAGAGTTCAGAAATCCGTCTTAACAATAATGAATGCAGGTTTTTTGGGTGGTGTGCTGGAATAATGAATGCAGTTTTTTGGGTGGTGTGCTGGAATAATGAATGCAGTTTTTTTGGGTGGTGTGCTGGAATAATGAATGCAGGTTTTTTGGGTGGCGTGCTGGAATAATGAATGCAGGTTTTTTGGGTGGTGTGCTGGAATAATGAATGCAGGTTTTTTGGGTGGTGTGCTGGAATAATGAATGCAGGTTTTTTGGGTGGTGTGCTGGAATAATGAATGCAGGTTTTTTGGGTGGTGTGCTGGAATAATGAATGCAGGTTTTTTGGGTGGTGTGCTGGAATAATGAATGCAGGTTTTTTGGGTGGTGTGCTGGAATAATGAATGCAGGTTTTTTGGGAGGTATGCTGGAATAATGAATGCAGTTTCTTTGGGTGGTGTGCTGGAATAATGAATGCAGGTTTTTTGGGTGGTGTGCTGGAATAATGAATGCAGGTTTTTTGGGTGGTGTGCTGGAATAATGAATGCAGTTTCTTTGGGTGGTGTGCTGGAATAATGAATGCAGGTTTTTTGGGTGGTGTGCTGGAATAATCAATGCAGGTTTTTTGGGTGGTGTGCTGGAATAATCAATGCAGGTTTTTTGGGTGGTGTGCTGGAATAATCAATGCAGGTTTTTTTGGGTGGTGTGCTGGAATAATGAATGCAGTGTCACAGCTCATTTTTATGTTTGGGTGGTTGCATCTGTAACCTGCATGTTACACACAGATCATTGCAGTGGGTGCATTAACTTTCTGGACTATTTTACTAGCCTGTGAAATTGTAACCAGGCGAAAACAGGCATATCTGTGCAACATGCACTGTAACCTTTCTTTCAAAATCCTTTTTTCGACGCACAGTCATCAGGTTACAAATGGGTAAAATAGATGGAAAACCATACTGTTAAAATATCACAACAAACCTGAGTAAAAATAAAAAATGTAACATTAAATACAGTTGGTACAACAACTCCAAGCCTCAGTTATCACAATCAAGTAGATCTAACCATACCCAGAAGCGATTGTGGCACCAGGAGAACAACACTCGCAGCTATAACACCTGCATCTATTTGAGAGGAATTTGGAATAGCGTTGACTTATTTTGATTTTGTTTTGACTACTTTTATTTTAGTAGATTTCTTGACTACTGATTCATTGTTGATAAGAAGCCCCTGATGAAGAGTGTTAACTCGAAACACGTTGGGCATTTTTTGCATTACATTGTTATGAAACCATGGACTAGTGTACTGTTTTACTACATTTGATGAATGGTTAATTTATGATAAAACTGGTTCAATGTCAAATATAAATCCCCTGAACTCTAACTAACCCATAAGTAGCGAAATTGTATTTCCTCAATAGGAACCTTTTTGCCACTTTAGTCTCACCACTTGCCTGTCCTTATAGGGAACTTTCTTTCTTTCCGTTAGTATAACAACCTAGATGCCAAGGTTGTGTTTCTCTCCCCTCCCCCCGCACCTGAATTTAACTAATACATTATTGGAATTAGAGTGACTCCTGGAGATTCAATTTAAAACCTACTGTCCCAGCAACCACACAATAGGTAGGTGTGCGTTGTGTCAATTTGGTGTAGCTACTGATTAATTGTGCCATATTGAACACAGCAGTCAGTGCTTCATTTGTACGAAAATAAGTGCCAGGGCCCAAATATTTGTTATCACTCTCCGGGAGAGCACCACTGCTGCCACCACCCACAGCTGCTCACTGCAGTGTCGACATATTGGGGTTACACTGCAGCTCACACCTGCTCATTGTGGTTGATGGATGCACTGACTATCACCACTTCATAATTAAAGTGTGTCTGAGACATTAAGTACCAGGGCTCAAAAATAAGTGCCTGGGCGGAGCCCTGGCAAACACCCCCACAAATTAAGCACTGACACAGCTTCATTTATGTATTTTTCTACAGGAACATTTTGTAATAGAGTACACATTCAGTTGTGTCTTTTAGGCCTCCTGCCTAGTTACATAGTCCATCCCTCTTTTGAAGGGCAGTGGTTACTCGCACTAGTTTGTTTCAGACTCTTCTCAAGGCCTACCTGCAAAAATAGTTTCATCAGTCGTTATGGCCCTGTTGTGAAGTGCTTGGTTGGTGACGGTTAATGAGTGCTGGGTAAGGAAGGGAGATGTGTTATATAGTGCTTCGTTAGTTGCGGCTGGAGAGTGCTGGGTAAGGAACGGAGATGTGTTACATACTGCTCTGTTAGTTGCGGCTGGAGAGTTTTGGGTAAGGAAGGGAGATGTGTTGTATAGTGCTTCGTTAGTTGCGGCTGGAGAGTGCTGAGTAAGGAAGGGAGATGTATTATGTAGTGCTTAGTTGGTTGCGGCTGGAGAGTGCTGGTAAGGAAGGGAGATATGTTATGTAGTGCTTCGTTAGTTGCGGCTGGAGAGTGTTGGGTAAGGAAGGGAGATGTGTTATATAGTGCTTCGTTTGTTGCGGCTGGAGAGTACTGGGTAAGGAAGGGAGTGTTATATAGTTCTTGGTTGGTTGTGGCTGGAGAGAGCTGAGTAAGGATAGGGAGATATGTTATGTAGTGCTTTGTTAGTTGCGGCTGGAGAGTGTTGGGCAAGGAAGGGAGATGTGTTATGTAGTGCTTCGTTAGCTGCGGCTGGAGAGTACTTCGTAAGGAAGGGAGCGTTATGTAGTTCTTGGTTGGCTGTAGCTGGAGAGTGTTGGGTAAGGAAGGGAGATGTGTTATGTAGTGCTTGGTTGGTTGCGGCTTGAGAGTGCTGGGTAAGGAAGGGAGATGTGTTGTATAATGCTTTGTTAGTTGCGGCTGGAGAGTGCTGGGTAAGGAAGGGAGATGTGTTGTATAGTGCTTCGTTAGTTGCGGCTGGAGAGTGCTGGTAAGGAAGGAAGATATGTAATGTAGTGCTTCGTTATTTGCGGCTGGAGAGTGTTGGCTAAGGAAGGGAGATGTGTTATATAGTGCTTTGTTAGTTGCGGCTGGAGAGTACTGGGTAAGGAAGGGAGTGTTATGTAGTTCTTCGTTGGTTGTGGCTGGAGAATGTTAGGTAAGGAAGGGAGATGTGTTATTTAGTGCTTCCTTCGTTGTGGCTGGAGAGTGCTGGGTAAGGAAGGGAGATGTGTTGTATAGTGCTTCGTTAGTTGCGGCTGGAGAGTGCTGGGTAAGGAAGGGAGATGTGTTATGTAGTGCTTGCTTAGTTGCGGCTGGAGAGTGCTGGTTAAGGAAGGGAGATGTGTTATGAAGTGCTTCGTTAGTTGCGTCTGGAGAGTACTGGGTAAGGAAGGGAGAGTTATGTAGTGCTTGGTTGGTTGTGGCTGGAGAGTGCTGGGTAAAGAAGGGGGATATGTTATGTAGTGCTTAGTTGGTTGTGGCTGGAGAGTGCTGGGTAAGGAAGGGGATGTGTTATGTAGTGCTTCGTTAGTTGCAGCTGGAGAGTGTTGGGTAAGGAAGGGAGATGTCTTATATAGTGCTTTGTTAGCTGCGGCTGGAGAGTACTGGGTAAGGAAGGGAGTGTTATGTAGTTTTTGGTTGGTTGCGGCTGGAGAGTGCTGGGTAAGGAAGGGAGATGTGTTATGTAGTGCTTGCTTAGTTGCGGCTGGAGAGTGCTGGGTAAGGAAGGGAGATGTGTTATGTAGTGCTTCGTTAGTTGCGTCTGGAGAGTACTGGGTAAGGAAGGGAGTGTTATGTAGTGCTTGGTTGGTTGTGGCTGGAGAGTACTGGGTAAAGAAGGGGGATATGTTATGTAGTGCTTAGTTGGTTGTGGCTGGAGAGTGCTGGGTAAGGAAGGGGATGTGTTATGTAGTGCTTCGTTAGTTGCGGCTGGAGAGTGCTGGGTAAGGAAGGGAGTATTATGTAGTTCTTGGTTGGTTGGTTGTGGCTGGAGAGTACTGGGTAAGGAAGGGAATGTTATGTAGTTCTTGGTTGGTTGTGGCTGGAGAGTGTTGTGTAAGGAAGGGAGATGTGTTATGTAGTGCTTGGTTGGTTGTGGCTTGAGAGTGCTGAGTAAGGAAGGGAGATGTGTTATGTAGTGCTTGGTTAGTTACATCTGGAGAGTACTGGGTAAGGAAGGGAGTGTTATGTAGTGCTTGGTTGGTTGTGGCTGGAGAGTTCTGGGTAAAGAAGGGGGATATGTTATGTAGTGCTTGGTTGGTTGTGGCTGGAGAGTGCTGGGTAAGGAAGGGGATGTGTTATGTAGTGCTAGGGTGGTTGTGGCTGGAGAGTGCTGGGTAAGGAAGGGAGATATGTTATGTAGTGCTTCGTTAGTTGCGGCTGGAGAGTGCTGGGTAAGGAAGGGAGATATGTTATGTAGTGCTCCCTTCGTTGTGGCTGGAGAGTGCTGGGTAAGGAAGGGAGATGTGTTCTGTAGTGCTTGGTTAGTTGCGGCTGGAGAGTGCTGGGTAAGGAAGGGAGATGTGTTATGTAGTGCTTCGTTAGTTACGTCTGGAGAGTACTGGGTAAGGAAGGGGGTGTTATGTAGTTTTTGGTTGGTTGCGGCTGGAGAGTGCTGGGTAAGGAAGGGAGATGTGTTACGTAGTGCTTCGTTAGTTACGTCTGGAGAGTACTGGGTAAGGAAGGGAGTGTTATGTAGTTTTTGGTTGGTTGCGGCTGGAGAGTGCTGGGTAAGGAAGGGAGATGTGTTATGTAGTGCTTCCTTCGTTGTGGCTGGAGAGTGCTGGGTAAGGAAGGGAGATGTGTTGTATAGTGCTTCGTTAGTTGCGGCTGGAGAGTGCTGGGTAAGGAAGGGAGATGTGTTATGTAGTGCTTCGTTAGTTGCGTCTGGAGAGTACTGGGTAAGGAAGGGAGTGTTATGTAGTGCTTGGTTGGTTGTGGCTGGAGAGTGCTGGGTAAAGAAGGGGGATATGTTATGTAGTGCTTAGTTGGTTGTGGCTGGAGAGTGCTGGTTAAGGAAGGGGATGTGTTATGTAGTGCTTCGTTAGTTGCGGCTGGAGAGTGCTGGGTAAGGAAGGGAGTATTATGTAGTTCTTGGTTGGTTGGTTGTGGCTGGAGAGTACTGGGTAAGGAAGGGAGTGTTATGTAGTTCTTGGTTGGTTGTGGCTGGAGAGTGTTGTGTAAGGAAGGGAGATGTGTTATGTAGTGCTTGGTTGGTTGTGGCTTGAGAGTGCTGAGTAAGGAAGGGAGATGTGTTATGTAGTGCTTGGTTAGTTACGTCTGGAGAGTACTGGGTAAGGAAGGGAGTGTTATGTAGTGCTTGGTTGGTTGTGGCTGGAGAGTGCTGGGTAAAGAAGGGGGATATGTTATGTAGTGCTTGGTTGGTTGTGGCTGGAGAGTGCTGGGTAAGGAAGGGGATGTGTTATGTAGTGCTAGGGTGGTTGTGGCTGGAGAGTGCTGGGTAAGGAAGGGAGATATGTTATGTAGTGCTTCGTTAGTTGCGGCTGGAGAGTGCTGAGTAAGGAAGGGAGATGTGTTATGTAGTGCTTGGTTGGTTGTGGCTTGAGAGTGCTGAGTAAGGAAGGGAGATGTGTTATGTAGTGCTTGGTTGGTTGCGACTGGAGAGTGCTGGGTAAGGAAGGGAGATGTGTTATGTAGTGCTTGGTTAGTTGCGGTTGGAGAGTGCTGGGTAAGGAAGGGAGTTGTGTGGTGAAGTGCCTGGATGGATGTGTGGAATGTGTTAGGTCAGAGAGAATGCAGTGAGAATGTTGCTGTATGAGTGAGGGTATGCTTGTGGGGGGAGGCCCCACCCCAGGCAGATGGAAAGATGTGAGGCTGGTTTATGGGAGTCAGTGGGTGCATATTAGACATCTTGATGTAACCTGATGACAAGGAATAAAGGGACTTACCTGTAACTCCCCTGACGTGCCTGCAGAGCGGCTTTATTTCAGGCCCCCTTCCATTTCGCATCCTACTCAGAGCAGTGTGCCAAACCTCGATGGCCTGATTACAAGTTTGATGGCAATGGTTAAAGCATTGGGCATTTTAGAACACTAGAGGTTTCACCACTCTGCAAAACATGTTTCCGAAAAAGCATTAACAAATGCGGTAGTTACCAATCTCCATGGAATCCTATGGAACTTCAAAATGGGGATGGAAAGAAAGGTCTACCAGACTTGGAATCATGCAGACCATTCTAGGTACTAACATGTTGCTCCATGAGGTTACAGTAGATGGGTTTAGTGGTACTACCAAAGGTAATACTGCCAAGGTCACAATCAGGTGCAAAGTGAAAAGGCCTGAAAAGGTTTCCAAATCACCCGTTTGCTCCATTCCGAGGTGTATTGGAACTCTGGAATGCTCTGTGCAAGTGTTACAGCAGGGGATTTTTGGGACCAGAGTTTCTGAATATTCAAACCTCAGAGTAGGAGCAGGTGGTTTTATATCACGCCAGAAACTTGCAAGCACACTGCCATTCAAGCAAACATTGCACATTACTGCAAATGCAAGCCTGGGTCTTTATCCAATAACACTGGCCATTCAACACCTATGCGCAAAGGCAAGGCTTCATTTTCATAAAAATGTCCTTGGAGCGCATATGCGAGCCCTGAGGAGGCATGCTGCAGAGCAAACACGTGTCAACTCTGGAAGAAGTGATTAATAATGATTTCATGTTTTTGGGATGCAACCTGGAAGAATTTCAGCTACCATAACATAACATTGGAACATTGCTAACTGCGCTAACATTGGTCTCAAGCCCCTAATAAACAAATGGACTGAGGACCCGAGCGAAGGTGACTCGCTGTTTTTCCATATTGCCCGCCATGTTGCTCCTGATTCTCTGTACGGCCAGGTCTAAAATCCTTTACACCTGTTTCACTTTCAGCATTGGAGACCCGTCAAGACACGTACGTGCAGCCAATCAGGATGCCCAGAATGAGGGTTTTATTCATCATTATCATCTGAGGCGTGGGTGGCGGGGGGGCAGCCAATCAGGTTCCATGAAACGTGGGTTGAAACTGCTAATCTCAGACCACGTTCCATGGAACCCACAGCCTCCACCGGCAGGCCGCCATCTTACCCCCACCTTCTCCCATTTTTATTCTTTTCCCCAACCCCCTCCCCAGTCCAACTTACCTGATTAGTGCGGTGGCGGCACCCGTGCTGCAGCAGCTTCCCTGCTCACTTTTCCAGCCATCATGTGTGATGAATCAGAGATGGTTATCCAAGAACAGCCTGCCTGGGACCCTTCTCATATGGCCAAGGAAAGGCAGGCGCTTTCTGATCCTGACCCTGGGGGTGGTGTTCTGCGGGAGGATCAAATGGGGGGCGCGAGGGGTAATCAGGTCATGAAGACAGGGAGAACCCCTTCATTAACTTCCCTAGAGACCCTACAATGTTAACGGCCTATTGTAAAATTGAACCCTTTGAAGGAAAAAGTAATCAGAACATTGAGGACTTCAAGTCCCACAATACCCTAGGTACTGGGATGAGGAAGAGGGACTCTGAGGCACTTAACTGCAAGGTGCAGTCTACGGGTTCTAATGACTCACACCTGAGTGAGACTTTTGAATATGTAAGACCCCTCAGGTGCAGGCCAAGAGAACACCAAGGAGGTGGAGTAGTTGCAGAGGTCGCCAGCAGCAGTTGCGGTGGAAGAAGAGAGATGCCGGAGCCACAGCTATTAATGCGGATGTTGATACTCAGAGGGTCTCCAAGAGTAATGGCTTTGAATGCAGTGGCTACGCAGCGGGAGGAGTTGTTGTATCAGGCCTTTGTGTCCCGGTGGCTGGCAAGCACTGGAGTGCACAGGGAGCTGGAGAAGCTCCTTTCCTGGTTGGTGTGGCCCGCAGGAAACCCCGAAGCAGTCAGCCATGTGAGAGGCAGCAGAGGAAGCAGAACGAAGAGTGGCAGTTGATCGAGCAGATGTGTTTGTAGACACTAGTGAGTTTACCTTGGTCAGGTAATCCTGGTACAGTCTGTGATCGTTCACTGATAATTATTTTGAATACCAAACTAATGTAAAGAAGTCTCATTGGCATAATGGGAACTTTATAGGAAAGCAAGACAGAAAAGGTTATAATCATTGCTATCAAAGCCAACATAATAGCCAAAGTAAAGAGGGGCAATATTGAAGCAAGCTGACTATACCCACCATTGCCAAAGAAAAGAGGGAGCAATGCTTCAAAGAGAACATACTACACTTGGCTGCATAATAGGAGAACATTATGTCAGAAAGATTATAACTGTTATTCCTCAGGTGAGGAAGAAGCAATAGTTGAACAAGACATCAGTAAACGTTAACATGAAAATGCAGACAAAAGAATGTCCCAATATTATGGCTGCACAATATTCTCAATGGATGATTTTTTCAAGGGGGTCATTCAAATTGCGCCATCTTATGTGATTTAAATGATCACTACAAATTCAAAAGGGTGAACAACATAAACTTTAATAGAGTAAATTGGTTTTTGGTGAAAAAACACTTTCTCCAATAATTGTTTTACTCCATTTTCTTAATTGTCAGTACACATTAGTAAAGTTACTCCAATGTTTGAATCCAGTGTACACAAAGTCAATCAATCACTATTTGAAAATAGATTCCCCTTTCTTCACTGATTTTTAATCTCACCTTCTTATTTGTTTTAATCCAAGAAAAAATGAAATGTTTTTTTGAAAAATAAATTTCCTTTTCTCTAATTTGTAACCTTAACACATGTTTCGCCACTGTGTCTCCAGTGTGTCATCAGGCGGTTACTATGCCGAGAGTTTCTTTTATATCAAGATGGTGGTAAGGGATTACCGGCACCGGTAATCCCTTACCGCCCTACTACGAGGTCCCTTTGCTGGTCCCTACCTTAACGGCTGGTTTTACCAGCCGTTAAGGAAGGGACCCGCAAAGGGACCTTGGAGGCAATTACGGTACCACAATTTGCGGTACCGTAATTGCCGCCTTCCCCATTCCCATTGAGCCCTAGGGGGCTCAAATGGGGAAGGGCCAATGGTGAATGGGGAATTATGGCCCGCTAACCTTGGAATGGGGAAGTAATTCCGCCATTCACCATGGCGGGATCGGTAAATTACCTGCGGCAACTATGGCGCTAATAGCGCCATGGTTACCACCTTCCGTGTAATGAGGCCCAATGTCTTTTCTCTGAAATAATGGTTCTAATTTACCAGGATCAAAAGGAGAAAAGAAAAAAGAATAAAAGAAAGAATTTTGTTTGATGGCTATTCACATATTGTAGGTTTTAAATAGCAAATAGTACATGAGCACTCACCCTTTTTATGCTTTTATGGGGTACAAAACTAGAAAGTTGTCTCTTCTAATGACTTCCTAATTAGATTTGATAGTCAGAAAATATTCATAATAATCCTTTTAGAAATATCTTATTGGATTGTCCCAAAGAGTAAACATACGGTAACTGGGGATGCATATACTTAAACATTTCCAAATTCAGTTCATTACCTGTTTGTTAGATGACTAAGAACTAGTATTCGATTGTCCTTCCAAGAACCGCTGATCTGCCTAAGGGATCAGGTTTTCAAAATGGCCGATATTTGTTTAGGTGCGTGCCAACGTCATCACGCTAGTGTGCGCAATGACGTCATCATGCAAATGCGTCCACAGCCACCTTGAAATGAGACAAATAATGTTTTCATATATACCTGATAGAGTGACACAAATACGAGTGAATAAGGTAATGTAAGTGTTACCAAACATGATTTCAAAGACCTATGAGTTCCTATCACAAGCCCACTAAACCTAATAAGTAGGGCTAATTGAGCTCAATTGATAAACAATAAATCTATGTATTAAGTACTTAAATGGATTCTCTGTGATATTCAGGGTGATATGTAACTGATGTATAATGTACTGGTGTGCACACAAAAGAAAAGAGCTGTTATACCCTTACAGACATAGGGTGAATCTGAGCATATCCCATTGAGTTACAGCGAATCCAGCCATATTTCAAATCACAGAAGGTACAAATTAAACCATAAATGATCATACATTTCATTATCTTGGTTTAGGCTAGAAGCACATGTGTCCATTACAGTCATCCATCTAGTCTCCTTCTGTCTAAGTAATAGTTCTCTGTTTCCACCCCTATGTGTCCACTTTTTCCAATCCAAAAAACCTGATTCTTTCTAATGGTGTATTTGGGTGTTCTGTACAGAAATGGATTGCCATGGGACATTTAAGATCCTGATTCTTGATTGCTCTGAAGTGTTCCATTATCCTAAGTTTGAGTGAGTGAATTGAACTTCCGATGTAGAATTTGTTACAAAGGCATTGTATAGCATATATAACAAATTTAGTGTTATAGTTGATGAAATTAAGTATTTGTTTCATTTTCAAATTCGGTAACACAATGTTATTGTCACCACTTATCATTTGTGGGCATATTCTGCAGTTACCACACTTATGGTTACCCTTGATTGGTTTCAAGTTCCACATTGTACGTAGATCCTTAGGTTCTGCTATAGGTTTGTGGAAACTCAGGCTGATAAAAATGTTAATAGCGGACAAAGTCCTGTATGTAAATGATAGTTTATGCTCTAAATATTTGATTAAATCTTGGTCCAACTGGAGTATGTTGCAGTGTTTGTTGATGATGTTCTGTATCTTATTTGCATCCAAGCTATATGTTGTAATGAATTTTAGTTTCTCATTTGTTCTTTTAGTTGGGTCTTGAATGTTATCCGCTAGTAGATTTGCTCTTCCATCAAATTTACTTTGGTCATTGCTTTACTTAGGTGTTTTACTTTGTATCCACGCTGACAACATTTCTACAATGACTTTTCCACATGTGTTAGGTAATCTTGATGATTACTACAGTTTCTTTTTATTCTCAGCATCTCTCCCCATTGGATGTTCCTAATAGTGTGCCTAGGGTGGTTACTATTTGCATGTAAGGTGCTGTTTCCTGCTGTATGATTTATATACAAAGTTGTTTGAATAGTGTTATTTTTTACATATAGTTCCAGATCCCAAAATCGTATCCTTTCAATGCTTTCATTCATTGTGAGTTTAATGTTATATTTATTTGTGTTAAGGTATTTGACATACTGTAAGAGAAAGGGATTATCTGTCACCATCCCAAATCATGAGAATATCATCAATAAAGCGTCCCCAGTAAACCACATTATTTTTCTTTATGAACACTGTATGCTTCCATGCATAGTTGATTTCATAATTCCCTATGAAAAGAGGTTTGCATAGTTTGGGGCACATTTCATCCACAGAGCTGTTCCTTATAGTTGTCAGAATAACTGGTTATTAAAGCAAAATATGCTATTATAGAATGTACATTTAAGCATAGGCATGATTATATTATTTTGAATTTGATAGATGGATCTTGATAAAAAAAATACTCAGTTGTTTACATTCCCATATGGTGTTGAATGCTTGTGTATAGAGATATCACATCTTTTGTCACAAATCTATAATTAGTTTCCCAGGGAATTGAATCTTACTGTTGTATAACAGTCTTTGTATCTTTAATGAAAGAGGCCAAACTTGAGGCCAATGGTTGTAGATATAGAACAATGTACTGTGAGATCCCTTCAGTTAAAGACCCAATACCATTAATTATTGGTCTGCTGGATGGAAATTTGGTAAACTTTTAATGGATCTTGGGAAGAAATATATAGTTGCCGTTATTGGAAATTGAACGTTCATATAATCATATTCTTCATCAGTTAAAAGACCTTCATCGCTCAGGTTCTACCCATGGTTTTCCATTCACAAGTTATATCTGGAAGTGGATTACGCAACAGGTTCTTTAGCATTTAGAATCATTCAAATGTTGTGCTTCACATACATAGTCTTTGCTTTTCATTATCACACTTTTCCCTCCTTTATCCGCCATTTTGGTAATTACATCAGAGTTATTTTCCAAATCTTTAAGTGTTTGTTTTTCCTTAAGGGTTAAATTATGATGAACTTTTGTTTGTTTGTTAGTGATAAAGTTTTGTCGTAGATCCTTTGATACTGTTTTATGGAAAAGATTGATCACGTTGTCTGCAGGCAATATTGGTGTAAACTTTAACCAAGGTTTCAATGTATTTTCTTCTGATAGGTTCATAGAAATGCTTTGTTTTGCAAATCTAACAGTTCAATATTCTGCATCCATTTCTTGTAGATTTAGTAAAGTAACAGTATCTCCAACATGTTCTTAAGGACTTGCAGATGGGACCTCACAGCATTTGTCCAGTTACTTAGCAGAGAAACTTGGCCCCATCAAAGACTCCCCACCACAAGAATGGAAGACTCAGCCATGTGGCAAAGTATACTGTCTTTATTATCCAAAACAAACAGGCATCAGAGAGGAAAAAGCAATTCCCCAGCATTCTCAGCTTCTGGGCCTGTGTTACACAGTTTTATACAAGTATGACATCACAAAATCGGGTCCAACCCAAAAACCTACGGGGTGTCCCCATTTGTCAGTTTGGGCTAACTACATATACAAAAAATATAAACAAGACTATGCATAGTATAAGACTACCCCTACATGTTACAAACTACACTGTTGCAGGGTCTCGGGACAACCATTGGCCTGTGCAACATTTTATACCATCTCACAAATAAAGCTTGTGGACTGGCTAAAGGGACCCTGTCTGGTTGAGTGCTGAGTGTACTTTTTCAAGGTGATGGGAAAGAACATGGAGGACTGAGTTTTCAATGTTGTTGCCACTGTCTGATCACCTAAGCCTGAGAGGGTGCCGGCAGGTTGCATTTTCTGTGGGCAACACTTGTATCATTCCACTCCTTGTTTTGCTGGGAACAGCTTCTCTTCCCACCATGAGTAAATGAGCATTGTCCTGTTCTGCTGGGTCACATGGGAGAGAACCGCAAAACAAAGCTCTTTTGTCTGTAATTATGAGGGTTTTATTCTGAATTCTTGCAGTTGGCTTGCTGCCTCGGGAACCAAGAATCTTCCACCCGCTCCTGTCCTTGTCTGTGAACACAAGCTCTGCACCTCATGCTGCAGGGATCATGTCTCCACTTCTATGTATCTGAGGCCTGTCTCTCCAACCCGATTCACTTCAGTCACCCTATAGGGTCCCATTGTGTCTTCATGGCTTCTTATGTTTAGTTGCAATAAAGCATATGCATGCTTGGTCCACGTATATTCTTCATTTTGCGGTTTCGCTTTAGCAAAAGAAAGGAAAGGATTGTTATCATTATGTAAATGTATTCATCCTCTACCTACAAGAGTTATAAGCATCTTTTACATGTCTACAAGCCTCATGAATGGATGCATATTTGCTTCATGGCTAATGCGGCTATGTCGTGATGTCACTAGGGACATCATTAATACCTGGCTTTATTGTCAGTCGACCTGGTCCATTGATGCAACCTTTGTCTCCTCGAAACCATCAACTGGATATGGTTTAAACGGCTGTCTGAGAGAATATTTCTTCTCATATCTGTGATACATTGGTGCAGTCGGTGACTGGCCAAAGAGCAAGTTACACCTTTTATTCTTGGTTCTGCGCGTTCACAGTCACATAGGGGTCATAAGCAGCATTTTCTGGACCTTCTCTTCAATCCCCCCTCTGGTCAACTTGTTGACTACACTTCCAGCTTTATTCATCTTCATCTTTGGGAGCCAGACCTTTGTCACTCCCCCTAGGTGTCTATAGTATCTTGCATGATCATCCAGACTCAATGTCCTGTAACTGCAGTCTCCTCCAGGGTAGCACCAAACCCATGTTCCCCAATAGTCTTTGGTGTTGTAGGGATACTCAAACAATAACAATACTCCAGCTGGGAACAGAGGACAATCTATTAGTTAAGCCCTCTGTGTATCTCAAGCCTTTATTATCTTGTTGTCTTCTGATTCTAGGTCTACCAGTACTTTCATCCCTACAGTCTTTTCACTTGTCTTTCGGCATTGTGTGATGCATATTCTGATAACACAGAAAATCAGTAAGACTAATACTAGCACTGCTGCTAACATCTTCAGTCCGGGTTGCCATCCATGTTGGAATCCACGAGAAAATATAGGATAGCCAACCTTCATCTTTTCCTGCAGTGTTTGTTTCTGCCTCAATTTTGGCATGCATCTCTGATAACCTGTTAACCACCACTGGGAGTGTTCCATTTTCTTGATCGTTTGTTGGAATGAATGTACAGCAAGAAGACGCGATTTTAGCGCAAACGCCTCCTTCTATGGCTGTTAGGAGATCTAAGATGAAATGAGGATATATATTTGTTCACAAGACAATTCTTTATTCACTTAGTCGTTGTATCTTAAAAGCCGCTATAGCTTACTAATTAATTTGTTGGAGATACATATTACAAAACAACAAATACACAAACAATTTCATCAATTTAAATACATCACAATGTACGTAGATATCCAATATCATAAAGTACAATGTGAAATGTGCAAAATTTGTATTTGTATTTGTATTTATTAGGTTTATATAGTGCTTTACACCAATACCACTAATGTGCTAATTTATCACACCACAGTCTGACCCCGTGTATATGTGATGGAGTATATTCAGTGCAATACAAATATATATGGATCCCCAATGTTAGAAAATCCTGAGGACAAAACCTGAAATATAGGTGTCCTCATCGATGTGAAACAAGCATCATCAACAATGGAAATCAACCATAGTTTACTAGGTGAGACAGGTACACCACTGTCTTCCAAAATTCCGCTTTTCCCAAGAGTCTAATTATTTTCCCTCCTCCTAGTTTCAACAACTTTTTTCATCAGGACAGCTGTATCCATTTACTTATTAAAAATTCATTGAAAGTGCATGAGTTGGTCATCATTCGTGTTGAACATCCAGAATTAGAACACAACTCCTTGATGGATTTGAGATACTGGTCTGGTGGATCATAGTACAAGAACCAACTCCTGCACTTGCAATTAATTTTCATTAAGTAAATGGATAATGTTACCCATTACTTACTCCGCTTCGGTATCTTGTGTTGCTCCAAATGTGATGAAAAAGCCACCTGAAATTCTTCACAATTGCGTGACTATGTTGTTAATATATGTCAGATCAAGCTTTCTGCCTGTAGTCCTGTGTAAGAGCGATGAAGAACAGTCGTTCCCACACAATACAGATTCTGGTGTCACTGAGCACTTCTTTGACAGATGGGCTTCTGCAATTAAGTCGTGGATAAAATGGGTCCAAATAGAGCAAAAAAGCATGAAAGTATAGACCCCAAGTCACCCTTCTCTCTGATTAAGACTGCATTACGAATCCCACAAAGTAGTCCTGGAATGTCAGGGACCTCTGGGAAATCATGGAACACAGAAATAACAGTTGCTACTTTCACGACGAATAGCTATTTGTAAGAAAAAGACTTTGGACCTCATTATAAGTTTGCTGGTCCGGAAGCAAGGGTGCATCATCAATTGAAGTCATCATCCAACTCAGGTTCCACACCCAAAAACACAAGACACACAGGGGTAGATGCACCAGTACCAGAAAATGCATAGGCCCGGCACCATGATGACTAGCAGACAGATGGAGGGGTTTCACGTTCAGTTCTTCCCTGCATATTTGGAGCAGAAGCGGGAGGTGTGCAGATTTGATCTAACGAAGATTAGGGTCGAATGACAGACAGACTACATGAGCAGTGGGTGGAGTCTGGAAATCCCAGCTCTCTATCTCTGCTGCCCCCATCCACAAGGTGGTGGAAACATAATGGTGATGAAATGTATGGTTATCTAGACAGATATTATGCTCCATCAGTGCCCAGACAGGAAACTAGCATCGCTTTTGGAAAGCAGTGAATCAGCGGTGCAAGAGAACATCACCACAGTTGCAGGGGCCGAAGTACGAATACAAGCTCTCCTCCCACCTGTTTACTGACTCTGAGAAACCGAGCACCCATTTCAGATCAGAAAGTGCATAACTAGGTGGCATCTTGGACTCAACCAGCACCCCCCACCTTCTGCACCATCCATATACTCTTTCCTCCAGTGGCATATAGCAGTGCTCTCCCCTTTTACATCAGGTCAGTGTTTGGAAGCATTTCAGTGTGACCAGAAACATTTGAAGTCACACGACAGACAATGCCTTTTCAATGCTCAATGCTGGGAGGAAGGATAGATCATGGGAGAGGAAGGATGGCTCAGGGGCAACGTGTTTGTCTTGGAAGCAAGACAACGCAGTGCAACACAGGTTTGAATCCCGATCCCCTGCTTAGAAACCACTTGTTGGTATTAAGCGCATTGTAAATGAACAATTATAATTATAATGCTAACCTTCCTGTAATCTTGGCAATACTTGTTTGTGGAAAATGGTAGATTTCAGAACTTTATAAGAAAAGTCGAGCAGAAAGTGTATGCAGTTTGGCACCGGGCAATGTTATGCATGGACTGGATTCAATGCAGAAACCGCAGGGGAGCTGACATTGGTTAGAGGGTGGTTGAGGTGGACACAAAGTAGCTAAGGCCTCGTAGTTTGCATTTGAGTTTTGTTGGAGAAAACATTGAATCAAATGTCCTTGCTGCTGTATGAATTGGCACAAAAATACACGTGGCATGCTTTGCACATGTTCTTCACATCATGGCCACAAATTTTATCAGCAATTCCGAGCCTGTGAAAGAAATTATTTCTGCGGCCAGAAGATAAGCTTCCATTTTACAGGGACCTACCATGCCAAAAATCAATTGCGCCAACTTCAAGAGTGACACAAGTTGCCACTGCGGTCTGATGACCTTGGTGGCCCCCTATTGGAATCCTACTTTGCACATGCTGGAAAGGTTGCCTGAGCAGCACAACACCATCACAGATTAGTACAGCACTCATAGCAGATCTCTTGTTGGGGCATTTTTAGTTTTAGCTACACCTTTAGCGCCACCTATTAGTCGACATTAATGCATTGGAGTACAACCAAGAACAGATGGCATTTGAGGAGGGACACAATGCGTGTAGGTGTTGTTCAGTTATTTACCATCCCATTGACTCCCATGGCCATGCTAATCCCCATGGTCATTCCCACCCTCTTCCTGCCCACCACCCCCACCCAAAACACACTCTCCTGGGATTTCTTTGAGCTTGCTTTATCAAGCCTTAAAATCAAACGTTGCACTCAATGTGTTTGCCAGGGTTTTTTCAAAGCAGTCTTCTGAGAGTTCATGGTTTAATTGGTGCTGTAAATGCGCTACTAGTGTAATAAAAATGTCTTAACCATGTCTGCCTTCAGCCACTTGATTTATGAGCAGTGAGCATGTCCTTCACTGAAATCCTTTTAAAAACAAGCATTTGTAAAGCCAACTGTTTTGGCTTGTGTATGTATTAGATAAGGAGACATGTTGTAAATGTGCAAGGATGCTTTGCTGCAGCACTTGCAACATCCATTGTCGCAAGAACATAGGCAGCACGAAAAACACAGATCAGCCCATGTTTTAACAAGTGCATCACTGACACCTGCTGACAACCTTTAGAGCACTGTGGGCACAGGCTTCTTTCTGGAAGGAGAATCTGTAGAACACCCTTCCCAGTGAGTCATGCATTTGGAATACAAAAGGTTAACCAACCCGAACAGACAGTGGGCCATCAACCACACAGATGCTTCATGCTCATCTACTGGACACTTCATCTGCGTGATGCGATGATGACGTGTTATAGTATTGGTACAGCAAGCAGCTCAGCCGGGTCTGTGGCTCAGTGGACTAATGCATCCACTACAGGGGTCTGCGTTTGACTTCATGGTCACAGGTTCAAATCTCAGCAAGCCACTCAGCTCTTCATCCTTCTGAGATTGATAAAATTAGTACCATTGAGTTGGGTAACAATAAACATCTGTTATCTGTCAAAAGCACTAAGATACCCCTCTAGGAGTAAACGTGCATGTGCTCTGCTTATGCACATGTTATATTATCGGTCCTGCAGCACTTGAACGAGCTGCTGTAGAATCACAAAGCTTCCCTCGCATTAGTCGAAGAAAGTGTTAAGTGCACCTGTGGGTGTTGTCCCAAACAGCAGGTTTAGTCTTGCAGCGCTGCATGTTGAAAAATGTAAATGTATAAAATGAATGCACATTTCATTGATGAAGGATGAGGAGTGCCCTCTCCCCATAGCCAACACACCAGCTCAGATAAAGGTGAGGAGGGGCAGCGTTGTTTCATTGTGCATGTGGTTGGGAATGAATACCTGTAGCAGTGACTTAGAGGCCCTGAGAAGTGGCTTGCTTGCACTTTCCATTGCATTGCCTATACTCTAAGTAATGCTTTTGAACCATGATACAACCCCTGATACCACACTTGTCAAAACATTCATGTCACAATCATTCACTAAGTATCTTTGCTTTTTCATAGGGGGCAGCAACCCTTAAGTTTCTTGGGTATTTTCACAAGGAAACTCCACCTACTAAGGTTCCTAGGTGCTATAACGTGGCAGAGCCACCCACTATGGTTCTTAGGTGTTATAACGTGGCAGACCCACCCACTAAGGTTCTTGGGTGCTATAACGGGGTGGAGCCACCCACTATGGTTCTTAGGTGTTATCACGGGGTGGAGCCACCCACTAAGGTTCTTGGGTGCTATAACGGGGTGGAGCCACCCATTAAGGTTCTCGGGTGTTATCACAGGGCGGAGCCACCCACTATGGTTCTTAGGTGCTATAACGGGGCAGAGGAACCCCCTATGGTTCTTAGGTGCCATAACGTGGCAGACCTACCCACTAAGGTTCTTAGGTGCTATAACGTGGCGGAGCCACCCACTATGGTTCTTAGGTGCAATAACGTGGCAGACCCACCAACTAAGGTTCTTGAGTGTTATCACGGGGTGGAGCCACACACTAAGGTTCTTGGGTGCTATAACGGGGTGGAGCCACCCACTAAGGTTCTCGAGTGTTATCACGGGGCGGAGCCACCCACTATGGTTCTTAGGTGCTATAACGGGGCAGAGGCACCCCCTATGGTTCTTAGGTGCTATAACGTGGCAGACCCACCCACTAAGGTTCTTAGGTGCTATAAAGGGGTGGAGCCACCCACTAAGGTTCTTGGGTGTTATCACGGGGTGGAGCCACCCACTAAGGTTCTTGGGTGTTATCACGGGGCGAAGCCACCCACTAAGGTTCTTGGGTGTTATCACGGGGTGGAGCCACCCACTAAGGTTCTTGGGTGTTATCACGGGGCGAAGCCACCCACTAAGGTTCTTGGGTGTTATCACAGAGCCACCCACTATGGTTCTTAGGTGCTATAACATGGCAGAGCCACCCACTATGGTTCTTAGTTTTTATCACGGGGTGGAGCCACCCACTAAGGTTCTTGGGTGCTATAACGGGGTGGAGCCACCCACTAAGGTTCTCGAGTGTTATCACGGGGCGGAGCCACCCACTATGGTTCTTAGGTGCTATAACGGGGCAGAGGCACCCCCTATGGTTCTTAGGTGCTATAACGTGGCAGACCCACCCACTAATGTTCTTAGGTGCTATAAAGGGGTGGAGCCACCCACTAAGGTTCTTGGGTGTTATCACGGGGTGGAGCCACCCACTAAGGTTCTTGGGTGTTATCACGGGGCGAAGCCACCCACTAAGGTTCTTGGGTGTTATCACGGGGCGAAGCCACCCACTAAGGTTCTTGGGTGTTATCACAGAGCAGAGCCACCCACTATGGTTCTTAGGTGCTATAACATGGCAGAGCCACCCACTATGGTTCTTAGTTTTTATCACGGGGTGGAGCCACCCACTGAGGTTCTTGGGTGTTATCACGGGGCGGAGCCACCCACTATGGTTCTTAGGTGCTATCACGAGCGGAGCCACCCACTAAGGTTCTTGGGAATTATCAGGGGCGGAGCCACCCACTAAGGTTCTTGGGTGTTATCACGGGGCGGAGCCACCCACTAAGGTTCTCAGGTTTTCTCGTGGGTTGAAGCCACCTATAGGATTCTTTGGTATTTTCACAGGCGACAGCCACCCTTTAAGGTTCTCGGGTGTTTTGGCTGGCCATGGCCACCCTCTTAAGGTATCAGGGTTTTTTTTTTACAAAGGGCAAAGACACCCTTTAAGGTTCTCAGTAATTATCACAACACGCAGCCACTGCTTAATGTTTGCAGGTGTTTCACAGGGTGCAGCCACCCACTAAGGTTCCCAGGATGTTTCACAAGGTGCAGCACTCACTAGAGTTCTCAATCTCTCCCGCAGAGTATTTCATACACTTCTTTGGCTCTCCCATAGACTGCTGCCACTCTCATGGGACAGGGGGAATCCTCTGTGAGCCTGTCCAACCCCCATCACTGCCTTATTTAATCCTCCTTGCAAGACGCTATGGTAGAGAAAGGTGATGGCACTGCATATGCCTCCTGAGTCTGCCCACCACCACCACTATACGGCCCATCTCCCAGCACTGACAGCCCGCAATAAAAGCAATAAGTCTTATTGCCACATGATCTCATCTGGGGATCCTGACTGAAGATGTCTGTTCTTAGTTGGGGCGCACCAACCTATGGGGGTGGTGCTGGCAAAAGCGTCCAGCCGCTGGCCACAGTTGCTGCTGCCTTGATGTCTATTGTCTGGTAACATAAGGGACAGCCCCAGAGTCGGCAGGACTGTGTGCTAAATGGAAACAAACAAAAGGGGGCGTCCCTTGATGTCTATTGGACAGGCTGGATGGGTGTGCGGATTTGGCCAAGGCATGCACAATGTGGTTGCCATGCAACACGCTGGCCTAGGATTGTGCTAGAACCCTCCTGCACCACCACCACCCCCCCCCACACTCTCCACACCCCCACTGTTGGGGGCGGAGCTAGTGGCGGCTGCATGCTTGCTGCCTTTGAGGAAATGTGTGCTTGGTACTCTCTAGTGCCACCAGCACAGGTGAATTGTCATTGCCATGATTCATAGTGCCTGCTCTCTCTTGCTGCTTGCCTTGTGCCCCGGCATTTCACAGACCCCACAAAGAAGAAGACCTCAGGCTCCTCTCCTGTGACAGTCTTCTCTGGTGGCATGGGCAATAGCCCCACACCCAGAACACTGTGGGATGTGTGGCGGGGCTTTGAGGACACCGTTCCATGAGGCTCCTCCTGGCTTTCCTCCTCTGCCATGAAAGGAAGAGGTTCTGCCTCCATTGCCCCTTTCTCTACCTACCCCTCCTCTTTACCCTCAGGTAGGTTCAGCACCTAACGCAGCACCCTCACAGCACCCTCCCCCTGAGCTTACTCCGAACAGTCGTCCGCTCTTCCGCAGAAGCACACTCCCTCTGCTGGTTGGAGAAATACCCCCTCCTCTAACTCCCCAACCACTCAGGACCCAACCCAAACACCTCCTCCAGGGTGCCTGCTGCCTGCGCCCTCTGCTGCCACATGATGGACATACCTGCCTGCTCCTGCAGTGCCTCTGTGCGGTGTCCACACACAAAAACCTCCCTCCCCTGCCTCTCTTCTTGTTTTCCTCCATTTACCCAACCACCTCTGTCACTTCTGAGGCCCCCCCAATGTCTCTGCCTCCTCCACAGTCCTGACGAATCAGCAGTGGTCCATGGCTTGGTCCCATGGACCAGGCTCCATAAAGTGCACAAGGTTCCCCCTCCTGAACAATCATGGGGCCATCCTTTTGTGAGAGTCTTCTCCTTACCCTGCCACATTGACACACGCACACACGCATAGAGTACTGTGCTTGTGCGTGAAACCAAGAACGCAAAAGTGTGTGAGAACCAAGGAGAGAACCAACACAATCCCAATTGCCCTATATGGACAAACAAGCGGGCAAACAAGGAAGTAACTAAACAATCGTACTCCTTAAACTTCTACTTCTACAGAACAATACAACAGAGTACACCACAAAAACATGGAGGGGATATAGCCTTTTTTCCCTGTTTTGGCGGTTTTAGGGAAATAAATAGCTGCATGAAACTTGTTTTTTTTGCCTTTTAACTTTTATAAAGGGACCGAAGTGCTATAAGAGTCAACCACATTTTTCTCTTCTCTTTTAAGGGGAAACTAACAGCGGACACGTTCACACATTAAACAAACACTCAGAAAGAGGGGACAGAAACATGGCTTCAAAACGCACTTAACAGCAAGGTACTACACCAAGGACCAACAACAAGCAGATAACACTCCTCTAAAATCCTCAAAACACTTCACAGAAATCTGAAAAAGCACCAACTAGCCTCCAAGTCTTCCCCTGTTCTGTGCAACACGTTCCCTCACAGACTAGCAAACTTACAAAGGTACAGGAAGTGAGCTGGGCCTGATATGCCGGGGCAAATGTCCTTTAAGAGATTTGTGGCCCTTCACCCACTGTGAGAAAAATAGGTGGCGGCAGCCCTCCGTGGCAGTATTTTGCTGGCAGTGATTTGCTCACAGAGTATTATCTCCAAAGGTAATCCTTGGAGACTCTCTGTGAGCGAAATACATTCTAGACAGCAGTGACGGTGGCACTTATATTATGCTCCCTTCACTGGTGTGCACAATGCACGGAGCAAAATATATTTAGCAATCAGCACACCAGTGAAACGCCACCTCCACTGGTGTGCAGAATATAGTTTGCTTACAGAGGGCCTCCAAGGATTTCCTTTGGAGACGCACCGTGAGCAAAATATATTCAGCAATGAGTAGACCAACAAAGGTGGGGTTTACCTAAGATACCGCAAGCAGAGGCTCGCGGTGTAAACACCACCTTCACTTCTGTGCATAATGCATTTCCAGAGCGTGCCTGTGATATACCGCAGGAAGTGCTTCCAGCAGTATATAATAGTTTGCTCAAGGCAGGTTGTGGAAATGGCACAGCATTATTGGTACCCAGTGAAAATGTAGCCAACAAAAATATAGTCAGGGAAAAGTTGTGGTGAAAATACCTCTGCAGTGGAAAAGTTGCTAAGCAAAAAGTTGTCAAAAATGCAGCTGAAAGGTAGCCAGACATGTAGTGCTGCTAGGGTAATTGTGAGGGTTGGGGGGGGGGGGGGGGGTTAAGTAGGCATGTGAGTGCCTGGTTTAATACTAGGATAGGGGTTAGGGTAAGGATAGGGCTTAGGGTCAGAGTAAATATGTTGGGGTTTGGTTAGTGGTTGGGGTAGATTAAGTGTTAGGGTTTGGGCAAGTGTTAACGAAAGGGACACAGAGGTTGGAAAGGGCAGGTGATATTGGCGTAGGATAGCGAATAGGATAAACCTCGTGGTTGTGGTAAAGTAAGCATTAGGATAAGTGTTAGAGCTGCATTTAGGGAAGGGTCAGTAGTACGGCAAGGGTTTGGGCTTTTGTGTATTTAAAAATAGTTTTTTCGGCGACCTTAATACTAGCAACATGTTCACGCTTTGCATCGCTTATATTAAATGACTGCATTTGTGAAAACAACTTTTTGCTGACTACATTTTCACATGACTATATTTTCCTGGGGACAGTTTCACATAGAACTGCATTTTTCTATGTACGCATGTACATTTTTATTAAAATCGAGGCTAGGGTGAACATCCAGAACCAACCTGCCATTGCTTCGGTCAGAAAATGTGCATTTGTCTATAGGCAAATTCGAGAGAGAGAGAAAGTGAGAGAGAAAAAGAGAGAGAGAGAGAGAGAGAGAGGGAGAGAAAGAGAGAGAGAGAGAGAGAGAGAGAGAGAGAGAGAGAGAGAGAGAGAGAGAGAGAGAGAGAGCGCTTTTGGCAGGACTACTCGTTCTGTTACATATACAAAGATGGTGGCTGTTTGTTTACTTTTTTCACACTATGATGTCAACATGTTGCACAACTTTTAAAGCCTCTCTTAATGTGGATAACAAAATTCATGTGTGGACCTTTGAGTCAGCCACACTTCTTGCTCCAGTTCCTGGACTCACATCAGAATTACCCAGAGGTGTTTTGCGCTGGTATTCCAGAACCCCGCGCATTCCGCGTGTCTAGGTACATCGGCATCAAACCCCTGTTTTGTTCTCGCTGCTGACCTCACTTTCTCCGGTGCCATGTCCTCACCCAAGGCTGGGCACCAGGAATGTGCCAGCCTCCTCTGACGCAGACTGTAAGTTTGCATTCCAGTTGGCACGGCGCGCTTTGGTGCCATCGGGGCGTAAACATGTTTGAAGTCTCCATGCCCGTTTGCAGGGCACATTCCGCTGTCTTGAGCGGCACACCCTGCTCCGGTTGGGATCTCTGAGGCGGCTTTGAGAATTGAAGAAAAAGTCAGTTGTAGAAAGCAGGGGAAACAGCATGCGTCACCGGAACTGTTTCCATTACGGAAGTCAGGGCCTCACCATGGTTGAGTGAGATCCGGCGGGTGCTCACTTCTCTGCAGCAGACAAGCCATGGATATTGTTTAAGTTCTTATCTACCAGGAAGATCGATTTGCATATAATGGGCGCCATTTTGGAAAATGCCTTTACAGTGTCCCCTTGTTGGTTTTGACGAACGTGGTGTTGTGAAAACTGATATTTGAAAAAAATGTTTTGCATTTGATAAATTTGGAAGCCTCCAAGTCATGATAGGATGGACCCCTGACAACCTGCTTCCCTTGGTCCCAAATCACTGCTGCTGACGCTGCGAGTGCTGACCCCCCTCATATTCCCCCATCTATGTACAAATCGCCTTCCATCCTCCCTTTTCACACCACACTATGTAAACAACCACCCTAGTGGGGGCAGGGGGAGTTTTTGGTGCTGGTTGTGGCAGGGGTGTTGCTAGGTCTGGAAAAGATTCAGGTTACGCTAATGCTGGGACTGTCGGGACTTCGGGCTCGCTAGCCTTTTGGTTATAGCCCCTGAGCTTCTTTCCGGGGCTACAACCAAAAGACCTAGGGCTATAGCCCTCAAGCACCCACCTAGCAACACCTCTGGGTGGGGGCGAGTGGCTCCTGAGAGGGCACCAGCATGCAAAGTTTTTCAAGGTTGTTCAATATATTCAGTGGACGAGCATTACCAGCTTGTCTGAATTAGTGAGCAAGGCAGCCCCTAGTAATGTAGATAGGTTTGGGGGTTTCTCCCTCCTATAAATTGTTAAAATAATGGGTTAAAATGATGCCTTTAATTGCTAAATGTTTGAGACAAAAATGGATAAAAAGACATTGGGCCTCATTATGAGGTATGAGGTAAGGGAAAAATGATGCCGGTAAAGGATTACAGGCATCGTTAACCGCACCGGGCTACTACGACCCGCCAACCCGCTATTAGCGGCACCGTAAATAACGGTGCCTCTAATAGCGGCATGGGCACGGGCACACGACCCTACATGCCGGCAATAGCGGTATGGCGTAAACAGGAAAACATCACAAGTCAGGCGGACATGCTAATAGCGGCATGAAGAAGGCGCTAAAAGTGGATACCGGCATGGCAGAAATATCGGCATCGCGAACCACTCGTAAATGGCCATGTGCAGTGTTCTCAACTGCCACAGGTGCACACAATCAGCACAGGTGGAGGCAATGTACACTGGGCCAGCACAAAAGGAGCACACCACACCCCTTCCCACACCCATTCACACACCAAAATGATTCCAATACTAGTAGCATTACAAGGGCTGGAGGATGTGCTTGAATAGCTACACCAGCAACAACAACAACAGGCAGCACAGAGGAGACGCAGGAGGAGAAGGATGGTGAGACAGGCACAGCATGCCCCACCAGTGCAGGCAGCCGTACCACTGAGGCAGCCCCCAATCCCTCGAATCAGAGCCAGTCCATTCAACCTAACCCCTGAGCAGATCCACACCCTGTACCGTCTGGACTGGGACACCATCACCACCATTGTGGACATGATACACAACGACATTGTCAGCCTCATAGACATCTGTACCGCCGTCCTCCCTCTACTTAAGGTTGTCTCTGTTCTCCACTTCCTGGCCACAGGGACCTACCATCACACGGTAGGGCAGATGCATTGCATATCACAACCATTATTCTCACGCACGCTGAACCAAGTGCTCGATGCCCTCCTGAAGCACACACGCGACCACATATCTCTACCACGAACTGCCCAGGAGATCTCCAACACCAAAGTTGGCTTCCATTCACTGGCAGGCATCCCAAGTTGCATCAGTGCCCTCGACTGCACCCATGTGGAATTGGTGGTCCCACATGCCATGGAGGTAGTGTACCGCAATCGCAAGCTATACCACTCCATCAACGTGCAAATGGTATGTGACTCAAACATGATTATCACACATTGTTGTGCCCGATTTCCCGGATCAACCCATGATTCAATGGTTCTGCGGAACTCTACGATACCACGCTACATGGAGCGACATGCAGGACAACGTTCCTGGCTTCTCGGTGAGTTGCATGGCAAGCACATGGCAGTGTGATGTGGGGAGATGAGTGGGGGGGGATGCATACTTCATCTGGCTGAGATGGGGGGGAGATGCATACTTCACCTGGCTGAGATGGGTGGGGGGGAGATGCATACTTCACCTGGCTGAGATGGGGGGGGGAGATGCATACTTCACCTGGCTGAGATGGGTGGGGGGAGATGCATACTTCACCTGGCTGAGATGGGGTGGGGGGAGATGCATACTTCACCTGGCTGATATGGGGGAGATGCATACTTCATCTGGCTGAGATGGGGGGGTGCATACTTCATCTGGCTGAGATGGGGGGGGAGATGCACACTTCATCTGGCTGAGATGGGGGGTGCATACTTCACCTGGCTGAGATGGGGGGGATACATACTTCACCTGGCTGAGATGGGGGGAGGTGCATACTTCACCTGGCTGTAGTGGGGGGATGCATACTTCACCTGGCTGAGACGGGGGGGGGAGATGCATACTTCACCTGGCTGAGATGGGGGAGATGCATACTTCATCTGCCTGAGATGGGTGGGGGAGATGCATACTTCACCTGGCTGAGATGGGGGGGGGAGATGCATACTTCACCTAGCTGAGATGGGGGGGGGAGGCAGATGCATACTTCACCTGGCTGAGATGGGGGGGGGGATGCATACTTCATCTGCCTGAGATGGGTGGGGGAGATGCATACTTCACCTGGCTGAGATGGGGGGGGGAGATGCATACTTCACCTAGCTGAGATGGGGGGGGGGAGGCAGATGCATACTTCACCTGGCTGAGATGGGGGGGAGATGCATACTTCATCTGGCTGAGATGGGGGGGAGATGCATACTTCACCTGGCTGAGATGGGGGGGGGAGATGCATACTTCACCTGGCTGAGATGGGGGGATGCATACTTCACCTGGCTGAGATGGGGGGGGAGATGCATACTTCACCTGGCTGAGATGGGGGAGATGCATTCTTCATCTGGCTGAGATGGGGGGGGGAGAGATGCATACTTCACCTAGCTGAGATGGGTGGGGGGAGATGCATACTTCACCTGGCTGAGATGGGGGGAGATGCATACTTCATCTGGCTGAGATGGGGGGGGAGACGCATACTTCACGTGGCTGAGGTGGGGGGGGAGAGATGCATACTTCACCTGGCTGAGATGGGGGCGAGATGCATACTTCACGTAGCTGAGATGGGGGGTAGATGCATACTTCACCTGGCTGAGATGGGGGGGGGGAGATGCATACTTCACCTGGCTGAGATGGGGGGGCAGATGCATACTTCACCTGGCTGAGATGGGGGGGAGATGCATATTTCACCTGGCTGAGATGGGGGGGGGAGATGCATACTTCACCTGGCTGAGATGGGGAGGGAGATGCATACTTCACCTGGCTGAGATGGGGGGGGGGATGCATACTTCACCTGGCTGAGATGGGGGGGAGATGCATACTTCACCTGGCTGAGATGGGGGGGAGATGCATACTTCACCTGGCTGAGATGGGGGGGGAGATGCATACTTCACCTGGCTGAGATGGGGGGGAGATGCATACTTCACCTGGCTGAGATGGGGGGGGAGATGCATACTTCACCTGGCTGAGATGGGGGGGGGAGATTCATACTTCACCTGGCTGAGATGGGGGGGGGGGGATGCATACTTCACCTGGCTGAGATGGGGGGAGATGCATACTTCACCTGGCTGAGATGGGGGGGGAGATGCATACTTCACCTGGCTGAGATGGGGGGGAGATGCATACTTCACCTGGCTGAGATGGGGGGGGAGATGCATACTTCACCTGGCTGAGATGGGGGGGGGGAGATGCATACTTCACCTGGCTGAGATGGGGGGGGGATGCGTACTTCACCTGGCTGAGATGGGGGGGAGGATGCATACTTCACCTGGCTGAGATTGGGGGGAGATGCATACTTCACCTGGCTGAGATGGGGGGGGGGGATAGAGATGCATACGTCACCTGGCTGAGATGGGGGGGAGATGCATACTTCACCTGGCTGAGATGGGGGGGGATGCATACTTCACCTGGCTGAGATGGGGGGGTGCATACTTCATCTGGCTGAGATGGGTGGGGGAGATGCATACTTCACCTGGCTGAGATGGGGGGGAGGTGCATACTTCACCTGGCTGAGAAGGGGGGGGAGATGCATACTTCACCTGGCTGAGATGGGGGGGGGGATGCATACTTCATCTGGCTGAGATGGGGGGGAGATGCATACTTCACCTGGCTGAGATGGGGGGGGAGATGCATACTTCACCTGGCTGAGATGGGGGGAGGTGCATACTTCACCTGGCTGAGAAGGGGGGGGGGAGATGCATACTTCACCTGGCTGAGATGGGGGGAGGTGCATACTTCACCTGGCTGAGAAGGGGGGGGGAGATGCATACTTCACCTGGCTGAGATGGGGGGGGATGCATACTTCATCTGGCTGAGATGGGGGGAGATGCATACTTCACCTGGCTGAGATGGGGGGGAGATGCATACTTCACCTGGCTGAGATGGGGGGAGATGCATACTTCACCTGGCTGAGATGGGGGGGGGATGCATACTTCACCTGGCTGAGATGGGGGGGATAGAGATGCATACGTCACCTGGCTGAGATAGGGGGGAGAGATGCATGCTTCACCTGGCTGAGATGGGGGGGGGAGGATGCATACTTCACCTGGCTGAGATGGGGGGGAGATGCATACTTCACCTGGCTGAGATGGGGGAGATGCATACTTCATCTGGCTGAGATGGGGGGGGAGATGCATACTTCACCTGGCTGAGATGGGGGGGGATGCATACTTCACCTGGCTGAGATGGGGGGGGGAGATGCATACTTCACCTGGCTGAGATGGGGGGGAGATGCATACTTCACCTGGCTGAGATGGGGGGGGTGCATACTTCACCTGGCTGAGATGTGGGGGAGATGCATACTTCACCTGGCTGAGATGGGGGGGGGGATAGAGATGCATACGTCACCTGGCTGAGATGGGGGGGAGATGCATACTTCACCTGGATGAGATGGATGGAGGGGGGATAGAGATGCATACTTCACCTGGCTGAGATGGGGGGGATGCATACTTCACCTGGCTGAGATGGGGGGGGGGGTGCATACTTCATCTGGCTGAGATGGGGGGAGATGCATACTTCACCTGGCTGAGATGGGGGGGGAGATGCATACTTCACCTGGCTGAGATGGGGGGAGATGCATACGTCACCTGGCTGAGATAGGGGGGAGAGATGCATGCTTCACCTGGCTGAGATGGGGGGGGAGATGCATACTTCACCTGGCTGAGATGGGGGGGATGCATACTTCACCTGGCTGAGATGGGGGGGGGAGATGCATACTTCACCTGGCTGAGATGGGGGGGAGATGCATACTTCACCTGGCTGAGATGGGGGGGGATGCATACTTCACCTGGCTGAGATGTGGGGGAGATGCATACTTCACCTGGCTGAGATGGGGGGGGGGTAGAGATGCATACGTCACCTGGCTGAGATGGGGGGGAGATGCATACTTCACCTGGCTGAGATGGATGGAGGGGGGATAGAGATGCATACTTCACCTGGCTGAGAAGGGGGGGATGCATACTTCACCTGGCTGAGATGGGGGGGGTGCATATTTCATCTGGCTGAGATGGGGGGAGATGCATACTTCACCTGGCTGAGATGGGGGGGAGAGATGCATACTTCACCTGGCTGAGAAGGGGGGGGATGCATACTTCACCTGGCTGAGATGGGGGGGAGATGCATACTTCACCTGGCTGAGATGGGGGGGTAGAGATGCATACGTCACCTGGCTGAGATGGGGGGGAGATGCATGCTTCACCTGGCTGAGATGGGGGGGGGGATGCATACTTCACCTGGCTGAGATGGGGGGGGAGATGCATACGTCACCTGGCTGAGGTGGGGGGGAGATACATACTTCACCTGGCTGAGATGGGGGATGCATACTTCACCTGGCTGAGATGGATGGAGGGGGGATAGAGATGCATACTTCACCTGGCTGAGATGGGGGGGATGCATACTTCACCTGGCTGAGATGGGGGGGGGGTGCATACTTCATCTGGCTGAGATGGGGGGGAGATGCATACTTCACCTGGCTGAGATGCGGGGGAGAGATGCATACTTCACCTGGCTGAGAAGGGGGGGGATGCATACTTCACCTGGCTGAGATGGGGGGGAGATGCATACTTCACCTGGCTGAGATGGGGGGGGTAGAGATGCATACGTCACCTGGCTGAGATGGGGGGGAGATGCATGCTTCACCTGGCTGAGATGGGGGGGGGAGATGCATACTTCACCTGGCTGAGATGGGGGGGATGCATACTTCACCTGGCTGAGGTGGGGGGGAGATACATACTTCACCTGGCTGAGATGGGGGATGCATACTTCACCTGGCTGAGGTGGGGGGGGGGAGATACATACTTCACCTGGCTGAGATGGGGGATGCATACTTCACCTGGCTGAGATGGGGGGGAGATACATACTTCACCTGGCTGATATGGGGGTGGGAGATGCATACTTCACCTGGCTGAGATGGGGGGGATGCATACTTCACCTGGCTGAGGTGGGGGGGGAGATACATACTTCACCTGACTGAGATGGGGGATGCATACTTCACCTGGCTGAGGTGGGGGGGAGATACATACTTCACCTGGCTGAGATGGGGGATGCATACTTCACCTGGCTGAGATGGGGGGGAGATGCATGCTTCACCTGGCTGAGATGGGGGGGGGAGATGCATACTTCACCTGGCTGAGATGGGGGGGATGCATACTTCACCTGGCTGAGGTGGGGGGGAGATACATACGTCACCTGGCTGAGATGGGGGGGGGGAGATGCATACTTCACCTGGCTGAGATGGGGGGGATGCATACTTCACCTGGCTGAGATGGGGGGGGATAGAGATGCATACGTCACCTGGCTGAGATGGGGGGGAAATGCATACTTCACCTGGCTGAGATGGATGGAGGGGGGATAGAGATGCATACTTCACCTGGCTGAGATGGGGGGGATGCATACTTCACCTGGCTGAGATGGAGGGGGTGCATACTTCACCTGGCTGAGATGGGGGGGATGCATACTTCACCTGGCTGAGATGGGGGGGATGCATACTTCACCTGGCTGAGGTGGGGGGGAGATACATACTTCACCTGGCTGAGATGGGGGATGCATACTTCACCTGGCTGAGGTGGGGGGGGGGAGATACATACTTCACCTGGCTGAGATGGGGGATGCATACTTCACCTGGCTGAGATGGGGGGAGATACATACTTCACCTGGCTGAGATGGGGGGATGCATACTTCACCTGGCTGAGATGGGGGGGAGATACATACTTCACCTGGCTGAGATGGGGGATGCATACTTCACCTGGCTGAGATGGGGGGGAGATACATACTTCACCTGGCTGAGATGGGGGGATGCATACTTCACCTGGCTGAGATGGGGGGGAGATACATACTTCACCTGGCTGAGATGGGGGGATGCATACTTCACCTGGCTGAGATGGGGGGGATGCATACTTCACCTGGCTGAGGTGGGGGGGGGGAGATACATACTTCACCTGAGATTAGGTGAGATAATGAACAATGCCCATACTCCAATACACTGTGCCTCACAGTAGGCCAGACTGGACCTGACACCTGAAACCAAAATGCAAGGCGTAAGCTGCACAACAATGACAACAAGCCAGTACTGCATCCATTCCATGGCCACCCACATGTACACTGCACATAATCAGACATGCAGTGACATGCTTTTAGTAGGGCCAATGCAAATGACCGATGAACAGCATCACAACGGACATGCGTCCATTATTGCGTACAAAAGAATCACATTAAGCCAATATACAGAATTTCACTCGTGCACTACCACAGAAGTGCAGCATGCCAGCAAGGGGAAATCAAGCGTGGAATGGCAGATCATCAAGAGTCTGGCTTCAACGGTGACAGGATCAAAGCATACGATTAACTACACATCACCTAGATCATGGAAACAACTGCCGTGAGCAACCACATTGCATGAACACTCACAAGGAATAGGACACCCCTGCATCCACTAGACGATGCTACGCACACCTGTCGATCATGTGACTTCACACATTACAGTTACTTTGATTAGCTCAATTCATGCAGGTATATGTGGATGAGAACAGGAAATCAATGCATGCTTTTGTGTCATAGGTACGCGTTCCATTTGATGAAATCACTTACACATAACCATTGTTGCACCCATGCACGTGATGTTGGCTATCCCTTGAAGAGGTGGCTCCATACCCCTGTCCGGAACCCGCAGAACAGGCACGAAGAGGACTACAATCGTGCACATACCCGTACCCGTGTGGTGATTGAGCAGACATTTGGCCTTTTGAGGGCACGGTTTCGCTGCCTCAGCAGGTCGGGTGGGGCACTCCTGTACGGGCATGAGAAGGTGTCCAAGATCATCATGGCATGTGTCATGCTGCACAATATGTGCATCAGACGGAACGTGCTTCCGCTCCCTGACATTGAACTGCAACCGCCTGACGAGGAGGATGAGGAGGGAGGAGATGGGGCTGCACGTCAGGCAGGTGGCGATGCACAGAAGGGACGTGCTGTGCGCCAGCATCTGATAGACCAATATTTCTAATACACATGGATGAAGAGGGTGCAATGGATGTGGGACTCAGGGCACTGGGTGTTGGGGGACATGAACACTGTGCACTGTTCACCAATAAAGCACACATACACAATAATCAGTGTCCAGTCATGTGATTGTACTTGACACAACGGGTGTATTAACCATTAAGTGATTATGAAGTGCATAAATCCTCCACCACCAAACACCGTCTCCCACCTCCCCCCAAAACTCCCCCAAACACCCTCTCCCACCTCGCCCCACAACTCCCCCAAATACCCTCTCCCACCTCCCCCCACAACTCCCCCAAACACCCTCTCCCACCTCCCCCCAACGACTCCCCCAAACATGGCGTGCACGTCAGTGAAGCATTAGTGTGCAAGGGTCAACAAGGACAGCCTGCCCCTACTTCCCACGTCCTCTGCCACCATTGGGTGGTTGGGAGTCTGGCCGATGCAAGGTCCGCGCGGACCTGCGCAGAGGGCTGGTCTGCCTGGAGCTGGCAGAGGAGGAGGTTCTTGGTTGCTCCAGTCCCTGTGCCGGACGCTGGCTCTCCATTGCATCCGCGATGTGGCTGAGGACCTGCCTCACAGCTGCCAACTCAGCGCAAATGCGTGTTGTACTTGTTTCAATGTCCTTAGCATATTCCCGACACTCCTCCCTCGCCAGGGCACCCTCGCTCACGTGCTGTCCAACCAGTGCAGTGAGCTCCTCCTGGCGCTGTTGGATGACGCTGATTCGCTGGTCTCTGTCCCTGCCTTTGGTTGGTCTTGGCGCAGCTTGCGGCATGTGTCTGCCATTAGGTGAGCTGTCCATGGGACTCCATCTCCCTGCCAATGATCCACCATCAGAAAGGTCTTGCCCGCTGGCATTGGATGTGGGGCGTGGGCTGTGGTGGGCTGACAGCTGCGGGCTGTGTGGGCGCTGTCCTACAGGTGTATGCTATGGTTCCTCTACATCCGACTGGGGTGCCACGAGCTGTTGGCAGTGGACAGTGAGCCTTCTGCCACTGGCTCCTGTCTGGTTGGACTGGCTGGTCTGGGTGCCATTATAGTGTCGGTCGCCCTTTCACATCTTGGTGACGTATCGACATGAGTGGCTTTGGGCCTCTGTGACGGTCCAGGTTTGCCAGTGCCCCTTGATGTGCTGGGCCTGGTGCCTCCTTCCATGCCCCTGGCCTTTTTCATCGGTGTTGGGGCCTGCGCTGCGGTGTCATGGTCCTCACTGTCAGATTGTGAGCCTGTGGGGGACCAAGAGAGGGACAGCATCAGTTATGGTTCAACGTGCATCATGCCCCATGCATTGGCTAATTTCAGTGTCACATTTGGGAGTCAAAGTCTTGATTTTGTGTGGACACTCACCTCCATCTGCCGATGACGGCACACCACGCTCCATTTCACCCACTCCCTCGATTGTCTCTATGCCAATGGTGCTGGCACATGTTTCCTCCCAGTGTGTCATCTTGATCGGGGAGCCGCCGCCTGTCCCCATGCCCTGGCTCCTATTGGCTGCATGTATGCTCCGGACACGGAGGCGCAGGTCATCCCAGCGCTTGCGCACGTCCTTTACAGTGCGGGGGGTGGAGCCCACTGCACTGACTCTGCGTGCCACTTCCTCCCAGATCTCCTTTTTTTTATCTGGGCGGGACGCCGCATGTCTTGGGCAAACACAACCTCCGCATTTGCTGCTAGTGTGTCAGCAAGCATGGTTAGTTCCTCATTTGAGAAACGTTCCTTGCGCTGGCGCGCAGCACCTTGCTTCAGGGCCATGGCCATTCTGCTGTGCTGTTGGATGAAGTTGGGGCTGTTGGATGAAGTTGGGGCTGCTGTAGTGGTGATGCAAGCCCTGTGGGCTGAGGATGGCATTGGATTGTGTTTTTTAAGATGGCTGCCATGCTCTTTCCCATTCCTGTGCAATGGCGCTACTTCCGGTTCCGCTTATTTACGGTGACCGCTATTGACGGTGGCCGCTTTTAACGATGACCGCTAATGCCAGATCCATGGATGCGGTAGTGCTATTGGCGCTTTCTTTGCTGCCGGTAAGGGCGCTTTTGGGGTAATGGCGCAAAGGTTTTGCCCGCATACTCGTAATGGCATGCAATTAGCGGGCTGGTTACTACACGGACACGCTAATTGCTCCATGCCGGTAAGGGCCGTTACTTACCTCCTACCGCGTAATGAGGCCCATTGGCCCTGATTATGACTTTGCCATTCCAGAAAAAATGCTGGTCATTCCAGCACTAAAAAAAATTCCGGACCAGCAAAACACAAGTTTGCCGGTGGGAGCCACGGATCTCCTAGCAGGCCTGACCTACCGGTATATCGAGCCCCAACCGGCAAAGAAATGCCTGAATCACTGGCACCGTTAACAACAGTGGTGGTGATTCAGACAACCCCATCCAAGGAATGGGAACTTACCGTCGTCCCAGTTGCCCGTAATATACTGGTAATACCAAGATATCAGGGGCGGAAACGCTAGGTCCTGTTTGCCGATACACCGCTGGAATTACCGGCGGGGTACCGGCAAACTCGTAATGAGGGCTCAAACAGTACGCAGGTGAATGTCACAAAATGTTCATGTCTGTGTCCACAATATTTCGCAGCATAGCTGTTGTAAGTCACTTTCATGATACTGCACCCACAATATATGCTAGCTTTGACACTGTATATTGTTTTTGTGTGAAGCTTTACCAACAATATATTGCAGTATTTACATTGCAAATTTTTTTCATGAAGCCCTGCCCATAATATAGGCTATCATAGTAAATTACAAATCACTTTCATGATGCTGCAACCAAAATATATACCAGCATTCAAACTGTTGCTCACTTTGATGTTACTCCCATAGTTTATGACAGTAATGCTATTGCAGATGACTTCAATGATGTTGTACACAACATATGGAAGCATATATCATAATTTGCCCTCAATACATGCCAGCATTGCCCATGTATATCACTTTCATGATGCGGCACAATACATGCTAGCGTTGTTACTGTATGTCATTTTCATATAGCCGCCAGCATCCCACACTGTAAATCCCTCTGTGGATGCCATTGAGAATATATGTAAATATTCCCCTTTGTAAATCAGTTTGCTGTCACGCACACATAAGGCCTGGTTCACAGAAGTGTTTTTTAATGGTGCAATCCCATAGGAAAACGCTCTGTGAATCAGGACCATAGCATTTTGCCACTCTAAATATTATCTTACCCTTGATGCGGCTCCCCACCAAACACATACACACATAGCACTTCCATGCCCATGCATACACACAGTCAGTCACACAAACATACACCTACAATCATAGGCGAATGCACAGAGATTAATTCGCATCCTGTGCACTCCCTCATATTTTGGCATGCACGAGTGTACACACACACACAAGCACACATTATATTTCATTATATTCAAAGACACAAATACAAAAGCAGTTTATTTTTTATTTTAATCTTGCCTGTGCATGAGGACCAGGTGATCTCTCTGGTTCGAGCAGCACTCAGCAGGATTCTCCACCAGGCACAGGCGTGGGACGAACACTTTGAGTAACAAACAACCTGCGATCTCTGCATCGGCCCACTCTCCACAACCTGTGAGCGTTGCATCTGCCCACTCTCCACAACCTGTGATCTCTGCATCTGCCAACTCTCCACAACCTGTGAGCGCTGCATCTGCCCACTTTCCACAACCTGCGATCTCTGCATCTGCCCACTCTCCACAACCTGTGAGCGCTGCATTTGCCCACTCTCAACAACCTGTGATCTCTGCATCTGCCCACTCTCCACAACCTGTGAGTGCTGCATCTGCCCACTCTCCACAACCTGTGACTCTGCATCTGCCCACTCTCCACAACCTGTGAGTGCTGCATCTGCCCACTCTCCACAACCTGTGAGTGCTGCATCTGCCCACTCTCCACAACCTGTGACTCTGCATCTGCCCACTCTCCGAATTCCTGTGCACAATTTTTTTAATGAACTAGAAGCAACCGGTAGCAGCCCAGCAGGAGGCAGGGCATGTTAGTGTGCAGTGGGTCTGGGCAGGGGCACAAGGGGAGTGTTTGCTGCCCGGCCCATCGTCACTGAGCCACCAAATTACAACAATCCCCTACTCTGTAAAGCACTGCTTTGCTTTTGGAGGATAAGATCAGTCTTCACAACTATAATACATCGAGAAGTAAATATGTATAGGTAAATATAGTACCTGGTTGTTTATGCCTGCGACCAGTCATTGGGGGACATTACGACCCTGCCGCTAAGGGGTTAATGGCGCTTTAAAAGGCTGCAGTGCCGTTAACCCCTTAGCGCCTTACTACGAGGTCCCTTTGCGGGACCCGACCTTAACGGCTGGTCTAGACCAGCCGTTAAAGTAGGGGCCCGCAAAGGGACTCTCGAGGTAAGTACGGTACCGCAATTTGCGGTACCGTACTTACCGCCTTCCCCATTCCCATTATGCCCTATGGGGCAAAAATGGGAATGGGGAAGGGCCATGGTGGCATGGGGAATTACCGCCCGCCAACCTTGGAATGGGGTGGTAATTCCCCATTCCGCCATGGCGGACTCCGGCATCGACCATGGTGCTAATAGCACCATGGTTTTCGGCCAGAGTCCTAATGAGGGCCATTGTGTAGTAACTTTCTAAAGCCTCCATTTTTTTTTAAACTCGTGTTTAATAAACCAAGTTATGGCCCAGTATATTGCTTCCTTTTGTGTCAACAAGAAGGACAAGGGTCATGTGATGTAGCTTCCTGTCATATCATGGGGGGGGGTTAAAAGATGTTGCTATCACTCTTGCTATACGTCTGATGCAAGGACGTCACTAGCGTAGTGGCTCACAATTCCACGTAAGAGCCCTTTACTCTGGTCAGTCCACCCTACTTTATTATTATTATAATATCGAGAAAATCAGTAGATCTCTCTCCACTGCCGAGGAAGGAATAGATGCTTCCTGCCCGGATGAGAAGGTTTAAGGCATAGGGTAGGTGGAGTGACTTAAATCAGATTTTACTTTTTGCCGCACATCTTTGTGTTGCGTTACTCCACCCCTCTTCCATGCACCTATCTTCAAATTATGGACTTTGTCGCTTCATAGCTTGCATGATTGATTCAATGTAAAACGCAAGTGCCTGCATTGATTGTGGTGGAATGTTTGAGTAAGCAACTGGATCCAGGGCAAACCACGGCAATGATTATTGACGCTCCTATCATTTGAACTGCTTTGGCGGTTTAGTCTTCTTTTAAGCTTGAAAGTTCTGATGAAAGTCAGAAGTGACAGGCTTGCAAGGTGGGAAAAGACATAATGTCAAGCGATATTGACCCCTTAGTCCACATTGAGAATGAGGCAAAACCCACCACATATTGGAGTTATGTATCAGAAAGTTCTCCCAAGCCACCTACATATATTTTCTCTTTGAAAGTATATTTATTCTATTCCTAGATGGAGGATCAACGACGCTAGATATAGAAACAATATTTCTAGAATGGGGCGCTAGAAAACATGCCCCATTGACCTGCAGAGGCCTAGCAAGATGCCTACTGGGCTTAGAGGCTTGTACTAGGGCTATGCCGCAGGTGGCAAGAGGCCGCACGTGCACGGTTTACCGGTTTACCTGGACGAACCTATGATCAAATCACAACAAAAGTTTGGTGACAACGCAAACATCCAATCACCTGCAATTCTGGTGGTTTGGCATTTCTAAGAATATTTTTTCCAAGGGCTTGTTCTTAGTGGTGGAACGTTGTCCTGGTGATACTGGATCTGAGGTTTCAGCTAAGGCTTTAGTGGAAAAGAGGACGAACAACCGCTATAGGTATTCAAGACGTAACCGCTGAAGGCTTAGTAGTACAGTTCATTGGGCTTCAACCCCTTGGATTCCTGGCTCTGGATCCCTTGGTAGTTCTGTAATTCCTGCCATAATAATAGTCTGAGAATATCTAGGTTTTAAAAAGCAAATACATTTCACCAGTCAGTCTGAGGCCTGTTGCAGATGTACCCCTAATTGAAGGTGAGGGATGGAGGCTGGGCCGGCAGCTACGGCACAGCAGTGGAGACACAACCACCCAAGGGTGCTGCAGCTCGGGAAGTGCTGGGACACTGCAGAGGTGCTGTAGGACCCAGCATCATCAGGTCTCACAAAGAGGCTGTTTGCTCGGAGAGCTGTGGTAGGACACGGCTAACTGGAGGTTGGGTTCACGGATGCAACTAGACCGAAACTCCAAGGGGGTAATGCTTCAATGGTGCTACCTTTGTCTCGGTGAGGCACAGTTACTTGTTTGGGCCCCCCCTTCCTGTTCTCCAAACTAATATCTGTGGGAACCAGTGCCAAATTAATTAGCAGAAAATAGTGCAAACTAAAAGGGCATTGTGGCAGTGGAAATGTACATCAACACGATAGGATTTCATGGCAAAATGCACATTTGTAATGGTCCTTGCCTGCATGGTAGCACTGTGGTTGCAATGCGGTGCATGGTTGGCTTTGTCTCTTGCTGCTTCATGGTGCATGGTCAGCTGCATGGTACCCTAACCCAATGTAAGCCTGGGTGGGGCTAAAGTTGGGGGCCTTTGAGGTGTCTCTGAGCAGTCAGAAGGGCGGTTCTTGGCAACTGACTAGAAACTGTGGTCCTTGAATTTGTGTCATGTTATAGTGTCACCTGATTTAGCACAAGGTCACATATTACCTAATAAGGCCTAGATGCCAGAGAGAGAATGGTTTTCACGGTTATAAAAAAAAAACAAATCAATGCAACAAACTGTGGTGTTTCCATAGTGAAAAGGGTATTTCCCTGTAGTTATTAAGTGGTCCTTTTGGCAAGATGTTCGATATGGTAACAATAAGCACCTCACAATCATTCAACCTCCCATCCTAGCCAGCGTCATATTGACACACAACTCTTGCACCAAAACAACACAGCATACACAATGGTATGTACACCACCAACCAACGACACATGTCAACAGTGCATATGGCTAAATACCACACAAACCCACCACAGATCCATCAACACAACTCTCCATGCTCCTTAAACACCACTCTGACAGACACCACAGACAACCGCACGACCATTTTACATTTGCAACTTCGGACTCATATTAAACACTGCTTCAGACAACTTAAAAAATCCCTGAAAAGTACATGCTGCAATGAGCACTAGCTTTTCAGATCTGCACACATCAACATTGCAACAAAGCACCCTTGCCATGCTCTTCCTGCTCTTACATTAGTCACTTACCACACATCTTGCAGATCCTGAAGCTCCTAAAGTCATATAGTCACAACTTCAGTGTCCAATCACACAGTAACCACACTGGTCACATAACTCCATAACCTCTCATGAAGCATAACACTATATGCTATAGTAATACCTCTAAGATAAATTATTTTGAAAGTACTGGGAAGAAGAAGAGGATAAATATCATGAAGAATACCTTTTTCTCAAGTACTGACACAAGGAGGATTCACAGATGCATGGAGATTTATCCATGGAACTGGGAACAGCCTTCTAGCCTTCTGTGGGGGAATGAACATTGACAGAGTTTAAAAACCAAAGAAGGACTCAGCACGTTGTCGAGCCAACCCCGGAGCAGCAGCAGTGAGGGACACTGTCAGGCGTGGGAACAGCGAAGCGGAAAAGACCGGAGCGCAGGTACCACAGGCAGGAATCAGAAGGTGGCTCTCCAAGACCTGAAGTCCATTGGTCCTAGAAACCTGAGGCGAGGCAGTGGTACAGCATCCTGGTGAGGTGGAACGCGTGGTTCCCGAATCGTACCTATACTGCAAGGAGCCAAATCAGCAACCGCAGGAAGCAGATGACTGCAGATGGCCAACTCCAGTCACAGAAACATCCACCGCCGTATGCCAGATTCCCAGAAGGTAATGCAAGCTGCGAGCGGGCTGGTAGGAGCATGGAGAGTCAAGGAGGGTTGCCAAAGAATACTGTGAGGGTTTCAAGGCCTAGAGAGGGGTCAAGGAGGGTCTGAGACCCTGTAAACCTTTAGCCGAACTCTGAGCGCAGGCCCGGAGAGGTGCTAAGGAGGGTCTGGAACTCCATACAAGCTGCAGAGTACGTCCAAGGTGGACTTCCTCGGCACAGTGAAACCATCATTAAGCATATAAGGGCCTGGGACCCTGTGAGGTTCAGCAAAGCGAACTTAAGAGGAAACCCTCCTCCTCGTCTCAGTGGGGAGACCATGGACCGCTAGATAAGGGTCTGGGACCCCAAAGAAAGCCAAGAAGGCATCCGAGGAACTCCTTCTTGTGTCATTGCGGAGAACACTGGCCACCAGAGAAGGGTCTGGAACCCTAAAGAGAAGCCAGGGCAATGGAGTCATTCCTCCTGTCTAATCCTAGTCAGGTAAGTTCCCACATTTTGTATTTAGGGGGATCAGAACTTAAAGGGAACTAAATATAAATGCGGAAAACTAAAGGTAAGTCTGATTACCCCCCTTTCCAATGCCCAAAAGTTTGAGAGAGACAAGTGTTTACAAACTAAACAAATACAGTTTGTTATTGTGCTATGTAGAACCCAATACACTGGAGAAGAATCAAAAAACTATTTATTGTATATTGTATATGATTAAAAAAAGCACATAGTGCCACAAATACAAAAAAACTAATGATATTATAAAGGGATATTCTAAAACCTTTGAAACAGACAGGGTATGTTGCACATAATGAACATAAAAAAGGGTATGCGCAAAACAAGATGTACATTCGTGACTACTTTGTTTGCATCAGTGATCCCACACACAATTGGTATGGGTATTACAGATAAATGTCGACATGTTTTGGCCTTATGATAATTTAGACACTATCCCTAGTGCCTTGCATTCATTCTTTTGGGCCATCTTTAGGACAAAATTTCTTCCACAGAGGTCGATCAATGACTCTATACCCCACTTGATATTCAACGTGGTCATTTACTGCACAATCGGCTAATTGTCTTGGTATACTGCATGGATGGATTTGCACCACGGGCCTAGGATAACTTCAGGTCTGGAGCATGGACAAAATTCAGGGTAGATGAGCAAGGCTATCCAGATAAGTGGTTTGGCCGGCAGATATTGGGCAGCAGGAACTCGAGTGTTTGTGTTCTCGAGATCAGGGGGAAAAAGCCTCACCAGGCATAGGCGCACTCATGCGCTTGCGGGTAAGCTTCCAAACTCTGATACTTGCTGTAGTCATTCCACCTGGCCTTGTGTTGAATGGTATAAAGTAACACCAGGGCAAGGGAGTCATTCCCCCTGGTCCTATTGGAAACTACTAAAGTGCAACACTGCAGAAGGGAGTCATTCTCCTGGATATTTGATAAAAGACTCGGTGAGACCTGTGCACCACGGGGAAAGGAGTCACTCCCCCCTGTTATTTTCTGTTGAGAAAGAACAATGGTTGGACACTGTTGGAGAGTCAGGAGAAGGGAGCCGTTCTCCTGAAGAAAGAACATTTTATTAGTACAATCTTGAGTTACAGTGGGAGTGTTAGAATAGGGTTTGACACAGGATGGTGGACCTTGGATTTGACGCACCTGCTGACAATTCCTTTAGTTTTAGTTTGAGTCAGGGAAACCCCTCGAAGAGATAGGGACAGCGAGGTTTTCTACCTAAGAACTAAAAGTCTATACCATGCCACCTTTGTGTCAGTCTCCTCCTTCTGCACCCTTACAATGACCAAAGTAACTTCAGTGATTAGCAATAAGTGGCGAGGAAATGAACATTGCATTTTCTGCCCTCACTCGGATATGCCCGAATATCTGCTGCTTTGATTGGTCACTGAGACTATATCCCTCCCTGCGGAATGAAGTTATATGGAACTCAGGGTTTTTGAATAGTGTGAACGTAATCACTACTAATGGCTCAAATATTTGCAGTTAAATAATAGTGAGATTAAATGATTTACTAAGGAGCATAGACTTTGCATTGAAGCTGAGATTTTAGCCCAATCTGCATGTTTGCTTTTTTTTGCTCCATAGCCTCCAAGCTCCACTTGGTACAAATATGTAAGTGTTATTATTCAAGGACTACAATAACATTGTCCTATAGCGTTTACTTGCAAAAAGCACAAATCACACAGGAAAGCAACCTGACCCTATGTAAATCCCTATAGAAACATGTAAAGCAAACGCAAAAGAATAGCTTTATTTTCCACATCCCGTAAGGAAAAATACAAATCCCAGAATGCAAATGAATGTGAGCATGACCGATCTCCTATTTCACACCACTGTACTTTGTGTGGGGTCAGAAATATGGCAATTTAAATATAACAAAATAACAGTTATATCCAACATAAATCTGATAACCGTTTCTCCTTGCAGCCTCGGCAATGCCCCCTTCCTCAGGTTCAAAGCAGGAATTTCTATTAACAGTTCAAAATAGGAAAGTTCTGGTTTACAACAAAGTTCTGGTGATAAGGTTCTTCTTACTCAAAAAAAATCTCTAACCGTGACTTTCCAACAGTTCCAAAGAAATGGCAATTCTTTATTGCTCCATGTGCAGCAAAGAGTTCAACACAACTTCTTTTCAGGGAACAAAAACATTTCTGCAGTTCATTGATAGCAACAGCAATGTTTTGTCAGGATGATTCCAGGATGATTCTCATGGTACTCTAGTGGCATTGCCACTTCTTCTTCTTCACAGTCTTTAACCACAACGCAGTGCTTCAATAACTTCTTCCTGGACCACTCACCTGCCAGGACTACCACTACAAATTCCCTGCTGTGGTATACTCACCTGCCAGGACTCAAAAGCTCCTAACACTTCTACAACTACTCCTGTGGGAAGGTTCCTTTTAAATAACTTAGTAAAAGTCTTTTGACTTTCAACAACCTCAGTAATGAATACTTCTTCTAGAAAGACATGAAGCACATTGGTGCTGTTAATGCCACATGCAACGCAGGTTATGCTCCTCTCCTCCTGAGTTCTTTCTGTCAGTAGGACTGCTCTCCTACCACAACAAAGTCTTTTGGTTTACAACAAGATCAGTAGCAGCAACTTCCGTAGTACATCTTCTGGAAAAACATAAAACACATCAGTGCTGTTTGTTCCACCCTTGGGATTGCCACTTGCAAGGCAGATTATGCTCCTCTCCTCCTGAATATTTTCTATCAGGAGTGCAATTCTTCTGCCACACTTGTTTTCCCACTCTTACATCAACCAACTGCTGAAAATGGCTTTTTTTCACACCTGCTCTTCTGTGGCTTAGACAATGCTTTTTTGAATCTTTATCAACTATTGCCTCTTCCTCTATTTGACAATAGGAGTTACCATTGGTTTGCTTCTTAATTGCCCTCTCTTGGTTTTGGCAATATTGGTTGTTGTTATTTTCTCTAAATATTGCCCTCTCTTGACGTAGGCAATGGTAGTGTTAGCTACCTTCTTTTAATATTGCCCTTCTTTGGTTTTGGCAATTACTTCTACTTTTGTAATGTGGCAATAAGCACCGAGAATGTGGGCCATTACCACCTACATTAATGCCCCTGGGCCCATAACCGTAGGAGGTAATGGCCCACAGTCGAGGGGCTTATTGCCATTAGTACCACGGCCCATTTGACCGGGGTACTAATGTTTTTTTTCCTCCCGGCTGCGAGACGCGTTGCGTTTCACGCATCACCTTCCTATTGTGTAGTCCCTATTCCCCACATCCCCGTACCACTTATATCCCCTTACCCACCTCCCCCATATTTTTCAATGAGTTTTTTCATCAGAAAATCTTCAGCAAAAAACTCAGTGCAAAAAGAGCCTGGTGACACTTTGCTAGCCTTCCAGAGAGTTTCTTTTGGCATGAACTTCTGGTGACTACCAGGGGTGCCGGTGCTTTGATGGTACCAGAATCAGACGAGCTGTTTCCAGCTTTCTCCATGCTCCAACTCTATTTATTGAGCTCCGACTGGAAGAGCTCTGCTCCAGTTTTTGTTGTTGTTGTATACCTAGAGCACAAAGAAAGAAACAGGGCGGCACAAGGTCTCACACTTGAGCCTGGTAAATCACTTTCGTAAAACACCTCTTTCTTATCAGCAGAACATTTACAGCAGGAAAAGATTAGTGGGAGGTGGATGCAGACGCAGTGTTGCGTGGGTAATTAGGACTAACTATTCTTTGCAGCATGTCTGTGTGTATGAAAGTGATTTATAAAGCGCAAACCTAGCTGGAAAGCAATGGAGTTATATCCACTAAAACCTGTTCATGTTAGATGATGAAAAATTAGAGACGGCATGCTGTGTGAAACAATGGCAAAAAGAGATGGCATGCAGTGTGAAACAATGGCAAAAAGAGACGGCATGCTGCGTAAAACAATGGCAACAAGAGACGGCATGCAGTGTGAAACAATGGCAACAAGTGACAGCATGCTGCGTGAAACAATGGCAACAAGAGACGGCATACAGTGTGAAACAATGGCAACAAGAGACGGCATGCGGTGTGAAACAATGGTAACAAGAGATGCCATGCAGTGTGAAACAATGGCACTACATCATGTAACAGGGTGCTGCTGGAGATAAGAAAAAATGTGTAGTCGACACATTCAAGTAAGTGCTCACACCTATGTCTGCGGACCAGGTGCTGCACGGATTCCATAATGAAAGGAAAAGAGAAGGGCTGCTAAAGCTGCAGCCGGACCAGGCGAGCGGGATGTTGGGTGTTCGCCGGTAGCGCTTGTGTCTAGATATATATAGATCATTTACAGGCATGAGTGAATCCATAAATGCACTAATAGAGTGGCCTCAAAATGTTAGCACAGCCATAAATAGAGTGGTGTCTAAAGTGGAACAAATTGTTCATTTAAGCCATTGTCACAACTGTCAAGCCTATGGATCCATCTGCTTTCTAAATTCAAAAGGCGCTGTTGTGTGGCACTACCCATATGCAATTTCTCGAGGTCCCACCATAGTAGGTCCTCTGGTATGTGCTTTAGGTTGAGATAGTGTTGAACCAAAGGTGAGGTTTCCTTTCTACAACGGATTCTGGATCTATGTTCAGAAATCCGGGTGTTGATGCTGCGCATAGTCTGTCCTACGTACCGCAGGCCACAGGGACATTCGATACAATATACTACTTATGTCGATTTGCAGTTTGAAAAATGCCTGAAGGTCCACAATTTGAATATATGCAACTGCTACTATGAAATTGTTTCATTTATTTCTTTTCTTTGTTTTCTTTTTCTAACTAGAGGATATCTTCCTCTGTACCTCTCCCCTCCTTTTTGTATATGGGGTGTCTGCTTTTTTCACCTTTTTATTCTCTTTTCGCTATCCATTCATTTTGGTTAGGTGTAACCATATGATTGATGAATGATGTAAATAATTGTTTCATTACCTTCTCACATGTTTATGATTTGGTTTTGGTTCAAATTCGCTACTGAACACTTTTTGTAACTCTTGTTTGCAACTTTTATAATATTAAAACAGTATTATCTACACACTGAAAATGTTGTGGCATATGTGGTTATCCTTTACACCTACCATGCATAAATATGGTCAATACTAGGGGTGAGATTTGATACAAGAGAACCACAGTTATTGGAAAGTACTCCGCTAATTCAGCACACTGGGCCTGGTGTCGAGTACACATTTTTTCTTATCTTCAGCAGCACCCTGTTACGTGATGTAGTACTTTTGGTGCCCAGCTGCAGTGCATTTTCTCTCCCCAATAGGGCACGCCAACTATTTTTATGTTAGAGGTGTGAAACAATGGCAACAAGAGACGGAATGTGGTGTGAAACAATGGCAACAAGAGACGGCATGCTGCGTGAAAGAATGGCAACAAGAGACGGCATGCAGTGTGAAACAATGGCAACAAGAGACGGCATGCAGTGTGAAACAATGGCAACAAGAGACGGCATGCAGTGTGAAACAATGGCAACAAGAGACGGCATGCTGCGTGAAAGAATGGCAACAAGAGACGGCATGCAGTGTGAAACAATGGCAACAAGAGACGGCATGCAGTGTGAAACAATGGCAACAAGAGACGGCATGCGGTGTGAAACAATGGCAACAAGAGACGGCATGCAGTGTGAAACAATGGCAACAAGAGACGGCATGCAGTGTGAAACAATGGCAACAAGAGACGGCATGCAGTGTGAAACAATGGCAACAAGCAGTTGCCCTTGTTCATTTACTTTTACTCTGTTGGCCGGATTCATGGAATATTTTGCACGGTGCAAAGTGACTTTTCACTTGTGCAAAGTGACTTTGTACTGTTGATTCATGGAACAGTGTAAAGTGTCTTGTTGCCGTGCAAAATCTCTCTGAACTGCAAAAATGCTCTTAGCACTGCTCCATGCATCAGCGTGGAACAGTGCAAAGGGCATTTTTGCAGTGCAAAGTGACTTTGCACGGCAAAAAGACACATTGCACAGTTCAATGAATCAGGGTAGTTGTTGGCAGTGCAAAGTCACTTTGCACAAGTGAAAAGTCACTTTGAACCGTGCAAAAAAATCCATGAAGCAGGCCCTGTGTGTTTAATTCTTGAAATCACAGTTGTAAAACGCAGAGGAGATGCTTTAAGCTCACGTTACTTTGCATGCTGGTAATTGTAGGCTGTTTTTCCAGATGGTGAAAATAAAGTAACAATCAAACCGTTTTGGCTCAACTCGTTACTATTGCGATTTTTTTTGTTGCCAGATTTGTTGATTGTGGTATGTGTACTTTTCAAGTTTATACAATCTCTAGAAAAAGTTTGTATAAGAGATAATTGATTATTATTTTATCTCTTGAACTGCACCCTATCACCCTACCCTCAACCCTGCGCCCATCTCTCTACCTCTCCTCCCCCCAGTACGGCTCTGTTGACTTATCTGCTTAAATGCATTGTAATTAGAAACATGTTATATATCTTGGTGCTAATTTCTGCCTTCATTAGTAAAGAAATGCCGGCCCCCGTTCAGCCTACACTCTGCTGTGATGTCAGCGGTAGTGCAATTGTGAGCTATAACTGGCTATATGGAGTGAATGCTAGCAGTAAAGATACTGGCAGGAATCACATATGTTCCTGGTTTAACAGCACTCTACCTAAAAAAGTACCACTCTCAGGACACAATAGGAGCCTGCTTCATGGAATTTTTTGCACGGTTCAAAGTGACTTTGCACTGCTGAAAAGTGATGTTGCACTGCTGAAAAGTGATGTTGCACTGCGACACAAATCCTGATTCATGGAACTGTGCACAGTCATTTTTTCAGTGCACAACGAACTTTGCACAGACTTTGCACTGCAAAAATACACTTTGCACAGTTCCATGAATCAGGGTTTGCGTCGGCTGAGCAGTCACTTTTCAGCAGTGCAGTCACTTTGAACCGTGCAAAAAATGCCATGAATCGGGCCCTAAAGACTTATTACAATTTAAAATTTCAGGGCCAGACATGCAGTTCCTGCAGCAAGAACTATTGGCGCGTGGCACATTTTGTACAATGCAGCAACTGGTTATGAGGTTTTTTTTGTAGTTGAGATCGGAGGCGATGTTATGTCCAGCAGTAACTAAAATCATTGAATGGTGCTATTTTGTTTTAGAGTGTGGCTTTAACAGTGTTGGATTGGCCCCTCGGCCTTTCTGCCCGTGGCTGGGCCGAAATCGTCCCTTGGGTGTGGGGGCCGGTTTCTGGCCATGCCTGGGCCGGTTTGGAGAAAAAATAAATTGAGGGCGTGGCATGGAGCGCCAGCGTTGAGGCAGCTCCACTGATGGCCTCCGCTCGGATCCGCGGCTTAGCGTTAATTTTACCCGTTTCCAGCTGAGTCTGTTGGTCATGATGGGGAGCTTTCACCTGCTGTGGTCCTGGGCAGTGGATGGCAGCGTTTTGAGGGCATAACACCTTCGCTAACGGCGAAAACGCGACGGCGAGTGCGAAGGCCTGCTCCCGTAACACGACCTAAAATGGCCGCCGCATCCTCGCGACCCGCTCTAGGCTGGCGGCTGGCTGCCATCGTCTGCCCATGAGACGCGTATGAGGCTCATCCTGCCTGACACCCTGCACCGGAGCGTCTCCCCCCTTGCGCCCGGTCCTCGACGGGGCGAGGTCTGCCGCTGGGGCCCCTGAGATCACGCCTCGCTGGGATTGCTCTCTCTCTGCGGACCCTCCACCCTCGTCCTCCTGGGGCGCCCCTGCCCACTTTCTGCCCGCTGCCTCTCCTGGCCACCACCAGAGGCCCCCCCGTGATCCCGGCTCAAGTGAGAGCCACACACGTCGCCTGGCTGAGATTGGCAGCCCCTCAGCTCCACCTCAGCACCCTCTTCGATTCCTGGGGCGCCCCTGCCCATCTTCGGCCTGCTGCTCTCGGGGTGGGGCCCTGCCTCCCCCGGCTACCATTGAAGGACTACTTGTTACAGCGTGTCCCCGGCTCAGGGGTCGGCCACGCACAGGTGAGGTGAGCCGCCCCCCAGCCCTGTCCCAGCAACCCCCCCTGGCCGGTCTTCGCCCCGGAGGCCCTCCATCTCCAGCTACAGTGTGGCCCCGATTTGAGCAACACACACCGCCCTGGAACGACTTTGTGTCTTCTGGCCCCGCTGCTACCTGCTCTCTGCCCCCCCGGGGGTTACCCTGAGGCCTACCACAACACCCCCTCTGGGCGCCTAATATCCCCGCCGGGAGGGCCCTCGAGCTCTACCTACTCCGACCCCCCTGCGACTTCCTGGGGCGCCTCTGCCCACGTCTGCTCACCACCGCCACCTTCCCTCCCCGCGGAACGATGGCCAAAGCACTAAAGCCTCCTAAATCAGCCTACATCTCTGCTATGCTGCAGGCCTCGGGGAGGGGTGGGAAGGCAGACCCCCTCAAACTCACCCCCCAGAAAACGTCTGAGGGCGGCGGAACGCTTGCAACTAAGGAGGATCTTCAGGCTTTCATGAGCGATATTAAATCTGAATTCAGAGCCTGCATGTCGGAACTCACCGCTAAATTGGAACAGACCGAACAAAGAGTCGCCGGCATCGAACGGAGGGTTGGCGAGGTTGAGGACCTGACCACGGACTACTCCGCTTCACTGACGAAAATTCAACGCACCGTCCAATCGCTGGTGGCAAGAACCGAAATCCTCGAACATAAACAGGACTTGGAGAACCGCTCCAGCCGCAACAACCTGCGTCTTCGTGGGGTGCCCGCCTCGATCTCTGATTGGGAGCTCCTGGAATACGTTAGCACCTTCTTCCAGTCCCTCCTGCCAGACCTGAACGAGACTCAACTGCTGCTGGATCGGACCCATAGAGTGCACCCTCGCCGGGAGGTCGATACGGACCCCCCTGGACGTGATCACTAGGGTCCACTTCTACACCACTAAGGAGGCCATAGCAGCGATTGGCCGCTCTAAGGACGAGCTCTCATTTCAGGGAACCCCGATACAGATCTTCCAGGACCTCTCCCCGCTGACTCTTCAAAAGCGCAGAATGCTCCGGCCTCTGTCACTCTTTCTTCGGGATCAGCAGATCCGCTATCGATGGCTCTTTCCTACGGCCCTACAGTTTTCATACAAAGGCACTCAGCCCACCATCAGCCACCTCGAAGATGCGACGTCAATCCTCCACCCAAACTCCCCAGAGACCCTGGACCTCTCCGCTCCGGGCCGATCAAGCCCAGCCTCAGAAGCAACCTCCCCAAAACCGAAACGGACCCCATGGTCCAGAGTGCAGCGAAACCGCAAACCCAAATGACACGCCTTAACGCCTGCACTGGAACCATGACGCTGGAACGACCCTAAGCTTCACATCTTGCAGCGGATCCGACGCGGTCCATAACCCCCTCCAAGGCGGATGAAACCACTTTACCCTTGGAGAGACTTTCGAACATGTTGTTGCTGTCGAATGACAGCCCTGGGGCCTAGGGGACATGTCGATAGTTCTAAATCGACCCCTGGGCCGCACTTTGGTCCTCCCGTTGGAGATCGCTTTTGAATATGTTTTCTCCTGTTGGAGACCAGTTAGACCAGTTTAAAAACCCTCGACCACAGGAGACCCCAACTCGATCATGCTCTCACGTCTATGGCTGACCTAACCCCCCCACGACCCCTTTCCCCCCAGCAAGAGGATCGCCCGGGCCAATCCCCTCACTTGAAACTCAAGTTCACCTCCTTGAACGTGAGGGGCCTGAACTCCCCCCCGAAGAGGAAATCGATCCTACAGAGGCTACAAGACAACGGGTCGTCGATCGCTTTTCTGCAAGAGATGCACCTGATCCCGGCAGACTTTTCACGCCTGCGAAGCAAACTCTTCCCGCTACAATTCCTCGCCTCTAATGGCACTAAGAAGGGGGGCACCGCTATTTTATTTGCAAAAGACCTGAAGCCTCAGATCCTTGACTCACTACAGTGCCAGGAGGGTCGCTTTATTGCAGTCAAATGCTCCATCCATGGACAGTTCTACACCCTCATTTCGGTGTACGCCCCGAACGAATATCAGGAGAGCTTCAACCAGGATCTGGAGGTCTCTCTCCTCCCATTCATCGAGGGGCATGTCGTCATGGGAGGTGACTTTAACTAGGCTCCGGACCCTCTCAAGGACAGATCTCACCCCCCCGTCTTCTAGAGATTTGAAGTTGGCCGCTGGCTTGCTCCACCTGGTTCGCACACTAAACATTGTGGACTCCTGGAGGGTTCTGTCCCCGGACGAACGGGACTTTATCTTCTATTCATATGTGCATCGTACCTTCTCCAGAATTGACCTAATCCTGACCTCCCCACAGATCCTGTCCTTCACGGACGATGTGATAATTGTCCCCGGATCCTTTTGGACCATGCTCCAGTTACTCTGACCCTGCGGTCTCATGACCCAGACCCCCCTTCGCGCCGCCGGTGGTGCCTCTATGACCCTATCCTGGGAGACATGGCAGTGAGGGACTCAATCGCCAACTCCATTAGGAACTTCTTCGTTGAAAACCGGGACGAGGACACTTCCCCGGCTAACACCTGGGACGCCATGAAGGCGGTCCTCAGAGGCGAGCTGATTGCCCAGGGAGCAGCATACCACAAAAGGAAGAGGGAGTTGCACAACGCTTTGGAAGCAGCGGTCCGAGAGGCTGAGACTACACATAAAAGGAAGGGCTGGGCCCCTAAATCCTACAGGATCCTACAAATGGCCAGGAAACGGCTGGAAGCCCACTACGCTGAGGCAACAGCGAACCTTCTAACCAAGACTAAGCAATGGTACTACGCTCACAACAACAAGGCCAACAAGCTTCTGGTTAGCAAACTGGCAAAGGCAAAGAGCAGAAATACTATCTTAGGCCTCCGTGATCCGCAGGGGGTGATCCACTACGCTGACCAGGAGAATATACGCTTGGCAACAGCCCACCACCTGGAAATAAAGACGGCAGCCCCGAGAGATCCAATTAAGCAGCACTCATACATCCAAGAGGCGACCCTACCACACCTAACTCAGACGGCCAGCGAAGACCTGGAGGCCCCGATTACAATCGAGGAGGTGGAGGCGGCCATTAAGAGCTTAAAACCCAGAGCCCCGGGCCCGGACGGATTTTCCACTCGCTTCTACAAAATCTTCCAGCCCCAACTAGCGGCCCCCCTGGCACCATCACCCCAACGATGCAAGAGTCTATTACAGTCCTTATCCCTAAGCCCGGGAAAGACCCTCACGATATTGGCTCATATAGACCCATTGCGTTGCTAAATTTGGACGCCAACATATACTCTAAAGTCTTGGCCAACCGTCTGGCACCTATCCTCCCTAATATCAAAGACCCGGATCAAACAGGCTTTATAAACCACAGGTCGACGAAAGACAACATCCGCAGGGCCCTGGATCTCATTGAAATCGCCACTCGGGATTCCCAACAGCTAGCCCTATTGGCATTGGACGCAACTAAAGCGTTCGACAAGGTGGACTGGTCTTATCTGCGCCTCACTCTGGGGGCCTTTGGCTTCGGTCTGACCTTTCAGAAGATGATCCTGGCGAACTACCAGTCCCCCAAGACGAGGCTGAGAGTCAACGGCCGCTTGTCGGGCCCAATCCTCCTCACGTGCGGAACGAGGCAGGGATGTCCTCTATCCCCTCTGCTTTTCACATTGGCCATGGAGCCGCTGGCTCAGCGAGTCCGGAAGAACCCCCGAATCAGTGGCCTGTGCACCGGCTCTGCTCAACATAAAGTGGCCCTCTACGCGAATGATGTTTTGCTTACCATCACAAACATTGAGAGATCCATGAGCGAGGCCTTAACTGAAATCCACAACTTTGGGATGGTCTCGGGATTCGCGATTAACTATCAAAAGTCGGCGACGCTGGGAGTGGGCATCACGCCTGCTGAACGGGAGGCCCTGGTGAAGAGAGGTCTGTTTCAATGGAGCATCAAATCGATCCCCTACTTGGGGGTTCATATCCCCGCACGCCCAACGGAAGTTTACCGAGTTAACTTCCCGCCACTCTTCGAGGAACTAGAAAAGGATCTGACCCGCTGGCAACCCCAAGAGATCTCCCTCCTAGGCCGGATCACAGTGTGCAAAATGAACTTACTCCCGCGCTTCCTCTATGCCTGTGCCGCCCTCCCGATTACCATCCCGCTTCCCCCCTTGCAGCGGCTCCAAAGGAAGATGGTGGACTTTATCTGGAAAGGGAAGAAACCGTGCATCCCGCGGCAAACAATGGTGGCCAGTACGAGATTGGGAGGCTTGGGGGTCCCTGACCTCCGCAAATACCATATGGTGGCACAGCTGGCCCACCTCCAAGCATGGGGACTTGCTACGGGTCGACGGAAATGGGTGGAGATCGAACAATCCTGCCTCCCTCTGCCCCTTCGCTTGCTCCCATTCTTACCCACAGCTTTACGCCGCAGCTGGCCGGGCACTCTCACAGCTACAAAACAAACAATTAGGGCCTGGGAGTGGGCTCGCAGACACCGGGGCGTCCCAGGAGATTTGAGTGCACTCTCCCCGATCTTCCTCAACCCAGCTTTCTCCCCTGGGGCCCGTCCCCAAAACTTCAGAAACTGGGTCGCAGGGGGCCTTGCCACCTTAGGACAACTTTTTGAAGGGGACTCCCCCCTAACCTTTGAACGCTGCAAGATGACTTTTCAGTTGGCGGAAACGGATAGGTACTCCTACGCTCAGCTCAGACACTGGTGCTCTCACCCACAGACCCGAGCGGCGGCCACAAGACCCCTTACCTCACTGGAACTGACAGTGAGCGACCTACCGGCCCGGGGGAAAATATCGACCTTGTATAGGCTACTACAGGAGGACCCCCTCCAGTCCAGGCCTTCCTACATGTCCCAATGGGAAACGGACCTCAGACACGCCATTGAGGACCATACATGGGTAGACATTTGGACAAGAACGTGGATATCTTCCTGCTGTATAACCAACAGGGAGTGTGCCCATAAACTACTCCTGCGCTGGTATTACCCCCCTCTACACCTTCATCACTTCCAACCAGCACTAAACCCTCTCTGTTGGCGACTTTGCGGCCTCCCAGGATCCTACTTCCACATGTGGTGGACCTGCCCCCGGGTGCAGGAGTTTTGGTCTCTCTGTCTAGCCACCATTGAAGATGTCACCCAGGCGATCATTCCGCTCACGCCCGAACAGGTCCTTTTAGGGATTGCATTGTCAGGCTCATACCCGCGGTCGGGGAGAAGAGCGGCCATGATATCCCAGGTCCTATTAGCGGCTAAGATCACGGTGGCCCGCACCTGGAAGTCCGCGGACGGACCCTTGATGGCCCTCTGCTGGGTCAAACTTTGGGTTATTTTAATAGCTGAGAAAGTTACGGCAGCCAGGGCGGGACTGCTTCATCGTTTTCGGGATATCTGGGAACCAGTGCTAGACTATGGGCCTCATTACGACCCTGGCGGTAAGGGGTTTACGCCAGCGTTAGCTGCGCCGACCCCTTACCGCCAATTACGAGGTCCCTTAGCGCCATGGCGCTTTTAACACCTGCTTTTTGCAGGTGTTAAAAACCATGGCGCTAAGTGACCATGGAGTTAATTACGCCACCGTAATTTACGGTGGCGTAATTAACGCCTTCCCCACTCCCATTATGCCCTATGGGGCAAAAATGGGAATGGGGAAGGGTAAATGGGGATTGGGGACTTACCGCCCCCGCCAACCTCGGAATGGGGCGGTAAATCCGCCAACCACCATGGCATAAACGTAGTTTACGCCATGGTGGTAAAGTCACGGCCCAGGCGGTAACTTACCGCCTGGGTCGTAATGAGGCCCTATGACCGGAAGTATCTGGCCCTGACCTACAAACCGCCCCTGATCGCAAGGGCCCTTCACGCTATGGAGGACCCACCAGTGCCGCCGAGCCAGTCTGACTAAGGCTGTGAACTATGCTTGCCGGGGAACGTACGGGGTGGGTGACGGGGACTCTGGGTTACATGGCTTGAGATACTATATGTAATGTCTTTGTATAATCTCTCCTGCGTGTCGATTGATAAATAAACAAATTTAAAAAAAAAAATTGAACATTTTTATTTTTTTTCTATTTTTTTTGTTTTTTTCAAAATCCTTCTTAGGCCGATAAATGAGTACCAACACAGGTTGAGTGCATATTTGCTCTATAAAAAAGAGCTTAAGCCTCAGTGCTGTACAATAACATATTATCATTTGGCCTTGGACGTCTGCTTGGATTCACAGTAATATAGTGTACTTAGGAACAATGCTATTTGATGCCACTTCCTGTTTTGTCAAGGGGTGAAAGGTCGTGTTTCATTGCTTCCCGGGATGTCACTTTGGGGTGGGGTCAAATGACATCACGTCCGGGGATGTCATCAGAGGAAAAGGGTCGTGAGGTGAGGGGTGGGCCACTTTTTTTGGGGTGACCGTGCCTATTTCTTGTCCCAGTCTGACCCAGGGCTTTAACACGTTTACTTCCAGGGGTAGTTGCCACCGGGAGAGTAGGATTTGCAGCCTGGCTGAATTTTCCCTTTCTGTATAGGGCGGTATTACTGCCAGCGGTAAGCTACTGCCAGTGGTAATCATACCGCACTTTTCGTAAAAAATAACTTCATTTACAGCAAACTCATTTGAGAGGACAGCATGCAGTTTTAATTACAACCACTAGAGGGCGGAAATGCCACGTAGAATTGGAAACTGCTTTTTATACATCAATGGATCTCCAGGCCTTGGTCAATAACGTGTCAACGGAGCAAGAACACGGGCCACGTGCAGATTAAACCGGCTTTATTAGAAAATATATTCATTTTCGAAAGGGATGCCGAGGACATTATGTCAAATGCTCCAAAACAATTCATGCAGGCAGTCTCTTAGCACATTAGGCACAAGACGAATAGGCCACGTGACTCCGATCTCCAATTCTCCCTTTGGAGGAAAGTATTGTTTTTAATAAGATTATTGTTGATCCATTTGTTGTCTGAAATGTGCAGCTATTTATTGTTTAAAGGCATTTATTTGAGAGATGTGTTTATAAGGCCTCAAAATCAATGAATGACACCCCCTTCGGCTGCTTAAATGGACTTGCATCTAGTATGTCAGCTAGTGTGCACTTCAGCACTGAAAGCTCAGTCTTTTCCTTGTTTTTAATATGTCATTTTTCTTAATTTTTCTTTCTTTGTGGTTTTGTTTTTGTTTGGCATTCATGTTTCAAAGACATTGAGATCGACAATCAAGTTTGAAAATCAACAATGAAACAAACATGGATCTCAGTTTGATTATTAAATGTATTTGTGAATGTCATTTTAATAATATCAAATGCAATTTATTAGTGCGCCCTGAGGAAGGCGACCATCAGCCCTTGTGGGAATTTGGTAAATAGTGTCGCTGAAACTACTTTAAAGATCCGGAGGTATTGTTTACATGTAGTAGGCACTTAGCTCTTTTTTGCCAGTATTTTGGCATTTAGCACCTTATTTTCAGTACTTGTAGAATTGGCCATTCCAAATAGCATTAAGGTAGTTTTGGTAACATATGGTTGGCCATTGCAAGTATTAGATTTTCTTTTCACAATTCAGCTAATTTGTTTACATGAATATATACTATAATGTAATTTTTATGATGTTATTTTGTGAATATAATGGACATTTTTATGATATTATATTGATTGTGATAAATATTAAAATATGATGTTTATAATTAATTGCCTTTGGGCCTTATTACGACCCAGGCGGTAAGTTACTGCCTGGGTCGTACCTTTACCACCATGGCGTAAACTACGTTTACGCCATGGTGGTTGGCGGACTTACCGCCCCATTCCGAGGTTGGCGGGGTGGTAAGTCCCCAATCCCCATTTACCCTTCCCCATTCCCATTTTTGCCCCATAGGGCATAATGGGAGTGGGGAAGGCGTTAATTACGCCACCGTAAATTACGGTGGCGTAATTAACAACATGGTCCCTTAGCGCAATGGATTTTAACACCTGCTAAAAGCAGGTGTTAAATCCTCCATGGCGCTAAGGGACCTCGGAATCAGGCGGTAAGGGTCGGCGCTGTTTACGCCGCCGTAAACCCCTTACCGCCTGGGTCCTAATGAGGCCCTTTGACTGAGTTTCCTGTCCCCTTCCACCAGTGGAAACAACTGAGATTTATTGGAAGTTTAGTAATGATCTGTGTGACCCAATTTCTTTTGTTTCCATTGTATTGCTCCCTTGGTCCACAGAGTTGGGGATACCCATCATTGTTGTCTTATACTGCTTTCATGTGCTACTAGCTCGAGCCACCTCATGTAGCTACTTACTGCCAGTGCAGTCCAGCTGTTTCGCGCAGACCGGCTAGCCATCATAGTCAAGGTATTTATTCATATGCTCAAGTACTGTTACCGTATGATAAGTGCAGCCTCAAATGCCATTGTACGGCAGCTAAAATCACTTTATTCAATGTACTGAGGATGTTCCAAACCTCCAGCACCCTCTATAGCTCTGCCAGCGGAGAGACATAACAATCTTAAGTCAAGGTTTGGCTCCAATCTTGTAATTTAGGATTTGACTGGACAGCCCTAGAGTTTAGGAGGAAAGAGTGCCAGAGGACAGGGGTCAGAGCAGAAAAGGACCAGCCTCCTCGTTTTTTACGGAAAAAATGAAGTCATGTATAAAGCGTACCCGAGGTTACTGGAAGGAACACAACATAGGAGTGTTAGGAAGATTGCTCTTAGGCACTTCTTCCAGAGTCCAGGTGCTTTCACTTCTCTTGTGTCACACATTGAGTTTTCCAGGTTCTCCATGGGGTGAGCAGGGTGATCAAAAGGTATAATGAATCAGTTTACAAGACACACAATAAAAGGTTTATAATTTAAGTAAAGATGTATCTATCTTTTTTACAAAGGGAGGGAAATCGAGTGTCACTGGTAATCATTGAGGCAAAGACTTGCGGAAAGAGCTGGAGACTTTGCGGAAAAGACCTCACTTTCAAGGAACGTTTCAACAGTTGCAGTCCGAATGCTCCCGGGGGATCCGAAAGATGGCAGATCGTCAGATTCCAAGAGGGGCCACCCAGATGAGCATCAAGTCAAACAAGAAGCCCCCCCCCCCCAGCAACGCGAGAGGGAGGGAAGATGAATCCGTGCATCGGGGAGACAGTCCCAGCGCAGGTGCCGTGTGCGATTCTCCAGATACCCCGAATGCATCAGCAATGCTGCACGGGAGTAGCAGGGACCAGCAGATCCCAGCAGATCTCAGCAGATCCCAGCAGATCTCTGGGAGGATGGATCGTTCAAGATTGAATTGAATTGATATTTTATTTTTATCGCACTCGTACACAAGTGTTTCAGAGAGTGATTCTCCACCAACTCAGCCACAGGTCCGACCAGCAGCACACAGGGTAGGTGTTGAGTTTACAGAGCTGCTGTTGGCACTCACCAGAGATGCTTACTCACTACCGCATCCACAGGCTCAGCATGATGGCGTCAGCATCAGGAGAGCCCGGGGTAGACATCCTAATGAGGATTTATCCTTGGGGCCACACGGGAGAGGAGTCCGCAGCCTCAGAGTCTCTGGGTGGCAGGTGTGGCAGTGTGTTTGAGCAACAGAAGGCAGAACGAGCTCCTGCACCATCCCAGATGGAGCGATGGAACCAGGGTCCCCACATGGGGAAGATGAGGTCCAGGAGTCAGTGTGGAGCGTGGTGTTCATAGGATCAGAGGAGAGGAATGCCACAGTCAGTTCCTTCTGTCATGAACCGTCGTCTACGTCCTTTCTGGTCCTCCTGGTCCCTGACTCGCAGAGGATTGCATGCAGTATTCCTTCCAACATGGCCGCTCGGAACGGAACGCTCCGGATCAGTCCATGCGTTCCATGCTGCTCATCCTACAAGAGAGACACGCCCCCGTGGCTCTGCACGTCTCAACGCTACCGCTACCTGTAGTCGGACATGCTTTGCCGGAGTTCGATCGGGGCTCTCGCTTGATTCCTTGTTCCCAGCTCCTTGATTCCCTGTCCAATTGCTACCCTCTCCAAACTCCTGGAAAACCTTCTGCGCTCAAGTCATGGTCCTCCGTGCTCTGAGCGTAACTTGTTTACTTCCTGGTGTTACCCTGGACTTTCTGAACGCTCTTGGAAACTGAACCGCTATCCTCACGCTGGACGCCGAAGATCAGCGTTCGGGTCTATACAAATCCCGGACCGTAAAAAAGAAGAAATCCCAGAAGGTCGCAAGTACTCAACAAAAACAGGTGAGACGAGGAGAGATTTGTGACAGATTGAGACGCCGTAAAAATGATACAGATACAGAGATGGAAGCCGCAGTTCAAGACCTCATGCGAGGCATGCAGGAGTTAACAATAGAGGTACAGAACCTCAAGGCAGAGAACGCTGCGTTAAAGCAGTTAGTTCTATCACGTGATTCAGCGACAAAATAAAGTGTGTTGGTAGGAGGAATAGTGGACAAGTATGACGGTTCTTCCAAGACTCTCTGCGCCTTCCTTGATTCGTGTCTAGTTCACTTCACCTTCAAACCCTACTATTTCTCCACTCCTAGAGCAAAGGTGGGTTTTATGATCTCAAACCTCACTGGAAATGCATTGACTTGGGCAACCCCCCTGGTCAATTCAGGCGATGCCCTCTTGGATGACTATGATGGCTTTGTGAGAGCCCTTAAGGAAATGTTTGTTCACCCAGAACAAGTGTACAGTGCTCAAGAGAGACTACTCGAGTTTCAACAAGGGTCCCAAGATATGCTCACCTATGTTACTCGTTTCAAACAACTTGTAAAGGAAGCAGACTGGTCTCCAGAAGCTAGTTTTACTCTCTTCCGAAGGGGGCTTAACGAAGAAATAAAAGATGAGCTAGCAAGGGTGGCCTGCCCAAGTTCCTTCCGGGCTCTTATGGACCTATCCTTACAGATAGATTTCCGAATCCAAGAAAGAAGAGCAGAGAAAAAGAAGTCTAAGGCGAGTTTCCAAAAGACCAGCACGGAACATGCTCCTAGAGCAGAGCCTACTGTTCCTTCTACCCAGGACCCCGAACCTATGCAACTAGGAGCCTTCCATGGACCCATTACCCCTCAAGAAAGGATGCGACAGATCCATACTGGTCTGTGCATGTATTGCGCCTCCGATAAACATCTGGTGAGAGAATGTCCTATTGCTCCTCCACGGCGTTCGGGAAACGCCAGCTCCCGATCCTAGATGGAGCAAAGTGTCGGGAGAGAGATGTTTGCTCCACATCAATTCCATCCTTGAACTCTCCTGGACAAAATAACCTTGTGGTTCTTCAGGCCTTACTATCGCCTTCCAAGACAGAATCCTACCCCATCCTAGCATTAGTTGACTGCGGAGCCATGGGCGTATTTCTAGATCTAGATTGGGTCATTGCTCACAAAATTCCACATGAAAGCCGAATAACAATGCAACCAGTGGAGGCCATTGATGGAAGGCCTCTTTCCACAGGACCCATTACCCTTCAGACTAAAGAGATTCTACTTTCTATTAATCACCATCAAGAGAGGATCAAATCTGACCTCATTAAATCAGCCCATTATCCGATGGTTCTCGGAATGCCCTGCCTACAAAAGCACAATCCTTACATCAATTGGGCAGCCGGCTCACTGTTTCTTGGATCTGAATATTGTATGGCTCACTGCCTATCCCTGGATACCGTACCGAAGCCTTCTGAAGACTTTCAGGAGAACCAACAAAGTCCAGTCACCGTTTCTAACATCATCTAGATTCCCAGAGCCTACCAAGCCTTTTCTGATGTCTTTTCGACCGCTATAGTTCAAGCTCTACCTCCTCACAGACCAGAAGATTGTGCCATCGATACCGAGCCCTCTGCAGTGATTCCTTTCGGCAGAATGTTTATATTATCTGAACCTGAAAAGAGGGCTCTCCGAGAATACTTGGATACTAACCTGGAAAATGGTACCATACGCCTGTCCAAATCTCCAGCGGGCACTTCATTGTTCTTCGTTCCAAAGAAAGATACCAAGGAACTAAGACCATGTTTGGACTACCGTGGTCTAAATCAGTGTACTCTCAAGGACCGTTATCCCTTACCCCTCATCTCGGATATCCTAGAAGCAGTCAGAGGTGCAGTAATCTTTACTAAATTAGACCTAGGGGGTGCTTACCATCTCATTCGTATAAAAGAAGGTGAAAAATGGAAAACAGCCTTTAGAACCCCCTTCGGCCATTTTGAATACCTAGTCATGCCCTTCAGACTTGCTAATGCCCCAGCAGTTTTTCAACGTTTCATGGATAGGGTGTTCTCGGATATGCTATTCCTCTTCGTCATCGTCTACCTGGATGATATTTTGATCTACTCCAAGGACCTTCTAAGGCATGAAGAGCATGTTAAGGCAATCCTATAACGATTACGTGAAAACAAACTCCTGGCTGAACCCGAGAAATGCCTATTTCACGTCACTTCTGTTCATTACCTAGGATTTGTCCTTAGTCCAGAAGGAATTGGAATGGATCCTTCAAAGGTAAAGGCCATACTATCTTGGCTGGCTCCCACTTCCGTGAAACAAATTCAATCCTTCCTGGGACTTGCTAATTTTTACCGAAAGTTCATACCGTCCTTTTCTGAAATTGTTCAACCGATCATTTCTCTCTTGAAGAAAGATATCACATTTCTCTGGTCCGCAGCCCAAGACAAGGCATTCCAACGATTAAAGACAGAGTTAACTCAAGCCCCCATCCTAGGGCAACCCGACATTAACCGGCCATTCCTAGTGGAGACGGATGCCTCTAACCACGCCATAGGAGCAGTCCTAAAACAGGAATTTGAGGACAAATTGGAGCACCCCATTGCTTACCTTTCACGAACTCTGACTCCCAGTGAGACTCATTATTCCGTCTTGGAAAAGGAGCTATTAGCCATCCGCCAAGCCTTTACAGAGTGGCGACATCTACTCCTGGGAGCTAGGCATCCAGTCCAGGTCCGTACGGACCATCGAAATCTTCAAGTTCTACAATCCTTGGAGTGTAGGAACAGTTGTCAGGCCCGTTGGGCCTTCTTCTTTGCCAAGTATCAGTTCCACATCCATCACGTCCCTGGATCACAGAATATAATTGCCGATGCCCTTTCCAGACGTCCTGACTATGAAAACCCTGAGGATCGGACCTTTCCAAAAATGTTTCCCCACACAATCTTTGTTGCCCGAGCACTCACCCTCCTGGAGAATATCCAAGGCCAAACTCGACTTTCGGACCTCTTGAAGGAGCACAAGAGAAATAACAGATGGAATCTCACAGCGAAGGATGGATATTTATTCAAGGACAATCGCCTAGTTATTCCCACTCCTGGACTGAGACAAAGAATCACAAGGCTATGTCATGATACTTTACATTCAGGACATTGTGGAATTACCAACACTCTCCATTTAGTACAATGACAGTTTTGGTGGCCGAAGATGAAGGATGACATTAGGATCCATGTCCAAACATGCGTCGTTTGCAATCAGAACAAACATGATAATAAGAAGCCGGCCGGACTCCTACTCCAACCAGCAATATCAACAAGACCCTGGGAATTCATCGCCACTGACTTTATCGTGGAATTACCACCCTCTAGAGGCTACACAACAATCATGGTCACTATTGACTTGTTTACTCATATGGCTCATTTTACACCCTTATCCAAACTACCTTCCTCATCAGATCTTGCCGGAATTTTCCTGGAACACATATTCCGACTTCATGGGCTGCCTTCCAAAATCATTTCAGACCGAGGACCTCAGTACATATCGCAGTTTTGGAAGCAAGTGTGTCGTATTCTAGGAATCCAACGTGAGTTATCCTCTGGCTACCACCCACAAACCAATGGAGCCACAGAGCGGGTCAAACAGACTCTCGAACAGTACCTATGTTGTTTCGCCACCAAAGTTCAGGACGATTGGTCACTCCTAATACCTATGGCCGAGTTCGCTTATAACAATTCAGATCACTCAGCTATCAAGACCAGTCCCTTCTTCTGTAGTCAAGGATTCCATCCATCTGTCCTACCCTCCACACTCCTTCATCCTACCCCAGTACCTGCAGTAGACTCCTGGATCGAAAACCTCATCACAGTCAATAAGGAGGTTAAAGAACACCTAGAAAGGGCCCGAAAAGATGTCAAACGTTATGCTGACTCTAAGAGAAGACCTGGACCTCCCTATTCAGTAGGAGATAAGGTTTGGTTATCCTCGGAACTCCTTCCTAGACACCTGCGCCCTAATAAACTGGCTCCCAGATACTACGGTCCCTTTTCCATACAAGAAATCATCAACCCAGTGGCCTTTCGACTTCGGTTACCTGAATCTTGGAAAAGGATTGATCCAGTCTTTCACACTTCTCTGCTAAAACCTTACATACAGTCATCCCGAACAGCTCCTAGATCTACCCCAGTTATTGTAAATGATCAACTGGAATATGAGGTGTCCAGGATTTGTGAATCATGATATCGACGAGGTCAACTACAATATCTGGTTGAGTGGAAAGGTTACCCTTCCAGTGAGCGTACGTGGGAACCAGTGTCAAACATGAATGCGCCCAGATTGGTTAGAAAATTCCATCTGATTCATCCGGGCAAACCCAGAGGAGCTAGTTTTCAGAGGAGGCATACTGTCATGAACCGTCGTCTATGTCCTTTCTGGTCCTCCTGGTCCCTGACTCGCAGAGGATTGCATGCAGTATTCCTTCCAACATTGCCGCTCGGAACGGAATGCTCCGGATCAGTCTATGGGCCTCATTACGACCCAGGCGGTAAGTTACCGCCTGGGCCGTGACTTTACCACCATGGCGTAAACTACGTTTACGCCATGGTGGTTGGCGGACTTACCGCCCCATTCCGACCTTGGCGGGGCGGTAAGTCCCCAATCCCCATTTACCCTTCCCCATTCCCATTTTTGCCCCATAGGGCATAATGGGAGTGGGGAAGGCGTTAATTACGCCACCGTAAATTACGGTGGCGTAATTAACTCCATGGTCCCTTAGCGCCATGGATTTTAACACCTGCTAAAAGCAGGTGTTAAAAGCACCATGGCGCTAGGGGACCTCGTAATTGGCGGTAAGGGGTCGGCGCAGCTAACGCTGGCGTAGACCCCTTACCGCCAGGGTCGTAATGAGGCCCTATGCGTTCCACGCTGCTCATCCTACAAGAGAGACACGCCCTCGCGGCTCTGCGCGTCTCAACGCTACCGCTACCTGTAGTCGGACGTCCTTTGGCGGAGTTCGATCAGGGCTCTCGCTTGATTCCTTGTTCCCAGCTCCTTGATTCCCCGTCCTATTCCTACCCTCTCCAAACTCCTGGAAAACCTTCTGCGCTCAAGTCACGGTCCTCCATGCCTCCGAGCGTAACTTGTTTGCTTCCTGGTGTTACCCTGGACTTTCTGAACGCTCCTGGAAAGTGAGCCGCTATCCTCATGCTGGACGCCGAAGATCAGCGTTCGGGTCTATACAAATCCCGGACCGTAAAAAAGAAGAAATCCCAGAAGGTCGCAAGTACTCAACAAAAACAGGTGAGACAAGGAGAGATTTGTGACACCTTCTTGGTGACTGGAGAGGCAGAGCTGTGCTGTCAGATTTCCTAAAGTGCTTGAGATGCAGGTGCCTTGCTGCAGTTCCCTCCCCTGAGCAGCATGCCTTCCTGGGGTGCAGGCTTGTGTTCCAGTAGCAAGACCAGGTTAGTGCCTAAAGGGAAGCTGGATTGACCCCAGTGCCCTTTCAAACACCAAGATACATGCAATCTTGTGTTGGCCAGTCAATGGGTGGCCAACAACTAAGGCACCCCCAAGCACCCAGGGAGGGCTTTCACACCAAGGATCAAAATGGAACCATCTTCCCAGACAGGCCTCTGCATATGTTAGTCAGGTAGGAAAGTAAAGGGAGTGAAGGAAGGAAGGACGCACATTGGACATTGCTAGACCACCTCTGTATTTCAATGATTCTTGGGGTGTGATGGTGGCTGTGTGTCTGCCTCTCGAGGGGGTTTAACGCAGACTCCTGTGGCATCTGGTTGAGTGCTGTCCTTGCCTACCGGCCATCTGTGATTGCTGAGAGGGTGTTGATGCAAGTGTTTGATGCGACTGACAGTCCAGGAGAGTGTGATGGGAGCTTTCTGAATGTGTCATTCGGGGGCTTGAGCTAGAGTGCACGAGGATGGCCAGTAGGTGGTCTCTCCTGAATATAGCATCAGAGTAACTAGAACCATAAAATAAATGCATACTTGTACAATAAGCAACCTGGGCTTTTCTAAGTAAGAGGCTCATAGCTGGTCTGCATCTGGACTACCATCTATCGTCTCTTAAGTTACTGTATTTGGCAACGAGCTGAAAAGCACCCAAGAAACTTCAAAGAAACTAGTAAGGAATGCTGTGTTGGGGGTGTTAGGGAGAATTTTCAGTTGCTGTGCTAATTCCCTTCAACCTGAGAGACCCCCAGTACTTTTTTGGGCTCTGGACTTTTTTTTATTTTAATCTCCTGCGTGAGTGGCCCTTTTACCACTCACTTTTTTTGTTTTTGTGACTGGGGATTTTAATTCTTACTGTTTAATGGAGTGTGGTAAACACCATATGCATCTTCTTTTTGCATAGTGACACACATCACCCTCTGTGCAGTACCACTGAGCAGTCCCTTGGATGTCTGTTAATGTTTAACTACATTTGCTTGTGTGAACTACAGTTCCCAAGAATAGTGAGATTACTTATCTTACTTGCCTTCTCTTTTGTGGGTCCAGCACACACCACCCTATGTGGAGTGCTGAGAGGTAACACAGTAGCTCCCTATCCCACTACTGATGTAACTTTTTGTTACACTGTCTGACTTAAATGTCTGCTGACAGTGTTTACTTTTTACTACCTTTTGTGCAGGGCACTAGCTGGCTGATTTTTCTGCTGCAGTAAAGCAGACCATGTTTCCAAAATGGCCCCTGTCTTCTTTTGTCACCATTTTGTGTTTGCCAATTCTTTGCCAATTCTTTCTTGGGTTTTACTTTATTGTTTAGGCTAGGATGGACTCCTTTGTGTGTTTTGCCTTTGGCGGGCTTTTGCACTGCAAGTATTGGGATTAAGTCTGTGGGAATCATCCCTCTTTTCCCTGGAGGGATAGTAGCTTCTCTGCTGCTATAAATAGCAACGCCTGTGTATTCTTTCATGGCGGTAGAAGGATCTGAGGCTTTGTGACTAAGTTTCTGTAATTTTTGGATCCCCCAATTTGTCTCAATTGAGTCGCATCCCACTCCTGACACCACATATAAGGCAGGCATTGTATCAAACAGTGAAGACAAACACAAGCAATCACAGTTCAAGGGTGTTTATTGTACTTTAATGGGTTGATTGAACGCCTATCTAACCCTAAATCTAAGAATGGGAGCAAGCTATGACCATCAAATAATAACAAAGTCCTAGTGGAGTCTCTGTCAAAATAAAAGGGCCTATACTAATAAACCTATTGCCAATCCTTACTTCTAAATACAAATGGTGTGGGAAAACGATGCATGCAAAAGAAAAGTGTTCAAGAAACAATATGTCAGGATAGTTGAGCAGTTGGCTTCCCTTCCCCATGTTTTCAGCATGGGACAAGGTGACACGCACAAGCTTTGTACACACTCTGGCTTCTCTGCCACAAGGATGCTGTTCAAAACATAGGTATCGAATGGACCCGGCCACTTTACAGGACGACTCCCTGGTAGAGACCCTCAGAATTGACATTGAATCCTTTTTTCCCGAAAATGAGGGCACAGTGGATAGATTCTCCACAATATGGGAAACATTCAAGGTATGGTTCAGGGGAACGATGATTGCATCAACATCCGGCATCTTAAAAACCACTAGACGAGAGCAGGGCGAGATAGAATAGGACCTAAGAGACCTAGAAAATGAGTACGCAAGGACACAGGACAAGGCTCTACTGGGTCTCATTAAAGGGACAGGCAAAAATTCTATGACCTGGAAGAACGAGAGACTTGATTTCTGAACAGTAAAGTACAGGCTATACGATACAGGGTGGGTGACCGACCTGGTCGGTTACTAGCAGTAATACTTAGAGGGGAATGCGAGACACAGCACATTAACGGGATCACTACGCCCAACAGCTTCACTACAGTCAACACTCGAGAAATCAATGACTTGCTTAGAGAATATTACTAAACGCGATATTCTAAAGCTGACACAGTAACAGAGGATGAGGTAATTATCACTAATGAACTGAAACGTAAAAATCTTTTAAAAAACACTGGCCAATAGACTACTACGCCACATGACAACCCCAGTACACCCTTACTAGTCGGGATTCATCCCCAGGAGATTCACGGCCCTGAACCTGAGGAGACTGTTCGGCACCATGGCGCAGATTAACCCAGAGGTCCCTGCAGCTGCCATCGTGCTGGTCGCTGAAAAAGCATTCGACTCGGTGTCGTGGAACTTCCTATTCGGGGTCCTCAAGTGCATGGGAATAGGAGAGGGCTTCAACAGATTCGTTAAACTGTGATAATGCAACCCCAAAGACAAAATACGGACTGGGAACTACTCAAAGAGATAAAACTAGCCAGAGGGACCCGTTAAGGGTGCCCATTCTTTCCCCTGCTCTTTGCATTAACGACAGAACCGGTTGCGAGCAGAATACTGGAACTCCATGGACATAGGGAAATACGTATACGAGGATCACCTCAGATAATATCGTTATATGCAGATGATACCTTAATGTACCTGAAGCACCCTGAAATAAACATAGAACCAATACTCAGAGAAGTCAGCAACTTCACTGCACATTCCGGCTATAAGATCAACACCCCGAAATCAGAACTATTCCCACTCAACGACAAAACCTCTAAACCAACACCCCTTCATGGAATGAAATGGACAAACGAGACTGTAAAATACCTAGGGGTCACAATGGCATGGACGCATAGGCTTATATTTGATATAAAGTATGCTGAATACCTCAGCAGATTGGAGAACAAACTCAACTTATGGGACAAGTTCCCATTATCATTGATGGGCAGGATAGCATCCTGAAAATGGTTGTAGCCCCTAAGCTCCTATATTACTTCAACACCATACCAATCTGAGCAGGACGACAGCTCTTTAACTTGCTCAGGAAACTATCTGTTGACTTTGTTTGGGGTGGGAAAACCGCTGAAGCAAAATGGGAATCTCTTACAGAGCCATACAACAGAGGGGGACTAGCAGCCCCCGACTTTGAATTATACTACCTCTCTGCCCAAGTATATTATGCAGGCCTTTGGTACAACCCAGACAACAAATGTGCATGCACTGACCGCGAGAGGCAGTCCGCTGCCCCGAGCGACAAACGGACTATCCTCATAAGTGAGGGTGGAACTGATCCCTGCCCCTTCGACCCATTGTACACCGCACTGGATGCATGCAAACGCATAAGGACCAAATTACAAATTACGAAGCCATATAGCAAACACATTCCTCTGTGGTACAACCCTGCCCTCCCCCCCACAATGGATGCAGATATTCAAAAGGTGTGGGACCCTGACAAAGTGATGTAATTAGGCGACCTCTTCCCCAAAAACAGGTTTGTCACACTGGAAGAATTCAAGAACAAACTAGGGAATAAACCTGTGACAATGCTACAATACTACCGTATGAGGGCTGCAATGAGACGGAAGTGGCCATCTGACCCGACAGAGCATCCGGTAATGAGAGGAGACTATTGTTGAGACTATACTCCAAGATACAATAAGACGGGACCATGCCCAGCCCACTGAGGGAAAGGTGGGAAAGCGACACTGGGGCGACTATAGATGAATATAAATGGGAGCATGCTGACCAAAGAGGTCTCACTTAACGCACGGCTGTGACTAATACAATATAAAGTCCTTAACCAGCTCCATTACACACCCATGCACATCACCAGGTTCAACCCGCAACAAATACAGCAATGCTCAAAATGCAATTCTGACCATGCAGACACCATTCATATTGTCTGGAATTGCCCCCCAATTGCGGACTACTGGCACCCCATTGCACAATCACTACATGAAATGATTGGTATATCCCCAATGCCCCTACCACTGAAATATCTACTAGGCGATATAGGCAAAACAGACACCAAAACCCACAGACCTTTCAATCTTGGCTGCATAGTAGCGAAAAAATGTATATTGCTAAAGTGGAAGGCAAGAGAAGCTCCAACATTAAAGCAATGGCTTACGGAAATGACTCATGTAAATGACAAGGAAGAGAGCTACATACAAACTGTAACATCTACTTCACAACCAAAAGACATTTGGGCCCTTTACAGAGCACACATGGAGGAAATGTCTGGCATTAACTGTTAAAATGTTAACAATGCGATAGTACCATGTACGGACACCGATAACGAATAATAAGGTGTCGATGCCGAAAATGAATATGTCAATGTTATGTATAATGCTACAAACTAAGCTTGAATTGTCACTATGTGAATCTCTTGTATGAGTTTGCCATACGTTAAATAAAGTAAAAAAAAAAACATTGGTATCTGGGCCTTCTGTGCCAAAGTCTTTTTTCCAATAAATGTCTCTTATTACAGAGTGCCTGGCATAACAAACAAGTACCAAAGTTCCTTTCTCATCAGGATTTTCACATTCACAAGTTCTCGGGTTTATTGTTCATTATGGGTCTACCCCAGTCAGGCTCGTACTGCCTTAAACACAAGTTCACAATTGGTCTCCATTGATCGGGCTCGGACCACGGGTCTCCCTCGATCAGGCTCGGACCTTATAATCTCACTATCTTTGCTTTCTTTTTGTTATCAAAATTCAAGACCTTCGACTGTGTGATGGATTTTTCTTAAACCATCGCAGGACCACTACGATTCACTTCATTCATAAATTTCACTTTATTGCTTTTGTTTCTGCCACTTCTTGTCTGGGTACATCACACTGAGACCTTCGATTGAGCACACCCGCGGTGCTGGGCCACTCTGTTACTTTGTCTGGTACCTTCTCTGATTCATATGAAAGTTCAAACATTCATCAGCAATTGACAGTTACTCGCATCTCTCATCAGAAGCGTTAATATTCTTTGCTCTTGCTCTCTTCCTACAATGTTGCTGCTTGCAACGTTGACTTCAACAAACACCGGTCTTGCATCAGTCTCCCCAACTCAGCAGCTGTGTTGATTTCTCTGGTGCTGCTTTGATCATCCTGGAGCCAAGGATGGTACCAGAGCGGCTGCTGCTCCTCCCCGACTAGGCCAGTCATGCAGGAGGGCACCAGGTATCTCCAACACACAATGCAGGATTCTTCAATCTGGTTTCCTGGCATTTCGCCTTTCAATCTGAAAGTTTCTGGAGAGTAACGGTTTCTCGCCAGAAAGGTCAAGGTTATCTCCCTCCTGGCTCTCCATTCTTGGTTTTCCACCTTTCTCCCCTCATTCAGCTGCCATCTGGAAAACACTGTTCCTTTGTGTGCTTTGCCTCACTCAGTGTGCTCTCGTGCACCACCTTTTACCCGTGTGCGGAAGCTTAATGGAAGTCAGGTGTGAATTGTTAACAGTAATTGCCTGACTTTGCCTGACCATTGTAGTGGGACATGTCAGGTACAATGCTCGGGTAGGAGTCTGTTTTCTCCCTGTGCAGGCTGTCTGTGTGAAAGTGTTTATATAGGGAAGGGGGGAGGGGTTACAGTTCCCTTGTATCTTACCTGGTAGGATGGAGTAAAGGTGTTATGGGGGGATACAGCATCTCGCCAAGGTGTCCCACTCCCACTTCCTGAAGACCCCTCACCCAGGTGATCCTCCTGCACTGGTCCACCCCCAGGGACAGGATCCATAGGTGATGGCCAGGCCCTGGTCACCTAAGAGAGAGAGATACCTGGGGTCTAGCGGGTGAGACACCCTCTGGTTTCTCACATATCCAATAGGGATGTGGAAACAGCACAAACACACACCACTGCATCCTTGGGCAAAATCGGATACTCAAAACAGGAGGGATTAGCACAAGCCCCTAACCTAGACAGGGCATCAGCTTTGCCGTGTAGACGACCTGGTCGGTAAGGCACTGTGAAGTCGAATCAAGTGCCAGCGTATCTGTCGTCATTAGTGCATTTAGCATTTAGCATGTGACAGTGCCCGTAGGTTACGGTGGTCAGAATACACATATATCGCATGTTTAGCACCCAAAACATGATGTTGCCATTCCTTGCAAGCCACCTTTATCACCAGACGCTCCCATTCCATGATGGTAACATTCTGCTCACAAGGTGAGAGAGTGCAGGAGTAGAATGCTACAGGATGCCACTGCTGTGTAGTTAGACACTTTTGTGAAAGAATGGCACCAATGGCTACGACAGAAGCACCTGCCTCTACCATGAATGGTAGGGAAGGGTCCAGGTGTTGCAGAACTAGTACCATCGTGAAGGCGTCTTTCAATTGTTGGAAGGCTAATTGTGCTTCCAAAGTCGATACAAAAGGAATCGATGGACGGGTCAATCTTGTGAGAGGGATATCTATATTAGAGAATTAAACGATAAACCAATGATAAAAATTGGCAAAGCCCAAAAATGACTGTAATACTTTCACCGTCGAGGGGGCAGGTCAATCTAAAACACCTTGTACCTTGTTGTCACTCATTTAAATGCCCTGAGGGGTCAAAACAAAACACCAAAACTCCACTTGATTGGAGTGGAAAATGCACTTCTCCGCTTCAGCAAAGAGAGAATCTCAGTCTCTGCAACACCCGACGAACATGCTTGACGTGTTTTTCAAAAGAATCAGAGCATATCAATATGTTGTCTAAATAGACCACCACAAAACAATCCAGCATGTCCCGAAACACATCATTAATAAAGTACTGAAAAGTGTCTGGGGCATTGCAGAGACCGAAAAGTACTCAAATAAGCCATGCCTTGTTTTGAATGCTGTTTTCCATTCATCACCCTGCCGCATTCGAACCAGATTATAAATCTGGTTTGGTGAATATGATTTAGGACTATAGGTGGTCCAGAAGTTCAGATATCAAGGGCAGGGGGTACAGATTCTTTACTGTCACAGCATTCAGGGTTCTAAAATCAGTAGTGATTTGTCTATGTATTCTTTCCGAATCGTCTCCTCTTTGACCGTTAGAGGGTATTCCCGACCATGTGGTATGCTAGCCCCAGGATCTAATTCTATGGGACAATCATAAACCCTATGCGGTGGTAACTGCTCTTATTGTTTCTTGTTGAATAAGTCTAGGTATTCATGATACAGCTCTGGTACCACAGAGGCAGGATGTTGAGCCACCGTGTTGACACTAGGTAGTGCAGACATCAAAGCCAAAGAAGGAGTAAACATAGAAAGAAGACTTGTCCCAGGACAATGGCCATGACAATGTGGTGAAGAGAAGTTAACAGTCTGACCAACCCAGTCAATGGCGGGGTTATGAAGTGCAACCAAGTCAAGCCTAGAATAATGCCAAACTGAGGTGCTGCGATTAGATCAAAAGACAGTTGTCCCTTATGTCCCTGAAAAGAGGACATCTGTACCGGAGTAGTTTGTTCAATCACTTGACCAGACGTTAAGAGAGACCCATCCACGGCTCGTACAGCATCAGGAGTTGGCTGGGTCGGGATAGGAAAACCATTAGCTTTAGCAAACTGGACATCCATATAATTGCCAGTTGCCCCTGAATCAATCATGACAGGAGCAACCAATTCATGGGCATCAGAGAAAGAGAAGACATAGGAACATGAATATGCATACAGGTAGGAGAATCGATTGAGCCGGAATCAGCTTGACTCATCCATGCAGCTCTTTTCATGGGTGAGTCTTAGCGTTTCTTGGACGTTTCGTAGGTCTTTTTGGGTAGACACGGATAAAGTGTCCTGTCTGTCCACAATAAAGACACAAATTGAGTGACATGCACCTTTCCCTCTCTTTCTTAGTAAGAGGCCCACGTGTAGTGCCGATCTGCATAGGTGTTCGATTCCCCTGAGACGACTGAAGGGGGGGAGATCAGTTTTCCCTTGGTGCATCTCTGGTGTCTTCCTCTCCCCATGCCTCTGTAACATGTGTGCATTAACTTGTAAGACGAGGTCCAACAAATCTGCAAAGGACGAAGGGAGGGAGGGGACTACCAAAAGGCCATCTTTTAATTCATCTGAGAGACCCCGATAAAAGACGGCCACCTTCTTCTGCTCAGGCCGAGTGGTTTCAGATGCCAACTGATTAAAATAAGCCAAATATGTCCAGAAAGGGGTTTTACCCTGTGTCAAAGCCAGAAACTCAAGATCAGAGGCCTGAACCTTATACCGCTTGTCAAAGACCACATTCAAAGCCCATAATAACGTATCCAAGTTGTACAGGGCAGGATCATTAGCCTCTAACAATGGATTTGCCCATGCGGCCGCAGTACCTCCCAAATGTGATAGAACAAAAGCCGCTTTGGTAGTGGCATCCGGGAATACCAAGGGGTGACACAGAAAATGTGACTTGGACTGGTTAATAAACGTCCTGTAGGATTTGGATCACCAAGAAACCGTTCTGGTGGGGCTAAAGGAAACAGGCCTGGTAAGGCCAACCGTGGAACACTAGGAGCAAGAAGAACGAGCACCAGAGCTGCACTTGCACCATCTCCAAACTCCCCATCAGTAGGCAAAGGATGGACTAGACTCTGGACCTGATCCATGCAGTGATGCAATTAGGCATGAGCTGCTGCCACGTCAGAGCGCACATCCGCGAAGGCTTTCAATAACGCCGCCATTGTAACAGGAACTACTTGCATGACAACGGTGTGAGAATATATGTGGGCTCCTCAATCTGTCACAACCTACAGCATCCCTGCATGCACCAGTGCCCTTTTGTACCAGAATATAAAGAGCCTCCTGAGAACACCGCCTGCAACAGTATAGTAAAAATGCAAGGCCGGGGGCTCAAGTGAAAAGGCAGGAATAGATCAGGAATCAACAGTCGCTACAAAGAAAAAAAAAGCACAAAATATGGTTACCTTCCTAAATACAATCACTAAGATTTACTTGCTTCTTCTGTCACCCCTTTTTATACCACCGCTACCTGGTTCTAGATGTCAACAAGTGGGTACACCTATGAATAATTCCTGCCCGTTGCAAAAGTCCATGGATCAGAGGTACCCACCCGACATGGATGCCAAAGGGTGCAAAACATCCACAGTTGCAAGCTCAGGGGCCTGACCCGAACGGAACGAGGATGGCAGCTAAGGGACAGATAAACAAGGTCCTGGTATTGAATTGAATAGATTTTTTATTTATATTGCGTTCGTACACATGTGTTTTTAGAGCACGACAAGGCAAGGGAGCGGAACAAGGGAGAACAAAAACAACAATCTTACTAGACCCAGTGATATTGAGAACGCGCAAGTGCATGGGAGCGGGAAAAGGGGAGAAGTGCTAGGAAGGGGGAGCAGTGGAAAGTGCAGAGCAAAGGAAAAACAGATAAATGATAAATAGATAAAATAGATACAATAAATAACAAGCAACAAACAGTGGAAGTGCAGCCTACAGGTGGAAAGGGCTGGTTTAAGGCAACAGACAGGGTGAGTCTGTTAAGTGCAGCGGGAAAAGGGAGTGGGGGACTGTATGGTTACAGATACAGGCCCCAGTGCAAGGGATTGCCAGTCGGCAGTGCAGGTGGGTGGCACAGTTGAGCAGGTACCTGGGGCCCGGAAATCAGAAGGTAGGCATGGTGCACGGTGCCAAGAGAGCAGATCAGCAGGGGAGAGAAGGGATGAAGGCAGAAGCAAAGGGGAAGGTCTTGAGGTGCTTCCAGAACCGGAGATGGTTTTCCTCAAGTTTCAGAGTGGCAGGGAGGCTGTTCCAGAGGGAAGCCACAGCCGAAGACAAGAATCTACCCCGAGCTCATTTCTTTGAAAGACGACAGACCCTGGGGGAGTTAGAGGTAGAGGAGTGAAGAACTCGAGAGGGAAGGTATTTACGAAGGGACAGCTGAAGGTATAGTGGGCACAGGCCCCAGAAAGCCCAGTGGACAAGGCAAAGGATTTTGAAATTAATCCTTGCAGCCACTGGGAGCCATGGAGAGATTTCAGGGCTGGAGAGATACGATCCCTGGGCATGAGGCCAAGGACAAGACTTGCAGTCCTGTTTTGGATAAGTTGCAAAGGGCGGAGAGTAGAAGCAGGTAGATTTGGAAAGAGGCTGTTATAATAGTCCAACCTGGAGTGAACCAGGGCTCCAGAGACAGTGAGCTTCTAGGGGAAGGAGAGGAAAGGCAGAATACCTCTAAGGAGGTTCAGTAGAAAGTTTGAGTTTTTAGAGACATCAGAGATGTGGGCAGAGAAGGAAAGTGAGTAGTCAAAGATGACCCCAAGGTTCTTAGCCTCACGGGTATGGGTAGGAGGAGGGCCAAGGGAGGCCGGCCGGAGAGTGAGTGGAAAGGAGGGTGAAGGCGTGCCGATGAGGAGGATCTCAGTCTTGCTGGCATTCAGGCAGAGATCGTTGGCGGCACACCAATCCTAAATGGCAGATAGGCAATCGGAGATGAGAGAAGGAGAGAAGGTGGCCGAGGTAAGTCTAAAAATGAGTTGAGTGTCATCAGCATAGCAGTGAAATGGGAGCAGAAAATGGCGATGCGATGAGCAAGAGTTGCCAGGTATTGGATGAAAAGCCAGAGTGAGAGTTTAGATCCCTGGGAAACAGCACAGGTGGAGAAGGAGACATATTAAAGGAAGGACCCAAGTTGGACCTGGGGGGTCAATCAGAGAGGAAAGAGGTGAGCACTGGTATCAGGTAATGATGAAATGAAGTCCAGAGATCCCAAGGGTTAAAGTCATTCTGTTACAAAATGTTCAAAAATCCATACGCAATCCACAAGGAAAAAGCGAAAATACCCAAATGAAAAATCCAGATGAAACCCAAGTTCTGAGGCCTCACAGCAGGCAGGGTAATCCACAAAAGCAAGCCAGTAAAGAGTACAAATGACCAAACATGGAATCCAAGATGAATGCCAAAAAACACCAAGCCAAAAAAACGAAGAGATGAGCCAATCAGCCAAAGGAGAATCAAAAGTGGAATCACAATGCCACTCACGTGCACGAAGAAAACAGTTGAGGAGCATCGTCCTGGAAATCCCGGCAGTTCAAATAGGAGAAAAGTCCTCATGACGTAGCAGGTCATAGTAATGTCCCTATCACTTGATGAGGGGCATGACCTGCCGAGTGTTGTAGTTCTTTTCAAGGCGGCAAAGAGTGACTGGGACGACAATGAAGCGCTAGCAAGCGCGACACCAACACAGGTGAAACAGGCACACCCTGTGGATAGCGGGACCGGCCGTCCTCTGAATCAGGCGCCATGAGAGACACCAACCACCATCCACAACGGGGGCGTGTTGCCGACGGTGAGCCCTGACAGTTGGTGTGTATTTGTGTAGTGACGATGGATTTATGGACTATGTGCAAGGGTATGTTACCTCTAAGGTTAGTTCTAGAGTCTCAGAGATTTAGTGGAGTGTGAGGATTAGATTAGTTCTCAGTGTGTCTATTTGTAGTGTGGCTTTCCCCTCGTCGTGTATAGTGGCGTTGGCTATGTTGGAGGAGCAGGAAAGGGGGAAAGTATGCTGAAAGCTGCCATAACACTAGTAGTAAACATAAGCAGATTGGGAATCCAGGGAAGCTCACAGCGAAGTCCGCAAACCAAGGATGGGGCACGTTCACATATTACTGTGCCGGAGACGAGTACCCCAAAGGTCTGTGCCGCTTCTGATGATCACAACCCTAGTCTTTGCAGAGTTCATTGGAGCCAGTTGGTGTTCACACCACCAACCACAGTGCTCAACTATTGTTGAAACGGATCAGTCCAGGCATCTTGCCTCTGATTAAGCGCAGCACGGGTTGGGTGTCATTGGAATAAGCGTGGAAGAGCACGACAGCAGGCTCAGTTATCTCAGCTGGAGGTGCTCCATAAAGGTTAAAGAGAAGAGGGGAAAGCGTGCTGCCATTGGGCTCCCCACTGGTCAACAGGCAAGAAGAAGAGATGAAGGAAGAAAAAGAAATGTTAACATGAGCATTGCCAGGCCCTGCCATGCGTGAGCCATGATGTCAGGCCATTTTCCGGCTAAGCACATTTTCACACAATAAGGTCAACATTCTTTGCCATGCTTCCACCTGTGCCAAGCAATTCAAGCTAAATACCAACAGGAGGCTTGGTGGCCACATGGTGAAGGGAAGGAACTGGAGAGCCGTGCGTTATGCCAGTGGTCTTCAAAGTTTTTTGGCTGGGGCCCCTATGAGCAAAATGTGGGCAGGCAGCAGCCCCCCAAAAATGGCAAATGGACAGTAAGTCCAAATGGCTATGTACTATTGTGCGCCGTCACTACACCCTACTCCCAGTATATCATCCCACTCCTAACCCAGTTCCTGGGCTCTCCCCACCCCACCAGAGAACCTACCCTAATCCCACCACTATGCCATCACTCCCCGTATCCTGCTCCCACCACAGTCCCTGGGCTCGCACCAACACAGTCCCAGGGCCAGTGACGGCTGGTGAATTTTTAAGTGGAGAGGCATAATTTTTTTCCCCAGATATGCCACAGCGACTGAGCCTAGTGAGGGAGCCCGAGCCAATCAAAAGGGATTCGGGGGGATTTCCCCTTTGGAATTTGTTTTAAATAATGGGTTAAAATGTTAGATTTTAGAGCATTCTTTTAAAAAACATTGGGGGTCGTTACAAGTGTGGCGGTCTGGAATATGGGTGCCGGTCGCACTGTACTGGCACCCATTTCTGGACCGCCACAGTACAATCCTGTGGCAGTGGGCCATTTCGCCTGGCAGGTCAGACCTGTCGGACGCGACGGCACCCGCCAGCAGGGTTTTCACAGAAGCATCGGCACCATTAGCCACGGTGCCGGTGCTTCAGTCTCCCCACTCCCATGGAGTCCTATGGGGCTCCATGGGAATGGGGATTAACTTTTTCCACCGCCTGATATCCTGATCCGCTCGGACTTGCAATGTCCCAGTGGCATCAGGAAGTCAAGCGTTGGTAAAGTGTTGCGAGTCCGGCAGCAACCTGCAGGGAGCGCCGGCAGGGTTACCGCCGGATTCGTAATGAGGCACATTGTGTGAAAAGCCGAACAGTTTGCAATTGGCTCTGGGGGGCCTAAAGCGCAGACATGGTATTTTTTAATGGACATCTATCATAGATGTCCAGTAAAAAGATATCATCCCTGTCCCTTGGGCTTCACAGCGCCTAACACATGCACACAATCAAAGTGATTATGTGTGTATGCAAGGCGCTGGGTGCCCAGAGGGAAAACGTGGCATGTTTTACTGGACATCTAGTATAGAAATACCATCCCTGTCCCCTGGGTTCCACAGCGCCTTAGAAGGAGAGCTGATTGCCGGTCAAGTGGCACAGCGAGTAGAGCGCTCGCTTTGACATCCGTGCAGAGGCTGCTAACGCAGGTTCGAATCCCGGCAGGGCCAAACTCAGCCTTTCATCCTTCCGAGGTCGATAAATGAGCACCACACACCGTGGGTAATAATAAGCAGCGCTCAGATACCTCAGGGTTCGTAGCGCTATATATATAAATGCCAAATTAAATTATTAAATTAATTATTAAATTATTTTGGCAGGTGGGTAGGGGGGATATGTAACAAAGGCATTTTAAAAATGCCTTTCTTGTACAGCCGCCCACACCCCACTCGCAAAAATCAGCTCCACAGACCAACACAAACACACACACACACACATTCATACAGCAAGCACTCTATCATTTACACGAGCACCCATCATGAAACACTCACTCATAACACAAGCATACACGCATTTATACACATAAATAAATAAAAAATAAATGAAAATAAACGTACCTTCTGCCCCGGTCCTAAAGTTTTCTCCCAGTGCTCCAGCTCTTGCATCATGAACTGGAATCGGGAAGTTAAAGCTTGAGCATGAGTATGGGTGCTGAAACGCCCTGCTCCAGGCTGCCCTGTATGTATGTGCGAGGAGGCGCAGGAGCTTCCCCCTGCACATACAGATAAGCAGTTGCCCAGCCAGCATTTCCAATGAGCTATGCAAGGTTGGCGAAGGAAAGCGCCCAGGCTTGCTTGGCTCATTGAAAATGTGCGGCTGTGGAACTGAACTGTCAAAGGGAAACAGTGTTTCCCTTTCACAGTTCAGCCAGCCCAGGAGCACTAAATCAGCTGGAAAAAGCAGCTAAGGGAGTGTTCAGTGTTTCATTGGGCTTGCTCCTTGGCTCCTCCATAATGGGTGAGGGGCTACTGGGTCGACGCCTGCTCGCCCATTACGGACGAGCCGCACCTGCCCAGCGCTCCCCCAAACCTATTTTTCTTTCCTCCCTAAAAACATTTTTTTGTTTTTGTTTACTTTTCCGGCTGGGGTGTAGCACCCCCCTGAAATGCAGCCTCATCCCCCGTAGGTGGGGGCGTGCACCCCACAGTTTGAACACCTCTGCCTTACGCTAAGCTCTCTACCTGGCCACATGGTGTGACCACAGGAAAGTCCCCTAATTTCCATGGCCTCGTTCCCGTTACCTGGCTTTTAGGCGCTGTCACCTTTCATCACTGGTGAGGTTTGTCTGGGCTCAGCTGGCATTGGGTCAGGGCTCCTGCCAACTCAGTCCGGCAGAAGAGGGCGAAGCGGCTTCCCAAAGTGCCCCAATATCACCCTTTGGCATCATCGTCTGAATACGTGGAGGGTGCAGTGGAGTAGGCCACACAGCTCTGCACAGGAAGGAGGCAACACACACATTAACAGAATCGAGCAAAATCAGGTCGGCAAAGTGGGCAGCGCTCAGAAATCACAATTTATTATTTTTTGAAACAAAGTCTTTGAGTAGTACCTGGTGGCGTTTCTATTGGTTTTTATCGCAGACATTTCACCGCAGTACTATTTTACCACATTTGATTACTGATTTTTTGGCTGCAAAATGCCAAATGAGAAGTTTGACGCTCTACTCACTGCCCTGTGCCCTATTGCTCCACCCAAACCCCACACCTCCCACTGCATTTTGAAGCAAAATTTCAGCAAAAAAAGCACAGTAAAAACATCTACAGTGAAGATTTTGCAGTAAAAAGACTGGATCCCCTGGCAGCCAAATTTGGGAAAATATTTTGGAAATAGTACATTTCAAGGGGATCATGCAATTACTTTGTCGAATTTACTGCAACAGCCGAAATTGTCAATTTTCGACATCCCATTTCACCCCATATCTATGTGGGGGATGGGTACAGTAAATAATTAATGTATGAGGGAGTAAAGCGGGGAGCGGGTGGTCTCCCCCTGCATATACATGCAGCGAAAAGTGGGTACAAATAAATAACAAAATTCGCATTTTCATCTGTCGCACTAAAATCGGCGCAGTAATCATATAGGGCCTCATTAGGACCCTGGCGGTCCCGTAATGAAGGGTGCCGGTACAGGACCAGCACCCTTCCTTACGGGAGTGCCTATTACGAGGTTCCCTTTTGCGGGACCGGGAACAGACGTCTGGTAAAACAAGACGTCCTTTCCACGTCTCGCGAGGGGAACAGGGAGCTAATAACGGGCCGTTATTAACGTGCCCGTTATTAGCTCCCTCCCCATTCCCATTGAGCGCTATGGGGGCTCAAATGGGAATGGAGAATGGTTCCTTCAAGGAGGAATTACCGGGTCCTCCAATGTTGGAATGACCCGGTTATTCCCCATTGAAGGAACCCGGTATTGGAGCCCGGTATGGAGGCAGCCATGGCGCTAATAGCACCATGGCTACCTCCATACTCGTAATGAGGTCCATGGATTCCATTTCAAGGATATTAGGCCAATAGCATTTATTAAAAATTGGCAGCTGTGCAGTTTGGTCTGAAGTATTGAAAGTATGCTAAAGAAAACTGTTCCACACAACCCGGTCGGGCCGACCGTTCTGGCATTGGCTATTGGCCCCAGGACCTGTCTGCTACAGACAAAGATGTTACCATCAATTTTGAACGCATTGAACTGTTTTTCGAGTCTGTTAAGTCTTGCTTGAGCTCCCACAAAGAGCAGCTCAGCCTTGTCATCATTGAGACATAGGGCCTCATTACGAGGTGTGCGGAATGGGTTTACCGGCACCAATAATGTTGCCGGTGCCGGTAAACCCATTGCGGCCTATTACGAGGTTCCCTTACGGGACCCGCTCAGAACGTCTGGTCAGACCAGACGTCCTTTGCGGGTCCCGCAAGGGGACCAGGGAGCTAATAACAGGCCCGTTATTAGCTCCCTCCCCATTCCCATTGAGCTCTATGGAGGCTCAAATGGGAATGGGGATGGGTTTTTTCAATGAGGAATTACTGGGTCCTCCATGGTTGGAATGGCCCAGTAATTCCTCATTGAAGGAACCCGGAGCTGGAACCCGGTATGGAGGCAGCCATGCCCTTATTAAGGGCATGGCTGCCTCCATACTTGTAATGAAGCCCATAGTCTTTGTTTGGCCATCGAGGCTTGGATGATATGGTAGATGTCATTTAGTCGCTTGGAGTCTATTTTGTATTCACCGTGGATAGGAATAAGGATTTGGGTGTTGTCCACGTAGTTTGTATAGGAGACACCCAAATGGTCTAAGTGGTTGAAGAGGGGCTTTGTGAAAATATTGTATAGGGTGGGTGAGGTACAAGATCCTTGGGGTACTCCGCAGGTGACGGGGACTGGAGTCACAGAGGTGGAAGGAGAGAAAATTCTAGTGGTTCGATTGTTTAAGAAGGACTGAATCCAGGAGGTGCCTTTGTCAGAGAAATGTGCTGCAGATGAGAGATGTTTGCAAAGGACTTTGTGGTCCACCAAATCAAAGGCCGCTGATAGATCTAGTAGCAAAAGGAGTGCCGGATTGCCTTTGTCTTTGATGAACTCCATTTGCATCACTAGGTCTGACAGGGCTGTCTCTGTAGCATGTCTGGGTCGGAATCCTGATTGGCGGAGTCCTAGTAGATTTCTGCCTTGCAGGTAATGCTGGATATGTAGATAGGCAGCCCTGTCCAGAATTATAAAGAGAAAAGGTACAGTTGTGATGGGTCTGTAGTTTGTGGGTGTGTAAGGGTCTAGGGTCGGTATCTTTAGAAGTGGCATGACCCAGGCATCCTTCAAATTCGTTGGTACAGTGATAGTTGCAAAGGAGGCATTAATTAGGGTTGTGATAAAGGGCGCAAGCTCTTTGGCTGACTCTTTAATAAGTGAAGCCGGGCAGACATCGCCTAGGCATCGAGAAGCTTTTAGACTTAGGATAATATACTCGACATCTTTCGTTGCAAGAGGTGTGAATTTGAATAGGTCATGTTCAACAGAAGGCAGTGTTTGGGTTGTGGGAAGGGCAGTGTTGGTAGTCAGGCTCGCTCTCTTTTTCTCTATTTTAGTTTGTAGCAGCTCAATCTTGTCCGAGAATGCTGACTGAATATTTATGCACCAGGTAACGTCTTTAATGCAAGTTACGGGTGGAACAGAAGGGTTTTCGAGCTCTCTAAGTATGCTAAATAATTCTTTAGTGTTGGATTTGGATTTGGAGGTTCGATCATTGTAGGAGTCACTTTTGGCTAGGAAAATAGCTGATTTGTAATTAGATGCGGCTGTTAGGAAGGTCTATTTGTTGGCTACTGAAGGGAGGCTTTACCAGGAGGCTTCCGCTGCTCTTTTATTCTTATGCAAGGTTCTAAGGTGTGGGGTGAACCAGGTGTCTAAGTGTGTACGTGGTTTGGCTTTCTGCATTTTTAGTGGGGCGATCATGTTGATGGCATTCAGGATGGTGTTGTTGTAAGAGTCCACTAGAGTGGTTGGGTCGATATTAGAGATGGCAGAGTTAGTGAGAGGTTTGAGGAGTGGGAGCAGTTTTTCGGCAGTTAAATTGCGCATGTTTCTTGAGAGTTTGGGAGGTGCCATGAGTTTTTCTACGTTGGAGAAGTTGGCGTCCTGTAATGAGAAGGCAATAGTACGATGGTCGGACCAGGCACAATGGTGGTTGGACAGGATATTAATGTTGCAGTTGAGGTCAGTGATACAGTCTAGTAGTCTACCTTTATCGTGTGTGGGTTGGGAGATGCGTTGTGTAAAACCTAGCTCTGAGGTGCTATTGGCAATTATCAGTGCATTGGCATCTTTAGGGTCATGAAGACCTAGGTTAAGGTCTCCCAGGAACATCACTTGTGAGCCTGGCTTTGTGTTGGCTGTGAGGAGTAGGGTTATGTCGGGCGAAGCGGCTTCCCATAGTGCCCCAATATCACCCTTTGGCATCATCGTCTGAACACATGGAGGGCACAGTGAAGTAGGCCACACAGCTCTGCACATGACAGAGGCAACACACACATTAACAGAATCAGGCATAATCTAGTCGGGCACTAAAATAAGTGGGCAGCGTTCATAAATCACAATTAAATATTTTTCTAAACAAAGTGAGTAGCACCTGGTGGCGTTTCTATTGGTTTTTATTGCAGACATTTTACTGAAGTACTTTTTTTTACCACATTTGATTACTGATTTTCTGGCTCCAAAATGCTAGGGGAGAAGTTTGACGCTCTAATCTCTGCCCTGTCCAATATTGCTCCACCCAAACCCCACAACTCCCGCTGCATTTTCAAGCAAAAATTCGGCAAAAAAGCACAGTAAAAGAGTCCACAGTGAAAATTCTGCGGTAAAAAGACTGGTTCCCCTGGCAGCGCAAATTTGGGAAAATATTTTGGAAATACATTTCAAGGGGATTATGCAATTACTTTGTCAATTTTACTGCAACAGCCGAAAATGTCAATTTAATTTTCGACATCTCGAGTATAGCGGGGTGCGGGTGGTCTCCCCTGCATATACATGCAGCGAAAAAGGGGGTACAAATAAATAACAAAATTGACATTTTCATCTGTCGCACTAAAATCGGTGCAGTAATCTCATAGATTCCATTTCAAGGATATTAGGCCAATAGTATTTATTAAAAATTGGCAGCTGTGCAGTTTGGTCTGAAGTATTGCAAGTATTCTAAAGAAAACTGGTCCCCGCAGCCCGGTCAGGCCGACCGTTCTGGCACTGCCCTATTGGCCGCAGGGCCTGTGTGCTATAAGCCTATACAGACTAGGAGCTGACAATATAGTTCTGGAAAAAAAAATGCCTAAAGGTCCCACCTCTAAAAAGAAATTAAAAACCCTGTGGGTATACATGCTACACTCCCGTTTGCACAGTAAACACATATCTGAAATACATTTGGAAGTCAAAGAATGTCCTGAAATGAAAAAAAAACCTTAACTGAAATACTTTCAAACATCCTAAAAATGTTCTGTCAATAAGAAACACCCAAAAGGAACATTGAGAAATGAGAGAACAACATCAAGGGTCCAACTGAGGAAAGAGGTTGCGTTGATGAAGCGGGGGCCAGGAAGCAAAGAGACGCTGAAATTGGGGGCTTACAAGGAGAAGCACAACCCTGGGTGGAAGTGTCAAGGCTGAGCCAATACTTGACACCTGCTGGGGTGCTCTGTTTTTTTTTAACTGGTTGATTTTGCTGCAAATCTATGCGGGGGGAGTCCCCCGCAGCTCCCCCTTAACACCCCTACATTCACTATTAGCCAAAAGCCACCCCCATATATATTTGGGGCAAAATCCGATGAAAACAATCGGCAAAATCTACTTCGATGGAAACTGCTGCGACCAAATCTCCTGGTACCCCCTGAAATGCTTGTGTCCTTAAGTTGAGACCAGAAAAAAAGCAAGGTTCTTTGCAGCGGCTGTGTAGGTCACAATTATGTTTACAAAGTAAGGTGGGGTCTCCACATGCAGCTATTTATAGGCTGTGCTGGCCATTTTAAAACCCAGGTGATTTGGGATTTTAAGCCATTGAAGAGATCTCCTAGCGGTTGAAATATTATCACATTTTCCTATCGGGTGCTTATCAAGCAGACTGCCATATTCTGAGTTTTTTGGAGACTGACAATCAGATAATCTGGCAGACATGCATCCATGCAGTGGTCGAAGTGTACAAAAAGAAGTAGTGGAACCATGTTCCCTGCAGGCCAGTACCTGCTCACCACCAACCCCATCGTCACGCCCCTCCCACGTGCCATACGAACACTTAAACAAATGCACCTGCTGTTTAAAGGAACATTCAGTGCAGTGCACTGAAGAGCAAGTTTCAACTTCATCCTACACTTTTATTTTTTTAAACGAAACCATTCCAGAAAGGTTTCTTTTCAAAGTAAATGTATAGGAACAGTAAAACCTAATTTTAAAAGTAGAGGAGCACCGCTCCCAACCGCTCCCACCCACTTTGACCACTGCATACATGGCATTAGCGTGGCAAAGCCCAGAGTTGGTGCCAGCACTATGGAATTATATTTCACTGTTAATAGCCTGATGCACCACCTCAGGAACTTTCCGGTTCTGAAGCCATGTAACTTTCCAAGACAAAACCCAGAATGTTCATGTATTTGCTCAGTGATTGTCAGAGCCAGCATTCGACTGCTGTTACCTATCTTAAAAAAGACAAGCTCAGTCTTAGCCCAATTCAGTTGTCAGTGATCAGCTTTCATTCAAGATTAGAAAGATAATTGACATTTTTGGAGCACCACACATTTCTCTCTCTGCCCCACAAACCTCATTGTAGATTTTGGTGTTATCTACCTAAGACCAAAGCATCCAACTCCACATCAACATGAATGTAAAAATAAATATCAGCATCAACAGAAACCTCATCATCAACAGCAACATCGAAAGCAATATCAACATTAACATCAATAAAAACATCAACATCAAAATGAATATGAACATCAACTGCGACATCAATAGCAACACTGACATGAATGTCAAGATCAACATCAATATCAACATCAACCTCATCATCAACAGCAACATCAACATTAATATCAAAAACATCAACATCAGAATCAACAACAGCAACATCAACATCAACAACAGCAACATCAACATCAACAACAGCAACATCAACATTAATATCAACAACATCAACATCAAAATCAACAACAGCAACGTTTACATGAATAACAACCGCAATATCAACGTCAACACGAATATCCACAGCAACATAATTAGATACACCAACATGAATATCAACATCATTAGCAACTTCAATAGCAACCTCAACATCAAAAGCAACATCAACATTAATATCAACAACCTCAATATCAACCTCAATATCAACATCAAAAGCAACATCAAAATCAACATTAATATCAACAACATCAACATTAATTTCAACATGAATATGAACATCAACGGTGACATCAATATCAGTAACATGAACATCAAGAGCATAATCCACAGCAACACCAACATGAATATCAACAACCTCATCATCAACAGCAACATCAATATCAACATCAACGGAAACCTCAAAATCAACTTTAATATCAACAACATCAAAATGAACATCAATTTCAACATGATTATGATCAACAGTGACATTAACATCAATAGCAACACGAACATCAACAGCATAATGCACAGCAACACCAACATCAATGTCAACATCAACAGCAACCTCATCGTCAACAGCAACATCAATAGCAACATCAACATTAATATCAACAACCTCAATATCAACATCAACATGAAAATCAACAGCAAAATAAATAGCAACACCAATATAAATCTGAATATCAACATCAACAACAATATCAACATCAACAGAACTACATATCTTTTATAGGAGACCCTTGATAACTTCTCCAGAAGGAAGCTATCTGCTATCTCTGACCTTTGCATGTTACTTAATGTAAATGCGGAAAGCCTCTTGCAGTGGCAGAGAGACTGATAGGATGCAGACAACATATTATGGCCTACCAGTCCATTATGCACCCAAGTGACCTCAGCTACTGGGAAATGGCAATGCTCAATCGTAGCTAGTGGAAAATAATTGAGCATTGATGAGGCAAATTCCGTTTTCACAATAATCACTTTTTATTTGAATTTAGGCTGTTCAAAGACACCCAAGAAATTTTAAGTGATAGTCTAGACTGGGGGTGCACCAGAAGTATTTATATGGGTAAGAATCAAGTTCTGGCACAAATAACTGAACCCAGGGCAGAAAGAATGAGTTGAGTAGAAGGTGGTATCTTAACCCTAGGTGGTGTAGTCTCACAAACCGCAGTGCTCCCAATAGGATGAAACCAGGGCAATTTGAGAAGATGCACTTCACTGTCATTGATACTTCTAATTGTTTTATTATTTTAGGGATGCCATATCTCCTAAACACATAATTCTATCATTCACTGTACTCGTACAATCCTACACGTTTCTTCATTATGTTAAACTCAGTCCATAAAACTAACAAAATGCAAGGGCCCAAAACGCAACGATTTGAACTGGAGCCAGCATCAGGGATGCCAGTGCGCATCTCTGCTGCTTTGCCCCTGATAAGTTAAAACTGATGGACAAAGCCTAAAAATGAAGCAAATACAGAGATGCCCGGCTGCAGCATCTGTGAGATGCCCTTGGAGAAATCCTTGGGAATTCAATTTTCACCCGAGAATCTCACAGTTGCTTCAGGCAACTCAATATTTGCTCCTATTTTTGCCTTTGTAATTCAGGTGCACGGCAGCAGGTGCAAATCAGAAATGGTCACTGTCATTTCTAGTTTGCCTCACTGCAAATCTTTGAGAATTAATCGCATTGTGTCAACGATTTATTTGCACCATCAGACAAACCGTACTTGTAGCCAAATAAATGCTAACAGAACAATACAAGCATTACCAGTAAGATTGCTCAGCGGGTTGAGCGCTCGCAGCTGTGATCTGCAGGTCGCAGGTTCGAATCCTGGTAAGGCCAACCTGGCCTTTCATCTTTCTAAGGTCGATAAATCTGTACCAATTTAGAAATAGCTCCTCTAAATTGTACTCATCATTACAGCCTCGAGAGACATTTCAATTTGTCACTACTTGTTTTAGTATCGTTGTTGTGCCCACCTTACCTCCTTACCTTTACATGTTGGAGAACATTTACGTTGGAGAACTACTTGTCAGTGCACTCTTGTATATATATTGTCGAGTTAATCAGAGAACAGTTTCAATGGAGTTTAGGTGCGGGGGAGGAATAATGACCCTGGCACGAGATCATGATGCCAATAGTGAAACAAAGGGCCTCATTCCGACCCAGGCGGTAAGGGGTTTACGGCAGCGTAAACAGCGCCGACCCTTACCGCCTGATTCCGAGGTCCCTTAGCGCCATGGAGGATTTAACACCTGCTTTTAGCAGGTGTTAAAATCCATGGCGCTAAGGGACCATGTTGTTAATTACGCCACCGTAATTTACGGTGGCGTAATTAACGCCTTCCCCACTCCCATTATGCCCTATGGGGCAAAAATGGGAATGGGGAAGGGTAAATGGGGATTGGGGACTTACCGCCCCGCCAACCTCGGAATGGGGCGGTAAGTCCGCCAACCACCTTGGCGTAAACGTAGTTTACGCCATGGTGGTAAAGGTACGACCCAGGCGGTAACTTACCGCCTGGGTCGGAATGAGGCCCAAAAAGTCCAGAAACTTTTTGTTTCAACATTTACATTAGAGCTGTTCTATTTTTCATTTATGAACACATTTTGCCAATACCAGGATGAATACATTTCCTTTCTCACTTATTTTGCTTGTAGTGTGAGGATCAGGATACAGTGATTTGCACACAAGGACGGTTTATTAGTTTCTGACATCCTGACACAAACAGATCCTTAGTTTTTGTTTTTAGGTAGGGAAACTCCTCTTTAGAGCAGTGTCATAGAGGCAATATCCCTACCCATTTAAATTGAATAAAAGTCTTTAACCAAAGACATAACAACTCTGTGTCCGGCTTTCATTTCTGACCCTTCACACATCACACATGGGCCCTAACTAACTAGTCAGAAACATGAGGTGCGTCAGCACTTTTAAAATTGGACTCGCGAACTGTGCACTGAAAAAATATTCAAAAGCTCAACATTACACTTATCTTACAAATGAAGCAACCTCTGGGGAGATGAGGAGCAGTGATGATGAGGTTGAATAAGTACAGGAAATGGCAAAAAGCAGGTGATTTTGGTTCTCCGATGCTGCGAACATCTCAGAGGTTCAGGCACAACGCTGTGATGTTTGCAAACTTGATACATGTCTGAGGACATTCATGCATATGTATACATATATATACATTACAAGGTCTGCAAAAAGCAGTTTTTGGGTAGCTTATAACTTTAGCGGCATTCTACGAATCTGCATGAAAATTTGCAGCTAAACTTTAAACCCAACTCTGCAAGGTTTAGTCTGGCTTGGGAAAGTGGGGGACAAAGTTGTAAGGGGGTCGCAACATTTTTGGAAATCCATATAGACTTGAATTGGAAGAAATACTGCTTTCCGGACACGGCCCAAACTGCTGGATGGATTTGCACCAAACTTGTCCTAGGAGCTTTGGCCAGGTCCTGAAAGCATGCATTTGCAAATGTGGTGTTAATCTGTCTTGCGTTTGTTTTTTTCAAAAATGTCAAAATGTAGGTACAAAAAAGTATTGATATACCTTTGGTGCCTGAGGACAATCAGGACAATCTGGTCACTGGCCATGGTCACCAAGTGACTGGCCATCGGGTAGAAGCGGGTTCTGGGCCTGGCCTGCGGCAATACTCAATGTCTCCTGTGAGATGGCTATAAGGACCTGCAACATGGCTGAAGCCCATGCCCCAGGGATTGTGGTCACAGACACAAGCCAAGAACTGTAGCCCACGTTCCCATTATTAAGGAATTGTGGCCACTGGGTCAGGCTGCATGACATGGCCAATGTTTAAAGTGTATTGTTTCATGGGGCAGGCAACATGACTGAATCTCATGCCCAAGAAGTGTGGCCCATGACCATGGCCTCAAGTCATGGACGGAGGCCAAGGTCCTGCAATTCGGCTATTGTGACCACAGGGCTGTGCTGCAGGCCAGTCCCTGTCTCCATTGTGAGCTGCATTGAGGGACTGGCAACATCTATGCAGCTAATGCCTCATAGTTTGTTGCCACGGCCACAAGCTGTGGACAGTGGCCCACGTTCCCATTATGGTACAGTGAGAACTGCACAAGGGTAGGTCCAGTGGCTATTATGGGGGTGTTTGGTGGGTCCGGGTCAAGTTCGAAGCTCATGCCCTAGGCAATTCACCCATGACTTGAATCCCCAACATATGCTGCTCAAAGTGGCACACGTCAGTGTGCGCTGCAAAAAATATGTTTGTTATACTAGAGTTATACAGGCAATGTCAATATTAGAACACTTCAGATACACGGTCCCGTGAACTAAATTTAAATAAAATGAACACTTTACAATACATCAGCCATAATCTGTGCATCCATCACTTTTGTTAGGATGGTGAATGTCGATAGTCCACGGATATCACAAACACATCACCAAATGAGACACCAATCTATGCAGGATGTCTGTGGCATCTTAAACTGATGCAACTCTCTTTAATTGCCATTCATTTATAAAACGCTTCCATATAACTAATGTTGTAATTCCCACAATGGGTCTGTTCAATATGACCCTTAGATCATAAAGCTTTCGCTGTGTGCCTCATTTTGGCTTGTTAATGTTGTAGAACATTTCTCTTGTGCCACAAGCAGCCCTTGGCCACCTTCCACTAAAGTGACCCAGAAATACTCCCAGGATTCCATCACAAAAAATTAGGGTTATTTGGGGTTCCTGAATCCCGCTACAAACTCAGGATGGTATTCGGAGAGCCTAAGGACAACCCAAACAGTATCAGTAACCTAGAGTAGACAAAGTATTTTTAAAAAGGGGTCTTGAAAGGGAAACCTGGCCCATTGTCCTAGAGTGGCACCACTGCCACAGATTGAAGACTGGCATTGAAATGTTTCAGGGATTGGGTGAACCTCGAATCAACTTAAAATCGGCTGATTCGAAGTTTTGTCAAAACACTTCATCCAGACTTACTGATCACGGGCAATTCACCAAATTCATGAATTGGAAGTGTACACAATTTCCCTTAACAAACATATGTATAAGTTCCCATGGATTGTTGCAGCATGGAGAATGTAGATATTATACCTTCGCCTTGTCTAGGTGGGTGAACAAGGGCTGTATGATTTATGACAAATTACTGTCTCCTACGAGCGGCCGGAAGGCAAAGTCGACTTTGACGCAATCATCAAAATGTAGTATCTAGTATTTCACAATTCTCTTTTGTATATTAGGGAAGCATGTTTCTCACAGGGATTTTGAAAGCACACACCTACCTGTGAAGCAACAGAGCACTGTACAAAGGGAACGCCCCCATGGGGGTTACAAGCAAGGGAGCAGGGGAGCAGAAATAGATAGGCAGAGACGAGGGGACGAGGGGACTGTAGACAGGGATAAATAGGGTTCAGTCTAGTGATCACTGACTGGCAAGATGTTCTTTGAAGAATAGGGTCTTCACGTCCTTCCTCACGTGTGGGGTGTACGGGGGCAGTCTTAACTGTTCAAAGGACATTGTAAATTGGCAGCTGTTTCAGAAAAATGTTTGGTAGTCCCAACTCAGTCTTTGGAGATGAAATGTCCAAAATAACACTCACCCATAGCAATTCAACACAAACAGGCACACTCTCTGGCTGGCTCATAGGTCTCAAGTCTGAATGATCAACATCACACTACCCCTCCCCATATCTGGGGCTTGTTGTACAATGGACATGCGGCAGGGCTTTAAGTGCATTAGGCATAGCTGGGGGCGGCATCCCCGGCAGTCTACAGAACTGTCCCCAAGTTTCCTCTGTCCCACCACCAGTAAGAACCTAACAATATTTCTCTAGGACACTCACAATGGTTGAGAATTGCAAGGACCAGCAATCAATTTACTAGATGTGAAAGTAATACATTTAGGGAAATATGAGGTTGTCAAGAAGAACATCCCAAGCCTCACACCTGAGAGCTGGAGCTGTGCAAAAAACGAATATATAGTTTGTGAGTTGCAGAAATGTTACTGTTAGAGTGACTGTTGTAACAAATTAAATTAACATCAAGCCCAGTGTGCATTACATGCTCAGAAGGTTTCATGGCTAAATCACTATCACAGACGTGCTTTTCAAATATAAAAGTCTGTGGTCAGTTTCACATTCCCAAAATACTCTTGAATTTTATGCAAAACAGACAGGACCCCATATTTGTGTTATTTGTTCCCCTCCACTTTCGAATAGGTGATTCACTCACTGATTGAATGGTCTATATACTGATTTAGAGACTGATTTATTTACAGAGTGATTTGTTTACAAATCAAGGTGGACACATGTATTTGCAATATGCAGAATAGGTGCATACAAGACCAACTGAGACCATGCAGAGTGACCTAAAATATATGTTTTCAGGGTCTGTGAAGGCATCATGAAGCAAGACACAGACAACAGATTCAAAGTTCAAACAGAATTGTCTTATTAACACACATGTCAGGAAGGATGAAGGTCTAACTTGCCCTAAACTCAGGTGGTATTTCCCTACCTACAGGAACTAAGGAACGTCTGAGTCATAATGTTCAACTTTAAAGTCTTTGTCCGAAACCTATAATTGCCCTCACAACTAAAGCTAAACAATGTGTAGGGATGTCAGCAGCAAAAGAAATAGTGCTCGAAATAAAGCTCTGAGCTTCTTCCAGGTCCTGGTTTACTTTTCAGCTCCCCTTCCCCAAGTTCAATAAAGTTCCACAAAAGTCTCAGGGTGGCCTTTCCCAAGTTTAGGATAGTTCCACAAAGTCTCGGGGTTCCTTTCCCCGTATTCAAGACAGTCAAATTATACTTATTCTCAATCTTGTAATGTTCAAAAAAACTGTTCCCAATCAACTTTACACTCTGTCTGTTTTTTTTAACAGTTCAATCAGATTGTTTTTTCTGATTTCACTTCAGCAACCCCTCTGGCTTTTACAATTGGGGGTCCCTGGTCTATGCGCAGTTGTCAGAGCACACGATCCACCCATCACAGGTCACACAACCAGGAATCCTAGCCTCTCTAGCTCACATAGGTTCTTCTGTGTCTGTACCTGTGTGAAGGTTCACACTCAATTGGCTTCCCCTTGTAAGCCTCTTTGCTTTGCCACAATGTGTCACATATCCTTTGCCAGTCTCTGGGCTTGCCACACTGTCTTTATGCAAGGTTCGCTCCACTGTGGTTTTGTTGGCCTTACCACCTTCAGTTCATGCTCTCTTGCAATCTTCTGTATTTCCACTGCCCGTTATATGCTTTCAAATAGGTAGTATCTGAGTTTCACATACACTTGTCATCAGATCATAACTTTGCCAAAAGCTTTCATTTAGTTCTGTTTTGAATATCTGTAATCTTTCACTCTGCTGCTTGCACATTATATTGTCCTTAATTTTCTCTACACCCGTGGCTTTGGGTTTGTTTCATCACGCGCATACTTTTTCATTCATTCAGCATTCATTGCGGTTTCTCCACAGACCCGAGGAGCGCACCGGCTCAAGTGAGTTTCCCTCTTCACTCACCGGTCCCTGTGTCTCCTCCGGGAAGCTGTGTTTTCCCTTTCAGCTCCATCTGTATGTTTTCATTCAAGCGCAAGCCCCACTCGCACTTCGGTTTCTCTCCATCTCCCGCTGGCAGCCCTGCTTTCCCGCCGCAGATGCTGTCGGTTAATTTGCTTCTTCTGTGTTCGCAGCTCTAAATGTGAACCACCAACCATTGAGACTCCCACACCTGTGGCCTTCTCACAGTCTGCCTAGTCCTGGGCTCCACAGTTCCTTTGGAACGTCTGCTGGCATCCTGGCTCTCCTGCACAACTCACCTCGGCTGCCTCCTCGCGTACAGGATTCCCTTTTGTTCTGGTCCAAATGCTCCTGGTTTCCTCCCTTTCTGTACACCTGCAACCAATTGACAGGTTCCATGTGTGAGTTCCAAATTGTACTTTCCTGGTTTCAATTAGTGGAGCACTTGGCGCATGCCTGACCTTTACAACACTCTGCAGGCCTCTTCCTCATCTTAGTTCTAGAGAGGTGAAAAGACTTACCAGTGTTCACTACTCCTAGTCGCCTCTTCCTCGTCCCACTATTATAGTGGGTTGAAGAAGGGAAACTGAGGGGAGATATTTTGCAATAGCTCGTAAAGGCTGGGAGAGGGTTAGGTTGGTTCTCACATGGGAAAGGGGGATACCATGTCTCACCTGTGGATACCATCTTCCCAATCACCAAGGACGCTCAAACCTGGTGATCCTCCCTCGCTTCTCCAAAACCGACGGCCTTCCCCTGGACACCTGAGAAGAGGATCCAAGGCAAGTAAGTGTGAGGATACCCTCAGGTTTCTCACAGGGCTCATTTTGTATTGTTTGAAGCAGACACCCCCCTCTTTAAATTCTGCTGTGCACTCTTAAGGCAATGCAGAGCACTCTTTAGGCCACACCCCCTTGTTAGAGCCCCAACCTGATTTCACATCCCACTTGCAGCACTGATGAGTGACGTGGGACAGAGGAGGGGTTCTCAGACGCCTACCATGCTTGCTGTCTCCTTCCTGTTTGCAATGCACACTCCATGACATTCTTGCTGTATCGGCGAGATGCGAGTTAATGCACTAGTACTTTGAGCAATAAATATATTTTAGAGTGCCATAAAGAGGCAATACTGTGGCAAATTAAAGAGATTGTGCTCTCGCTTTCAATGATATTAGCATGTGTATTTATTTGTGCGCAAGTGCAAGCTAAAGGCAAGTTTGTGGCATGCACACTGCGGACGCACCAGCCTCAATTTGATCATATTTCGCCCCTAAATATCTTCCTCCCGAGAGGATGTGGACATTAAATGCTCCTCTCAGTGAAAAGGCTTTGAGAGAGAGTACAGGGAGTCAAGGGTAATTTGGAGGGGGCGGGGTGCATGTGTGCACCGTACTACCCCTCCAAAGTCAGGCTGCAAGCTTGCATGCAATGGATTAAATGGGATGCTAAATCGAGGGGGGGCTCTCATTAGGGGGTGTGGCCTAAGTATGAGTGCAGTTAGGCCATGCCCCCTAACAAGAGCCCCCCCTTTGCAAGTGGGAGGGACCAGGGCTGGTGTAAGTAGGGGAGCTGGGGTGCACTGGCATTATTACCTCTGGTGTGCACAGCCCCTGTGGGCTGGTGTCGCACCAAAGGTGTGACACCAGTGTGCTCCAGCTCTCACACGCAGCAGGCAGCCCTTTCATTCAAGGTGCCGCGTGGTTAAAAACTGCAGGCTCCTTGAATGAAAGGGCTGCCTGCTGCGTGATGACTCTGTCATCACGCGTCATAAAGCCTTGCTTAAAAGGCTTTATGCTGCATGATGACTCTTTACTCTGAAATAAAAGGAGAGACTGGGCCCTGCAGCCCTCCTCCTGTTTCAGAGTCCAGAGTCCTCTTGCAGCCGTGCCACGGTTACACTGGTTGTCTGCGGATGTCAGTACTTCCAAAGTTCCAACACCTGCAGGCAGTCCATGTAACTGTGCAGCGCTTCGGCTACACGGCTGCCCAAGGTGTTGGCATGGCTGGGCCTAGTCAGGGTGGGTCCCAGCAGGGCCCCGGCTCAGGAGACCATTCTGGAGACTGCTGGGGCTTGGCCCTGGCCCACTTAAAGCCCTGCTCGTATGCGCACATTTTGTCATTGCAGCATGGGCCAAGCCAACAGGATTTGCACCGGTGAGCACTGATGGGAGGGAGTGGATGCTTTCACAATGATGGGTGCAGTGCAGGATGGGACCAGCCAGTGTGGGTGCAAACAATCCTTCTCAACCATGGGTGTAGGAGACACATAAAATCTGGGGTGGACAGGGGACACCTTGGGGACTTTGCTTTTTTTCATTTATTTATTGTGTTTTAGGCAAAGAATTCGACTTTCCACAACATTAAAATTAAAATAGCAGTACGTATTAAATTACAAATATCATCACCGTATAAAACAAGAGAAAAGAAGAAAAGAAAACAGAAGAAAATTAAAGGATGCAGCAGCAAAGAACATGTCTTTATATGTTGCATTTCTGGATTTGTCATCTGACTATGAGCTCATGGTAAGAGAGAGGAAACAACAATTACTTCCAGTGGGCCAGAGCTAGGACGCCAGCTCGTTAAGAGGCAGATCACCTGTAAGTGGATTCCTGCCAAATAAAGGAGTTGCAGCCTTTTCTACCAACTGCAAGTTGCTACTTTTTTTGAGTGGGGCAAGGAGACGTGTGTGTCTCTTGGAACAGAAGGATGGGGGCTTCAAAGAAAGAGGAAATCTGGCATGTACCTCTGATTATGCCCTGTTATTGGAGTGGAGGGACCAGGTGTGTGATGTTGCTGCTTTGACTGTCCTCCGGGGTGTGGGGGATACAGCAAACAAAGAGGATGAGCGATCACAAGCCCACCCCCTTATAAGCACTCCCCAGGTCCATGGCCAGATGTGTCGGACCCGGGGGATGTCTAGTAGGTGGGGTGTACGTGGACGCAGGGGGGTGGCCAGTGGGGCAGCCCGCTATGTGGGCTGCCCCTCTAGCGCTCCTGTGAGGGCCGGGCCAGCCTCTCACGATGAGTCTGGTCCCTCTTATTCCATCTCATGCTGGCTTCAGAGCCTAGCCTTTCTTTGCCTTTGTTACTCTGAATGCAGAGCTGGACTCTGTTCCTTTCTCGTTTAACATTTGCGGCAAAGCCTGATCTATTTGATTCTCTCATATGTTACTAGGATGGCAGAGCATGGGTCCTCTGCCCTGTTACACTATTCAAAGAGCCCCTCTGGCCTTTCTTTGCCTCTTCCTTGTCTCACTGCTTTCTTGCTTAATACATACCTCCTTGCTTGAACACTCAACATATTCTCCCTAACACAGCAATGGCAGCTGCAGTCTGTCTTAACTGCTATTTGTTCTGTGTCTTGAATTGGCCTCTTATTTCCGCTTAACTGTCTGCCAGGGAAAGGCATTTGCCAGTCACCGCCATAATGTTTCTACCTGGCCATAAGAGGGCAACAGCTAGCCAATATTGGAAAAACATGGGCATATTATGCCAGAGGCTGGCAACTGCCTTCCTAATGCCTACACAAGAGACACAACTCTTGCCTTTGTTTCTAACAGTAATTCACTGGATGAAGAAATGCGAGAACACACATATTGCTTATAAATGAAGGGGATGATGTCACACTTGGTTAAGACATTTTGATCACGCCAGGAGCTAATTTCCAGCTGCAATTAAGCGATTACCTTTTAGACTTCTGGCTTTAATTAATGTTAGTATCACCTGGAAAGTACAGCGGTTGCTCAACAGGGCTCCTGGAGAACGAGGGGTACCCTACTCGTGGGCATGGATGATTGGAGGGCATTCTTGCCCTGTTTTGGAGCCTGGCCCCTACAGCCATGATGGGGGAGGGCCTATTACTTTTGGTTTTACGTACCCTTTCAGCGTGAGCAGACTTTGCCTCCTGCTTTAGACCACTAACAGCTCTGCTTTGCAACTTTATCACAGATACCTGTCAGATGGCATGTAACTCAATGCTACTAATGTTATCAGCCTCGGAAGTCTGGAATCCTTTGCCACATCAACTAGGGTACAGGCTTGCCACCTGAGACTTACCCATGTCTGAGTCGGCATCTGTCGCCCTGTGGGGAAGGCACACACAGAAAGAGCAGGGCACGGTGCCTTTGTGGGTTTTTCAGACTTCTTCCTCGGCACATTCTGGGCAACATTCTCTCACTTTGACAAGGTCACAAAAAGAGCTAAATTGGCCATTTGAAATACCTGTGTTGACTTATTATTGCGCAATCCACACTGATGGGTTTAAGTACCTGTTTAAAGTGAGATGGCAATTAAGGGCATTTACAAACGCAGTCAAGAAGCACAGGACACCCGCTTACCAGAGACATGCCATGCACACTCATTCTGTATCATACAAAACAATAAGATCGGGGTAGTCCCTTAAAGCATAGAGTGGATTGGGACTTGTGAAAGGTATATATACTTTGTTAAACAAAAAATATCCACTATGCTAATGTAAAGACGTTTTTTTTTTTTAAAGTTCAATAAACTTGATTTGTTGTGTATCCTAAATAGCGGATATCACAATTATTTCATGCCACTATACTTACTGAGAACATTCCTTGTTATTAAAGCAATTTATTATTTTGTGCATATTACAAACCTATATTTTGAGGAAAAACATGTTTGGGATTAAAAACACAGTCAAAAATAATACATAATTGTGAAACAAAAATAAATTTGAAAACGACTTTGATTCAATTCATGTAGAGAAGACTTGAAAAACATGTATCAGATTTTTGAAAAGAGGGTTTGAAAACTAAGACGAAATTTTTTTTTCCTTTCAAAAAAACAAGAATCTTACGAACAAATAGATAAGGAAAACACAAATGAGCAAATGGATATGAATAATAAATAAACAGGTAAGACGAAAAACGAAAAAACAGAAAAAATGCTCATGCGGCCCAAATTTAGTATTACAGGTTCCGCTGTTTGGTAGATGCAGGTCTGCCGACGTGTTTGTGTTTGAAAAAGAAAACACCTAACATATACACTAACGTGTTCATGTTATTGGAAGAAAACCTGACATGTATACATTTTGAACTTAAGTTAAAATTGATTCCAAAAAAGTTCAAAAAGATGGGGTCTTCCTGCTGGGCAGACAGATTATACGGAAGCCTTCCTCAGGGCGGGAACAGGGAAAAGCAGAAAACCAACTTGCCGCTGTATGAAGGCAGACAGAAAGAGAATTGCAGAAAAAGGATTTAAGGAATGTTTTCAGATTTTAGGGCATTTGTATGAATCTAAGTTTTTTGGATTGCAACAAAGAAATGAGAGCCTAGTGGGGACAACGTCCTTGCCCTAATTGTGGGCAGGGACTGAATCAGGAAACCACTTAGGCTGAGGTTGGAGTCTTCCACTGGTGAGAAGGGCGCATCATGGAACACAGGGTACCCCTGGGTGTGTCGACCTGTTGTTTTTTAATTTGGTTCTGGAATTGGATAAAAAAAAAATGTATATCTTTTTTTTTATTATCAAATCTCAAAAATAAAAGCTATTTGTTTCATTTGTTCCTTGGCATAATTACTTAGTTACAAAACTCCTACCTCCTATAGAGGGAGTCGTGTTTCAGATTGTATTTCTTAATTGATCCTCTGGTTACTTGAATTCGGGTGTCACGTTGGGTCCAGCTGTACTTGCTACAGTACACGAAGAAAAGGGGGGACAGAGAAGGAAACAAGGTTGGCGTTACATAGTCCTCAGACATGGTTCAAACAAGCATAATTACGTTATGTTTCATTATATGGGTAATGATACGGTACTGGCCTTCGTTATTCAAAAAACATGAGAAAGCCGCCAGAGACACATAAATGCAGCACGACCTCATGAGCATTCAGTTCGGTTTGCTAAAGGCAGTGCAGGAGACTTCTCAGCATCTGCGAGCTGAGTCATGAGTTCAATACAAGATGCCGCCATTTCTACAGCGGGTGTGTCTCACAGAGCGCAAGTTTGATTGGTCAAACCGGCGTTTCCTGGTTGGCCAAAGGTATGCGCACAGGGATTGGTTCTGAGAGCTGTCTGTTTCCAGTGCTGGGAAGGTGTGTTCCTACAGCACTCGATCTAATTGGACAGACGCTCACTGATAATGTTAATGTATAACATGCAGACGTGTAAGTAATCGCGGGTAGTTAAAGCCGATTTTAAGACCTATTTACACATTCTTCACCTATCATCAGGCCGTGGGGTGAGCTGGGCATAAAAAATATTTTAGATTAGTTTGAACTATGGAATTGCCGCGCATTCGCGCTTCGTGTTCAATTGGTTCGCCAGCTTTTGCAAGTTGCCTAGTGTTCATGTTGCTAAAAAGGTTTATCCCTGCAGTGCAGATTCGGATTGATCAAACACTGACAGATAATGTTACATTTTGTTAGTGAATTAGATTAGTCGTAGATGAATCAAGCTAAAGCGAAAACACTTGTTTACAGCTGACTCATCTGCTTAATTTATATGGATGCTCCTGACGTCCGTAGGAACGTGATGCATGGAACATAAACACAGACTGTTGCGATCAGCGTGAATGGCTTTGTTAATCGGTGCATAATGGCACTCAAGGAGCCGTGGAAATAAAATGGGCAATTACTAGTGCATTTCAAGCTCTTGTACTTCAAATTAAGGGCAAGAACTCTTCATTTAATCCATGCATGTGGCTGGAAAGTCTGTGGATCCATCTTGCTTCTTTTTGCTGGAGACTACGTAGTGTATTTGTAGATTCCTTTACTATATCTAGGATCCACCATTTAATATCATTAGGAGTATGGTGGTTTTCCAAGAAGTGATTTACTAAGGGTGCCAATGTATTTTTGCATTGAATGCGGGATCGGTGCTCAGAAATTCTGATGTTTACTGATCGACTTGTCTGGCCTACATACCGCAGGCCACATGGACATTCGATGCAATAAATTTCTTGTTTTGTTTTGCAATTTGTCATTGAATTGAGATGCCAGACTTTTGTCCCGATGTTGAAATTTTTCATTTTGCAAGTGAATTCGCATGGAAAATGTCCTACAGACATCCTAAGGTCCCAAAAACCTGTTCTCGGAGCTGGTTTTTTGAAGTTAGAGTGCACCAGGGTCTCACGTATGTTTTTTGCTCTTTTAAAAGCAAAGCATGGCCTCGGGCAGTCCGGCAGACTTAGTTTTACAATGGGCCAATATTTGCAGATAAGTTTTTTGATTTTAAAGGTTTGGGGACCATGTGTAATCACGCAGGTCATTTTGTCAGGATCAGGATGTTGCTTAGTGACGTTTTTTGACAACAGAGTGTCTCTGTCCGTGAACCTTGCCCTTTTCTTGGCGTTTGAAACAAGTTTTTTAGGGTAACCTCTTTCTAACAAACGGATAGCCAGGTCCTCAGATTGTTGGTAAAAATCCACAAGTTTTGTACAGCTCCTCCTTACCCGGAGGAACTGGCCGTATGGTAGGTTTTCTCTCAAATGGCGTGGATGGTTGCTGGAAAACTGTAGGAGAGTGTTCCGAGCAGTGGTTTTGCGATATAGGCAGCATTTTAAGGTTCCGTCCTCATGTCTAATTTTTAGGTCAAGGAAACTGATTTCTTTGTTGCTGTATTCCATTGTAAACTGGATGTTGTCAATATTGTTCAGCCATCTCAGAAATAGGTCGAGTTCATTTTCTGAGCCATTCCAAATGAAAACGATATCATCAATGTATTGTTTCCAATGAGAGATACATGTTTTATCGGGATTCTTGTCACACAGGATATTATTTGACTCAAAGGTGGACATAAACAGGATCGCAAGACTGGGGGCAAAAGTAGCGCCGATCGCTGTTCCCTTGGTCTGTACATAGAATTGGGCGTTAAACTCAAAAAAGTTTTTGCATAGGGCCAGAGTCATTAATTCCAGGATGAAATTGTGGGGTACCCTATTTTGTTGATCATGATGAATGAGTATTTGGTGTATACATTCGATAGCCTGATCTTGGGGAATGCTTGTGTATAGTGATTTGATATCCATTGTCACCAATCTTTGTATCTGGGGGTCAAATGGGAGATTTTCAAATATTTGTATGGTGTGCGTAGTGTCTCATGATTAGGTTGCCGTTTTTGTGCTTAAAGGTTTCAGAAAGACATCAATAAATTTGCACACTGGTTCCAAAATCGAACCGCAACCATATACAATCGGCCTACCCGGTAGATTAACAGAATTTTAATGAATTTTGGGTAGTGCGTATATTGATGGGGTGCGACCTTGGCTCGTAGTCAGGAATTTTAGTTCCTTGTCACTAATCCATTGTCTTTCATGGGCATATTGTGCCACACCTTCGATTTCAGATTTAATTTCACTTGCTGGGTCTTTTTTCAATTTCTTGTAGCTTGCCTGATCTTGGAGCAATTCATTAACATGGTGCAGTATTGGTCATTGGACATAATCACAATTCCACCGCCTTTATCGGCTGGTTTTATCACAATGTTAGGATTCTTAGAGAGCTCAATTAGTGCCTTTTGTTCGGCTTTCGACAGGTTGTGCTTGAAATAGTTTCCTTCCTCTTTCAGTTTTCCCAATTCTTTCATTATACATTTTTTAAAAGTAATGATTTCTCTCGGTATTTCATTATCTTGAGGTCTGAAAGTGGATGGAATGTGTAAGCCAGAATCTGTATCCTGTCGTTCTACTGGAATGTCATCAAAAAATGCTTTTAGGCGTATTGTCCTGATCAAACGACGGATTTCAGTTTCAGTTGAGAACCAGTCAGTTGTTTTAGATGGCACAAATGATAGGCCCTTTGAGAGAACTGATATTTGTGATGGTGTCAAAATTACTTTGGCCAAATTAAAAATGGGGATATCTTTAGTATCAGTTATCATCGTGTCTGCCGTCTTCTTCCCCATAGTTGACGGCGTGGGGGTACATATTGGGGAAACCATGGTTGACCCCAATATGGAATTCCTTGCCCTCATCTGCCTAAAAAAGGGGGCGATGGTGGTGGTTGGAAGTTGGCAAAATGGGGTTGTTGTGATTGGTTGTATCTCTTTTGGTTGTCTGAGCCACTGCTACTGGAATTGGAAAATGAAACCCACCGGCGTCGCCCTTTATTTTGTGTAGCTTGTTGTTTATTAGCAGCCTCTGCAAACTCCGCTGTTGTGTAGGGAAAGATCTTTTCAAGTTTAAATTCCTGAATGTCTTTATTTAGTTTTTTTTATCATTGTTGATGTTTTTGATGTTTTGAACTCATCAAAGAGATTATTGGTTTCTCTTAGTTTGTCTATAGCATATGTGATGGCCTTGTTTTCGCTCACTCATTCTGATCATGAATTGCCATTTATCTAGGGTCATGTTAAATGTATTTATTTTATTATTACATGTGTAGCATCACACAAAACCCACAAGCATCAAGGCGCTGCATGGAATTGACCACTTCCATTGGTGCAGGTTTTTACTTTTACACCACAAAATGGAAGATTTGTGCCTAAAAGGCAGGTGAAATCACATTCCTTTTCCACTCTGGAAGAGTGTAACTACCTCGTGCAATTAGCGATTGCTGGCGGAATTGACAATGGCTTCCTCTGGACTCTGCCCGCTTTTACCAGGTTTAATTTCCAAAGAGATCCCAGAGGAATCCCTTTCCTTATTTCCAGCATGAGAATCCATGCTGGCAGTAAGGCCGCATTTGTCTGGTGGAGCAGGAAATTCAGGGGGTCCTGGTGTGTCCACTCGGCTCCCGAACTCCACCCAGAAAATGCACGAAAATTCGGCCAATTAGAAAAAGCAACAGTAATAGTGTTTTCCACCACTTTTTCTGAACCAATTGACCTGGACAATACTGTGTTGCATCGGAAGCTGAATGCATTCACTCCGCATATTATCCCACCAGAAGATTAAGCCAGGTGCAGAACACAGGTGTTACATAATCCTGTGCACAAGCTGCAGTTGGAGCATTAACTCACTGAGCTACCTCACAAATTATATCTCTCCTGGGGCTTTACCGTCTTAACCCCTTAACTGCCATGGGTATTTCTGCCAAGGTGTTTTTTGGTGATTTCGGTACGTCGCCATTCAATCCCTTGTAAATTTTTTGTTACATAAGATATCTCGGCCAAATTTGGCCCCTTTTTTCCCCAAATGTAGGCGGTCGTAACGTTTTGGACTTTGCTGGGGGTTGTGGGTAAAGAATTCAGGGGCGATTTGTGCAAGTCAGACCTCTGTGGATTCCCACAGGTGTCTTCTTTTCGGAAATGCATGAGGTTCCCTGTTTTCCTTGGTGGCTTCGACACCAATGGCCCAAATCTGTATGTTGTCCACATGAGCAAAATCTGCTGTGCCGAAAGGCTTGGGGTTACCAGTGGGTTAGCCTTTTCCCTTTGCACCCAGGTAGGTGCACCCACACGTGAGGTACCATTTTCGTTGGGACACCTGTGGGAACGCAGGATGGTAGGACATGTGTTGTTGGCGGCGTTTTTCGGTGGGTGTCCAGAGTGAAATGTCTGGAAATTCTGTTTTTTTCCACCAAATTTCAGAGACATTTCCCTCTGCCCACCCACCGAAACACGCCGCCAACAACAGATGTCCTACCTTCCCATGTTCCCACAGGTGTCCCGAAGAAAACGGTACCTCATATGTGTGGGCGCACCTACCTGGGCGCAAAGGGAAAAGGCTAACCCACTGATAACCCCAATCTAGCAATCGGCCGCAAGGGAGGGGTATATGTGATGCCCCGACCCATTTGGGGTGGGGGGAGATGGCCACCCCCTTTCCACTAATAACATCCATGGTGGTTCAGTGGCCCCCCACACCCACCCAAAACAAGTTATAATTTGTTTTATTTTTGTTTTGCCCCTTTCCTAGGGGCAGATGGGCACATGTGTGTGGCCATCTGCCCCCAGGAGGGGGGGGCAAAACGTACTGCCCCAGGGTTGGTGCTGGATCTGCCAATATTTGCAGTGGCCTCTCCCCCCCCACCCCAAATGGATGGGGGGCATCTCATGTACCCCTTCCTAGGAGCAGAAATCTGCCCCCAGGGAGGACTACATGAGGTGCCCCCATCCACACAGGGTGGGGGGAGAGGGCTACCCCCTTTCAAACACAAACAATGCTGGTGGTCTAGTGGGTCCCCCCGGCCTCCCCACCCCCAACCAAAACAAGTTATAATAATTTGTGTTTGTTTTTTTGTTTTGCCCCTTCCCTAGGGGCAGATGGGCACATGTGTGTGGCCATCTGCCCCCAGGGGGGCAAAACGTACTACCCCAGGCTTGGGGGGTGGCTCTGCCAATATTTGCAGTCGCCTCTCCCCCCCCACCCCAAATGGATGGGGGGCATCTCATGTACCACTTCCTGGGGAAGAAATCTGCTCCCAAGGAGGGCTACATAAGGTGCCCCCATCCACTTAGGTTGGGGGGAGAGGGCCCCCTTTTAAACACAAAAAAATCCTGGTGGTCTAGTGGGCCCCACCGGGCCCCCCATCCCCACCCAAAACAAGTTGTAATAATAGTTTGTTTTTGTCTTTCTCCTTCTCTAGGGGCAAATGGGCACATGTGTGTGGCCATCTGGCCCCAGGGGGGGTCAAAACATACTGCCCCAATCTTGGGGGGTGGTTCTGCCAATATTTACAGTGGCCACTCCCCCCACACCAAATGGATCGGGGGCATCTCATGTACCCCTTCCTAGGGGCAGAAATCTGCCCTCAGGGAGGGCTACATAAGGTGCCCCTATCCACTTAGGGTGGGGGGGAGGGCCAACCCTTGCAAAAATCCCTGGTGGCTAGTGGCCCCACCCGCACCCACCCAAAACTACGTTTTAAAAAATATATATATATTTTTTTTGCCCCCTTCCCTGGGGGCAGATGATCACCAATCTGCCCCAGGGTATTGCCCCCATGCTTTGAGGGTCGAGGGGAGAGGGCTGCTGCTTACATAGTAAGCAGCCCCTCCCCCACTTCAAAAACAGATCCCTTCACGACACACCAAACATATTATGTGGGGGATAAATGACATTACATCCCCCTCACTTACAATTGTGGGGGGATTTGTCCCCCCTGTCCCTCCCATGTCCTACTCCCATGTTCTCAACCAAGGTAGGTCTCCTTGATGCACACCCTCAGTGAGCGGCAGCTCAACCCATAGTTCTGTGACAGTACACTATAGCTTTCTATGTCTTCTAGGCCACAGCCTTTGCTTTAATAGCCATTTGTGCAACTTGCTAACCATTAGGGTTTACGCGTTTGCCACCCTGCGATCAAGTGGGCAGCCAAAAACAATGTAGTCTTTCTTACTAGATGCAAGGAATATTTTAAAGTTTGAAATGACTGAGATTTCAAGAAGGAACTTCATAGCATAGATCAGCTTTTATGTTTTAGATGCATACTTAAAACCTACCAGTTCCAATGCGCACCCACAGGTTTATGTCTACCTTTCAGCTCAGCACCTTGACACCATGTTGGTCGAAGGCGCTATATAAATTCCTAAGATCAGATCAAATGCAATAAGATTTGAAATCTGTGGGCTGCATGGCCATGGAAAGGATTCCACCTGTTATGCAGAAAAAAGTGGGGAGTCGTCCGAAGGTAAATTGTACAGAAAATGTAGCAAACCCCTAGCATACCACCCAGTGCCTTGCTGATTTGTCTGTGAACTGCAGGTGAAATTCCATTGATGGTTACTGGGCATGTTCCTTGTCATTTCATCGCGGGATGTTTTTTTGCTGGATTTTTTACTGCACATTTTTTTATGAAAAATCCCATCTAATTTTTTTTAAATTATTTTTGGGGGGTACCCCACCATCCCCCCATTCACTTTCAGTTTTTATCTATTCCCAAACACCCACATCCCATATAAATAATTTTCTAACGCCCCAAATAAAAGTGCTGTTTTTTTTCATTAAAACATTCGTGGTAAAAAACCCTGTGAAAAAACATCCCGCGATGAAAGGACGTTGTAACACTGGGCAGCGCTTTGCCATGTGTTACTTGTCTTAAATGGTTTATTCTACCTTAACATTTCAGGTGAAAGGGTTTGTTTCCAATCCTTTTTAAACCCATCATAACTTTGCTGGTGTTTACTAAATATGTCCCAATGCTCCAACCACAAGTTGGTAAGGACTATTGGTCACTGATGACCCCTGATAAGGGTGAAACAGGTATGCAGTTGTCTGTAGCCTTGAGAAATGTCTGTCTTGGGTTGATTAAGACATGTATAAAATAGAACTGCCCTGTAACAAAAATAAAATGTTCTAGAAAAGGGTTGCATTTGGGCTAATTTGCATATCCACAAAGCCTTGCTCATGTGGCTCTGACCTAGAAGTGAACTTTCAGCAATGGCTACTGGGTGCCGCTGTGGCTCAAATCGGTTATTCTACCCGTCATCATAAGACTCGCCCCCACGCTCCTACAATTCAGAAAATAACTCAAAACTCACCTCTTCAAGGAGTCTCCCCTCTTCAACACCTCGGCCCTCACGTCGCCCACGTGCCACCCGACTTACTAGACGTTCGCCCCTCTCCTCCCCGCCACCCTGTACAGGTGTACCCCTCCTCTGTGCCCCTCTGTATCCTACCCTTGCTGTATATCTGTTCCGTTGTTACCTCTGAAAAGCGCTCTGTTGCTTCTCTGAGCTAGGTCAATAAAGGCCATCATAATTCTACTTTCACTGAGAATATTTAAGGAGGAGCTAAGGCAGTTGCAATAAACATTTGGCAGCATGTCCCCGCACGGCCCTCCCTCCCTGTTGCTCTTGTCCGACTGAGGGGAAAGGGCTGGGAAGCATTGCAGACTCCGGGCCTCCCCGCAAACGCACCCCAAGAGTAGCGCGTTCGCACCTGGAAAAAACAAATAGGAAAAAAACTAAGAGAACTCCAAACTTTCACCTGTGCAATGGGGCTTGTCTGCAAGTTCTTGTGTTTGTAGCATTTCAAAAACCAATTAGACTTTCCCCTTTGTACACAACTTTCAATGAAATTCTGTCAAGTTTGCTTTTTGACATCCATGAACAAAAGTCTATATTTGCCCCAATTAATGGCCCGCTCCTGCCTTGTCATCGTTCTACGCTGAAATATGCCACCCCTGGTGCCTGCGGGGCCTGATGTCCCTTACTCATGTGTGTTTGTGTTTCATCTGTACATGCCAGTGCAGCTTCCGGGGTTTGATGTTACAGGAGGGGAGGCACAGGCCTGTCTGTGAGAGTGTCAGCCTCTGTTCTCATCCTCACTGTTAATTAACACACATCTGGACAGTCTCCTCGTTTGGAGTCTCGGGGTTTAAGGGTTTGTCAATACTCGGCTTGTGTTTGATGCTGGCATCGATGTCAGGGAATCGGCTGGGAAATGGCGCCCAGCCTTACAACAGGAACAAAAGAAAAGAGCAGGAGTTCCTCCATTAGTTTCAAAATCTAAGTGGAAGCTGGAAAAAGACACGGATAACTAGCTGAGAGGCAAAAAACTCCTCATTCGCGGTCAGGCTGAGGGTGGGAATTTGGGCACCGATTTCTAAACCATTAAGAAGGATTGCACCGAATCAAGATAACTATGTACTTTAAAAAAACTAGCTTTCACGAGCTTCAGGCCTTTGCAAACAAAGAAACTTGAACTAGGTTCAAAAGATCTTCTAGAACACTCGACTAAGAGCTGCGTGGACAAGAGACCACCGGAGTGCCCCCCAACATCATTTGAAAACCCACCATTGGAATCAAGGCTCTGTGTGAGATGCTAGGCCCATGCCCCAGCCTACAGCCGGCCCCAATCGACCTCACCCAACACAATAATCAAATCAACAATGTTACTATATGATCCAAACTGTCCGCCAAAACATCTCACAAGGCCCGCCCGAACCCTACACATGGCACCCATCACATACCGAGAATAGTCACCCAAAATGCCCCTGCTATGGTGCCAGGTGATCATTTCTTTTAAATAATTGGCCTTTCACAATTAGCACTCAGGGAGGGAAGTTGGGACAATCAGGTCACTTGGATCCTGGGTTGGGTCTTCGTTCTGAGCAAGCTTAGATCGCCTCTCTTTAGCATTTCTCACACTCCACCGCTCGCCCCATTCTAAATTTCCCCCGCCTCCAGGGGTGTAGGAGACACATAAAATCTGGGGGGGACAGGGGACACCTTGGGGACTTTGCTTTTTTTATTTATTTATTGTGTTTTAGGCAAAGAATTCGACTTTTCACAACATTAGAATTAAAATAGCAGTACGTATTAAATTACAAATATCATCACCGTATAAAACAAGAGAAAAGAAGAAAAGAAAACAGAAGAAAATTAAAGGAGCAAAGAACATGTCTTTATATGTTGCATTTCTGGATTTGTCATCTGACTATGAGCTCATGGTAAGAGAGAGGAAACAACAATTACTTCCAGTGGGCCAGAGCTAGGACGCCAGCTCGTTAAGAGGCAGATCACCTGTAAGTGGACTCCTGCCAAATAAAAGAGTTGCAGCCTTTTCTACCAACTGCAAGTTGCTACTTTTCTGTGTTGGGCAAGGAGACGTGTGTGTCTCTTGGATTGGAAAGATGGGGGTTTCAAAGAAAGAGGAAATCTGGCATGAACCTATGAGTAAGCCCTGTTATTGGAGTGGAGGGACCAGGTGTGTGATGTTGCTGCTTTGACTGTCCTCCGGGGAGTGGGGGATACAGCAAACAAGGAGGATGAGCAATCGCAAGCCCACCCCCTTATAAGCACTCCCCAGGTCCGCGGCTGGATGCGTCGGACCCAGGGGATGCCTGTTAGGTGGGGTATATGTGGACCCAGGGGGGTGGCCAGAGGGGCAGCCCGCTATGTGGGCTGCCCCTCTAGCGCCCCTGCGAGGGCCGGGCTAGCCTCTCACGATGTAGCTGGTCCCTCTTATTCCATCTCATGCTGGCTTCAGAGCCTAGCCTTTCTTTGCTTTTGTTACTCTGAATGCAGAGCTGGACTCTGCTCCTTTCTCGTTTACCATTTGCGGCAAAGCCTGATCTATTTGATTCTCTCATATGTTACTAGGACGGCAGAGCATGGGTCCTCTGCCCTGTTACACTATTCAAAGAGCCCCTCTGGCCTTTCTTTGTCTCTCCCTTGTCTCACTGCTTTGTTGCTTAATACATACCTCCTTGCTTGAACACTCAACATATTCTCCCTAACACAGCAATGGCAGCTGCAGTCTGTCTTAACTGCTATTTGTTCTGTGTCTTGAATTGGCCTCTTATTTCCGCTTTACTGTCTGCAGGGGAAAGGCATTTGCCAGTCACTGCCATGTTGGTTCTACCTGGCAATGAGAGGGCAACAGTTAGCCAATATTGGAAGAACATGGGTATATTATGCCAGAGGCTGGCAACTGCCTTCCTAATGCCTACACAAGAGACACAACTCTTGCCTTTGTTTCTAACAGTAATTCAGTGTATGAAGAAATGCGAGAACACACATATTGCTTATAAATGAAAGATATGATATCACACTTGGCTAAGACATTTTGATCACGCCAGGAGCTAATTTCCAGCTGCAATTAAGCGATTACCTTTTAGACTTCTGGCTTTAATTAATGTTAGTATCACCTGGAAAGTACAGAGGTTGCTCAACAGGGCTCCTGGAGCACGAGGGGTACCCTACTCGTGGGCATGGATGTTGGAGGGCATTCTTGCCCTGGTTTGGAGCCTGGCCCTTACAGCCTTGATGGGGGAGGGCCTACTACTTTTGGTCGTACGTACCCTTTGAGGGTGGGCAGACAGTGCCTCCTGCTTTAGACCACTAACAGCTCTGCTTTGCAACTTTATCACACATACCTGTCAGATGGCATGTAACTCAATGCTACTAATGTTATCAGCCTCGGAAGTCTGGATCCTTTGCCACATCAACTAGGTTACAGGCTTGCCACCTGAGACTTACCCATTTCTGAGTCGGCATCTGTCGCCCTGTGGGGGAAGACACACACAGAAAGAGCAGGGCACGGTGCCCTTGTGGGTTTTTCACACTTCTTCCTCGGCACATTCTGGGCAACATTCTCCCACTTTGACAAGGTCACCCAAAGAGCTAAATTGGCCATTTGAAATACCTGTGTTTACTTATTATTGCGCAATCCACACTGATGGGTTTAAGCACCTGTTTAAAGTGAGATGGCAATTAAGGGCATTTGCCAACGCAGTCAAGAAGCACAGGACACCCTCTTACCAGAGACATGCCATGCTCACTCATTCTGTATCATACAAAAAATAAGATCGGGGTAGTCCCTTAAAGCATAGAGTGGATTGGGACTTGTGAAAGGTATATATACTTTGTTAAACAAAAAATATCCACTATGCTAATGTAAAGACGTTTTTTTTTAAAAGTTCAATAAACTTGATTTGTTGTGTATCCTAAATAGCGGATATCACAATTATTTCATGCCACTATACTTACTGAGAACATTCCTTGTTGTTAAAGCAATTTATTATTTTGTGCATATTACAAACCTATATTTTGAGGAAAAACATGTTTGGGATTAAAAACACAGTCAAAAATAATACATAATTGTGAAACAAAAATAAATTTGAAAATGACTTTGATTCAATTCATGTAGAGAAGACTTGAAAAACATGTATCAAATTTTTGAAAAGAGGGTTTGAAAACCAAGACGATTTTTTTTTTCAAAAAAACAAGAATCTTACGAACAAATAGATGAAGAAAACACAAATGAGCAAATGGATATGAATAATAAATAAACAGGTAAGACGAAAAACGAAAAAACAGAAAAAATGCTCATGCGGCCCAAATTTAGTATTACAGGTTCCGCTGTTTGGTAGATGCAGGTCTGCCTACGTGTTTGTGTTTGAAAAAAAAAACACCTAACATATACACTAACGTGTTCGTGTTATTGGAAGAAAACCTGACATATATACATTTTGAACTTAAGTTAAAATTGATTCCAAAAAAGTTCAAAAAGATGGGGTCTTCCTGCTGGGCAGATAGATTATACTGAAGCCTTCCTCAGGGCGGGAACAGGGAAAAGCAGAAAACCAACTTGCCCCTGTATGAAGGCAGACAGAAAGAGAATTGCAGAAAAAGGATTTAAGGAATGTTTTCAGATTTTAGGGCATTTGTATGAATCTGCGTTTTTTGGATTGCAACAAAGAAATGAGAGCCTAGTGGGGACAACGTCCTTACCCTAATTGTGGGCAGGGACTGAATCAGGAAACCACTTAGGCTGGGGTTGGAGTCTTCCACTGGTGAGAAGGGCGCATCATGGACAACAGGGTACCCCCGGGTGTGTCGACCTGTTGTTTTTTAATTTGGTTCTGGAATTGGATAAAGAATTTTTTTTTATATATTGTTTTTTTATTATCAAATCTCAAAAATTAAATCTATTTGTTTCATTTGTTCCTTGGCATAATTACTTAGTTACAAAACTCCTACCTCCTATAGAGGGAGTCGTGTTTCAGATTTTATTTCTTAATTGATCCTCTGGTTACTTGAATTCGGGTGTCACGTTGGGTCCAGCTGTACTTGCTACAGTACACGAAGAAAAGGGGGGACAGAGAAGGAAACAAGGTTGGCGTTGCATAGTCCTCAGACATGGTTTAAACAAGCATATTTACGTTATGTTTCATTATATGGGTAATGATACGGTACTTGCCTTCATTATTCAAAAAACATGAGAAAGCCATCAGAGACACGTAAATGCAGCACAACCTCACGATGCATTCAGTTCGGTTCGCTAAAGGCAGTGCAGGAGACTTCTCAGCATCTGCGAGCTGAGTCATGAGTTCAATACGAGATGCCGCCGTTTCTGCAGCGGGTGTGTCTCGCAGAGCGCAAGTTTGATTGGTCAAACCGGCGTTTCCTGGTTGGCCAAAGGTATGCGTACAGGGATTGGTTCTGAGAGATGTCTGTTTCCAGTGCTGGGAAGGTGTGTTCCTACAGCACTGGATCTAATTGGACAGACGCTCACTGATAATGTTAATGTATAACATGCAGACGTGTAAGTAATCGCGGGTAGTTAACGCCGATTTTAAGACCTATTTACACATTCTTCAACTATCATCAAGCCACGGGATGAGCTGGGCATAAAAAATATTTTAGATTAGTTTGAACGATGGAATTGCCGTGCATTCGCGCTTCGTGTTCAATTGGTTTGCCAGCTTTTGCAAGTTGCCTAGTGTTCATGTTGCTAAAAAGGTTTATCCCTGCAGCGCAGATTTGGATTGATCAAAGGCTGACAGATAATGTTACATTTTGTTAGTGAATGAGATTAGTCGTAGATGAATCAAGCTAAAGTGAAAACACTTGTTTACAGCTGACTCATCTGCTTAATTTATATGGATGCTCCTGACGTGCGTAGGAACGTGATACATGGAACATAAACACAGACTGTTGCGATCACTGTGAATGGCTTTGTTAATCGGTGCATAATGGCACTCAAGGAGCCGTGGAAATAAAATGGGCAATTACTAGTGCATGTCAAGCTCTTGTACTTCAAATTAAGGGCAAGAACTCTTCATTTAATCCATGCATGTGGCTGGAAAGTCTGTGGATCCATCTTGCTTCTTTTTGCTGGAGACTGCACAGTGTATTTGTAGATTCCTTTATTATATCTAGGATCCACTATTTAATATCATTAGGAGTATGGTGGTTTTCCCAAAAGTGATTTACTAAGGGTGCCAATGTATTTTTGCATCGAATGCGGGATCGGTGCTCAGAAATTCTGATGTTTACTGATCGACTTGCCTGCCCTACATACCGCAGGCCACATGGACATTCGATGCAATAAATTGCTTGTTTTGTTTTGCAATTTGTCATTGAATTGAGATGCCAAACTTTTGTCCCGATGTTGAAATTTTTCATTTTGCAAGTGAATTGGCACACTGAGCAGGTGCCGCATGGAAAATGTCCTACAGTCATCCTAAGGTCCCAAAGACCTGTTCTCTGAGCTAGTTTTTTGAATTTAGAGTGCACCAGGGTATCACGTATGTTTTTTGCTCTTTTAAAAGCAAAGCATGGCCTCGGGCAGTCCGGCAGACAGTTTTACAATGGGCCAATATTTGCAGATAAGTTTTTTGATTTTAAAGGTTTGGGGACCATGTGTAATCACACAGGTCATTTTGTCAGGATCAGGATGTTGCTGAGTGACGTTTTGTGACAACAGAGTGTCTCTGTCCATGAACCTTGCTCTTTTCTTGGCGTTTGAAACAAGTTTTTTAGGGTAACCTCTTTCTAACAAACGGATAGCAAGGTCCTCAGATTGTTGGTAAAAATCCACAAGTTTTGTACAGTTCCTCCTTACCCGGAGGAACTGGCAGTATGGTAGGTTTTCTCTCAAATGGCGTGAATGGTTGCTGGAAACGTGTAGGAGAGTGTTCCGAGCAGTGGTTTTGCGATATAGGCAGCATTTTAAGGTTCCGTCCTCATGTCTAATTTTTAGGTGAAGGAAACTGATTTCGTTTGTTGCTGTATTCCATTGTAAACTGGATGTTGTTGTCAATATTGTTCAGCCATCTCAGAAATAGGTCGAGTTCATTTTCTGAGCCATTCCAAATGAAAACGATATCATCAATGTATCGTTTCCAATGGGAGATACATGTATTATAGGGATTCTTGTCACACAGGATATTATTTGACTCAAAGGTGGACATAAACAGGATCGCAAGACTGGGGGCGAAAGTAGCGCCCATCGCTGTTCCTTTGGTCTATACATAGAATTGACTCAAAAAAGTTTTTGCATAGGGCCAGAGTCATTAATTCCAGGATGAAATTGTGGGGTACCCTATTTTGTTGATCATGATGAATGTGTATTTGGTGTATACATTCGATAGCCTGATCTCGGGAATGCTTGTGTATAATGATTTAATATCCATTGTCACCAATCTTTGTATCTGGGGGTCAAATGGGAGATTTTCAAATATTTGCATGGTGTGCGTAGTGTCTCGTAAATAGGTTGCCGTTTTTGTGCTTAAAGGTTTCAGAAAGACATCAATAAATGTGCACACTGGTTCCAAAATCGAACCGCAACCAGATACAATCGGCCTACCCGGTGGATTAACAGAATTTTTATGAATTTTGGGTAGTGCGTATATTGATGGGGTGCGACCTTGGCTCGTAGTCAGGAATTTTAGTTCCTTGTCACTAATCCATTGTCTTTCATGGGCATATTGTGCCACACCTTCTATTTCAGATTTAATTCCGCTTGCTGGGTCTTTTTTCAATTTCTTGTAGCTTGCCTGATCTTGGAGCAATTCATTAACCATGGTGCAGTATTGGTCATTGGGCATAATCACAATTCCACCGCCTTTATCGGCTGGTTTTATCACAATGTTAGGATTCTTAGAGAGCTCAGTTAGTGCCTTTTGTTCAGCTTTCGACAGGTTGTGCTTGAAATAGTTTCCTTCCTCTTTCAGTTTTCCCAATTCTTTCATTATACATTTTTTAAAAGTAATGATTTCTCTCGGTATTTCATTATCTTGAGGTCTGAAAGTGGATGGAATGTGTAAGCCAGAATCTGTATCCTGTCGTTCCACTGGAATGTCATCAAAAAATGTTTTTAGGCGTATTGTCCTGAAAAAACGACGGATTTCAGTTTCAGTTGAGAACCAGTCAGTTGTTTGAGATGGCACAAATGATAGGCCCTTTGAGAGAATTGATATTTGTGATGGTGTCAAAATTACTTTGGCCATATTAAAAATGGGGATATCGTTAGTATCAGTTATCATCATGTCTGCCGTCTTCTTCCCCATTATTTACGGCGTGGGGGTACATATTGGGGAAACCATGGTTGACCCCAATATGGAATTCCTTGCCCTCCTCTGCCTAAAAAAGGGGGCGGTGGTGGTGGTTGGAAGTTGGCAAAATGGGGTTGTTGTGATTGGTTGTATCTCTGTTGGTCGACTGAGCCACTGCTACTGGAATTGGAAAATGAAACCCACTGGCATCGCCCATGATTTTGTGTAGTTTGTTGTTTATTAGCAGCCTCTGCAAACTCCGCTGTTGTGTAGGGAAAGATCTTTTCAAGTTTAAATTCCTGAATGTCTTTATTTCGTTTTTTAGTTTTTTTTTAGCAATTGTTGATGTTTTGAACTCATCAAAGAGTTTATTTTGGTTTCTCTTAGTTTGTCTATAGCATTTGTGATGGCCTTGTTTTCGCTTACTCATTCTGATCATGTTAAATGTATTTATTTATTTATTACATGTGTAGCATCACACAAAACCCACAAGCATCAAGGCGCAAAGTAAACTGCATGGAATGGACCACTTCCATGGCGCAAGTTTTTACTTTTCTGCCACAAAATGGAAGATTTTTGCCTAAAAGGCAGGTGAAATCACATTGCTTTTCCACTCTGGAAGAGTGTAACTACCTCGCGCAATTAGCGATTGCTGGCGGAATTGACAATGGCTTCCTCTGGACTCCGCCCGCTTTTACCAGGTTTATTTTCCAAAGAGATCCCAGAAGAATCCCTTTCCTTATTTCCAGAATGAGAATCCATGCTGGCAGTAAGGCCGCATTTGTCTGGTGGAGCAGGAAATTCAGGGGGTCCTGGTGTGTCCACTCGGCTCCCGAACTCCACCCAGAAAATGCATGAAAATCCGGCCAATTAGAAAAAGCGACAGTAATAGTGTTTTCCACCACTTTTTCTGAACCAATTGACCTGAACAATGCTATGTTGCATCGGAAGCTGAATGCATTCACTCCGCATATTAACCCACCAGAAGATTAAGCCAGGTGCAGAACACAGGTGTTACATATTCCTATGCACAATCTGCAGTTGGAGCATTAACTCACTGAGCTACCTTACAAATGATAGCTCTCCTGGGGCTTTACCGTCTTAACCCCGTAACTGCCATGGGTATTTCTGCCAACGTGTTTTTTGGTGATTTCGGTATGTCGCCATTCAATCCCTTGTAAATGTTTTGTTACATAAGATATCTCAGCCAAATTTGGCCCCTTTTTTCCCCAAATGTAGGCGGTCGTAATGTTTCGGACTTTGTTGGGGGTTGTGGGTAAAGAATTCAGGGGCGATTTGCGCAAGTCAGACCTCTGTGGATTCCCACAGGTGTCTTCTTTTCGGAAATGCATGAGGTTCCCTGTTTTCCTTGGTGGCTTCGACACCATAGGCCCAAATCTGTATGTTGTCTACATGAGCAAAATCTGCTCTGCCGAAAGGCTTGGGGTTACCAGTGGGTTAGCCTTTTCCCTTTGCACCCAGGTAGGTGCACCCACACATGAGGTACCGTTTTCGTTGGGACACCTGTGGGAACGCAGGATGGTAGGACATGTGTTGTTGGCGGCGTTTTTCGGTGGGTGTCCAGAGTGAAATGTCTGGAAATTCTGTTTTTTCCACCAAATTTCAGAGACATTTCCCTCTGCTCACCCACCGAAACATGCCGCCAACAACAGATGTCCTCCCTTCCTGCCTTCCCGCAGGTGCCCCAACGAAAACGGTACCTCATATGTGTGGGTGCACCTACCTGGGCACAAAGGGAAAAGGCTAACCCACTGATAACCCCAATCTAGCAATCGGCCGCAAGGGAGGGCTATATGAGATGCCCCCCATCCATTTGGGGTGGGGGGAGACGGCCACCCCCTTTCCACTAATAACATCCATGGTGTTTCAGTGCTCCCTCACACCCACCCAAAACGAGTAATAATTTGTTTTATTTTTGTTTTGCCCCTTTCCTAGGGGCAGATGGGCACATGTGTGTGGCCATCTGCCCCCAGGAGGGGGGGGGCAAAATGTACTGCCGCAGGCTGGGTGCTGGATCTGCCAATATTTTCAGTGGCCTCTCCCCCCTCACCCCAAATGGATGGGGGGCATCTCATGTACCCCTTCCTAGGGGCAGAAATCTGCCCCCAGGGAGGGCTGCATGAGGTGCCCCCATCCACACAGGGTGGGGGTAGAGGGCTACCCCCTTTCAAACACAAAACATGCTGGTGGTCTAGTGGGTCCCCCCGGCCTCCCCACCCCCAACCAAAACAAGTTATAATAATTGTTGTTTGTTTTTTTTGTTTTGCCCCTTCCCTAGTGGCAGATGGGCACATGTGTGTGGCCCTCTGCCCCCAGGGGGGCTAGACGTACTGCCCCAGGCTTGGGGGTGGCTCTGCCAATATTTGCAGTGGCCTCTCCCCCCCACCCCAAATGAATGGGGGCATCTCATGTACTGCAAATGAAGAAACAAGGCAACTCTGCCTTATTAAAACTGGCGCATCTCAGTTGGCCCTTCTAGGGCTGCAAATTTTCGAAAAATTCGATTCCTTCTTAAATATCTTATTGCAAACAAAATATGAACAGTCAAATATATCTATGTTCTTTTAGACAGGGATGTTTATTCACATTCTCATATATTGATTCATATTGCACTGTGTTGGGCGATCAAAATTTTGCCTTCAATATACGTTCTGCCAATGCATTTCGGTATAAACCTTCGTCAGGGCTGTATAAAGGCACTTGATTACATCATCAAGCTAGGCATAATTATGTATTCATGAATTTAAATACACTCCTTCAAGAGTAAGTGGTGCAGGGGCGTCCATCGCGTGTCCACCTCTGACGAGGGTTCTCCTTCAGAGCATGCGCAGATCTATTATTCCACCTCCATCCATTAAGTGTCTGTACTTCAGAGCATGCGCAGATGTATTATTCCACCTGCACCCATTAAGTGTCTTCCGATACTTCTGGGCATCTCATGTACCACTTCCTGGGGCAGAAATCTGCTCCAAGGAGGGCTACATAAGGTGCCCCCATCCACTTAGGTTGATATGATATGATATGGCATTTGTAGGTTGGAGGGAGAGGGCCCCCTTTCAAACACAAAAAAATCCTGGTGGTCTAGTGGGCCCCGCCGGGCCCCCCACCCCCACCCAAAACAAGTTATAGTAATATTTTTTTTGTTTTTCCCCTTCTCTAGGGGCACATGGGCACATGTGTGTGGCCATCTGGCCCCAGGGGGGGTCAAAACATACTGCCCCAATCTTGGGGGGTGGTTCTGCCAATATTTACAGTGGCCTCTCCCCCCACACCAAATGGATAGGGGCATCTCATGTACCCCCTCCTAGGGGCAGAAATCTGCCCTCAGGGAGGGCTACATAAGGTGCCCCTATCCACTTAGGGTGGGGGGAGAGGGTCAACCCTTGCAAAAATCCCTGGTGGCTAGTGGCCCCACCCGCACCCACCCAAAACTATGTTTAAAAAAAAATATATTTTTTTTGTTTGCCCCCTTCCCTGGGGGCAGATGATCACCAATCTGCCCCAGGGTATTGCCCCCATACTTTTAGGGTCGAGGGGAGAGGGCTGCTGCTTACATAGTAAGCAGCCTCTCCCCCACTTCAAAAACAGATCCCTTCACGACACACCAAACATATTATGTGGGAGATAAATGACATTACATCCCCCCCACTTACAATTGTGGGGGGGATTTGTCCCCTCTGTCCCCCCCTTGTCCTACGCCCATGCCCGCCTCCGCTCACATAGAGATTATTAAAGAAATTTGCCACCCTCCTGAATTCCAACGCTCCTCTCTCCTGGCCAAGCCTTGCCTTTCGCTTTAGGGGCTGCCATGAAAATAGAAAATGGTCCTTACAGCGCTCCCTTTATTTTCTTCATGGCAGCCATCTTTGAAGATTGTTTTTGTCTTGTTCGGCAAGTTTGGGTTCTTGTGCAGGCTCATTTAGGGGGGAAAAAGCCATTAGCTACCCATGCTTTTTGCTGGGTGCTAGTATCAATAATGACCTAGGGGGTGGGCTGTACCAGATGGTAATGGCACTGCTGCTGCTCTAATTGAAGGGCACATTTTATGCTCAGGCTGGTGCTACCAGCTGGTATGGTTTGACTCCCTGGTCATTATCAGCAAATAATGACCGCTCACTTTCTGAAACATATTTTTGTATTTTAACCACTTCATTTGCAATATTGTCTTTTGAATAATTACTTTTGGACTTAATTTAGTTTTTTCTCATTTTTAATAACTGTCTGCTTCATTAAGTGTTTTTTGGATGTTTGTTCTCTTGGTGCTATACAGCGGTACCTTTCTTTAGTTAATTCCGGTTGGGGAGGCCTCTTGAACCATTACTACCTCCCTCCCCCACCCCCACACGCCGTGCACACCACCTGTCTCCTTTCCCTTACTATTTCAAAGTGGACTTGCATCACATTTCACATAAGGAGACCAGTAGGGGGCGCAGATCATAATGGCTGCCTGAACGTCGGAAGATCTTGTGGTTTGGGACAGCCAGCGGCTGACGGAGAGTGTTAGGAAGCCGCATGCGCAGTGGTTATTGGCCTGGTCAGCTCCTTCAGCCCCAACAGACGAGCAGAGAAAGCATTTTCAGAAGTGCTGAGGCCTGCTGAGGACCGCCACAGGAGAAACATGATGAAGAGGTACCCAGCCACAGTGCCGGCAGGTGAGGGTGCTGGCGGGAGCACGGACAGTCTTGGAGGTGCACACCAACGCTGGAGGGCTGCTGAGAGGAGAGGTAAAGAGGGCCTGTTGTCAGGGTGGGTTGCACCTTAGCATACACAGTGAAAATCAGTCCGGAAGGGTCATGTATTGTTGCCTGGGGCCGATCCTGTTGGTGGTGGTAGCAGTGAGGCAGCAGGAGTCCTGCACAGAAGGTGGTACAGAGCCCGGAGTCGGAGCAGCCAGCCATGGTTACTGATCCACAGCACAGGGAGCCCACAAGAGGAGTGTTGTGAGGGAAACAGGAGATTGAGAGGGGCAATTGAAGGACTCACTCCCAGACCAGGTACACCAGACTTGATGGTAGCAGGCATTGTTGCGAAGGGGCTGAAGTGTTAGAAGGTGCCTGCGCATCACAGGAGGAAGTGCCCCAGGCAAGGGGCGGCAGAGCATATGGTGCCAGGAGGTCCTAGGGAGTAAGCGTGGTAGTGAGAGCAGACACAATAGATGCTGCATTAAGGCCTGCCCTCAGAACTTGGCTAGAAAGAGAAAAGAGACGGCTGCAAGGAGAACCGCCACTTCACAGGGGCAAGGGCACATTGGCCGTTGTGTCGCTCCACATGTTCAGAAGATCAGAGGAAAGGGAGACCTTGGAAGTCAAGGCTCGCCCCATTGAGATGGGAGGGGCAACAATCAAGCACAATATTGCAGGGATAATAGTGGAGATCAGAGCCCTCAGAGGAGATGTACAAACCTCCATTTCGGAGCTGCGTGGGAAGGTAGAAAAGATAGAGGGAAGAATAGAGGGCCTGGAATATAATTAAATGAACGCTGATTTGATGGAAATGAAGATGGGAGCCAGAATGACAGACATGGAACTGAAGGATGAAGACATGGCTCTGAAGATTGATGATCTGGAAAACCGTGAGCAGAGAAACAACATCAGGATTCTTGGCTTGGCAGAAAGGGACGGAGAAACTCCTGTGCAAGTTGATACCAAGGTGCAAGACATCGTGAATCTCCTGTTTCAGCCCGAAGGGGGAAGAAAGTTCAAATTGAAAGCATTGGCAGGGCATTCAGACAGGGCGCTCTTCATCATTGTGAAAGGTATATGAGTGCATTTGGATGGTCGGACCACGATTTATGGGTATGGAGTTGGATACTTAGGGTATACATAAAGAGAGGTCACAATGGAGATTAAATGACTTTCTCTGGCGTGATGCTCACTTCACCAACAAGCTTATTTTAGAAGTGGAGGAATATGTCAACAGGGAAATAGACACGCACACAGGGTGGGAAGTCTGAAGGCCACCTGGAGAGGCCTACTTATTAGTGAGGGGACAAGGCAAAAGAGAGAACTGTGATGAATTCTGCAGAGTCCTCACAGAATCCATACCCAAAGTCTCCTCCAAGGTGGTCAGGGGAAGGCAGCCGCTACCTGATCCTATCTCTGGGGGTCGTATTAGCCCGGGGATCACCTGAGAGGAGAAGGGCCACAAGGACATAGGAGGACTCCATTGGGTGAGACACAGTATTTGTCCTCCTCAGAGAAAGAGGTGTCAGTGATGCCAGAAAATATAATGGCTTGTTGTCAAAGTGAGTTTTTTTGTTCCAAGGCTATTCATTCTGGGGATTGTGAAACTGGTCCTAACCAATCATTTATCAAAAATAGAGCCCCCCTCATAAAGTTGCCCACATTTATTATATAATGGTAGAAACTTTTGTAGTCAACAAGAAGAAGTTAAATGTGGACATCAAAACAATTCCAACTTAAGTTCTGAGCGAGCTAATACTCCTTTGGTCCCAAAACAATCATTGTCTCCTTTTAAATTTCCTCCTGAAAACATCATTAATAGTGGAAGTGAAGTAAATCCATTTAAACATAATGTGCAGAGAAAAAGCAAATTATAACATTGGGGACTTCAAGTCCCACAATGCCCAAAGTACTGGGACAAGGAAGAGGGATTTGGAGGCACTAGACTGCAAGGTGCAGTCTTGTAATTGTAATGACCAACACCTAAGAGGGATTTGAAGTAAGGTGAGGGATTGTTAATCTCCCTAAATACAAACAAGAGGAACTGGGCCGAGGAAATCCCCCACACTCAAAAACAGAAGAGTATAATAATGCTACAAATTGTACTGTTTATTAAAAGCATTCTCCAATACTTTCTCACCTGTTACAGACTTGTCCTGGCATTTTTGATGCAGGGTGACATCACAAAATAATGATATATTGCAAGACCCCTAAGGTGGAATAGGACTGGTTAATGAGCTAGGCTACATATGGAACGTATATGGGGTTAGTACCCTTATTCGTTAAACCATATCTGGTGGCTCCTCCTGTGACCACCTCCTAAAAGTTGCAACTACAGGTATGTCAGGTTAGTGAGCCATGCAACAAAGTGTGAGCTAGCATGGAAGGTGAGTAAGGATTGGTTAGAGAGGGTCTTCTCAGCCTTGGCACTTTGCAAAATTGCCACCCAGGTGCAACTATTCAAGGTGGTGAGAACAGCCCCAAAGGTGCTGTATGTACCCAAAAAGTTACCATCTCAAATCCTCTATGCCTTGAGTCAGAACATTAGGCTTTTAGCCTGGTATTACCTTTGCATCATCTTGCCTTCGGTTGGATGAGAACAATGGTCCCTGTCTGGCTCAAATGAATAGGTTTTGTCTTTTAGGTTCAATTCACGTATGTAGGGACCACAAACCTGATTTTGCTTCTTTCATGTATGAGGATGGTCAGCTTTTACACATGCAGGTGTCCTATCTTGTCTGTTAATGTGAAACTTTCTCTCCCTCAGTGTCCTTGGCAAGAATGTGCGAAATCAGCACATCATGTCTCTCTCTTCGTATTCTAGAGCCCTTTCAGTGCCTTCCATTCATTTCAATGCAGCTGTGGCTTCCATCTTGATTTACATGGCCCCTCATGTTAGTTGCATTTAGTGTCAGCAAGCGGTTTACATGTATTATTGTGAAACTTGCAGTTACTGCCTAGCAAAGTTGTGTCTGTCCTCTATCTAAGAGGGTCATACGCATGTTCTTCATGTCTGCAAGTATTTCATCTAAGTGTCTGCATAGATTCATGCAGGAGTGCATATGTGCTTCATGTGTAAAGCATATCCGTCATGACATCATCAGCTTTTGCATGTTCAGTCAGTCCACCTGCTCCATTGACTCAGTGACATCATCAGGATAGGGTCTAAATGTCTGAGTGAACAGCATTTCTCACATCTGCAGTACATCGGCGATGGGGAGGATGGGACCAGGAATTATGTACACCTTTCATTTACCTGTCCTCGAGACGAGGGTTGGATAGGTGCAGCGAGGGCCACATTCATGCCTCCCGCTTCAGATTAGTGGGTATGAAAGACTGCCTCAGGTGCAGGCCAAGGGAAGTAGCAGCAGGAGAAGCAGAAGGTGGAGTATGATTGATACTCCAGGTTGCAGTGGCAGCACAAATTGCAGGAAGGTCGAGACACCAGAGCCACTGCTGGGTGTGAAGCAGGATTTGTGAGGGTCTCTACCCTTTGAGACCTTGTATTCCAAAGTTGCGCAGTCGCAAGCGTTGTTTTGAAAAACATTCCCCCTGAGGACTTTGTATTCTAAGGTTGTGCGGCAGGAAGCATTCATTTGAAAAGATTTCCCTGAAGTAGCGTATGCTCCGTTGGCAGGCAAGCACTGGAGTCCTTGTGAAGCGAGGAACGCTCCTCCCCCGACCGGTGCGGGCTGTGGCAGTCAGAAAGCAGTATTTTACCATGTAACGGGAAGTGAAGGAAGCAGAAGACATGAAGGCAATGGAGCGTGAGCAGACGCATATGCAGCACCCGGTGAGTTCACTAGTTGTATGTTACCATGGAACACTCCATAAATGCCCGCTAGCCTGTGGTAACACTTTTGAATACTGAACAAATGTAAAGAAGCGCAAATGGCAAACAAAGAATAATTGTGCAAACCAATCTGATGCTTTCCAGCTAAAGTGGCAGAATGAGAACATTGGGGTCAATTGTAATTTTAAAGGAAGCCCAAACCACCATTGCCAAAGGCAAGAGAGGGCAATATTAAAAGATATTACCAACAACAAATAATGCCAAAACCAAAAGAGGGCTATTAAGAAACAGACCAATGGTAAACCCTACTTTTAAAGAGACAAAGAGGCAATCGTTTATAAAGACCCAAACAAGCATTGTCTAAGTCAAAGAGGAACAAGTCTGATAAAAAAGCCAATGTCAGCATTTTGTTGATGCAAGAGTGCGAAAATAAGTCTATCAGAAGAGCTAACCTCCTGATAGCCAGTATTCAGGAGGAGAGGAGCATAATCTGCCCTCCAAATGGCAATCCCAAGGGTGGAACAAACAGCATCAATGTGATGTTTTCCCAGAAGATGTAGCCCATACTGAAGTTGCTGCTGCTGATATTGTTGAAAAACAAAATACTTAGTTGTGGCAGCCCTCCTGATAGTATTCAGGAGGAGAGGAGCATAATCTGCATTTCATGTGGCATAATCAGCATCAATGTGTTTCATGCCTTTTCAGAAAAAGTTTCATTACTGAAGTTGTTGAAAGTCAAAAGACTTTACTAAGTTGCCTGGAGTGGACTTTACCACAGAAGCACTTGCAGTAGAGTTCGAATTTTTTAGTCCTGGCAGGCGAGTATACCAGGGCAATGGACCTTGTAGTGATAGATCGAACCGGTGAGTGGACCAGGTAAAAGATATAGAAGTACTGTCTTGTGGTTAAAGACTGTGAAGAAGAGGTAGTGGCAAGACCACTACATGATTTTGTGAATCATAGAGGAAACCATTCTGACAAACTATTTCTGTTGCTATTAAGGAACTGTGAACATCTTTTGTTCTTAAGAAGTTGTGTTGAACTCTTTTTGACATGCGGAGAAACTAAGATTTGTTATTTCTTTTTGGAACTGTTGGAAAATTCCATTGAGAGACTGTTGGAGCAGGAAGAATCTTATTAGCTGAACCTTTGTTAGAAAAATGAATTTTCCTCTTAGAACTGCTGTTACAAATTGATACTTTGAAATCTGCGGCAGGGAACATTACCCAGATCACAAGGAGAACATTTACTAATGTGATGAATCCTGGATATCCCTCACTAAAACCCTGTCTAACGTCTCTTCCCAGCTGACCAGGAAATGGCAGACCTTGGGGGTGGTGTACTGCGGAAGGATCACCTGGGAGCATATAAGGTCCAGGGGAGTGAGGTGATTCCGTGTAATGAGACATTGGCCCTCATTCTGAGTAGGGCGCTAAGGGATACCGGGCACCGGTAAGGAGACCGGTGCCGGTAATCCCTTACCGCCCTACTACGAGGTCCCTTAGCGGGTCCCTTCCTTAACTCCTGGTCTGACCAGGTGTTAAGGACGGGACCCGTTAAGGGACCTGGGTGCAAATAATGGGCTTGGCATACACCGGCCCATTATTTACGCCCTCCCCATTCCCATTGAGCCCTACCGGGGCTCAATGGGAATGGTTTGCTAAATGTGGACTTACCGGTCCCTCCAAGGTCGGAATGGACCGGTAAGTCCCCATTGAACCAAACCGGAGTCGGTACCAGTATGGGAGGCAGCCATGGCGCAAATAGCGCCATGACTACCACCATACTCGGAATGAGGGCCATTGTATTTATCCCTAAAATGGAAGGACCTTTTAAAGGTACCTAGACATGTAATGGCTTATTGTCGTTATGATGTGTCTGAACCACAAATTAAATCTGTTGATGTCGGTAAAGCTGGTGTGACATCTTTAAATATCCCAAGGAAGGAACGAGTGGTTGAGACTTCCAATGTCAAAAATCCCCTTTACTCCCAGAGGCATAGTGACAGGAAACCTATAAATTACCTGCCTTCTCCTTTTCAAATAAATGCTTGTAATGTTTCCTTAAATGCATTCAAGAGAAATAAATCTGAATTTAAAAATAAAAAGCTGATAAGAAAACCTAATTCTGTTGGTTGGGACTACAAGTCCCATAATCCCCTAAGTACTGGGACGAGGAAGAGTAGTCAGCTTGTTAAGCATACTGACCCACACCTGAAGGAAGCAGAGAGGCTTAAAAGCCCCCCTCAGGTGCAGACCATTAGATGGAGTTTGAGCTGGAATAGTCACAGCAGTAGCAGCACCAGAGCTGGAGCATGTTGTTAGCAATCCAAGCAAAGGTTGGTGGAAAGAAGGGATGCCAGGACGTTGACCAAGCAGATTCCAGCTGCCTGTCCTGAGAGGGTCCTGTTCCCCCTAAATTTGAAGTGCAGATGTTGCACAGCGGAAGGCATGAAGGTAGACTGCTTTTCCCCATGTGAACCTGATTGCAGAGATTGCGCAGCAAGAAGCGTACCGGAGGCCATAGCTGAAAGTTTGTGAAAAGGCGAGGGATGAAGAGAAAGGGTGCGTGTCCAAACGAAGCCAGAAGCAGTTCAAGTCCTGCAGCACACAAAGGGAGCAAGACAGAAGCCGGTGAGTCTTACAGAGAGTTCTGAACCCTATCGAGAACAAAAGCAGGCAAATGTAGCCAAGCAGAATCACTAGCATACGAGTGAATGCAGTAAGAAACCGACAGTTGATTGGCGGAAAATGGGAAGTTACAGAAGTAGTACTTGCGTTAGTAAACGTCTTCCATAGCACTCATGCAAGAGTAAAACACTGAACTATGTTCATTGAATCTTAAACCCTCTAAAACAGATGAAAGACTGGTCACATGTGCTTAAAAATAACTCTGAGTTAAAGGTTAAAAGACGAGTCAATTATGAAGCTGTTGAAGATGATGTAGCACTGAAGTTAAGTAACTGCACATTGAATTGTGAGTTTTAATCGAATAAAAGCATTGCACAAGCCAAGAGTGAAACAGGAATTGCCCAAGTTAACAGTGAAACACATATTTTCTAAACGCCAAGCATGGTGCAAGCATTGTACTAGGCCAAGAGAGTACACACATTGCCCAAGCCAAAAGTTGTGCAAGCTTTGTCCTCTACCAAAGGAGACTAACAACCGGCAAACCATTAAGCTGCTTTGGTTGGCAGGAAGAAAAGGGGCGAATGCAAGGTTGTAAAGAGGTGAAGCCTGATGAATGTAAATGTTCCTTAAACATAGGTATGTGTTCTAGCACCTTTAAGCATCTCTTTTGCTAGATGGAATTACCAATAAAGATCTCAGACCAAATACCCAGAGCGAATATGGCAAAATACTACTTTATTCTCAATTTAAAGTAGGGCAAACCGGCAAACAACAGACTGATGCTCGCACAGTCACACACAAAGTTGATTATACAGAGGTTATATACCCCAATATGCATCATCTATGATGTCATCCTATGTGGTAAACTGCAAAACCTATTCATGGGAAGGGTTGGTTAAGGGAACATAAGTACCCATGGTATACATGGGGGTTAGCACTTCATTGGCTGCCCCTTATCTGTAAGGCACACCTCAAACTACCACTAAATACATGTAAACAGATTATAGCAGAGAAAATGGCAGCGTATTGGTCTCTGCAACATTGTATAGTACGTTGCCCCATAGACCCTCTGATTGGTTGGCATTCTCAACCAACCTTGGACTTTCGACTCGTCAGCAGCACATAAGCAAAACAAAACCCAGGTGCTTGAGTCACATCAGATTACTCCCCACTTTCCCAATGTATCCATCATCTCTCACCGGTCCGACCATATCCAAAGGATCCCGTCTGTAGTTGACCTTGTAGTCTGCTGTCTGTTCTGGGACATTTGAGAGAGTGTAAGCACATCACTATCTTCATCCAAAGGTTAATGAATAGCCCTTGTTTTTCGACTTCTGGATCACGTGTGAGGAGACCGCAACTTTGTCCATTTCAACCTCCCATTTACTGCTATTTGATTTACTTAAACTGGGTGCTCTTGCTCCTCTTGGCTTCTAGACACTTGCTCACTCCATCTTGTATAGACCTTTTCCACTGTTAATTGTCCAATACTTGTCTCTTGCAAATATTTTCTGCTTCTTTAATCTAAGATAATTGTGTCTTATGTACATAGCTTATCCGTCTGTCTCCCCTTGTACCTTGCAATTATTCCTTAAAATAGCACTCTTGATCCAAGGCCAACATAGACTCCTCTTTATTTTGCACCCCAAGCTATTTCTCCAACGTCTCCTGACTCTGCATCCCTGGTCTGTCCCTGAGGTAGCTGGATTGAGTCTTAACACAAGCCGACGTCCGTCTTCTAATTATGGCAGTCCTCACCACATTATATTTTTTATATAGCAAGCTTCTATATGTTTCATCTACCTTGCGTTACTGAGTATTTACACTTATTGGTCAGCAAGTCACTTTATCTTCTTTATATATATGATTACTTTATCATTTCAAACATGTTTCTCTTATCACTGAAGTTACATTGTTACTCTTAAGTATTATCATATAGTATCAGTTGTCATCGTATATCTCCTTCATGACATCACTCTGCCCTCATCTGATTTCACGCAGTGCTCCATGATGTCCAATGGTGGGTGCTTACATCCCTCCACTCTTTCAGTATGAGGGTACATTTGGTATGGTTGCCTGAGTGCATATCATCTCACATACACTCGATGTGGTATAGGGACAACACATGGGCCCTCATTACAAGCTTGCAGGTCCGGAAACAATGGTGCTGGTAAGCTTACTGGCACCATTTTTTCTGGACCGGCAAACTACGAGTCTGTGGCCAGGTGCCGTACCGCCCGCCAGGGCAGACCTGGTGGGCCTAACGGCACCCGGCCGTAGACTTTAACGGAAGCACCGGCACCGTTATTAACGGTACCGGTGCTTCCGTGATGCCGATTCCCATTGATTCCTATGGGACTCAAATGGGAATGGGGATTTACATTTACCACTGCGTGACTTCCCCTAACGCCGGGGTCGGTGATTCCCGCAAGTCAGGTGGTGGTAAATCATTACGGGTCCAGCGGCTACCTGCTGATTTTACCAGCACGGTTTGTGCCGGACCCGTAATGAGGGCCATGGTGTCCCACATAGAGCTCTTCTCCTGCTGTTCCAATATGATGCCGGTGAGGGGGCGGGCGCTAGGGAAAACGCATCCACCTGCTCCTCTACAGGTATAACTCACATTACTAAAGCCACAAGGAGGAAAGGTAGAATTACATCCTTAAGGGCACTTGTTGTTGTTGTGGCAGAAAGACAAGAGTGGCAAAGAGGCTGCCTTTTTGACAAAGTGATTGTTCCGAAGAAGAGTGTCTTGCTTACTTGGAAGTGTTGAGTGGAACTAAAGTAGATTTTGTCTTTTCTGAAAAGTGGTTCAAAGTCACAAAGTTGCAGACTGTTGAAGCTGTGATACATGTTTTGTTGTCAGTAGATTTACACTTCAGAAGCCCATTTGAATGTGAAACACTATGGGGCAGGCGAGTAGACCCGCATGGTGAATCCTTACAGAAATGAACCTAGTATGAGAATTATTCAGGTGAAAGTAGTGGTGCTGTGAAGTCATCTTGACAAAAAGATAAACTTTGATTCATAAAGCTATAAAGAGAGCCTTCAGAAGTGTTACCAAGAAGTTGTGTTTCTTTTACCTTGCCAGAGGTTGTGTTTCTTTGAATCTGACAAGGAACTGAATTTCTTCAATTACATTTCTAAATTGTGGGAAAGCATCGTGACACAGAACATCATGGATGCTATTTGATGAAGTGGAAATTATTCCAAGAAAAAGAAGAAATCTTTCTGTTGGTTGAACATTGTTTAACAGATTTTCTTTTGACAAAGTGAAGGAGTCAAGAACTGAGTTGGAACTTTGTTGCAAACCCGGATTTCCTTGTTTTTTATGTTGAACATTGGAACTGAACTTAACCTGAAAACTGGGGATGGTGGGCTCACCCAGGCTATAAAGAGACACTGTGAATATATGAGAAATACCATTGTTGATATTTGTTGCGAATTGCCATATATGTTCTTGTGTATTTTATGCTTAAGTATCAGGCCTGTATAGCCTTTGTTAGAATGTTTCTTTTAGTTTTGGTAGGCAAGGTTATCCTCATCAGGGTAGGGACAGTGAGGCGTTTGATAAAATGTATAATTTAATAAAATGGCGTATTTTGAGAAATCATCCAAAAGTTGTCCGCCTCACATTTCTGACCCCTCACTCTAAGTTTGTGTTTGACAGAACAGTGATTTTGTTATATTCTGAATTGCCATATAGTCCTTTAATATGTTTGTGTTCTGTATGATTGGGAGGGGCAGATTCCTTTTGTTAGAGTGTTTCCTTTAGTTATTTTGGATAGGCAGGGGAATCCTCATCAGGGCAGGGATAGTGAGGTGTTCATCCAACCTTTGTAAATTAATAAAATTGTATTTTATGAAAAGCCTTTACAGAGTTGTCAGCCTCACATTTCTGACCCTTCGCAGAATGTAGATATGTAGAGGATGGACTGCGAAAAAGATATTATGCAACGGGAGGAAGAGATGCATAGGAATGGGCAATACGAAGAGGGAGAAATGGAAATCCTGCGACAGAGAAGGATGTGGGACTGGGGGATACCATTAGGAAGCTACAATGTCTCAAACAGACATTTTATGAGAAGGACGACAAGGCAGATGCCCTACTGACAGGGAGGTTGCGGGCACAGAGAGTGGGTCATGGGGGATCAGGGATGTAAATGGACAACTCAACACCACTCCAAGCAGAACATCAGACTGCTTTGCGATGTACTATGAAGGGCTCTATACTAGTGAGGGAGATTAAGACCACGGTGCAGTGGCACGATATGTACGACGGCTAGATATGGCGACACTCAGGTTAGAGGAACAGAACTTGATAGAGGCACAGATCACAGAGAAGAGGTGCAAGCGGCACTTAAGAGACTACCTAGTAGGAAGGCACCTGGGGAAGACGGCTTTACGGTTAGCTTTTATTAGAAATTCGCCCCTATTCTGGTTCCTTGATTGACCCTGTTATACAATTACATATTGGACACTGGAATAGTGTCACCCTCTTTTAATAAAGCTCTGGTCTCAGTGCTTCCAAAGGAGGGGAGAGTCCTATCATTGAATCTCTCTGTTGAATTTGGATGAGAAAATCTTCGCCAGAGTGTAGGCGATGAGACTGGAGGGCATTTTGTCATGTTTGATCCATCCAGATGAACTACGATTCATACAGGGAAGGCAGGTGGCAATGCCATGCAGAAGCCCTTGAATTTGAAGGAACATACATGCATCGAAGGGGGGGCTCATGTGTTACTAAGCCGAGAAGGGCTCTGATCTCGTCGAATGGGGTTTTCTTTGCAAAGTTCTCCAGAAACAGGAATTTGGGGAGTGATTCCTGAGGGGAGTGAGGGCGAGCTACATAAATCTGACAGCCCCAATCTCCCCCCTGCTATTCACAATGTCCATTGAGCCCCTGGGAACCCTGATTAGACCTGAAAATGGTATAGAAGGAATTACTGTAGGGGATACGGAATACAAGATTAGTCTGTATGCAGACAACATGCTCCTCTATACGTCGAACACGAGAGACCCTGTACCTGCTGTCTTAAGGGTATTGCATGACTTTGGACGGGTCCCAAGCCTGAAAGTTAACACAGATCAATTAGTGCTGTTTCCATATAATCGGTGGAAAGATTTGGGAATACCCATCGTAATGGACGAAATTACATATCTGAGGGTGAAAGTGCTGAGGGAGACCAAAGATCTCTATCGGGCAAACTCCCCACCCCTCTTGCACAACCTTTTTGTAGACCTGGATCATTGGTCGGTCCTGTCAATGTCATGGCTGAGTTGCATTAATGCCGTAACAATGGCATTACTCCCGAATGTGCTCTGTCTTCCAATAGAAATGCCAAGGGAACACTTTGCGGAGCTGAAGAGGTGGACCGTGTCCCTTTGTGTGGCAGGAGCAGAAGCTGCGGGTAGCCTATGCACGTTTGACACAGCCTAAGGAGCGAGCGGGTGTGGTATATGATTATTATAGAGCGGTGCAATTTAGGATCTTGGTGCCACATCTGTGGGGGGCAAAGAAAAACAATGGGTAGGAATAGAGAACCATCTGATGAGACTGGTGACCATTGAAGGATGATTGTGGGCTTGCAATTTGGCTAGGAGTTGCCGCATAGGGTGCGGGTACCACTATGCAGACTGCGGTGGGCAAAATCGGAAATGAAAGGTTTAACCACATGGCCATCCCCGCCTGAGCCATATTGGGGGCCCCTTATCAGGGAAGATACTCAAGAGCCGATCTGATTCCAGCAATTGTTTGAAGCCGGATTGGCGAGAATGGGGCAGGTAGTTAAACGAGAGATCTTTATAACGCTAGCGCACCCACGGGAGGGGCTGCACTTAAGACGCTTTCGGTTTTACATTACCAGCAGTTGAAGGGTGTCCTCCCGTTGGCACAATGGAAAGAGGCAGTGCAGACGGACTGGACAGTGTTTGAAACTATTTTGAGCACCAATGTGTCTACCAGGGGACTAATCACAAGCATTTATAGAGCTCTGCAGGTAGCGTGGGAGCTGGAGGGGTGGGCCTCAGATGGAAATGGGAGAGGGATATGGAGAGAGAGATAGGCGATCAACAGTGGGAGCGCATATGTAATAATGCGCACAGAACATCCGTATCCTGTCAATGTAAATTACATGGCCTCAAACACCTGTATAGATGGCAAAATGCTCCACATTGCTTGTGTAAAATGTTTGGAGGGGTGGACCCGTCATCCTGGAGGGGATCTGGGCAAAGAACGAATTACTGGCACATGTGGTGGACGTGCCGTAGAGCCAGAGTGTGCAGCGGTATTGGTAAGAGGTGTTGGGATGGGTGAAAGACCTTGATGGTATAAACAGGGTTTGCAACCCTTTGATGGTGCTGTTTGGGGTGGAAGAGGGTAAAGATGGATGGGAACATCTCTCCCGCATGCCACACTTTTTACTTTTAGCGACTAGGTTGTGCACCATGATAAAGTGGAAAGGCCGGAGCTCCTAAGTGAAAGAATGTGGCACCTTAAGGCAAGGGTGATATACGTGATGGAGAATATCATGGGGGCCATCCATAATTTGCAGCCATCCAGTGAAATGGAATGGTCACTGTTCTTAAGGAAATACAGGTCTCAACCCCTTCTGGACCTTGTAGGTGATGACATGGTCAGGGCACTGGGACAGGAACCCAGTGGCAGGGCCAGACCGTGAAGAGGAAAGATGAATGTGCTTTGTAGATTTGCATTGTGTCGTTTTGTGACCCTTCGGCAAGGATCTCTCAAAGAGCAGCACTCACAATTAAAAGTAAACACTGCCTGGAATGTGAGCACGTCAGGCAGCGTCCGGCAAAAAGCGTGCTACACATGTGTATGCCGCCTTTTGCCCTGCACTTTTGCACTCCGCCATGCAAATGACAAAAGTTTGCCGGCTGGGAGCCATCTATGTTGCAGTGCAAACGTAACAGTTCCCGCCGTCAATTTACACGTAGTAGCAAAATGAGCTCCATAACGTCCTTCATAGGAACCCTAAAGGGAGCGCGAGGATACATCAGTGCTCAGTTTCTGTTTCCAAGTGGATGTCAATTAGGAGGTTGAGGGCCAATCAGCCCTCAAAATTCTGATTATTATTAGTAGGGTATTTATTGAGGCCCGACCTAGCTTTAGACGCTTTACAATCATAGGGGGAACAGCACAGTGAGGGAAAAAGAGAGTGGGGAAATAACAGGGGACTTCCCCCAAGTGAACTCTGAATATCCATGGATCAGCTCTTTGAAAATGTAGTGACTCTTAAATCACAGGTAACTCTGAATTACTAAATCATACCAAACTTCCCTTCTAAGCCCCCTGCTTATCATTATCCTGTCTTGCGGGTCGGGTTGATTCATTTCAAAGTCTAGAAGTAGAAAAGAAATACCTTTGTCCGATTTCTAGCACAGACACTGATAATAGAAAAAAAGGTTTGCTTGTCATGAAAGGAGTGCATGAACGCATGTGCTAGAAATAGAAGCATTTTCATAACATAAGCTCATGCTGGAAGTAGAAACAGTATGTTTTCTATTTCCATCGTGGCCAGACCCACTTATGCTAGAAATAGAAAAAGTATTTGTTCCATTTCTAGCGATTAATATAGAATACATCAGTACCATGTTTGAGATGGTTGTCTATGTTGCTGTGCACAACTGTTTTCTGCTTCGAACTCTGAAACCCTTTCAGCTGAAGCACCAAAAAGATTAAAAAGTTTGAGGAAACTCAAACCTCACGAAATCCAGCAAGCTCATGTTTCACGTTAACTAGCTCAGGCAGGAACAAATGGGGGCTACAGCACCCAAGAACATAGGACTCCTTGCCTACTGACTTGAGACTCCAAGAAGACAGTCAGTGGTTCAGTGGTTCAGGAAGACACTGAAAACCATCCTCTGACAACAGGCCTTCCTTAAAAAAGCAAGATGCTTTACACAGCAACTGCCGATTAGAATAATGTTACAGACTATCACCTGCTACTTAATGAATGCTGAATAACTATTTTGGTTTATGTCAGATGGGGAAGTTAAAAATGTCTGTTAACCCTCCTCATAATGCTCACCCCTCACCTAACCCCAGTGCCCCAGAATGTTACCGCCTGCTTCCCGTCCCAGGGTGCTTTGGAGCAGATGTATCTGAATGCAGCACTTGCTAAAACACCAATGAGTTAAAAAAAGGGTAATTCTCGATGATGCTTGAAAATTTAGGAGCAAAAATAATTCCTTATGGGCTACAGTGAAGACCATTGCCAGCATCATTATTGATTACCAAATATTTTTGGAACAGCATTATTGGTTTGGAAACAGGCTCTCAAGAGACTGGATAATCCTTATATTAGAGACTTCTCAAAGACTTATCAGTAAATATTTCAAATAACTTTAAGGGATCACTAATACATTTAAAGATAATCTCTCAATACAGAATGATAAGAAGTTTTTGGAAGAAATGGAGACTGAAATACAAACATTCAAACTGAACTGAAAATGGCTAGAAAACTAGAGAAATTTAAATAAATATAAAAAATATAAACAAAGAGAAGCTATATCCTTAACTCCGACTCACTGTTTACACTGAAAGGGATCCACTTTCCAGCACACATTATTGAGGTGAGGACAGCGCAGTTCCAAACGTTATCTTACATTCTCTGATTCATCGGGATATGATAGCATTGACAGGGAAGACATCAAAGGTCCTTCAAATCGTAGTGACAATTCGAATCGATGTGGTGATTTGCATTTTTTTTCTCTAGACAGGATTCCAGAGAAAAATGAAGAATGGGGCATCAAACCATGAGAAGTATGGAAAATTGTTGGATGAGGAGAGGTCAACATCAGTTGGGAGCCTCCATTTGGAAAGTTCCCTACCGCAATTTTCAATGCATGAACATACCTAGGATGAAGACCACCTGCTATCAAAGGGTCTTTACTTTGTTCCCGAAACTCAAGTGAATGTTCATCTATTGAGAACAGAACTCATTGAATGAGTTTATGCATCACAATGCCCAGGTGGAAATACCGCAGGAGGCGTATCGAGGATCGTTTGACTTACGGTAGTAGTACTTCCTAATGGTCAATATAATGATAGTACCATTTTTCTATTTTGACAATATAATTAAGTACTTAGGCAAACAAATATGCTTATTAAAATTTGGTAGGATAACCACTTAATTCAAGAGGTTCGGGCACGAAGGTGAAAACATTTCTCCACATGCAATCCATGTTGGGTCCTCTCATGTCCTTCTCACCATCTCATGTCTGCTTATATATAATAAAGCTACATCTCCAGATATTATCCAATATAGCAAATACAATATATAAAATGCAAGCAATACAAAAACAATAACAAATAAAAGGAGGCACATCAAACCACCATTGCTCAAGAATTAGAGCAGGTTCGCCCCGTACCAGATGAGTTGAATAATTTTGCGACCTATCCAGATTCTAAAAATTAGTTTTTTTTTTTTAAAATATATTTTTATTTTATATATAAACCACACGACATTACAACTTGAACATAAATAAACACATTTGACAACAAACAGCACTGCACTCCCCATCCCTCCCCCCTATGAGCCTGTATGGTGCTCGCCATTGGTATCCGCTGTGAACGGGGGGGCGTCATCGCTCTCAGATTCAATTGGAGCCGACCCCGTTCCAAACAGTTCAGCTATCAACAATTTCCATGCCGCGAGGGAGCACATTTCCTCCTCCTCCCCTGCAATACTGGTATCCCGCCACACAGCCGTCTCGGCCTCCGCCCATTTTTGGAGATCCCTCCACCAGACCTCCGTTCGTGGCTTATGACACTCCTTCCATCCCATGGCAATCCTACGTTTAGCAAGCACATAAGCCAAATCTTTCAATTTCTTGACATGTCTAAGTTTACGCGCTCTGGGGTATCCCCCCAGTAAGCAGGCCAAGGCTGAATCCACTTTGAGCGTGACACCCTTTCCTGCCAGCTTCTGCGCCACTTCACCCCAATAGCCTGCAATTACTGGGCACGCCCAGAACATGTGTATCATGTCTGCATTCTCCTCGTCACACTTGGGGCACGCCTGGCGTCCAACATCCCGAAATTTGGATATTCTCAAGGGGGTCATGTATGCCCTGTGCGTTATATAAAGCTGTATTTGCTTAAACCTGGCGTTTCTCGATACTTTTTTATGATACCCCAGGGCTCGCTCCCACAACCCATCTGCCATCGGGGCCCCCATCTCCGTTTCCCATTCCAGTCTCAAGTGCACTAAATCGCTCCCAACCTTCGTCATCAACATCTCGTACAACGTAGAGACCTCATGTCCGCCCTCCGATGTGTCATATAGTATCTCCACCGTGGCGTCCGGTTCATCGGCCAGGGTAGTTTCGGGCCACCTATTCCGGATCTCCTGCACTATCCTGTGATATGTCATATATTGACCCCTGTGCAATCCCGACCCTGCCTCTAATTCTTCGAACTCCAAGATGGTCCCATCCTGCCAAATATCTCCCATAGTGACCAACCCCACTGACTCCCAGTATATCCGGATGGTTGCTCTGAGCTGCCCATCTCCCTTCGCCAGTGCGACCAATGGGAACTGCAACACACACGGCAAAGGGTTACCCATCATCCGGCAGGCCCGTTTCCACATGTTCCATCCCAAAGCTAGCATTCTAGACCGCTCCCTCATGCATGCATTAGCCACCCAGATCACCTCTCGCAGATAAAAGATTCTAAAAATTAGTTATGGTGGGTAGTGGCTGATACAGTCTTCTTAGCTAATAGAAGAGGAAATAATGAAAAGGCACTGATGAGCAAAGTGCAATTTTAGATTTTTTTTATAATGAGCAATTGTAAGAGAGCTCGGTGAGTTACTGGACATACAAATCGTGTGTAACCGTTTGGAGATTATCCATGAACGCAATTTAGTTGGGTGATTTTTACGCAAAACATTTACCTGAAATGTTTGTTCCTCTTTTTTGCCAGTTGTTCTTGTTGTTCAGAGGAACTACAAATCCTACGAATATTAAGTTACTTTAGACAAGATGCCAAGACATAACATGAGCTCTTTGAAGCACACATCTGCAGTGATTACACTGTTTTTTGATAGCGACACCTGCTAAACAGTGGCTGTTTGGTGCAGCATGCACTGCTATGGTCCATGGCATTTCAAGGCGCAGGCCCACCACTTGATACAAACAATGCCTTCTGCAGCACAAACGGTCAAGAATGGCAAGGCCATTGGGCAAGCAAAACACTCAATGTGACACGAGGAACTGAAGAATACAGACAGTTCTTTTACACTACACAAAGTTTACCAACAAGTATTTTGGCAGTCGTGTTCCTGAACAGTCTATCAGTGTTAATAAGCACACTGCACCGTAAACAAGGTAATATTAATTATTCTTTTATACTGCACTTAATACGGGAGACGAGTCTCTAAGCGTGGGACCGGGATTCGAACCTGTGTTGCTCTGCGTTGTCAGTGAGCAACCCCCCCACCAGCGAGGGATATATAGCAATATTGGCACCTACTTGAGCTGAATATGCGGTGCCTCTCTAAGTACAGTTTATGCTAAGAATGAACATGGCAAAGACATAATATGTGTATTGGTCCAGTGTAACAATGGTCACAGACTTTTCACTATTCTTGAATAGAGTGTCATTTGAATTCATCTATGAGCCGAGCCCCTAATTTGAATGTAGTTTCTCTTAATGAAATACTTTACACTGTGTGGACAATATAAATGGCAGTTGTCAGTTTACAGTTTATTGTTTAGCATGAGCCGATAGGTCAACAACATACGTGTCCCTTTTGCCCTTTTTGTTTTTGTCATAATTAACCACATAATATTCCACCACTCGAAAAAATTAGAGCCTGAAATGATTTATTTGTTTCTAGTATCTAACAGTGATTCCATTTTTCATTTTGCTTCATTGTGGTTTGATTCATTTCTAATATTTCGTCCGTATATACATTGTCTCAATTCTTGGCTATTCTCATTAATAATGTGATGTTTGTATTTAATAAGTCCTCAATGTTTTGAACAAAAAAAAGAAAACTAGAGTTTGAAGTTTTGAACTATTCATATTGTATTTTTCTTTTGTCTTGTTTAGGTGGTTTGGGTATTATAAATAAATGTTAGGGACCAGTAAATAAAGGGAGTCTAGGTAAACATTTTCTTAAAATGTTCCCTTACCCCTCTGTCCCTCCGTTTGATCCTCCATGAGTAAGAAGCTACTCAGCAACACTACAGAGTCAGTTTGTGGCTTTCACAGGGTGCAGTCCCACCCACTCTTAAAAGTGGATCTATTATGCCACTCCTCAAAGTCTAGCCATGAAATAACGCTTATTGTGTGTGCGTTATCACAGATGGCCAAAAGAAATGTCATGCCTGAGTCAGAAATGGCTAGACTGGCTACACCAAAATGCCTGTCTGTCTGTTTAATAACACTTATCATGCTCCGTTTATTCTAGATGCCCAGTCCAAAATGATATCCCTCCACTCACCTTGCTCCTTTTGCTCCCCTAACCCCCCAAATGAGCACCCCGAGCACAAACCAACACAAGCACATACACATTCAATTGCTCATTCACTCTTATGCAAATGAACATTTACGCATCATTTATTTGCTCATTCACACAGTGGTCAGACATCATTCAACTAGCATTCACTGGCTCATTCACGCGCACACCCATACACCATAGACTTGCTCACTCACATGCGCACTTAAACACCAATACATCACTCACACATGCATATTTACACACATATATGCACAATCACACATACATAATACAATACAATTTCAACACTTAGCTTTAGCCATAATCCGGATGATGCTCCTCACTGTGACGCTACCTCCCGTGACAAGGGCCCTCCAGCTCCTGGGGACAAGAACTGGAACCAGGATACGCAGACCACTTTCTGGTACCTGCACATGCGCAGAGGAGCCAGTGTGCCAAACTGTCAGCGTCCGTTTCAGTCGCAATGTTCCATGAGGCACAAGAGCACCCCTGCACACATTAAGACACGCAGTTCCCCAGCCATCATCCCCAATGGGCCCTACACAGCTGGGGAAGCAAATCACATGAAAGCTGGGGAACACAAGAAGTCAAACAGAAATCAGGTCTATGACGGGCTGATGGTACTGGCAGGTGGCACCCCCTTGCCCATATGAACGAGCCACCCCCTACTTTTCACCCTCCCTGTCACCATCAGCTGTGATTTCCCAAAGGATCCCCATCCTGACCAAATTATTTTCAACCTTTTCATGGACCTGGACAAGCAGAGCAAAACGTATGGATACCTAAGCACTCAGATGCTCTGGCGACCCTCTGGTAAAACTCAATAGATGGCATCAGTCGCCCTCATACACACCTCTCCAAAGTCTATCTGAAAGCCAGCCCCACAGAGACAGAGATCAAGATACTTATCACCCCAAACTATCTTAATATCCACACTTACCAAATATCCTATCACACCATTGAGGTTTCATAATGACAGCCACTGATTCTTGAAGTCTGACAACACCAAGAAATCCCAGACAACCTCGTACCAAGTCACATAACTCAGAAAAGTAAGCCCCCTACTCTTAATTTGAAGTCACAATGAACAGAGCAGTTCCTTCATCGAAACACATCACCCGCAGCGGTTTCCAAGTCCTTGCTCACCCTCGTGAAAGCATCACTTCTGCCCTCGCTCGCCTGACCTTGGGTCTTAATAAATTCACTCACATTGCCTCAATCTTCATCGAGCTACCCTGGCTATCCGTCAGTGCTCATTTCCGCTTCAAAACCAGCTCTGTCATCAGTAAAGCACTGACAACCAAAGCACCCCTGACCAATAAGCTGTCAGTCTCAAGTGGACCTGACACATGGCTAGAACCAGGGCCACAGATAAGATGTTATAAACCTAGTTTTATTTATTTTTGACAATATTTTTTTACAATCTTTGTATTTTTTTTACATTATTTTTTTAACAATATTTATTTATTACAATAAATGTAATACATAACTAGTTCTCCTCGTCGGTTGGGGTATTTTTAGACAAGAAAAAGATGTTACATTTAAAAGCATACGTATTTGTGTTCTAACATATATGTTACATACTGTTTTTTTTCATTAATCTTGTAGGTCCTCTCCACGCATAACACACTTGGATTTCTTCACTGTGTGGCGTGCATTGTGGATGCTTTTGGACTGACATCTCCACACAGCAGCTGGGAGCAGACACCTGTGTATCTGTTTTTGTTGTTGGGAATATCCGCCTTATTTTAGAGAGTAAAAGAGACATGTCCGCTGCTTACCTGAAGGGCTGCCTAAAACCTGATAATTCACCCAAACAAAGTAACTGGAGTGTGGTGAGCTGCTGTAAAACGCATCTAATAGTTCCCCACAAACCAACGCCAACTGCGACAGGGTCAGGACCGTGATTCTGTAAAGGGGGAAAGCAGGGACCCTCCTCAACCTGGGAAGATGGGTCACTAGAACAAAAGACAGCCGGACCCCCGATAAGTGAAATGGGAGTGGGGGGGTCCCCGTCCCTGAAATATCCCTCCATCTGCCACAAATGGCAACAATGCTAGCACTCTGTGTCTCCCAATGCCTCCCAATTCAGTTGCTGGTCATTTATTTATTTATTTCATTGCTCATTTGTAAAACGCGTACACATCAAGGAATTGTGTTTCAAGCGGCCATGGTTCTCTTCTTTTCTTTTCAAAACCTCATCGACCACAATCCACCTGGAAACAGTCGAGAAGACCCAAAGCGGATTGAGAAAAGGGAGAAACCACAAAGCGGCACCCAAGACAATTTGGGAGCCTTCACCACATCACAACAGCTCCCAGCACACCAGAAGACTCACCCCAACTACAGAAAAAGGAATTTTAATCCCGCGGCACACCAGGAAACCACACAAGTCTGTTCTGAAAGGGGATCATAGTGGTTTTAAGCCCTCTCACCTGATTCCTGGGGAAAAGAAAGACACTGATTGGTGCACGAAGTCAGTGCGTGCTGCAGCCAATAGGAAGGTGAGAAAGGCACTGAACCACCAGCCATAGTCTATACAAGCAGACAACAGGAAATTCAGAGTCTGGATTGTTTGAGTGAGGCTGCAGGAGGAGATGAAGGTGGACCGAGAGACCAGGTAGAGGGTGAGTGGAGTGTCGTTGGTGAGTTGGTGGTAGAGCTTAGCAAAAGTGAGGTTTTTGTGTGAGAGAGTTGTACCATGTATGTGTAGTGCAATGTAGTGTACTGGGGGAGTGGTGGTGTATACGAGGTGTGAGAGTGAGCGAGATGGAGAATAGAGCTAGCGTGAGAGATAGAAGTAGGTGAGTGGGGTAGTAATAGTGATTATGATATATAGTGAGTGTTAGGAGAGAGTGAGGCTGGTAGAGAGGGGTTTAGGAGTGGGTTGTGAGGAGAGGGGTGTAGACGAGAAGTGGGAAGGGTGTGAGAGGAGTGAGGGTGAGTGAAGTGGAAGGGTGAGCAGGGCACCTGTAACGGTTTATTGAGAAGCCTCCCTCAACACGGAAAGTCCCTTCCCTCCCCACTCAAGTGGTTGGTCAACAGTTTAACAGATTCTTTTTTAGCCCTATCTCAGAGACATATCATGCCCCTTGGATCACTCGGTCCTGAGCTAACAATGAGTTAAGAATCAGGCCGTTGTACGTGAAAGATATTAGTATTTATTTAAATTAAAATAATAGAAATTAGCATGAAAATGTCAAAAATACCACTTTATCCGTGGCAAACACAATCAACTTCTCTCTGCACAAATAAATCACAAAAGTGAGTTAAAAAGAACACAGACACAATTCTTTCTGTAAATTTCACTTCACAAAATAATTACACTGATCAATAAAGGCTCTTAAGTAATGTGCGATTTTAATGTTCCTGCAGGCTTAAAAGGCTAGCAGTAGGATTTCAAGATTGGTAAAAATATATACGCCAATTATAATTTCGCTCACACTTTTGGTTTAAAATAAACAGAGAGTGATTTCTTGCTTTGTTTTTCAGACCTCTCCGCCCTTTGCTTTGGTCTAGGTTGGGAAGCCAGACAGAAAAATTGGGATGCTTTAGGTAATTGTGGATTTCAGAACCCCTTACTGAAAGGCCTGTGTTGGGGAAGCTGGATAAAAAGGGTTGGACTGATTTAAGAGCAAAGACACCACTCTTCATTAAAGAAGTCAAGGTCAGCTGGACAACACGGATTACCTAATAAATTTATAGGCTATAGTTTTCAGCGCACACTGTGAAGTGAGCTTTGGTCATTTCGAATTTTAACAAAATTCACCCCGTAGTGTTCTGCCAAATGTGGATTTAATTAAATTAATATTTTTGATTACATAGGCTAAGGATCTACACAGTTTTGCCCCCCCCACCCACTATAAAGGGAAAAGATTCAAGGCAAGCAGACTCCCCCCACCTTCTGGTTTTCCAGGTCTTATTTCTACTTACATAGCAAGCCTCTGTTTAAGGTTCAGGAAAGCCGGCGACATCTCAGGACACTCTGGAAAGATAGGGCAGGAGTCTGGTCATTCCACTCTCAAAGATGGCCTCCTGCTCTCCACCACAGGACCCAGTTAGCTTTGAGACCTTCCTGGAAATAGACACCTCCACCCAGATGCATTCTCAGCAATCTCCTCTGTTGTCTCCTTACAGCTGTCAGAAGGTAAGTTTCAGCGGTCTTCCTGTCTTTCTCCTTTTTCTGTCTCCCCAGATTTGTGTGTCCCCTGTCCTAGTGCAGTCCCCCTTATATAGCAGAAATGACATCACCAATTTTCAATCTTGGGGAAGTACCCTGCAATAATCCCTGCACATAGGATTGGACAGTTACCCCCTCGCCCCCCCAGTCAGGATTGGTTTAGGGGTTTGGAGCAACATATGTCTATTCCCATTTGTCTTCATCCTTTGTTCTCCTTTTCATATTTTGTCAAAAACAAGTAATGTATAACAACTTTATAATTCTACTAGCAACTGCCATACTAAACATATTTTCTGTTTTAGCTGATCATAGAGAATTAGATCAGCCGACCGCCAAATCCGTACGATGTAGCATGGCCATGCAGCACATTTTTGTCGTTTTGATAAAAAGCACAATAGTAATGAAGATGTAAATTATTAAACATATCCCTAATTTCATTTCCCACCTTTTCAGCAACTCTCAGAAACCTAGTCTAACTGGCCATTACCATTCCCATAGTCATTTATTTTATATCCACAAAATTGCTTGGAAATTACATTAATAATTGTACCAAAATGAAATCATTCCACAGTATGGTTGCTGCGCAAAATGCCTAAATAATAATAACCTTTTAAAATGATTGCAAGCGTTCCTGTTCAGCAAACGGGAGGTCTGCCTCATCCAGCACAGCCATCTGTCTCCCTGGGCCAGCCTGGGACCATAGGTTTTGTTATGAGTCTCTTTGAAGTTGGTGAGTGTGCTCTTTGAAGTGGGTGCCCCCAGTCTTCACACCTTTTAGTCATGCTCCAGTCAAAGATTACTTTCCCTTGAAGTCCCTGCTTTAACTGCCTTCAGGGCCAGCCAGTCTGGGGAACAGTGGGTTTTCGACACCATCAGCACAAAATTCTATTGTGGGGGGTCATTAGATGGGAGATGTGACATCCTAGGCGGGAAGTGGGAGTTTTCCTGGTGATGTTTTGCCCTCAGCCAGAAACAGGCTTTTCCTAAAGACTAAGGGCCTCATTACGAGTCAGGCGGAATGGGTTAACGGGGTCCGCTAATGGGTGCGGACCCGTTATTCCCATTCTGCCTGATTACGAGGTCCCCTCGCGGGACCCGGTAAGGACGCCTGGTAAAACCAGGCGTCCTTACCGGGTCCCGCGAGGGGGCCTTGGAGCTAACAACGGGCCGGTCGTAATCGGCCCGTTGTTAGCTCCCTCTCCCATTCCCATTGAGCCCTATGAGGGCTCGAATGGGAATGGGGAAGGTCCAGGCTCGGGTTCCCTTAGGGAGGAATTACCGGGCCCTCCAAACTCAGAATGGCCCGGTAATTCCCCATTCAGGGAATCCAGACCCGGTTTTGGAGGAAGCCATGCCGCCAATTGCGTCATGGCTACCGCCAAACCCGTTATGAGGCCCTAAGTGTCTCTTCAAATGTCACTGGAGTTTTGTGGGTGAAACCTAATATAAATTGCTTTTGTCAACCCACATATCATGTTTTGTGTTCCTAACATTTTTCTGTGAGAAGTGATATTTTTTTCCATTTTGGCTTTTTAAAGCCATTTTTATTTGCGCACACATGTGCAGGCCGTTTTTGTTTTCAATGTTTAAAAATCCCGTTTTCCATGTCATAGGGATCTTTGATTACTTCTTCTTTTGTAAATGAAACTGCTGCTTGGCCATTTGTAATGGCGAGTAGGCCCCTTTCCCCATTTTCTTTAACTTTACGTGAAAACAAAAGCAAAAGCCAGCCCGTTTTTGTTGCAGTGTTTAAATGCCTGCCATACATGTGAAAAACAAGAGCAAAAGCGAGGGCATTTTTGTTGCAGTGTTTAAATGCTTGCCATTTGTGTAATTCGCTCCTCTAGAGGAAACAAGTACTTCTGTTTGGGGCCTTTAAATGCACCCCAGATGCCCCCCCCCCCCCCGCGTTGTTCCATGACTCTTTGTTGGGGAAGTGCAGGGCAGAGTGGGGTTTCCTTAGGCATAAATTTCCTTCATCAGGGAATGGGCATTCCAGTGTCCCCTTTCGTCTCTGGGTTGGGGGTATGGCATGGCACCCCCTTTTCTTCCTTCTTTTCGGAGTGGGCACTCCAGTCTCCCCTTCCATCTTTGGGTTGGTGGGTGTGGCACGGCACCCCATTTCTTCCTTTCCTTCCAGGTACCTGGGTGTTCTCATCGCACTCTGCTCTCACCTGCAGGCTGTAAGTTAAGTAGGTTAGTTCTCTAATAAAAGATTTTTAAAACGTTTCAGTACTTTTTACACACCTTTTTCCCAGAAGATTTACACAGAATTTACAAAAACAACAACCTACAGTTATAACATGATATTTCTGTTTCATAACATTTTTTGTAATTTGTTTCATTGTTTTATTTTCTTCATTTGTACAATAACACCAAGTAAATTACTCCCTGTTTGATGCAACTGTTCTCTCAAAGACACTTTGGTCCAAAGTTTTCTTGCACAAGATTCGATGCCTGGGCAAGAAACATGGTTGACTAAACAGAGGCCAGGCTTTTGAAAGTGCACAAGATGCAACATTTGTAAATATGCCAAGAATTGTTCAAACTGATTTTAGGTGACTCAATTATGATCACAGATAAAATCACATGTGAGACCGAATATGTGGTGTATGTATTGTCATGTGCATGCCAGAAATGGTAGATAGGCAGCACCAAATGTACACTGAAAATAAGAATTCAGCAACATTTGAGGGCCATTTTAAATCAGGATCCGAACTATCCAATGGCCAAACATTTTTCTGAATGTCATCAATGTAATTTGGAGGGTTTTCAATTCTTTGGCATTCATAAAATCGAACACAATCCAAGAGGCAGAGATAGAGAAAGGAAACTCCGCAAAAAGAGACATGTTGCATCTTGGACTTTGAGAGCAAGTACCCAAGAGGGCATAATATAGACGAAGAAATGTATACCTTCCTGGGCTAACATCTCAAAGGAATCCATGTACTAAGAATGTTCTTAGCTTATCTTGATTTATTGAACAATATTTATATTGTATGTGTATATTGTGATTTCTGCACCTATAATCGCTCTGGTCTCTTAAGGCCAGTTCCTTCAAGGTATGTCCCGGGCAGAGCTTTTCAAGTCTTCGTAAGGGTAAAAAATATGGTGCTAATTTTGGTGTTTGTACAACCCTGGTTCAGGGTTCATCTTTTATAGTGGTACACTTATGGTGATTTTTTTATTATTTTTGGTGAATTTTACAGTGTATGGTGATAATAGGCAGCGATGAGGAAGTGTGGTTACAGATGAATTTCTCTGAATTTCAATAAGTCAATCAAATATGTCAGCCGTGATTTTATAGTGTGGATCCTCTGTTTTATATTTATTTTTATCGTTGCAGGCTGTTATTATCACATTTATCAGAGTAGCAATCGATGTTTTGTGTATATGGTGCACCCAGTGGTTACCAACCATTATATGATTGTGTTTTTCATGGCTGTTAGCACTAGGCACCTTAATGTATGGACATAAGAACAACTGAGGCACTATGCACTTTAATGTATGGATATAGGAATGTCCGTAAGTAGTTGAGTATGTTGCACTTTCAATGCACTATGCACTTTATTGGAATTTCACTATGCACTTTATTTTGCAAAATAAGCTACAAACACAAAATGCCATATGCTATTGTTAACAAAGATATCTATACATGAAAAATATTGAATGTAATATATTATTGCTTACTCATGCCTGCACAGCTTAGTATTCTATGAATGAAATGCATAAGTACACAGCAATTTTGGAATGTGCTTATGAGTTACTAATATAATTGAAGCAGAGATTTCACAGTGAAAGATGGTGGACTTTTGGTTCAACACATGCAATTGCAAGTAACTAGTCCCTTCATTCTCTTTGTGTTTGGGTTTTGCCCATTTTGAGATGGCTGACAGCTAACAACACAGTAGAATTAGTCCTCTTTCTGTGTCTAAAACCATACCTTACGAGGTATTTTAATTGTTTGGTAACATGGATCACCTGTTGTGATCGAGCGGTGAGGAAACCGCGAAACGTTAACTCTGCTATGTGAGGGCCGTATGTTTTGGGTGAACCACGATGTTAGTGGATTTTATGAGCCATATGTTGCTCGCTTTTATTGAATAAAGATCACTTTTTGAAACTTTTTTCGAAACTGGTTTCCAGAAGCAACATTAATTGACTGGGGGAGTGCTTTCCAACGGACTGCAGAAAAAACAGTCATCTGGACATATATATATATATATATATATATATTTTTTTTTTTTTTTTTTTTTTTTATTACTTGTGTATAATCAAAGAAAACATGATTTTTACAAGAGGTATCAGTTCTTAGTTCCATAAATTTCGAGAATCTACACAGGTGCAAAAGCCGGGAGTCAGGCAAGGTTTTGGGGAGTTGATGTGAAAACAAATCAAGTCAGGGCGGAATTTTTACTGATTAAAAGGAGAGAGATTCCGCCGGAGCCTGGTTCGCCTGTTGGAACCTCGTGTCGTGCACCTATGTTATCAAGTTGATGTCCAGCAACGAGCGCTTCCGGTAAAGAGGTCTTGCTTTGGTTCGCAATTTTGAGGAAAGCCGCCTGCATTATTTTTGCCGTGGCCGTTGCCCAGCGGGGTTTTTCACCAGAAATCAAACGGCACCACCATGTGTTTTCTTCAATCAAGATTGAGTCGTGCCATAATGGAAGAAGGTAGGCCATCCGTTCTCGGTTCAGCGAGGGGCAGTTTAGCAAAAGATGGCGTATTGACTCCGTGGAGTCAGAATCGTTACATAGTCTGCAGGTGGTTGTAGCAGTTAAAGATCTTATCCCCAAGATTTCTCTTGTATGAAGCAGGTTGAGACGTGCTCGCAGAAATATTCCTCTCAGATTTTTATCTGGGAATTTTGTACAGTATCCTAGGGGCGACTTCAACTTATTGAATGTTGGCGGGAGATGTCTCAAGCATTTCACAGCTACTGCTTTATCAATGGTGGAGATCCAGTCTTGGTTCTTTACTTTTTCGTTTACCCTTTGGGGGTTCGAAATTAGGTCAAGTTTGGAACATGACACTTCTTCCAGTATGTGTTCTTGTTTGCGGACCCAACGCAGGGCGGCTTTCGAGGACGTGGAGGACAGCTCTTGGCCAATAAAGTTACAGATTGGAAGGCCATCTTTCATTAAGGTCTTTCTAAACAGGGCAAGCGAAGCCACCCTGACAGCCGCACTTAATGAGAGCAGGCCCAGCTCTCTTCTAACTGCTTCGATGGGAATTGCATTTGGTAGGCCCAAAAGTGATTTCCATATGTGTCCCTCTAGCCTACGCCATAGTTGGTGTGGGATTGTGAACATTGCGTCCATGCCATACGTTAACGCTGGCACTATTTTCCCTTTGTAGAAGGTAATGGCCGGCAATAGTGAATATTTGCCAAATTTTCTGTCGATCGCTTTGAGTTGAGAGGTCAGAAGCTTAGTTTTTGTCCAGAGGTGAGCTTGCATTTTCTGTTCCTTGCTTGAACCGTCGATGATCACCCCCAGATATTTGAAGTGGGAAACCACCTCAATTCTGATGTTATTTACAGACCACGATGTAAGATTTTTGTGAGGACGAGTGGCTTTTGAAAGGATCATGATTTTGGTTTTGGCCTGGTTTATTAGTAGGTTGTTAGCTGACATATAGGCTGCAAGGTTATCAAGCTGTCTTTGCAGGCCAATTGGCGTTTGGTCGAACAGAATCATATCATCTGCATAGAGGAGTCGAGACAGGACCGTGTTTCCAAGCTTTGGAGGAAAGGAACGAACGAGTCGTTCAGAGTCTTTATAGTCCCCAAGAAATGCAACAAAGAGGGCTGGGGCCAGTGGGCAGCCTTGCTTGACCCCTCTGTTTGCACTAATTTCCCTGGAGAGAGTGCCTTGTCTGTTCAGCCTGACCTTGAGAGTGGTATTGGTATGCAAGGCCATTAGTGGGTTTAGGACCGATTCTGGGCAGTTCCAATTTTTTAACTTGTCCCATAGTTTCCTTCTATCGACTTTGTCAAAAGCCTGTGAAAGGTCAATAAAAGCAGCATAAACAGGCTGCGAAGTTTCTTTCGTTTTCGCTTTCAACAGGGATAGTATAAATATGTTCAGTGTCGTGCTCCCGTTCTTTTTAAAACCCGTTTGAAGAGGGTCACTACAGGGGGCTGTTTTGACCCATTGTTGAAAGTGACCTAGAAGGAGAGAAGCAAAGATCTTGCCCATAATGTCCAGCAAAGCAATCGGGCGATAATTACCCGGGGCGTCTCTGGTTCCCTGTTTGTAGATGGGAATAATGATCGATGTACACCACGAGAGGGGGATCTTTCTCGTCAATCTGCAGTGGTTAAACAAGTTGGAAATGAAGATGGACCATTCCTGATGATGTTTTTTTAGGTCTATATTAGACAGCCCGTCCGGACCTGGCGCTCTGGACGGTTTTAGCCTTTTGATTGCGAGAGATATGTCTAGGACGGCTGAGAGATCCACCCATGGGGAGTCCGACACGGTGAAACACTGGGTTTTTGCTGTTGAAGGGCTCGCAAAAAGGTCAGTAAAGAAGGTAACCCACGCTTGCTCCGGAACAGCATTAATCATATTTGAAGAGGTTGTTGCTTGCGTGTGGTTTATTAGAGACCAAAAATCTGCTGTCTTTTTAGTTGTAAGGACTCGGAGCATAAGTTCAGCGTCCCGCTGGTAGATGTCTGCCCGTCTGGCTCTTAACCATGCTTTATATGTTCGGAATTCGTTGGCCCACTTGTTCCATGCTTCGACAGTTTTGACAGCTTTAACTTGTCTTTTTAGCTTTCTCAATGCCGTTTTTTTGAGTGCTATTTGTTTGTCGAAGTGGTGAGTATGGTTCTTTTGGGTTTTTGGACCCAACGCCGAGAGGTGTTTATAAGATAGAAGAAGTGGGAGGTAGTTTGGTCTACCAGGAAGCTCCCACGGTAACTCAGCGGCTTGGTTAGTCGCGTACTGAGAGGTGATTTCCCTTATATTTGTGGCAGACAGACGCAGACGCGTTTGTTGTGGGTTGAGCTCCACCTCGGGGAGATAGTTGCCGTTCGAGAGCGCTGTATATATATTTCCATCCGATTTTCATTCTTCAGATGGTTCCTCTACTCTACTTTCATTTGGCTCATCAATCAGTCTCAAAGCGTGTCTGGGATGACAGCTTTTCAACTGATTGATGTGGACCCTTTTTTCTTCTGTCAGTTCTCCTTTTGGGATGCGGAACTTATAGGCGACAGGTGAGATTTTATCTACAATTCCAAAGGTGCCACGCAAGGGGGGAGGAACCTTTGAAAATTGAACAAGTAGACCCTGTCTCGTACTTGGTACTCTCTCTTAGTGGTCATTAAATCGTAGTGTGTTTTCATCCCCTCTGCTGACTTTTTCAGATATCGCTGAGCGTACGCAAAAGCATGCTGAAGTTGTTTTTCGCAAATTCTCAATGTATTCATGGGACGCGTTGATCAGGGTCTGCTCTTCCATTCTATAGAGCAGATGCTGCGGTAGCACCATTTTTCGTCCAGTCATGAGCTCAAATGGAGACATTTTTGTCGCAGAAGATGGTGTAGACCTGATGGCCATCATGACAACCGGTAGTCGGATGTCCCAACTAGGCCCAGAGTTCACCACAAACTTATTTAGGATGCCCACAATCATTTTATTCTACCTCTTAACTCCCCCACTCGAGGCTGGGTGCTAGGCAATGTGGAGGTTTCTCTTTACCTAGAGCATTTTTGTCATCACCTCACTGGTAAATTGACTTTGTCGGTCTGACTCAATCCTTTGGGGAAGCCTGAAACACGAGAAGATGTGATTGATCTTCAAGGCAGCTGCTGTTCCGCCTTGCAATTTGGGGTCGGGAGACATTCCACCCACTTGGTAAATAAGCAGGTCATGGTTAACATGCACTTGTTTCCTCTAGAGGAGCAAATAACGGGCCCGATGAAATGCAAATCTGACCAAGGCAGTGTCATTCCCTTTTTCTGTAGGGGAGCTCTGTGTGTGAGGGAACTTGGTTGAAATTGAGCACACACAAGACACCCCGTTCAAATACTGGTTGAGGTCCTGACCCATATGTGGCCAGTATGCAACCTCTTGCAATATTTCCAAAGTTGTATAAAACCCCCTATGACCGGCTGTGTCCACGTAATGGGCAGGACTAAAAAGGCTTCGGAATGAGGTAGGTACCACCCACTGGTCACATCCAGAGATGGATCTCCGTACCAACAAACCGATCTTGGATTCTGAACATTTTGGAATACTTCATCAACACCCGGAAATCCTCTTTCCCGATGAATCGGATTCGGTCAGAGGAAAATGTACGGGGTCTTCAATGTGTTAATAACATTTCCTAATAATCGGATCCCCTTTTTGTGCTGTAATCAAATCACCATCTGGGGTTTCCTTACTCCACTGGCCAGATGAGAGTTCATTTTGGGCAAGTGTTTGGGACCTGGTGACAGCAGTGAAAAGGATTTCCCCCAACAGGGACTCGATCTCTATGAGATCCCTGTGGATGACTCCGGTTTAGGCCATCTGGTCAGCCAAGTCATTTCCGGTTTTGTCTAGTCCCTCTATTCTGGCGTGACCCTTAATCTTTTTCCAGTAGATGGTCATCTCATTAGAGCTAACGAGATCATCAGTGTCATAATCTGAATCAGAGATTATGACCAGTTCATGGAGTTGGTGTTGCACGGCAGTGAGGATGGCTTGATGTACCACCATCAACTCTGCCAAATGACTACTTCAAGGACTGATTTTGTACCCAGTTGAGGGCTCCGGGGCATCATTCACCCAGGCATTCCCAACATCAGCCACCAGTTCTTTTCCCCCGTTGTTGTCAACATGGTAGGAGCACCCAACCACATACACTTTGGGTATCCCCCAGCATGTATCTTCCTCATAGACTTTGTGCATGTAAGTCAGGCACGCCTCCATGTTGTCTTGGGTTCTTAGACTTTCGTCCCCGAGACAGTTTTCTTGCGCGAGGGGACTCTTCTTGTTTTGGCCATATCTGACCTCCACACGAAAGGCTTGCATGGACAGAATCCAGGAAGTAATTCAGGAATTACTCACATTCCCTGTTAGGATTTGGTCACTTTGGAGATATTGCAAGGGCTGATGAGGAGTCTTGACAATGATGTGCTCCCCATGGATGAACGGGCGGTCATTTTTCAATGCCCACAACATTGCCTGGAGTGCCTTTTCACAATCATAGAATTTTACCTCCAATGTGGACAAAGTCTTACTCGCATACGAGATGACTTGGATGACTGTGTTGTGCTTTTGGTATAATACTGGCATTAAGCAAGTATTTGAGAACCCCATCTCCAAGAAGAACTCCTTGTTTTTGATGTGGTAAGCCAAGCAAGGCACTTGTGAAAGGCTTTTCTTGAGTTGTTTTACTGCCTCGGCTTGCTCTGCACCCCACTCCCACATTATCCCAGCCTTTAGTAAATAGACCAAGGGTCTTGTGACCTCTGCTTAGTCCTCTGTGAACTTCCTACTATAATTAGTAAGTCCAACAAGGCTTATTAGTTCACACATAGTGGTAGGGTCTTTTAATTTCAGTAATTCTTCCACCTTTTTCACCTGAGGACTGAGACCCTGAGGGGTGATTTCATGCCCTAGGAAATTCACACAGGTCTTACACAACTGCGCCTTCTGGAAGGACAGTTTCACTCTGGTTTTCTTCAACTGGGTCAGAACATAGCATATTTCAGCTATGTGTTCCTCCACAGTTGAGCTTTTGATTAGAACATCATCTACATTGGCCGTATTTCCCCTTTCACCCAAGTCGGGCATGGCCTTGTGCAGAAAGATGTTACATTTGTTGCCAGAGTTTATATATACAAAGGGGGTTCGGGTCCACATGTACTGCTGCCCCCGAAGATAAAAGCGAGCTTGTACTGGTCTTCCCTACTCACGGGTACTATCCATTAACCTTTGGTCGGGTCAATGGCGGTATACATCTTTGATCCCTGGATCTGAGCCAGTCCCTGATCGATGTATGGAAGCAGCCATCTCGACACGTGGACTTGTGTTTAACTCCCTAAGGTCTGTGCAAATTCTCCATTGGCCATTGGGTTTTAGTATTCCCAGTAGCGGGTTATTAAATGTACTGTGGACTAGACGAATTATCCGACAGGATTCTAAATTCTTTATAATCTCTGTGAGTGACTCCATAGATGCAAGAGGCAACCGATATTGCTTCACGAATACAGGAGCCATCCAAGGGTCCGTTGGTATGGAGGTGGAATGTATCTCAATGCGACCAAAGTCATACGAGTCCACAGCAAAAATCTCTTGAAAATTCAAAAACACCTGTTTCAGCTTCTGCTTTTGCTCCTCAGTCTCACAGGCATCAGCGAGGTTGATTCACTCCTCAACCATCTGCCTGAAGCCTGGAAAGACCTCAGGTTTTGCAATTTCTTCAGTATGCTCCAGTAGCATGGAGAGATGTCTTATTATGGTGTTGGCCTGGAGAGGCGGTTTGAAGGGGAGGCAGTCACTGTTGACATGAAATACCACCTCATCCTTCCTGATGTAGCAGGTTAGCTCATCCCCCCATAAGGGCAGGGAGAGTACACCAAGAAATCCCCCCCTTGCCGGGTGAAAATCTTTTCTGAAGGCATGTTGTTGTCACAGATGTAACAGTCATTTGGAATTTGTCCCATGATCTCATTCCCTAAGTCATTGGAAAAATGTTGGGCATCAACCGCCATTCCAATAAAGGTGTCTGCACCCAAAGTGATACTTCAAGTGTTGTTGGTATCCACCAATATTCGAATGGGGTCGTGTTCTAGGTCAACTAGTGGTGTTGGATTCAAATACAACTCTTGCTGTTGAAGGTGATCATTTAAATTTATATAAGTGTCTGGGTTTTGGAGGTTCTGTCCTCGCTTCATTTTTAGGGGAAAAGTGAATTGTCGGACCAGTCCTGGGATTGTGACCTCTTCTCCAGTTTGAACTTCAACTGCACACGGCAGCAATTGAGCTGACCGAAATGCTTTCTCAGGATTGTCAAAGCACATAGGGATACCCCCCAATCGGGATCAGTCCTTGTAATTATTAAGCTCTAAATCAATTGCAAATCGATTGTGAATGTCACTACCTAAGTAAAATGCAGCGAGGACTTCTCTCACAACCCAGCAATTATGATCTATACTTTTGTCGCCTATGGACATTTTTAGCATGCACCTGCTAAGCAGGAGATGGTTGGAATTTTGAGTTTCCAGGCACAGTTCCCACTTATCAATCAACCTAAATGTGGGAATGGTCTGATCCTTTTGGAGTTTCCTGAATAATGCTTTGCTGATGAAGTTTTTTCCATTATTCAGGCATACTCTAGTGTGAACAGTCTCCCCCCCCTCATTTACCTGTATGGGGAAAAACAACTGTTGACCCTTTTTCTGGATAGCAGCCAAACCTCGCGCTGATTTATAATCAGCTTTTATCATGGGATTTGGGCTTTCCTCAAATTGTGGATCGGTATGAAATTTCAGGGTATTTCCACTTGAAACTGGGAGGAATGCTGATTTTCAAAAACGGAGAAACACTTGTGTATAGGTGCGTTATAAATGCCATTTCATAACATATCATATCATATCATAAGGGTTCCCATCACCAGTGTGTTCTCCTACAGATATGACAGTGATTTCAGGGACTTGATTGTTCCCAAAGTGTAATTCGATTTGTTCAGACTGCTGCTCAACCATGTGGCTTGTTCCCTTTAGACTTACGTAATTTGTGCTTTGTTTCAGTTTTATTGGCCGGTTAGTCTGTGTCCAGAGGACCTTGTTCACACAGTCCATCAGGAGTGACAACCTCTGGAGGAGGTCATTCACCAGCAGATAAGGTGTGCCCTCTGGAGTGATGACTATCACTAGGTGTTTCACCCTATGTCGCCCAATTTTGATCTCCAGATCCGCAGTTCCCTTGATGGAAATGTCATTTCTGTCGAAGTTTTGGAGTTGCTCCAGCCCAGCAAAGAAGCTGGAGTATTCCGGAGAAAATATCCACTTGACAAACTCCATGGAATTGTGATCATTTTTTATGCCAAATGATATCCTCATCTGGTCAGACAGCTCTAAATGTTCCCATACTGAGTATTTTGCATTTTTATGGTAGGGAGTCATGAAGCTTCTGATGGCTTTTATTTGTCGAATTGGGTCTTTTACGAGAGTTCCTTTTTGTTTGGCAGCCGTCTTTTTCCACCACACCTGCGACCATTTGCCCTCAGACACAGAGCTGCTACTGTTTGTGGTCCACTCCCTTTCCTCTAGGCACTGCCTCCCTGTGACTGGGAATCCCTCCTTGAATGGGGGGGTCTAGTCTCTTCCCCCTGTGGCGCTGTGAGCTCTCTGGGTCGCTTCCCTTGGGCTCCCCCTTTCACACAAGGGAGCACTAATCTTCTTCCTCCCTTCTTCCGGGCGTGGTGGAGAACTCCCCACTCCCTGAATGGATGGATGTTTTCAAGATGCTCTTTTGAGACGTGGATTCTGATTCTTCAGTATCTGCAAAGAGGATCAGATGGTCCCTTAGTAACCTGTGTTTCTGCTAGTCTAGCTCCCTGATGTTCTCATCATAGGAGCCCTCCTGGTCAGATGTATTTGCTAAGATATTTTTAAAGCTAAATACAGATGAATGTCCATCAATATCTGACAGGGACTGGCCTTCCAGCTCAGTGGAACTAGTCCAGCTTCTTCATGTTTCCCCATTCTTGTGAACTGGTAGTCATGAAGTTAGCAGCACGGTGCGCATATAATGTGGGGAGTTGGCTTGAGGCCCCTGGTAAAGAGGACATCCAACGTGGTAAGGGGTTGCCCTTCCATACCCAAACTGTTCACGTTCCTCAAGGCCTGATTGTATCTAGCCCATTTCCTTCTCCAATCTCTCTGATTTATCTTTCTCAGCCACTATCTCTTGGTGGTATGTAGAGGCCTGAGCTTTGAGCTCTGCTACCAGCGCCTGAGTAGCTTCTATGATCTTGCTAATTGCCCATGGAGTCCCTTATTCTCCTCACAAAGGGCCGCATTTTCCCTCAGTGCGGCCTGTACTATCTGGGAATACTCAGACCTCTTCTTTTGAAGGAGACTAATCTCCTCACTTTGTGCACTTTTGGTCTGAGTTGTCTACACTAGATCCAATTCTACTTGTCTCACAGGTCCCATTAATTTTTCATTTTCTACTTTTATGTCAGTCAGTTCCTGAAAACATGACTCGCTTTTCTCCAGGTCTGTCTTAACTGGCACACTTCCTGACACAGAGAACTTTTTTCTTCACTTAATTAGCTATTTTGTTCACTGAGGTGATCTCTTCGCTTCATAGCACTCAAACTCTGGCGCTCCAGGTCGAATTCTGCTTGGGAATTGACCTCCTTAATAATCAACTGGCTATTCTCATCTTTCAGTTGCCTAATCTGTATTTGAAATGCACACATGTTCTCTAAGCAGGCTCCATTGTGCACCACTTGTTGACTCAAATTGTGTTGACTCTCTCTCAGGTTCTCAACACCTTCTTGACACTCCTCTTTTGGTGCAGGAAATTGGGACTTTCGCTCTGAATTCATTTGCTGCTGTGCTGCTAACGCATCCTTTAACTGCTGAATGATGTCTTCTAATTTTAACTCCGAATTTTGGCTATGTAGCACTTTCTCCTCTGCCTGCTTCAACTCTCTCTGTGATTGATCGAAAAGCTCAGATTGATTTTTCACAGAGTCTAAACTCTCCTGGTACCTTTCTTTCATGATCATCATGTGGAAGCACATATATGCAGTGAGCTGGACCATTTTAATTTTCTCATCTCTGGTGGTCTGCGTCATATAAAAATCTGTCAAGGCTTAATGTAACAGGCCACTATTCTGCCACACATCCATATTTATAGAGGTAACCCCTTGCATCATTCTAGATTGCCATGCTTCATGTTCCTGTTCTATCCATTCACCCTTAATGAACAATTTGGATAGAAGGTGCTTCCTAGCCACGCCAATTTCGACGGTGCTCGTTATGAAATGTGTTCTGCACCTGATGGGTTCTCTGTGCAAGGGCGAACTCACCCTGTTCCTGCTTCATTTCCTCACTCAAATAAATTCTTACACACTCCTAATTTTCTACCTATACTCCTCCCTGGAACTCAGGAGTCAAGCCCTAGTGGCACTTTAACAAAACAAAGATGACATTCCTTCCACCTTAATACAATTGCATCAAAATGAAAAGAATGTCACAATGTACTTGTCATGGGTCAGGAATAGGAAGCTAAAATCCCGGCCATGAGCCCCCACTTTGTAACGCTTTATTGAGAGGCAACCCTCAACACAGGGAGTCCCTTCCCTCCCCACTCAAGTGGTTGGGCAACAAACAGCTTAACAGATTCTTTTTTAGCCCTATCTCAGACACATATCATGCCTTTTGGGTACCTCACTCCTGAGCTAACAATGAGCCAAGAACCAGGCCAGTGGACAGCAAAGATATTGGCATTTATTTAAATTAAAATAATAGAAAGTAGCACAAAAATATAAAAATCACCACTTTATCCATGGCACACACAATCAACTTCTGTCAGCACAAATAAATCACAAAAGTGAGTTAAAAACAACACAGACACAATTCTTTCTGTAAATTTAACTTCACAAAATAATTACACTGATCAATAAAGGCTCTTATATAATGTTGTGCGATTTTGATTTTCCTTCAGGCATTAAAGGCTAGCAGTAGGATTTCAAGATTGGTAAAAATATATTAATTATTATTTTGCCCACACTTTGGTTTGAAATAAACACAGGGTGATTTCTCCCTTTTCTTTTCAGACCCCCTCCTTTGATTTAGTGTAGGTTGGGAAGTCAGACAGAAAAATTGGGATGCTTTGGGGAATTTTGGATTTCAGACCCCCCTTACTGAAATACCTGTGTTGGGGAAGCTGGATAAAAAGGGTTCGACTGGTTTAAGAACAAAGACACCCTCTTCCTTAAAGAAGTCGGGGTCAGCTGGACACCAAGGATTACCTTATTAAATTATAAGCTATCGTTTTCAGCGCACACTGGGAAGTGAGCTTTGTTAATTTAGAATTTTAACAACATTCACCCCGTAGTGTTCTGCCAAATGGGGAATTAATTAAATTAATATTTTTGGTTACATAGGTTAAGGGTCTACACAGTTTTGCCCTCTACCCACTATAAAGGGAAAACATTCAAGGCAAGCAGAGTCCCCCCACCTTTTGGTTTTACGGGACTTAATTCTACTGACATAGCAAGCCTCTGTTTATGGTTCAGGAAAGCCAGCCACATCTCAGGACACTCTGGAAAGCAAGGGCAGGGGTCTGGTCATTTCACTCTCAAAGATGGCCTCCCGCTCTCCACCACAGGACCCAGTCAGCTTTGAGACCTTCCTAGAAATAGACAGCTCCACCCAGATGCACTCTCAGCAATCTCCTCTGGTGTCTCCTTACAGTTGTCAGTTGGTAAGTTTCAGCAGCTTTCTAGTCGTTCTCCTTTTTCTGTCTCCCCGATTATTGTGTGTCCCCTGTCCTAGTTCAGTCCCCCTCATATAGCAGAAATGACAATCATGGGGAAGTACCCTGCAATAATCCATGCCACTAGGATTGGACAGTTGTCCTCTCTCTCTCTCTCCGCCCCAGTCAGGATTGGTTTAGGGGTTTGGAGCAACATCTGACTATTCCCATTTGTCATCATCATTTGTTCTTTCAACTTTTTGGCAAAAACTAGTTATGTATCAAAACTTCATAATTGTACTAGCAACTGGCATACTAAACATATTTTCTGTTTTATCTGATCATGGAGAATTAGATAAGGTCGGATGCACCGGCACCATTCGTGAATTCTTCAGACCTGGCGGGGGAAGGCACCCGTGAGCAGAACTTGTAGTTTGCCGGTCCGGTAACTACAGTACCGGCAAGCTTACCGGTACCGTAGTTACCGGACCGGCAAACTTGTCATAAGGCCCTAAGTTTCTCTTCAAACAGAGATGTTGCTAGGGGGGGCTGAGGGGGCTATAGACCCGGGGCTTTTGGTTGTAGCCCCGGAGAGAAGTTCAGGGGCACAACCAAAAGGCTAGCTTGCCCTGAGTCCTGACAGTCTCAAAATTAGCGTAGCCCCAGACCTTTTGCAGACCTAGCAACACCCCTGTCTTCAAATGTCACTGGAGTTTTGTGGGTGAAACATAATATACATTGCTTTTATCAACCCACACATCATGTTTTGTATTCCTGACATTTTTCTGTGAGCAGTGATATTTTTTTCCATTTTGGCTTTTTAAAGCCGTTTTTATTTGCACACACATGTGCAGGCCGTTTTTGCTTTCACTGTTTAAAAAACCTGTTTTCCATGTCATAGGGATCTTTGGTTCCTTCTTCTTTTGTACATGAAACTGCTGCCTGTCCATTGGTAATGACAGGTAGGACCCTTTTCACATGGCTATTTAACTTTACGTGAAAAACAAAAACAAAAGTAAAAGCCAGGCCGTTTTTGTTGCAGTGTTTAAATGCCTGCCATTTATATGTAAAACAAAAGCAAAAGCCAGGCCGTTTCCGTTTTTGTTGCAGTGTTTAAATTCCTGCCATTCATGTGAAAGGGACTTTGTGAGGGGCCTATAAATGCACCCCACACACCATATCCCTGACTTTGGCGTAGAAGAGAGCAGTAGCAGTCCGGAGGGAGTGTTAGTATAGTAGTAAGACGGACGGAGGAGTAACATGAAAGGGTGGAGGTGAGGACTAGAAGTCTGGAAGTCAAAAGCGAGAAGTATCAGTGAGAGCAGTAGGAGTGAGACTCATAGCTGAGGTAGGTGTGAACGACCCTAGCACCACTTTCCCAAACGCCTTTTCCATATGGTCGCCCTCATTGAACTACCCGCTGTTCTATGCGGAACGATCTGCCCATTAGGAAATAGAACAATCCATGCACCTTTTGTAGCACATGTCAATAAAAACTGTGAAACTTACTGGCAACTCTGTGGTATTTTAAGGGCATCTGTGACACAACATATTTGGTTGGAAATTCCAGGTCTCAGAGCCACTAAAGGTGGGGATTGAGCGAACGAATACCCTGAGCACCCTGATTGTGTGGCATACACCTTCATGCTCATACAAAGCCATTCATGTACATATTCCTCCATTCCAGATGTACACAAATTCCACCTAGACCCCCCCTTTCCTGCAGAACAGATTTTCATTGGGTTCAATTTTTGGAAATATCTTGATGGCATCTGTCACAATTTCGAGGAAAAAATGTGAAGCCCAAAATACCAATTTGTTTTGGCCCATTTCACCACATGTATATGCGTGGGAGACCCCCGGCAGCCCCCACCCCACATACTCCTCCACCTTTTTTATTAACTTAATCCATATATATATATTTAGTGAAATGGGGCTCTCAAAATTTAGTATTTTGGGCTTCTCAGTGATGGGCTGAGGTGTATTGGTATATTCCCTGTTATTTCCTTCAATTGTGTTAGCACAGCTACTGGCGATTCATGTTGCATTCATCGTAGTCCTGATCCTTTATCCCTGGGTCTGTTATGAACATTGTTTTTTTTAAACGCTTGTTTCCCATTTAGCTCGGAGCTACCCTTCGCCAGTTGTGAAAACGAGGCTGTGGAAGGAAAGAAACTTCCAATTGCACATGCTCCGTAAAGTGCTACCCCTACTGAGATGTTGCCCTACTGGGACTTCATGCAGTCAGGGTGACACAAACATGTGATCAGCAGTTGCTAATGATTTATAGCGAAGCAACCAGGAAGCGCCTCCAGAGTTAAAAATATGATCGTATGATCCCTGGACTGGAAATCACTAGACTTCCCACCTCAGTCCCCCAACCAAACCCCGATCAAACAAAGACTATGGGGCTCATTATACGTTACCTGGTCCAGGAAAAAAATGCCTGTAATTCCGGCCCCAGCATTTTTTCCAGACCGTGGAAACACAAGTTTGACGGTGGGGGCAGTGATTTACCCTGTTGGGAGATCAGGCTTCTACTGCCAAATAAATGCTAGAATCATCTGCACCGGAACTAGCAGTGCCTGTAATTCCAGCAATCTCATCCCATGGAACTCCATGGAATGGGAACTCACCACTGTAATATCCCGGTAATAACGGGATATCGGGTGGAGGAAACGGTAAGGGCAGTTTTGCTGGTATCCCGCTGGAATTACCAGAGGGATAGCAGCAAAACTGTAATGAGGGTCTATATATCGAAACACTGGGTACCTATGCAGGCCTATGTTCAGGAATTGGTGTTAGACTTAATTTCCAACTGAAACCAACCAAAGGTGTAACCACACAACCCCACAACCACAATAAATCTCACTAAGGTCATAAGGATGAGGATGTGTGGAGACACCAGGCACAACTTTGTGTGTCTGATGCTCTGAAGTCCTTTCCATTCGGATTTGAGGACATTGCATACGTAACCTTGGAATGTCTAGAAGAATCACCCCCAACATTCCATCAATTCTTCAATAAATGGACCCTTACTGCAAACCTGCTCCCCACCCGCGCCTGCTGCTTTCCCCTAGTCATGGAGCATTATGAAAGTGGGATCTGGTTAGCAGATCTCACTTTCAGAAACAGAATTACCCACATCATTTTATAATTAAAAGTTAAAAAAAGTGCAGGTAATCCCGCCCTCACCAGATGCCTCCTGTCAACGAGTAATTGCACTGGCTTGCCAGATGTTTTCAACAGCAACTCCCACAGCCTCAGCCAGCATTGCATTGTCAATGGTGAGGGGTCATGGGATAAGCAGTAAAAAACCTCTTGAGGGTCAAAGGTTGCAGACCCCTGGAATGGGGGATTCTTATGTCTTCTTTGAAATATACTCACCTTTTAATACATTAAAAATAATTATCGGTCCCCTCTTCAATCAGGTATGTGTAATACCACAAGTCACGGGTTCGAATCCCAGCCCGGCCCACTGAGGCAGGCCATCTGCGAGTCATTAAACGGGTTGGTGAGAGTGCATCTTTTTAATAGTGCAACAGGAAGAGAAAAGCTTGCGGCAGCACAAACTGATTAAGACAAACTATTATTAAAAAAGAAACATAACACGTGTCAAAAGAAGCACCCATCCAGTCTGATTACGATACGTTATCAGGAAATGCAGATTTTGGGCTGAGATTGGAAACAGGCACTAGTCACCAACATTTATGTAAGCTCCTCTGAGGCTGCCTTCAGCATAACGTTAGGCGGACGCAAACCAGATAATAAATACGCGTATTGTGGCAGGCGAAAAGAAATGTATTTATTTTGTGTCATTAAATGACTTTGAAAAGCATAAGACACGTGTGGGTAGATAGGACACATCCTAGAATGTGAGGCGGTGGAGGGGGCTGCGGCAGCGGCAGAATCATGTCACTGCAGCACACATGTGACTTGGGAGGGTGGTGTTCTGGCAGACACCTGGCTCGGCAGCTGTCTGTTCCCCTGCACCTGCTGTCCCCTTTCACATGCCAGGCAAACAGAAAAGAGGGAGAGGTCTGTGGCGACCCTTGTGTGGCCCAGTTCCTGTCGAAAATATCCTTTAGACAAGGATGGAAATGTAAAAGAAAACGCATCGTATTCAGTCGATAAAAGGCTGATGCCAGCCTTCCGCTCACGTGTGCGCTGGAGACCATGCGTGTGTTAGAATGGGTCGCATGTCTGCCGCATGTGCATGGAGAAGATCGCTACTGGTCCCTTGCATCCACAGCCAGCCTCTCCTCCTGCCTGCCCCCCAGGCCCAAGTGAATCAGGGATCTTGTCTGCAGCAGAAGCAGTAGCAGAGAGCAAGGAGCAATTTGATCCCTAAACCCAGGCCAGGCAGAAGATGTGTGGAGGCCCATTTCAACATGATGGTTGCCCCCCCCCCACTTAGAGGGGAAAACAGTCTGAGGCACCCATGGGGTGCAAATATTATAAAGAAGACAAAAATAGCCGGGGGCTGGTAGGCGCTGATTATCACGAAACAGCCAGTCAGCAGGGAGTTGAAACAGTAAATGCCCATTGAAAAGCTATACATCCTTCTTTGTCAGCAAGTGGCTGATGTAAAGACACCTAAGTAAAAAGGTAACAAGCTGATAACACTTCTGTATTCTCCGGAGGAAGTGACAGCTGGGAGGGCTCCAGCAAACGCAGCTTGTAACGAGAGCGCCGCAAAGTGCACATTGTAAGCCCCACAACAAAAGTATTATTTAAAGAATTTTTTTATTTCTTTATTATGTACATTAGTCATAACAACAACTGTAATTTTTAGGCAATAATAAATAAAATGTGCATAATACAATAAAGAAGTGCTTAATTAATTTCATATAGAAGAAGAGCTAATAAAAATATACTATGATTAAAAAGAGCTAAACATTAATAAAACCAGCTTGTCCAAGATGTCTATCACTTTGTTGTACAATTTTATTAAATAATAGATTAGATTTATGTCGTTTCCATTCAGCAATCCGTCCCAAAGGGAAGTTCAGGTTAAAAAAGTTGCGATCAGTTGAGTATCTTCTAAGTGTGGAAGTGCGTGTAGAGTTTAGACTTGCACATTCGACCAGTAAATGTTTTGTAAACTCAATGATGGGCTTGTCATAAAGTCGGCAAAGTCTTTCCTCCTGAGAAATTGTGAGCCGGGAACCAACTATCTTTAGGGATTTTCTAGGGAACGACAATCAAATGGAAATCCTGATCATCGGCAGTCACACCACCTTCTCCAAACTCGACCCAGCCTACCACTGCTTCCTGTTTGACAGGAACACTATTTCTGTATCCCCAGTCATCAAAACACTAGGGGCCTCATTACGACCCTTGCGCTGACGGAATGAAGGGGCCGGTACGGGACCAGCCCCCTTTATTCCGTCAGGGCTGATTACGAGGCTCCCTTTGCGTGACCCGGAAAAGACGTCTGGTAAAACCAGACGTCTTTTCTGGGTCCCGCAAGGGGAAGAGGGAGGTAACAACGGGACACATGTAAGGTGCCCGTTGTTACCTACCTCCCCATTCCCATTGAGCCCTATGGGGGCTCAAATGGGAATGGGGAATGGTTCCTGCAAGGAGGACTTACCGGGTCCTCCTATGTCGGAATGACCTGGTAAATCCCCATTGCAGGAACCCGGTAATGGAGCTAATAGCTCCATGGCTGCCTCCAAACTTGTAATGAGGCCCTAGGTGTCTACCTCGACGTTACCCTCAGCATGGCACAACATGCAAACGCTAAAGACTCTTCTGCTGCCTACAACTCAAAACCTTTGAACGTGTTGGGGTAGATCAATTGTATTCAAATCAAATAGCAATTTACAATACGCACATCATATTAACATTAAGAATGGATGCAATATTGTTATAATGTTGAAGTTTTGCATGTATCTAGGATAGTTAATTGAGGGTTGTTAAGGCATACATTTAATGTTATTTTGTGTCTAATGTGATACATTTTAGGTTCACATACATGTAGCAACTGTCAACGATAGGCAAAGCTTCCTCACCTGATTCCCCCTCGCTTGATAGACTGGGTGAGTCCTCTGGAGGTGGTGAGTTCCCCTTTTTCCACATAGATCTACGGTCCTTGTAGAGATAGGGCCGATCTCGAGAGCAAGCCACAATGCCCGCTGTGGTAACAGCTCAGGCAACAGACCCCTGCCCGAAATGACCAGAGAAGGGAAAAAGTCAAAAAGGTGGAAAAAACCTCTTCATCCGATGCAAGGTCCGATGGACGATGAAACAATAACCAATCAGTGAATCAAAGTTGGCAGGTAAGTCACACCGGAGAGTTGCTCTGTACTGCAAAGGTTTGTAAGGCAGACTGGATAGAATGCTGGGATGGTGAGCCAAACAGGGTTCCCTCTGCCGAGTATGAGGGGAAAACACCAATCTCCCAAGTGTTATGAACACAGAGCTTTCATAAGCTAGTACAGGTAAGTGTGAAAGATTGAATGGCCAGAGGGCACAGGAAGCGTTGAAGCAGGATGCAGGCATAGCAGGACACGGCAGTAGCGAGCGGGAGAGGAGAAAAAAAGGTTTGGAAAAAAACAGAAAGACAGAACGTAGAACACACAGCACTACGAACAAGCGTCTTACCCCATGGATGAAAGACAAGGGTTGCAATGCGCCGCAAGAGTGCCAAGCAATGGATAAAAAGGAAAGGCGGTCTGAATTTAAGGAAGACTAGACTGTGTTGAAGGTGTGCAGCTGAACGTGGAGGGACATTAATGGTGCTGTATGCACCACTTCTTCCACAGTCTCCAGGAGGGGCTAACGTGACAGCATGCCCCATCCTATGCCTGGAGCTCCCAGGCTCCACAGGGCGTAGGCGATGGAACATCATCAACAAAATGCGTGCCTCAATATGTGACACAGGCTCCCAGGTGTTCTCAGATGATGGATAGCCTTTCCATTGCACCAGATACTGGAGCCTTCCTCTGTGGAACAGTGAGTCGCAGATACGAGATACCTCATATTCTTCAGGTTCCTTAGGTGAAGAAAGCTGTATCATCTTGTTCTTGTTCTTATTCGTCTCGCACTGAATAGGATCCAGAATGAAAGTATGCAGCAACGCGGAGTGGAAAACGGGTTGAAGTCTGTGTAATGAAGAGGACAACTTCAGCCGAAATGACACAGGGTTGATTCTAGCAAGAATATTGAAAGGACCAATGAATCTGGGTGAGAGTTTAGAGGGTCAAACCAATCTGGGTAAGTATTTCTGTGGAGAGCCAAACCTTGGAAATCACTTGCCATTCAAGGGTAGGGCTCCTGTGGACGTCAGATTGACGCATGTACTCTTCCCTCTTCATCTTCAGACAATTATAAGCGTCCTTGTGTGCTTGAGAGATATCCTTCAAGAGACCGTCAAGAGAAGGAACGACAGTCGCCGGAAAGGCCGAGCTGGGCAGGGATCGGGGATGGAGCCCATAGGTTCAGTAGAAAGGGCTCATGCATATTGCTGTGTGGATGGTGTTGTCGTATGCAAATTCAACGGTCGGTAATGGTTCCACCCAGTTGTCTTGTCTGGGATTAGAAAAGCAGCATAGGTACTGCTCTATAGTACTGTTTAGCCTCTCAGTCTGCCTGTTCGTTTGAGGATGGTAACCCGATGAAAGGGCCTGTTCTATACCAAGCAGATTGCACAAGGTTTTCCAGAACACAAAGGTGAATTGAGTACCTCTGTCAGTAGTCACTGATTATGGGATGCCATGTAGACTGAAGATGTTATGGAAAAACATGTGAGATGTCCCGGAGGCCGTGGAAAACCCTGGAAGGGGCACAAAGTGAGCCATCTTACTGAATGAATCCCCACTACCATTATAACTATGCACCCTCCGAAGCAGGTGAGATCTACCACAAAGTCTGTGGAAACATGACTCCAGGGTCTTGTAGGAGTGGGGCTCTGCTCTATGTATCCGATTGGTTTGCTGGTGCAATGTTTGCATTTGGCTCAACCGGACAAGACTAGACAAAAGTCTTGATCTCCCTAAACATGGAGGACCACCAAAAGGAGCAGCGAATGAGGTCCATGGTGCCATCATTACCCATGTGTCCCGCTGTCTTGCCTTCATGACACCATAACATTACCGTCCCACAGAGCCTATCTCCAGGCACCACCAAAAGGTTGCTATGGTACAGTAATCCATCCTTTTTCAAGAGGTCTTTCCCGGGCAGATAAGTATCCAACTTGGCGTTAGCTTCTGTGACTTCTTGGAGGAAGGAAGAAACAGTACTTAGAAACGTATTCCTGGGGAAAAGGGGTTTGGTCGTAGAGATGGTGGGTTCCATGGTAATACTCTGTAATAAACCATTGGCAACCATGTTTTGTGATCCTGGAATGTATGTAATACTGAAATAAAACTGAGTGAAGAAATATGCCCATCTTGCTTGTGTTACATAGACACATTCCATCTGCTGCAAGACACATAGATTTCTATGGTCAGTTTGTATGACAAAAGGGAGGGTCACTCTCTGTAATAGGTGCCTCTAATCAGTGCATGCCTGTTTCATTGCCACAAGTTCCTTTTCAATGACCGAATAGTTGAATTCACTCGGGTTAAAGGTCTTTGAGAGGTAGGTGATTGGATGTTCGTAACTGTCAAGGGCCTCATTAAACGGATGGCGGTAAGGATTTACCGGTACCGGTAAAATACTGGTACCGGTAAATCCTTACCGCCTTACTACGAGGTCCCTTTGTGGGTTGGGGGATTTAATGCCTGCTTTTTGCAGGCGTTAAAAACCAACCCGCAAAGGGACCCAGGGAGCTAATTACGGTACCACAATTTGCGGTACCGTAATTAGCGCCTTTCCCATTCCCATTATGCCCTATGGGGCAAAAATGGGAATGGGGAAGGGCAATGGTGGAAGGGGGAATTACCGCCCCGCCAACCTTGGAATGGGGCGGTAATTCCCCTTTCCGCCAAGGCGGTGCCGGTATTTTACCGGCATGAACCATGGCGCTAATAGCGCCATGGTTCTCCGCCATCCGTGTAATGAGGCCCAATGTCTTTTTTAGCAGCTGGACCCCAGATGAAGGGTGTGTCTTTCTTGGGAAGTGCGGTGATGAGAAGGACTGTAGCAGAGAAGTCTGGCATGAACCTTTGATAAACATTTTTCAGCCCCAGAAAATGCTCTATATCCTTTACAGAAGAGGGCGATGGCCAATGAAGCACAGCTGAGATCTTGCGTTGGTCCATGGCTATGCCCTTATCCAACAGGATGAAACCCAAGTAAGGAGCCGAAGACTTCTCAAAGAGTCATTTTTGCAGCTTCACCAGTAACATGTTCTTTTTTAACCGATCGAATACCTCAGACAGATGCTGTTGATGCAGCTCCCTTGACTGAGAAAACACCAAGATATCATCTAGGTAGATGATAACGGATCTAAACAATAGATCAGAGAACATTTGGGCCATGAACCGGTGGAATTCTGCAGGCATGTTGCCCAGCCCAAATGGCGTGACCTTGTACTCAAAATGGCCATAAGGGGTACTGAAGGCCGTCTTCCCTTTATCCCCAGTGCGGATACGCAAAAGATGCTAGGCTCCTCGTAAATCCAGTTTGGAGATGATTGACGCTCCTTGTACAGCTTCCAGTATATCGCTAATAAGTGGCATGGGATATCTGTAAAATATGGTCACCTTGTTAAGGCCCTGAGCTCCAGGGAATTCTTCTCAGGGATAAACAATAAGGAGGCACCGGCTGGTGATTTGGAGGGCCGGATGAGCCCATTCTGTAGGTTCTCCTCCAAGTACTCTTTCACAACCTTCTTTTCAGGAACCATTAAAGAGAACAAAATGCATCCCAAGGGCACAAGTGCCTCCAGTATCAATTCAATGGTGCAGTCCTCTGGACAGTGAGGGGGTAATTATTTGGGAACCTTGTTGAGAAAAACCTCAATGTACCTTTGATAGTGTGTCGGTATACAGTGCACCCGAGCAATCAAGGACCAAGATACTGAACATGCAGCTAAAGAAGAGTCCTTGATAAAAGCTGGTAGACATTGGATGATACGATGGTCAGAACAAAAGCGAAGAGTGTTTTCAGTCCAGTCAATGTGATCGTTATGTGTCCTCAACAATGGTATGCATACGATCACAGCAAAATGATCGAACACAGAAAGGCATGCAGGTACTGATGTATGTGTAATGGGTCCAGAGCTAATGGGTTTGCCATCCACCCCTTCAACCTCTTAATATTCAGGGCGCACCCTTTGAGGTATGACTTCCTTCTTGGCCAGATCACATCGATGAAATTACCAGAGGTTCTGCTGTATATTATAGCCAAGGCTTCAATAGATCTATCAGCAACCTGCAGGAGCAAATGGACAACTATCAAACGTGTATCAGTAGTAGCCGAACAGGTGTAGGTGGTGAACAGGGGACCTTCCTTTCTTCCCCGACCTGAGGTCTACTCTAAGGCCGGGTTCTTTCATTTCCCAGTCTCCTTTGAGGTACTTCTGGACAATCTCTAAGGAGGTGATTCCCTGAACTGCAGTACATAGATAGTCCAAGGTCCTGTCTGCATCTTCTTTTTGAGGTAGACAACGGACCATGGGCAGACCCAATCTACATAGGTTCCCCTTTAGGTGCTTCACCGGAAACAGAAGGAGCAGAAACAGGATGTGGTGAGATATGAGTCTTGCTTTGTAGCTTCTTTCGTTTGGCTCTTCTCTCTTGCAATTGATAATCTATCTGGAGGACGAGAGCCATCAGGTCAAACAGAAATTATGGCCGCGCAGTGTGTGCTAGTTCATTCTCCAGGTTGTCTTGTAGCCCCCTTCTGAAGATGGAAAACTGGGCTTCCTCTGGCCACCCGACTTCAGATGCTGTCTGCTTGAAGTTGCTTATATAGGACATGATGTCAGACAACCCTTGCTGGATGTCTAACAGTGTTTCACGGCCTCTTGAATGTCTGTTTAAGGAGAGCTAAGGAGGCCTGATAGTCCTGCAGAACTGGACTGGCCACAGTAACCAAAGGGGTAGACCAAGTCAGGGCATTACCCACCATATTATAACCATAAAGCCCACCCACACTTAATCTGTTGCATGAGTGAAAGGACGGAATGTGAAACGGTCGATGCAGGTGTCAATGAACTCTTTGATTTTCTTTGGAGACCCGTCAAACTTGCCTGAGGCAAGCCCCATGGGAGGAGGTCCATGGGTCACTCCGCTCTGGTAGAGACCATTTGTCTGATCACAGCGTTTTCTGCCTTCAAGCCCCGTACCTCTAGGCAAAGACCCTGAAAAGCTGCAATGAGTTCCTGGACTTGTTCTGCCATGATCTCTCTAGGTACTAGGCATTGCAAACTGTCAACGATACGCAAAGCTTCCTCACCTGATTCCCCCTCGCTTGATAGATTGGGTGAGTCCTCTGGAGGTGGTGAGTTCCCCTTTTTCCTTGTAGATCTCCGGTCCTTGTAGAGATAGGGCTGATCTCGGGAAGAGTCCACTATGCCCTCTCTGGTAACAGCTCAGGCAACAGACCCCCACCCAAAATTACCAGAGAAGGGAAAAAGTAAAAAAGGTGGAAAACAAACTCTTCATCCGATGTGAGGTCCGATGGACGATGAAACAACAACCAATCCGTGAAGTAAAGTTGACAGGCCAGTCACACCTGAGAGTTGCTCTGTACTGCAAAAGTTCATAAGGCAGACTGGATAGAATGCCGGGATGGTGAGCCAAGCAGGGTCCCCTGCGTAGAGTATGAGGGGAAAACACAAATCTCCCAAGTGCTATGAACACAGAGCTTTCATAAACTAGTACAGGAAAGTGTGAAAGAGTGAATAGTCAGAGGGCGCCAGGAGCGCTGAAGTAGAATGCAGGCAGAGCAGAACAAAAGGGGATGGATTTAAGAGGAGCAGGCTTGAGAGGAGGAGAGCACTGCAGTAGCGAGTGGGAGAGGAGGAGAAAAAAGGCTTGGGGAAAAACAGAAAGACAGAACATAGAACACACATCACTACAAACAAGCGTCTTACCCGACAGATGAAAAAACAAGGGTTGCAACGCACTGCAAGAGCTCCGAGCAGTGGATTAAAGGCAAAGGCAGTCTGAGTTCCAGGAAGACTAGACCAGGTTGAACGTTCGGAGATGAATGTGGAGGGTCATTAATGGCGTTGTATGCACCACTTCTTCCACAGTATCCAGGAGGGGCTAACGGTGACAGTAACATACAAATTGTATGATTAGAATATGGAAATAACTTGTACAATTTAGCCCGATGATATTTAAAACATAAAAGAGGGTGACAGCTGAAACCAATGGCTATTTGGGACACAAGGATGGCCCAGGGTGTTTTGGCTTTGAAACTGTTAAGCAGTAGCCAAGAAGTGTTGGTCACCCAGTACTGCCAATCTGGGGGAAGTGGCTACATTTGTAAAATGGTGATTGGGAACAGAAGGGTAAGACGATTATAATAGGTACAGAGGCCACATAAAGTTAATTGAAATGGTTGTGCATGTAGGAAAGGTGCGAGTAACACCAAGAATAAATATCTAGAGTGTCGAAGTGCATGGAGAAATGAGTTAGTGTCCAGTTGAAGTACATTTTTGGATAATACTCCAGCCTCAGAAAAAAGTGCCTATACATAAACCATGCATGTCAGAGGTAGCATTGCAGGTCTGTGACCAAGTAGAAAGCTGCTCTAAAACTGTATTGTATACCATGTTAGGAATGTGTGTCTTGCAGGGGGGAGCTAAAAAGATGGTTGGGCTTGTATTTGCAATGTCATGAACATTGTATGTTCAAGAAAGTGGTGCTACAGTGAAAGGCAGCCAATGGGATTGTGGGGATTAGATTTCCTTGTATTGGACCAACCTATTTGTATTTTGGGAAAGGACTTGTAAGGGAACATGAAGGAAATGTAGGAGTGTGTTAAGTGTTCTGGAAATGTATATATACTGTATCTGTTCTGTGGTTGGTGAGAGACTTAGCTTACTTCCACTCCAAGGAGTTGTCTAGCCTCCCTCCCAATGGCCATTGTGAAAATAAACTTGGTCTATTGACAGTGTGCATTCACTTCTTTTTATGAAATAGGCTATTTTAGAGTCCAGAGATCTGAGGTTAACCCTTGCAAACACATGCAAATTCTTCCTCAGTTCTGACAATCACCTTGCTATTGCACAAGCCAGAATCAGCGCAAAATTGGATTATTGAAAAGTTCGTCTCGCCGGCATCACTGAAATCAACCTGAACAATTTACAAGTTATCCAGAACAGTGCCCTCAGCGTTGCCGTCAACTTCTCAAAATACGATTACATCACTGCCCACAGGAAAAATGTCCACTAGCTTCCAATTCGAGACCGTATTAAATTCAATTCAAGACCCTAGACATCACCGGTCAATGCCTCTCCAAAACTGCACCTTCCTACCTCTCACAAAGACGGGCCGTGACTAAACATATCAGACCCACGCGCTCCTGCAGCAGTCACAAGCTTGTTGTTTCCAGATAGAAAAGAGCAAGAGCTGGTGGATTAAGCTTCCCTGTCACCACCCCCTCCTCTGGAACTCCCTACCACTTTCTCTCTGAACAGAAACTTCTTACAAATCCTTCAGGAAACAACCCAAGACATGGCTTTTCAACTGACTATTCCTTCACCTGCTATGACACTTTGCAGACTACTTTACCCCGCCACAATGCCCTGACGTTGCAGCTTGACATTTCATTGATACTTGCAACCCTCATGGTTATCAAGTGTACCTCATGTAACTAGTGCCCAGTTGCCTGCAGGCTTGCGCGTGCTTTACAAATGCAAAAATACATGTACAAAAATATTTTTGCTAAACTGAATTTTATTTTAAGATATTAACTGAATCGTATAAAGTGTGGGAAAACAATATAGGTATAGTGATAGGTTGGTGCAATTCTGGATATATGAATATATTGCTGTGGTATAAGACTGCTGACTGGCAACATGGGGGGGCAGTAGCTGGGGGAACCTCCTGAGGCTTGAGGCCCCGTTCAACTGAAAAGGTTGAAAGCCCCTTATGCCATCCCTTCCGAAACCTAAATGCCTCATTCATCTACCCATCTGTTTAACTCATTGGAATTGTAGCAGAAATAGTGACATAGTAGATAAACACCTGGAACTTCTAGGAGGAACAAACTAAAGCTTTAAAATCCATGTAAAAATGTCAGAGCCATTTGGCTATCCAAATGCGGATGCAAATACGGTGTCCAGTCAATTGGTCGATAGCAAACTGGTCGACTGCAATTTGGTCGCTGCAAATACAGGGCAAGCACCTTTCACAGATATGTTTGGGCCTGGACCTTGTACATGTTGTGTTGAGGCATCTGCCTTGCAGAGACACTGCTGAGGACCGGTACTTTACACAGGGGCAGCAGGAGTATACGGAATGAACCTTGCACACATAGTTTGGGGACATTTGCTTGGCTTAGAGAGAGTTGGCAGCAATTATCTTGCATGGGTGGTGTTAGGGTATGTCACTTTAACAAACAGTTCTGCTCACTATATGGTACGCATATGGTATTGAGGGTGTGTACCTTGCCAGATAGTGTCAAACGATAAACGGTGCATACATGATGTTAGAGCATGCAGGGCAGGCCCGAGGAATTGGTGGGCAATGTGCAGCAAATTAACTGTGGGCCCCCTAATTTGCATATGATATTGCAGGAAGTGACATCACTCCAACATGAACACGGAAGGATAAAACCTGAGGGGATTGGAACCCCTGGCCAGCCGTTTAAACATAGATCTCAGCAGTAGAACACTAACCATGTGAGGAATTCAACCATCCGCCCAGTGGGTGTGCACTCACTTGGGCTTTTTTGAAATGTTTAATTGAATACAATGATGGTAGACCAACCTCAGAAAAATGTGTATGGGGATAATCCACCCACATTTTCCTATGCTCACGTCACAACAAATGCATAGACCTGTGCACTCTGGGTGGACGGAGCCTGCAGACGCAGTCCGCCCTGTGATATTTAGTTGGAATGTGACAGTCAGGAGTACACTATATCATCGCCAGGGATGGAGGAGAACTACACTTCCCCCTGCCATGGCCAGTCTGATTAACTATCAAAGGCTTCATGGATCCGCCATGCTCTTTTGCTAAGCACTGCGACTGGTGGCAGCAATTAACATACCAATTAGAGGGTACTTCAAACAGGCCCACATGGGGCCTGGCTGCAGAGGTTAACAAAGGAGACAGAAAACCCAACAACCTTTCATATGTAACTGTGTGAACCTGAAGCAGGAGAGGAGGCCCATTCAGATGATAAGAGAATGAGGTTTACAGGAGTCAGAGTCTGGTCTTGCTGCAGCTTCAAGGGACTTGCCGCTTTAATCAGGAACCATACAGAGTCCCCTTAACCAGAAACACTCTTTGATCCACAACATACAGGAAGATTGGTGGGACTTAGTATCACAAGGTTTCACCCCTTTACCTTTCTTGTTGCAAAGCAAAACACTCTGGTTATGAGCTCATGCATACAGGAGATTGTTGGTAGAGTGCCCAGGATTGGTTGATTAAGGTTCATTAAGGTAGGCTTCACAAGAAGAAAGAAGAACTCATCCTTGGACCCTGGCTGATGGTACAGGCTGCCTAACATCTTCCACCAGCGAAGGGAGGCCAGGATATCCAAAAAGCGAAGCAAGATCCCTCCCCTAAACATCTCCCAGGCAACAGAGTGAGAAACTGAACTCAGAGGACCCTCCACCCACTCCAGAACCAGTACCCAGCCAGCACACAGTGTGCCCTGAAAGGCTCTGCAGCAATCTTCCTGGATAGGAGGTGCCAGAAGGTCTCTGAATCTACAACCAAGGACAAGGCAGCTGCCTGCAACACACTCCGCAGCTGTGGGCCGTCTGCCTTAAAGGACGACACAAGCCCATCGAAGAAACTAGGACAAGTGGCTCAATGAGCATCTACCGATGTACACCTTAAAGGACATTTTTTGAGCGAGCCGAGTTCCTCGAGCTGCAAATGACTGAAACTCTGACCATTGTCAAGCCACATTCACTTAAAGACATCCGAGACGTCTTGACCAGTACTTCAGAACGAACCACCAATCAGCACTGGGACAGCGATTCCTGACACCGAGCCGCTGTGTAAGCAAGCCTGCAGCCATTCTTTGGGCTTCGCTCACTGTACGATCTTGCTGCCTGATACCCGCAGTTGACTCCCGACTTTATCTCTGTCACAAAGGCCTGCAAAGCACCCTGAAGCCGACTCGACACTGTAAAGCACCAAGAACACTTACAGCACAAGGTACATTTTGGCTCTGTCCCCCTGGCGCTTCCCAGAAGACCCCTAGAGACATATTAAGACCCATTGCTCCCTTTGTGCTTAAGCCAAGTAACCTTAAACTGTTGTGATTAGTAACCATACCGACTACCCTCCTTTCAGTTTCCAGAGTGCATCCCTTTTCCTTCTTTGAAACTGTCTGTCCTCTGCGTTCCTTCACAGGGTGGATTGTATTTCGTAGTGTTGTTCGAACTGTCTGTTGTGATAATAAGAAAGTAGATATTTTCAATACATCCTTGATCCCAGGGATGCCCCTCCTGGCCCCCACGAACATAACAGGTTGACGGGCTCGATACGCTCAAATCTACTCATCCGTTTCCGAAAAGGCCCCAAGTGCACCACTGGCTGACACGTACACAGAAAGGTATCCCTTCAGTCAGCTATTCAGACGTAATCCAGTACATATCCGTTCAGAAACAGGAGACTCAACAGAGATTGTGGATGGAAAAATACTAATGGACTGCCTCGATTAAGTGCCGATAAGCCACGATGCTGATGTCATTAGTGACACCACGACATAGCAGCGTTAGTCAAGAAGCACACTTGCAGCCCTGCACCGCATTACACGAACACACATTCACGTACACGAAGAACATGCTTACACAGTCATATAGATAGAGGACAGATACATATACATACTGTCAAAGCGTTATTATTTTTCTCTTTAATCAAATGCACTAACGCAGAAACACAAGGCAACAAGAGATCCTGAGCAAGCTTGCAGATGTTTATGGCAAATAACCCTATGGGACTACAGGAGGATATATGAAGCCTGGTTGGCCCACATATGATCAACGTATGGGTTACATAGTACAGTAAGAGCATGCAGAAATCATATAATAGGTCTAAGGAAAATTACACAAGGCCTCAAGCCACAGAACACGAAATGAGAGGAGCTTGCACAGGCTGTACGAAGCACAGATCGAGTCCACAGCCAAGGTCAGAAAAAAACAGCCACATTCCGAACTCTAGATGAGAAAGGGACCAGCTGCCGGAAAATTGAATAAATCCGCATAAATGCAGACCCAAGAGCTCGATTTTGTGGTCCACAAGCACGCGATGCAGCCGAGCCTAGATAAATGGCCCATCACCCGTGGTGGGAAGGAGAGCCGATCTCAGCAGCCCAGATGAAGAGTGAAACAAGTGTTGCAACATGGAGACACACTCTCATAGGCAAAGGTGGTATACTACCAGATACAATTTAGACACATAGGGCCTCATTACAGGGTAGGCAGTAAGGGATTACCACCCTACTACGAGCGCCGTTAGCGGGTCCCTTCCATAACGCCAGGTCTGACCTGGTGTTAAGGACGGAACCCGTTAAGGGACTTCAGAGCTAATAACGATACCACAAATTGCGGTACCGTTATTAGCTACTTCCCCATTCCCATTGAGCCCTATCGGGGCTCAAATGGGAATGGGGACTTACCGGGTCCTCCAAGGTCAGAATGACCCGGTAAGTCCCTATTCCGGGAACATGGACCCGGAATGCGGTAAGGGGGTAGCCATGGCACTCATAGCACCATGGCTACCGCCTACCGTGTAATGAAGCCCATAGTCTTTTCACATCACGTTGAAGAGGTGCACAGAGAGCTGAGAACCGAGTCGGGTCCCAGGCCTGGGGAAACCAGCTCCAGCCATTCATGAGATATAAATTCACGGTGGATGGCAAGGGGAAAGAACCAATGGTAAGCCCACTACTATGCAACAATTTAATAGATAGTTTTCTGGGGACATGGCAGGTTAGCCACCTGACATGCAAGAACCAGTAGAATAACCTCTATAGGGTAAGTCTATATGGGTTACCACTCTCAGCACCCAATCTGTATAGGATAGGTTTTTGGGGGAAGGGCCCAGGTGATGATGACAGATCACAACAAAACCGGGGAGCACACATTGTAAAATTGAGATGTACTGGAGAATTTTAATTGTCTTGTATGAGCCCTGTTGTTTTTTTTGTAAAAGACCGCAGTACTAACTTGCCGTTGGCTGAGTCCTCTGTTTATTCTGGGAAAGGGTGTTGGACCCTTGGGAGTACGACGGACCCCAAAATGACCTCTGGCATACCGGGTGAACCATCCCAACAAGTTAATAGCAGAGGATGGTTGGGCTATGTTAACCCGCCACAAAGCCGACTCTCCTGCTGCAGATCCTGGAGGCTGCGGGATGCCTCGCGGGTTTTGAGACAACGGGGAAAGCATGCCCTGTGTATAGGCCGTCAGGAGCTAGCCTGGGAAATATCCTGCCCGCAGTCCTTGAGGAGTCCAGCAGACCAGAAAGGTGAAGTGGCAGCTTTGATGGGCGTGGCAGCTAAGCAGCGTCAGCAGACCACAGAGTGTAAGTATTGATCAAGCCACACAGCAACTAATGGGAGAGGGCAAGTAATGGGGGGTGTGAAGGTGGTATCAAGCATTGATCAGTGTTAGAGAGCATTATCAAGTATTGTCTAGCATATCAAGTTCAGTAGGGACAGGAGCAGAGGTGGATGTCATTTTCTATGGTTAGGGCACTTTCGGTTTCAAGGTAAAAGGTTCTGGTGAACAACTTAGACTACTGACTCTAGGGCACTGTGAGAAACCTGAAGGTGTCTCTCTAGCTAGTCCCCAGGGATTAGTCATCCAGGTGGACAGGACACGCCCCTCGCTATTGGATCCAGTGCCTGGGGGTGGAACAGTAAGGAAGGATCAACTGGATGGGGGCGTCCTCAGGGAGTGGGGGTGGGACACCGACGGGTGAGACGTGGTATCCCCCTTCCTTTGGCACCTTTTGTCCGATCCTCTCACGTAGAACTTTCAAAGCCACTGCCCTCCATTTTCCCAACACCAACACTTTTGCACAACACAAGACAACGGACTAACACCAGAGCTGTTTACCTGACATGTCCCAATACAAGGTTCAGGCAAAGTCAGGCAATTAATCAGAATCACACACACCTGAAGGCCTTCCACACTGGGATAATAGGTGGACCCCAAGAGAACAGTATGAGCATGGCAGAAAGCACAATGAGATGGCTAATCAGGCACTGCAGTTCAAGAGAAGGAGAAAGGTGACAGGAATCGGGAGGGTGGTGTGGAGGGAAGTGACCTTGCCCTTTTCATCCAAGACCCACAGAACCCTTGAGGAAGAAAGCCTAAGACCGTGAATGATAGCACAAGAGTCTTGCAGCAGATGTCAACGGTACACATGGCAAGCCTACGCCCATAAGCAGGAGCGAGGGAAGCTCCCGCGACCATGGTACCGGCCTTGACTCCAGAGAAGAGGCATGCCAAGCAGTTCAGCACAGCCAGTGAGTCAAGGGGAGAACCGATAAGAACAGGGCTGTGTTGAGTGAGAATCAGAAAGTTACAAGTTTGAACCAAGTTCAATGAACTATGGAAGAAATGTAAAAGTCTAAAAAGAGGAAACAAGCTGCCAAGGGAAACCCACACCATGTGAGTGCGAACTCAAGAGACTCTGGTCGATCACCATCTAAGAAAAACTACAGACACTAGGAGTCCATAGGCGAGCCCCCGAAATAGGTCAAAGTGGTCATACTGAGGGTCAAGCAAAATACCTGTACAATCGAAAGACTTTGTATGAGAGGAAGGGAAGTGAATCCCACAGTAAGAGAAAACAAGGGATGCAAATCCCAAGAGGGGCAAAGTCTAAAAGTCCCAAGAAAACAGTGTGTTGACAGACGTGAACCTGGCTGAGGGATGTCCACCGGAACCCCTTAAAAAGATATTAAGATTTGTGAAGAAGGAAAAGCCATAGCGAACCCGAGCAAGGGAGGATAAGATTTAAGAGGGGTCAATGTCCAGAAGAGGGGGACCCAAGGTTGGAGAGTCCTTGTGTCAGATAGAGTTTGTACCCCCCCAACCTCCTCCTCACCTGGGCCGTCTGACGAACTGTCCTTGGAATCAGCAACTGTCTTCTTCCTAGATTTCTTGTGGTCGGGTATCTGCCTTTCTTTCACTGGCTTCTTCTTCTTATCGTGTAAGTAGGGTCTGGCTTCCTCAGAGGCCAACTTGACAGGAAGTGGAACCTGCCTAAGGGGAACCCCAAGGAGCCAAACCCCAAATAAACAGGGAAAAAGCCTCTTGAGCAAAAAACCCTGGTAATTCCAACAATAAATTGTTCCTTAACGGATAATGCAAGATGATGGGTGGTGAATTCTTGAGTCCAGTTCTTTGATCTGTATACAAGGTCCAACTGGTGGTGATTGCGGTCTAATGGTAAGGATAATGGCAATAGAGCTCTATGGAGAGCACGGGTTGTAGGACAAAATATGGACAGTGTGCAAAAAAAAAAAGGTATCCACCGTAAGAATTGGAACATAAGATAAAGTAAATTTAAGGCAAGGATAGAATAGGGAGTGCAGTAAAAGTAGTATGCAGAGGAGCAGCTACTAAGAACTTAAGAACTGTCACGTCTCCGTTGCTCGCCCCATTAAGAACCGCACGACCACACGCCCCACACCTCCAGATTATGGATACCTCCTCCGGGGACCCTGTGGCCGCTCTAATGCAAGCGGTTGCGGCCCTTAGGACCGACACGGCCGCAGCCTCAACGGCTATCCACCATAGACTCGATGCCCTACAAAGCACACGTACCCCTTTACCCGCAGATGCCGAGTTCGGCGACCCCATCCCCCCAGATCCGCCTGCACATCGGTCCACAGCACCCACAGTCCCCACTCCAGTGATCCTTCCCACCTCCTTTCCTCTTGCTGCCCCCGAATGTTATCAGGGGGATCCCAGGAAATATTGTATCTTTCTCAACCAGTGCAAACTTCACTTCTTGTGTAGACCCCAGCTTTTTCCTGACTCTGTTACCAAGGCAGCTTTCCTTCTTTCTCACCTGTCAGGTGTAGCGGCCATTTGGGCGAACCCATTACTAGAGAGCGATCACCCTGCTCTATACAATTTCGATCTACTGGTGACAGAAATGGCAAAGGTTTTTGACACCAGGTATAATGCACAATCCCGAGACCTAGAATTGCTTGATCTTACACAGGGAAAACAAACTCTGATTGATTACATCACCCGTTTCAATCAATTGGCTGCAGAGACCTCGTGGCCTGAAGAAAAGAAAGCCATAGTGTTCTACCGTGGTCTCTGTAACCACATGAAAGACGCTCTTTCTGTAGAGCCGGCTCTTCCCTCAGTCTTCCCTGAGTTAGTGGACCTGGCCCTACAGGTGGACGCTTGCAGGTCCGAGAGGAAAGCAGAGACGGTTTTTTCCAATCAGACACTCCCAGCCCCATCCGTCTCTGCTCCGGAACCCATGCAAATCGGCGGGATCCGGAGCCCCATCACTCAGGCCGAACGGGAACGTCGGAGAACCGATAATGCCTGTTTCTACTGTGGTACTTTAGAGCACTATGTTAAAGAATGTCCTCGCCGCCCTAAAAATAATACATCAGGTTTTCAGAAGGCTCGCCCTTAGGCATGGGGGTACGGGCGAGTCCTTCTCTGACCCCCAATGAACCTGTATTTGGTCCCATCAGACTGATTGCGGTCCAGGCCCAGCTGAAACCAGCCAGAGATTTGGCACACTCCGTACAGATTGTAATCGACTCCGGGGCCACTGGCTGTTTTATTGATTATTCGCTGGCTCAGGACCTTAATCTACCCTTGATCAAGAAAAAGTATCCAGAGCCGGTACAAGCGGTCAATGGTACCTCACTTGTCTCTGGTCCCATTGAGTACCAGACCGCTCCCATGTTAGTGGTGATTCAGGGCACGCACCAAGAGACGCTAGCGTTTGATCTCATTTCCACACCGCAGTTCGGTATCATTTTAGGCATTCCATGGCTCAAACAGCACAATCCCTTGATTAACTGGGGCAATGGAGAGGCCACCTTTGAATCCAACACTTCTGTTTGATCGAGTCCGCTATGATTTCATCCCCGGCCACTGTCCTTGGGGCTATGGCCTCCACCAGCCTTGAGGAGACAGATCCATGTATGAACGTCCCACACACTGTGGGGGCCATTACAGCTGGGATTCCCGCTGTCTATCATGAATTCCGAGAGGTCTTTGACAAAGTCACGGCAGAAGGCCTACCACCACATCGACCCTATGATTGCCCCATTCATTTGGTTCCTGGGGCAACTATACCAAAGGGCAGAATATACTCCTTATCTCCATCGGAAGAGTTGGTACTCAAGGAATACATCCAACAAGCCCTACGCTTAGGTCACATACGACCCTCTAGCTCTCCAGCTGCTAGTCCGATTTTTTTGTGTGCCCAAGAAAGAGGGTGACTTACGTCCCTGTGTTGATTACAGATGATTGAACGCCGTTACCATCAAGAATCGGTATCCCTTACCCCTCATCTCCACCCTTCTAGACCGATTGACCAAGGCATCCATCTTTACTAAGTTGGATCTTCGGGGGGTGTACAACTCGGTTCGTATGCGTAGCAGAGACGAGTGGAAGATGGCATTTTGTACTCGACAAGGGCTGTTCGAGTACACTGTAATGCCTTTCAGTCTCTGCAATGCTCCCGCTACGTTTCAACGTTTTGTTAACGAAGTATTCTCTGACATCTTAGATGTTTTTGTTGTGGCCTACCTAGACGATATATTGATATTTTCGTCCTCACTGGAGGAACACATAGGCCATGTCACCGAAGTCCTAACTCAGTTAAAAAGACATTTCTTGTACACCAAACCCGAGAAATGTGTGTTTCATACTAGGGAAGTAGAGTTCCTAGGCTTTCTTATTACACCTGGAGGTCTATCCATGAACATGTCCAAAGTCTGTGCCATCATCGACTGGCCCGCTCCAACCTGTCTCAAACAGCTCCAGTCGTTTTTGGGCTTTGCCAACTTTTATCGGCGTTTCATTGCCGGTTTTTCATCCATTGTTTCACCACTGACTGCCTTGACCAGTCCTCGGGTCCAGTTTTCTTGGACCTCAGAACATCAGCGTTCTTTTGAGACACTCAAAGCTAGATTCACCACAGCTCCTGTACTACAGCATCCCAACCCCGAACTCCCCTTTGTTGTGGAGGCCGATGCCTCTTCCTTTGCATTAGACGCAGTGCTCTCCCAACCCTGTCCCTCCACGGGTCAGTTGCATCCCGTAGCATTCCACTCAAGGAAATTCACACCTTCCGAGTCCCATTACACAGTCACCGAGAAGGAGTTACTGGCCATTAAGGATGCATTACTGACCTGGCGACACCATCGCATTAGGGCCAAACATCAAACCGTGGTTTACACAGATCACAAAAACCTGCAGGACCTGGCCTCCCTTAAATGTTTGAACAGCAGACAAGTGCTTTGGCACCTGTTTTTTGCCACCTATGAGTTTGTGGTAAAACATAGACCAGGGCTTTCACATGGTAAGGCCGATGCTTTATCTCGCTCGCCCAGAGGGGATTCTTTGCCCCTATACCCAGATACTCTTCTGAACAAAGGTCATGTCATATGCATGTGCACTCCTCCTCCCTCCATGCTAACTCTCATCTGACAGTGGGTTTCACATCATCCACAAGCACTAACAGAATGGGATTTGGTACTTCAGGAAGGGTTGCCCTTCATACAAGATAAGTTATTCCTCCCCACTAGCGATGTACATAACCAGGCACTTGCTTGGTCTCACGACGCGGCCATTAATGGGCACCCTGGACAGCCCCGCACCTTGGAGTTACTAAAGCAATGGTGTTGGTGGCCATCTATGAGGCGCGACGTGCAACATTATGTAAACACTTGCTCCATCTGTGCACAGTGCAAGACACGCAGGGGTCGTCCTGTGGATCTCCTTCAGCCCCTACCTATTCCTCCCAGACCATGGCATACGGTCTCTATGGACCTCATTACAGATTTGCCTCGCAGACAAGGGTATGACTCCATCTGGGTGGTAGTCGATTCCTATACTAAAATGGCCCGTTTCATTCCTTGTCACAGGATTCCCTCAGCCCCTGTTCTGGCCCAACTATTCTTCAAGTCGATCTTCTGTCTCTTTGGTCTTCCACAAGTCATTGTATCCGATCGCGGTATGCAGTTCACATCCCGTTTTTGGCAGGCCCTTACCAAGATCCTTGGCATTGATGCCCGCTTCTCCTCAGCCTACCACCCGGAAAGCGATGGCCAAACCGAGAGGGTAAACCAGGCTCTCGAACAGTACCTGCGATGCCTGACCCTTCAGTATCAGGATACATGGCTGAACCTGCTCCATTTGGCCGAATTCGGATACAACAATGCCTGGCATTCCTCCACCGGGTTCTCCCCCTTCTATTCACTCTATGGGCAGCATCCTCGTTCTCTCCCTCTTCCCGATTTTTCTTCCTCCTCCACTCCCGCCGCCAATTTTTGTGCTCGGAATCTGCAATCTATCCATGCCCAGACACTGGTTCATTTGCGGGAAGCCCAAGCCTCTATGAAAACCAAGGCCGACAAGAAACGGGTGGCCGCTCCTGTTTATCAGGTTGGGGACCGTGTTTGGCTGTCGACTCGCCATTTGCGGATCCCTGGTTGCCGGAAACTGTTGCCCCGGTTTGTCGGTCCCTACAAGATTTCACATGTCCTAAACCCGGTAGCACTACGGCTCTCTATTCCCTCTTCCTGGCATATCCACCCGGTGTTCCACACTTCCCTACTCAAGCCTTGTCTTTCTGCCACCCGGATGGTCCAATCTCCTGCCCCTGTTTCTGTGTCCTCCCCGGATACGTATGAGATCAGTGCTATTCTGGGTTCTCGTCTCTGCAGGGGTCGCCTCCAGTATCTGGTTGACTGGTTGGGGTATGGCCCTGAAGAACGCTCCTGGGTTCCCTCCCGGGACGTCCATGCCCCGCGTCTGGTTGCTCGCTTTCATTGGGATAACCCGTCCAGCCCACGGGGTCGTGGGCCTTTGAGGGGGGGCTCTGTCACGTCTCCCGTTGCTCGCCCCATTAAGAACCGCACGACCACACGCCCCACACCACACCTAACAACAAGAGCAGTCCTTGCACATAGAAAGAACCAGCAGTTTGCCTGGCGTAGGAGGACACCAGCCTGTAGCCCCGGCGTCTACCGTCCTTTGTTTCGCTGGCAGTTACCATGGAGGCGCGCTCACGGCTGGTCACGCCCACGGAGACTCCCACGGCAATGAACATCCAGCGTCCCGTGACCACGTGATCACGTCACGTCTCACACGTCCATGAGACACATCACGTGGTTACGTAATCAGTTTAAAAGCATCTTGGCAACGTGGGTACAACGCTTCACAGCTGATCTCTTGAGGATTGTGTAGCGCTTTGGTTTACCTGTTTCTGATCACGGATTTTGCGACCTCGGACTGTTCTTCGGATTTGTCTTGCCTGCCCCTCGGATTTCTGTTTCTTGGATTCCGCCTTGTTTCCCCGGCTCTCTGACTTTGGAACTCTCTTGGACTGCCTTTGGGTTATCCTCTCTGAACCTAGAATCTTGGAACTTGGTTTTGAACTTCTTGCCTTGCTGGTCCATCTACATCAGACCCAGGTGTGTCTCACCTTCGAGCCGTGCAGAATGCCTATTTCACCACCATCAACAATCTGTGGCTCTTACCACATTTAAGACCCTACTTGCAACACTCCTGGGTAAGCCTTGTTAATACTGATTGTTACCCGTTACCCGTACCAATTGCACTGCTCCTGTTTAACCATTAGCCATTGCCTTGCAGCGGTCAGGGGTCCTTCCGGCGTTCCTGCTACCTGATTGACGGCTCAACACACCTGTGGCCTCAAAGATTGCATAGACAGTGTATCCTTTCTGTCTGTGCGGTACTTGGGTTCAATAATCTGCACGACCATCAAGATCAAAACAAGAACCCAGGTACCTGAGAAGTAAACTGACACCAGATGAATAGGAGAGAGAGGTGCGGACGCGGTAATGGTGAAAAAAGCTCTGCAACCGCAAACAGGAACAACGAGCCAGGAAAAGCAAAGAAAACCATAGAAACCACAAGAGTGCAGCACGAAAGGCAGAAAGACGGAGGAAAAGGGCAGAGGAGACAGAAAGGTAAGTACAAGGCAAACCCAAATCTCGGCTCGGCTCGGGAAGAAGCAAAAGGGAGGAAACGGAGGGGACAGAGGAAAGCGAAAGCCAGAAACAAAGGAAACGAACAAGAGAACAGTGCCTACAAACGTAGGGACTCGGGAAGGTTGAAAAAACAAGGCAGGCAAGAAGGCCAAAAATACGTAGAGAAAGACAACTCTACACAGCAGCACAGCAGCATTGAATGCACACAGAGGAAAACAGATACAATGCACTGGGCTGTGGGCGTGGCCTTGCTTTAAAGGATGAGCCGCCATATTGGGTGAGGACTAGACCGGACTGCTGGTTGTGGAGATGGACACTAGAGTAGCCAGGCACTCCATAACTTCCAAGGTCGAATCCTGACGGTATACCCCTTTCCTCTCGGGGGCCCTCTGGGTTTCCCTGGGTGAAAAAGATAAAATTGCCTCACAAGTCTAGGGGCATGTAGGTGACTCTTGGGTTCCCACGTTCTTTCTTCCTTAGAATAGCCCTTCCAATGAACCAAATATTGTACACAACCCTTTCGGTAACGGGAGTCCACTAAATAGGCCACCTCATACTCCTCTTGGCTTGGGGGGTTTAGAGGACGTTGGTTCGATGTCTTCCGTAAGTAAGGGTCTGCCTTGTACTCTTTGAGAAGAGAGGTGTGAAAGACTGGATGTACTCTTTGAAGGCTTTGGGGTAGTCTAAGTCTATAGGCTACTGGATTAATCTGGGATACAATAAGGAAAGGCCCTATATAGCGAGGAGCAAACTTGCCTGTATGAACCCATTTAGGCAGAAACTTTGCAGATAGCCAAACTAGTTGATTTAGTTTCCTATCTGGATTGGTTCCTCTCTTGCGGTCCGCCCACTTCTTATGTGTCTGCCTGCTGGCCTCTAATGCTTTCTTGGTGGTCTTCTGTATCTCCAGCAGTTCAGCCAAAAGACTGTCAATAGCGGGTGCACTGGTGTAGGGTGTTCCTGTCCATGGCAGGGGTTGGGGATGGTAACCATAAGTACAGAAGAACGGGCTCATCTGAATGGACGCATGAAGTGCAGTATTGTAGGCAAATTCTGCTTGAGGGAGGAATGAGACCCATTCTTCCTGTTTATTGCTACAAAAACATCTAAGGTACTGTTCAAGATTGGAGTTGAGGCTTTCCGTTTGACCATTGCTTTGCAGATGGTAGCATGATGACAAAGCTCTGTCAATACCCAACTGTTGGCATAAGGTAGACCAGAATTTAGAGGTAAACAGTGATCCTCTGTCCAATATTATAGTTCTTGGTAACCCGTGTAAACAGACTATATCACGTAGAAAGATTGCAGCTGTCTCCAGAGCAGAAGGTAGGTGAGATACAGCAGAGAAATGCGCCAATTTGCTAAGTGAGTCGACAGGAGGTAGGTAGTTCCATGATGAAATCCGTAGAGATGTGTTCCCAAGTTCGTCCTGGCACACTGGGTTGTTGAAGTAAGCCAATAGGCTTACCCATGGGATTCTTGTTACAGGCACAGACAGGACATGATGAGACGTATCTGTTGACATCTTGGAGTATGGTAGGCCACCAAATTTGTCGACAGATTAGTTCCTGATTCTTGCGTATGCCTGGATGACCTGATAATGGAGTATCATGGCACCATTTGAGGACCTGATCTTGAAGTGTCTTGAATGGTACGTACAGAGCCGTCTCATGATAGTATAGGCCGTCACTACCTTGGATGACAGTGTGTGGACTATCCTTCTCGTGTTGATATTGTACCAATAGTTCTTGAAAAAAAGAAACTATTGCTGCAACACTTCGTACCCCTGGGAGCACTAGATCATGACCTTCAAAGGTGGTTATCTCTTCTCCTTGACTTCGGGATAACGCATCTGCCACCTGGTTTTCTGTTCCTGGGATGTAGGTTATGTGGAAATCAAAATGCAAGAAAAAATATGCCCATCGAGCATGGCGAGCATTAGTACACTCCATTTGTTGCAGAACTCTGAGGTTTCGGTGGTCCGTGTGTATGAGGAACTTATGTTTAGCTCCTTGTAAGAGATGGCGCCATTCCTGGCAGGCCAGTTTCATCGCCAGCAGTTCCTTCTCAAGGACAGAATGATTCCGCTCGCTACTCGTCAAAGTCTTTGAATAATAAGCGACGGGATGCTCTAATCCGTTCTCAGACCTTTGTAGCAGGACCGCTCCCACCGCCCCAGCAGAGGCATCAGTCTCTAGGATAAATGGTTAGTTTTTATCTGGCTGCACTAGAATGGGGGCTGAAGTAAAATGTTCCTTCAAACAGCGGAACGCTTCTCTTTGGTCTTGATTGAAAACAAACTTAACCCCCTTCTTGAGAAGAGCTGTTATTGGTTGTACTAGTCTGGAAAAATTTGGAATGAACTGTCTATAAAAGTTTGCCAATCCTAGGAACCTCTGAATCTCCTTGACGTTCTGGGGTTCCTTCCAGTCCAGGATGGCCTGGATCTTACTGGGTTCCATCTGTACACCTTCTCTTGAGAGGATGAATCCCAAGTATGTTACAGAATTGGCTTCCAAGGTGCATTTTTCCGGTTTGACCAGTAGTTGATTTGTCTGAAGACGGAACAATACTTCTTTGACTTGATTCCGATGCTCGTGAAGAGTCTGAGAGTTCACCAAAATGTCGTCCAAATAGACGACTAAAGAAATAAACAATAAGTCTGAGAAAATCTTGTCAATAAAGCGTTGGAATATGGCTGGGGCATTGACCAGCCCAAAAGGCATTACCTTATATTCGAAGAGACCCAAAGGGGTCTGAAAGGCAGTCTTCCATTCATCACCCTTGAGGATCTTCAGGAGATGGTAAGCTCCCCTGAGGTCCAATTTAGTGAAATAACGTGCCCCTTGTACTGCTTCCAAGATGCCTCTTATCAAAGGCATGGGATATCGGTCTCTGATGGTGATCTGGTTGAGACCCCGATAATCTATGCAGGGCCTGAGTTCTGATGATTCTTTCTTGGGAATGAAGAACAATGATGCTCCACAGGAAGATTTGGACTCTTGGATTAATCCATTCTGTAGGTGAGCATCCAGGTACTCCCTCAAAGCCTCCTTCTCTGGCAACGATAAAGGAAACATATGCCGAAAGTTACTTGTGCCGAGGGTATCAAGTCGATGGCACAGCCTTCGGGCCTGTGTGGTGGTAGGCTCCTAGGCAACACTTCCTTGCAAACTTCAATATATTCCTGGTACTGGAGAGGTATGGAAGAAACTGTCCTCTTCTTCAGGACATCCGTCTCTTCCATCTTGGTTTTGCAACAGGACACCTCCACACAATGAGCTTGACATTATGAAGAATTGAAACTCACTCTGTTTGAGGCCCAGTCTATCGAGGGATTATGCTTCCTCAGCCATGGAATGCCAATAACCAACGGGAAGTGTGCGGCCCTGATGATGTCAAACACCATGAATTCTGCATGCTGGCCCAACTTCATCTGTAAGGGAATCAACTCCTTGACTATCGGACCCGAAGAGAGGGAAGTACCATCAACCCCTTCAACCGGGATGGGTCTTTGTTTGAGCTATTCGGGCACTCTGTTTTCTTGGGCCCAATCTACATCAAGAAAATTGCCTGCGGCTCCGCAGTCCAACATTGCCAAGACCTCTACAGGTTCAGGACCAGACAACCATATTTGTACCTTGAAGACCATAAGGCGATTGTCTTCACCTTCCTCTATTGGTCTTGTGATGTAGCAAGGGCTGTAGGTTGTTCCCCCGATACTTCCCTTGCATAGGTTCGGGGGCTGGCGTTTTCCTTCTGACGGGGTGGAACCTCAGGACAGTTCCGAAGAAGATGTTTAGATGAGGCACAGTACATACATAGTCCCGCATCTCTGCGTCTCTTACATTCCTCAGGAGTTAAAGGACCCCGGGTTGTTCCAATTTGCATGGGTTCGTCACTTCCAGGACTCTCTCTTGGAGGTTGTGAGAGGGGAACCGTAGTAGGGGAAGGGCGAGGTCTTCTCCTTTCTTGTGTTCATTTAGGCGAAATCAATTTGCAGTGCTATCGTCATGAGCTCCTGAAAAGAAGTAGGTCGAGCGATACGAGCCAGCTCATCCTTAATGTCAACGTGTAATACTCTCCTGAAGATGCTTTGTTTGGCCGAGTCTGGCCAATCTGCCTTTGTGGCTAGTCTCAAGAACCGAGAGATGTAGGTCTGTACATCTGTGGTGCCTTGTTTCACGTCCAAAATGGCTTCAAAGGATGTGTACAAAACTTCTGGCCGATCAAATCGCTCCTTGAATGAGCTTAGAAAGTAGTCGAAATCGTTCAAAGCTGGGTCATTGTTAGTCACCAGAGGGGTGGCCCATGCTAATGCATTACCAATTAGGTTGGCTATGATGAATCCCACTCTGGATCGGGCTGTCTCATAAGTGTGGGGACGGAAGGTGAAGTACACTTGGCAAGCAACTAAGAAATCCTTTAGGCCCCCTGGGTGACCATCATACTTCACAAATGATAGGGCCATCAGTGGTAAGTCTCCTCGGTCATCTCTATGCAAGACCACCTGCTGTCGTAGAGCCACATTCTCGGTTTCAAGTGCTTGTACTTCCACAGTGAGGTTCTGCATCGCCGCAACCAGTTCCTGATACTGCTCTAAGGACACCATTGGAACCTGTTGGCATTGTATTCTGTCAGATAGAGTTTGTGCCTCCCCAACCTCCTCCTCAACTGGGCCTTCTGACTAACTGTCCTTGGAATCAGCAGCTGTCTTCTTCCTAGATTTCTTGTGGTTGGGTATCGAGCTTTCTTTGACTGGCTTCTTCTTCTTATCGTGTAAGTAGGGTGTGGCTTCCTCACAGGCCACCTTGACAGGAAGTAGAACCTGCCTAAGGGGAACCCCAAGGAGCCAAACCTCAAATAAACAGGGAGAAAAGCCTCTTGGGCAAAAAACCTTGGTAATTCTAACAATAAATTGTTCCTTAACGGATAATGCAAGATGATGGGTGGTGAATTCTTGAGTCCAGTTCTTTGATCTTGTCGGGGTGATTATCCCGGAGGCCGGGAGAGCCGTCCGCGGACCTCCGGGCTGGGGAGGCCCCAACTCCTCCCACGTCCCAGAAGGAGTATGACATACGCACACAAGGAGCAAGGCAATTACTGCTGTTTATTAGAGTAACGGCAGGGATACGCTTAGTCCGTATGCATCTAGAGAAGCTCTCATCGTTAGTGGGGCTCGCAGGCCCTTTTTACAGCAGTGTGACGCGCTACTTGCGTCACCTGGGAAAAATCATTATAAAACCTATCGCCACTTCGGATTGGTTCCCAGAGTGGTAGGGTTAGTATATGTCCCCTATAGGGAGAGATATTAGTGGATGAGGCTAGGTCAGGTGGTATACTTGGGCTGTCCCTAACAGTTGCTACTTTGGAATTGTTACAAGGGGACCCTTGATGATTGGCTAAGAGTAATGGTGTCAGTAATAAGCTCCCCTGTATCTGATTGGTTCTCCCGCGAGCCCCCAAGCCTGGGACCATTGCCGTTCCCAGCCCGCGGTGTACCTGACATTAGCAACAATGTGCAACTATGTGCTAGTGCGGACACTGGACAGGTCTGCTTATGGGCTGGTGAGCAGGTCTTTCCCATCGTTGTAGGTGTCCATCTTTGCCGCTTCGTTGTTACAACCTGTGTCCCAGACGTGAGACCCTGGTGACTTTCTGTCTTGTGGGCTTGGCATCTTGTCAGTTCGGCTTGTTCACGTGTGGGGAGACCGTAGCTGGAGCAGAATTATGAGCATTAGATTTTGTATTCTGTCTCTGAGGGCTTGGCACTTGCAGGTTTAACCTTGGCGCTGGGCGCACAGCGTGCAGGTTGCAACATCGTGGCCTTGGCTGTGGGCTCTTGTAAGGGGCTCGTTCTGCATGGTCAGCACTTGCATTTCGTTCTGGAAGGGTTTTCGTTTGCGAGGCTCCGGCCTGGGTACTCTTGCTTGCGGCCTACTTGGGTCTAGATCGTGGGTGACGGTACATGATCCATATTATGGGGATTGCAGGGTGACAAAGCAACATAGGCAGCATTAGATATACATGGTAGCGTCTTCATGGGGATAGGTAGCGAGGAAACATCAGCAAGCATATACACAGGCTCTTCAGGCGTCTTGCGTTTCTGTGGTGCTGTAGAAGGCCTATGTGAAAAATGACACAGATGCATGTGTGTGGGTGTAACAGTCCGCTACGTCGTAGCACTGAGTATGTTCTTTGTGTGGGTTGGTGTGTGAGTGACAAGTGTGCATGGTGGCACGTGTGTTCTTGTCTGTTGGCTATGTCGTCATAGCATCTCTAACGATGTGAATACTCATGGCTATTGTTTTAGTTAAGCTGATCCATGTCGCAGGCGTTGGTTTGAGCATGGCGTGCTGGTGGGCATAGTCCTCGTATGTGTAGGATTTTGAAACAGGGTACTTTGTCATCTGGTAAGTAGATGAACTCCTCTCGTGGGGGGTGTCTGGGCTGTGATCCCCTAGGCCATGGTCTGGATGAGATTGGGGGGAGGGTGTTATCCCATTCTCCCACTTCAGTCCCCCCTCTGGTCGACTTGTCGACCACAAAATCATCCTTTTCCTTATCGCCTTTCACTCTCCATACTTTAGTTATTCCAGCCAGGTGCCCATAGTGGTTGACATGATCTTCAAATTACCAATACATGTAAACGCAGCCGCCGCCAGGTTTGCAGTATACCCATCTTCCGACATAGCTCCTCGGGTTCCTTGGATTCTCCACCTTCATAGATGGCAGATCTATGTGATTATCAAGTATCTGTTTGCGCAACCTTTCCCTTTCCTGTATGATCATATCTGTGTGCTTGTCATCATCAGCTGGCAGTAAGGCGTGCATGCCGACCATCGCCATCATTTCGTCCGTTGTACAAGCTCTTCTTGCTTTCCATAATCTCACTCCAATCAATATAGCCACTGCCAATATAATGCATCCTGCTATTAACTTCAGGCCATCTGATAGTCATGAAGTAATCCATGACCACAAAACGGAAGACGAGCTGCCATCTCCCTTTACTCCTTTACTTTCGTCAACCATTTTCGTGTGCATCAAGGCAAGTTGCGAGACTGTTTTACAAAGATAGCAGGCGCCCCTCTCTCGCAAGAACAGACATGATAACCTGTTCAGTGGTTATTAACCACTTGAGAGTTCGCAGCCACTGCTTTTACTCACTGTGCCTTTCACAGATGGGAAATATCCATTTGCATATCAGTCTTTGTCCTGCCCAGGGGCAGTCCAGCACCGAAATACAATGGCAATTCCAATCTGAACGAGAGTACCACCAGCAACCCCATACACGTGTTTCACCCTTGTTGGGGATCATCAGTGAGGTGAAGCTGATGCCTCTCTAAGCACAGTGAGAGGGAGACCACGTCTGGTTGCCCCCAGGAGACCTAGGGTTACCAATCCCAGGTTCCTTAAAAAATAGTTTTACAAAGATAGCAGGCGCCCCTCTCTCGCAAGAACAGACATGATAACCTGTTCAGTGGTTATTAACCACTTGTTAGTTCGCAGCCACTGCTTTTACTCACTGTGCCTTTCACAGATGGGAAATATCCATTTGCATATCAGTCTTTGTCCTGCCCAGGGGCAGTCCAGCACCGAAATACAATGGCAATTCCAATCTGAACGAGAGTACCACCAGCAACCCCATACACGTGTTTCACCCTTGTTGGGGATCATCAGTGAGGTGAAGCTGATGCCTCTCTAAGCACAGTGAGAGGGAGACCACGTCTGGTTGCCCCCAGGAGACCTAGGGTTACCAATCCCAGGTTCCTTAAAAAATAGTTTTACAAAGATAGCAGGCGCCCCTCTCTCGCAAGAACAGACATGATAACCTGTTCAGTGGTTATTAACCACTTGAGAGTTCGCAGCCACTGCTTTTACTCACTGTGCCTTTCACAGATGGGAAATATCCATTTGCATATCAGTCTTTGTCCTGCCCAGGGGCAGTCCAGCACCGAAATACAATGGCAATTCCAATCTGAACGAGAGTACCACCAGCAACCCCATACACGTGTTTCACCCTTGTTGGGGATCATCAGTGAGGTGAAGCTGATGCCTCTCTAAGCACAGTGAGAGGGAGACCACGTCTGGTTGCCCCCAGGAGACCTAGGGTTACCAATCCCAGGTTCCTTAAAAAATAGTTTTACAAAGATAGCAGGCGCCCCTCTCTCGCAAGAACAGACATGATAACCTGTTCAGTGGTTATTAACCACTTGAGAGTTCGCAGCCACTGCTTTTACTCACTGTGCCTTTCACAGATGGGAAGTGAGTAAAAGCAGTGGCTGCGAACTCTCAAGTGGTTAATAACCACTGAACAGGTTATCATGTCTGTTCTTGCGAGAGAGGGGCGCCCGCTACCTTTGTACAAGTTGCGAGACTGCTTCTGTAAGTGTTCCATTGTCGGCGTCATTGGCAGGGGTAAATGTGCATCATGATTGTCCAATTTTCGCACAAACTCCTCCTTCCATCGCCGTGAGAAGGTCCAGTACGTACCTGTTTTGTAGTGCTACCATTCTTACTGCCCTCAATTCTTCTTTTATTGCATTGAATCCATTGACGGTTGAATTAATTGTCATCATTAGCTCCCAGCGGGTAATTTGGAGCCATTTCGCATTTGCATATGCCTGCAGTCCTGGATGTATTATTGATGAGAAGAACATTGCTGCTCTGCTGAATAGTCTGTGTTCTGGTGGAATGGAAGTGAGAGCTGTTTCTGATCTTCCCCACTGGTAATTTCCAGTCAGGTGCTCTCCTTGTCTTTTCACTCTCGAAGGAATGGTTTTGCCGTGCTCCTCGCCACCTTCCTCAACTTGCACATATCTTTTCCTCCTTTTATTACCTTCGTCCACCTTGGGGAAGTTGGCCATGTTGACGTGTTTCTGAGGCACAACCAGAGATGGTACATTAATGTGTACCAAAGTGCATATCCCATTCCATGATGGAGGTAACCTATGATATGCCTTATCGCCACAGGCCCAATAGTGATCCATCAGAACAGCTGTCCCGGCACCCCCCTCAGGGATCAATATTATACTTCTGCAGTTGTGGTTATTTCCAACATCAACATGGCCAATGTGTTGATAGCACAGTGTGGGTGCAGTTAGCGGTAGTATAGTTATTGGGTCTTCCTCTTTCTCCAGCCATGTTAACAGTGGTATATTTTTCCCCCACTCAAACCAACATTTGTGGTTTGTTTCGTTTATTGAGTTTATATTCTCTTTCGTTACCATATTGCTCCCCACCACTCCTTCCGTCCATCCTTCATTGGTGTGTATCTTCCCATATATTACAATGAGAGGTCTTTCCCAGCAACCCTGTTCACCAGCACCTTCACTTGCATACCAATCACACGGCAGGTACTCTAACGTTACCTTCTTTGTCGCTCCTTTGTCAGGGCCATCCGTTATGTATCCGAATGCTTGAGTGGGTAGGCGGGAGCTGTTGTACATGTTAAGTGTTTTGATGAAGCTATTTTCATATGGATATGTGTCTCTTGTCTTCCAATGCAATGCTACCACTGTCCCTTTATATCATCCTTTTGTTTGGAACAGGGCCATATATATTAGGCATTCAACTGTCCTCGCTGGTACTTCAGTAGCTACAAACGTCCTGGATGCGCTCATGGCGTATGGGATCAATGAGCACACATAGCAGTTGTCCTTAGTTGTCTGCTTACCAATTTTGGACATGTGCTGATACCACATGTTATTTGTGACGTGTGCTGAATCTGTGATATATGTGTCAATCCCATCGTTATCTCCATATGTACTGCGTTTAACTCTATTCCCGTTACCTCTTGTGTTACTTGTACCACCTGACACCGTACCTGTTGCAGCAGAGGGAGGGGGTATGTTAATTTTGGGTGCAGACACAATTTGAGAAGCATAGCGTGACTGCCAGACAGAGGCAGCAATTAGACCAGTAATGACCAACACTCCTACTATCTTTATTACAATACCTAATATCACTGGCATTTTTTCTTACCTTTGCTGCGGTCCTGCAGCTTATTCTTTGTGATGTTAAAGATGCCCACCTGAAAATCACTAGAAAGTGTGCGTTAATGTGTTAGTTGTCAGGCTCTGCCTATTAGATAGTCGTTCAGTGCCCAGGAGAAAAGCTGCTCCCACGCTAATCTCAGTGACCTATCTCTCAGAGCTGGTAAGTGCTCGTGAAGATGTGGGAATGATTGTTCTATGGCCAAAATGAACGTGTTGTAATACACACGTATCCTGCTTCTTGTGAGATATTTTGGTCTTCTTATATGGTATACAAATTGGTGTGACAGGGCCTCAGGGGTGTTGTCATCTGTGGGCAGCATTTACCCCTTGGCAAAGACGCAACGTTAGTAACTTCACTATTTCTTCATACAAAACATTTACTCATAATACCTTCATGTGCGAGATAAAAAGAGAAAGAGAACATGCATGTGTTTGCAAGTGTGGTGCAACATTACAACATAGTAGGCAATGTCCTTTATTCAGATAGTAGCATGGGCGGGCTGGCTGGGGCAGGGTTTTGTTTGATCTGGGATCTCGTGACCATGGGGTGGGCTGCGGGTAAATGTCCGGGGTTTATAGGGTCTGTGGGTGGGGGCGGGTCAGGGGCAATGTCACAATTGTCTTTTGCTGCAGACACTGCTCTGTTGTCCTTTGTAGTTTTTGTTGTTGCGTTGGCCCTGTCGTCAATGCTAGGGCGGGTCTTATCTTTGTAGGGCTTGATGTCGTGCAAGTGGTTCCATACCTTTTCATCACTCCGTTTCACTGCTCTGGGAGCTACTGCTTCCACCAGGTGGGGCCCTGTAAAACGAGGGCTGTACCACCTTCGATTAAAGTTCCGGAGGAGAACGCTGTCTCCTTCCGCAATAGTCCAGTTTGTTTTTTGTTCTTGTTCCTCTTTTGTTTCTTCTTGTTCAGTAGTCTTCGACCCGCCCCACGTGCGCTCGAGCTGTTGGCAGATAAAGGCAACACTAGTTATCACGGAAGACACATATTGATACATTTCATCACCAAAAACATCTGCAGAGCTGTCATAATCAATGAAGGCCCTTGATGGTAGTGTAAGTGGAAGGCGCATCTGACGTCCAGTCACCACCTTGTGGGGTGTGAGGTGGTGATCTAACCCTGGCCTATTCCTTAACTCAAACAGAGCCAAGGGGAGACAATACAACCAGCGTTTCTTAGTAGTCTGCTGTATCTTCGCTATTTCTTCTTTCAGGAGGCCATTTAAGTGTTCACATATACCGTTAGCCTGCAGGTGATATGCACGTGCAAACTTGTGCTTGATGCCAAGTAGTGCAGTAATGTGCTCAAACATTTCATTTGCAAAGTGCGGGCCATTGTCTGACCGCAGCACTTTGCAAACTCCCCACCTGGGGAAAACTTCCCTCACTAAAAATGTTGCTGCTCTGAAGGCATCCGTGTGGGAGCACGGCCCAGCCTCAATCCACCTTGAGAATGGGCATACCACTACAATCATGTATCTGTGTCCTTGACATACATTGATCATGTCAACGTAGTCAATGTGAAGGTGCAAGAAGGGTCCTTCTGGCCAGGGTATAGTATCATTTATCACTTGTAGCATGTGACCGGCTGCAAACTGTTGACATGTTAGACAATTACTGATAAAGTTTGCAACATGTGAATTTAAGTTTGGACAAAACCATGCTTCTTTTATTCGTGCTGCAATTACTTCCTTTCCTGTGTGTGTAGGATGGTGTAGCTGAGTCAGTGCTGTTTTCAACAGGGCTAGTGGCATAACCACCTTTCCTGTATTGTTTTGACGCCATAATGCATCTGTGGGGGACATTGTGCACCCTCTTTTTACCCATAGCTCCTTTTCCGCCATGGGTGCAGCTGCCTGCAATTCCATAATCTGTGTTTCAGGGATGTGTGTGTACCCCTCCTTCATCAACATCTGTCTTGCTCCCGTGCTCCCTTTATCCTGCTGGTTCTCTGGGAGGGTCCACTTGTCGCCAAAATATGCAGCATATTTGGCATGTGCATCTGCTGTTTCATTACCTTTTCAGATGGGGTAATCTCCATGTGTGTGTGCTTGACATTTTACCAGGGCTATTTCTTAAGGATCATTAATTACTTCAATCAGTTCAGCAAGTTGGAGGGCATGTTGTACTGGGATACCATCAGCTCTTCTAAACCCTCTTCTTTGCCATTTTATTAATCCTGAGTGCACTGCTGATGTTACATATGCACTATCTGAATAAATTGTTACTCTCTTGTCATGGCTCTCCTTTAGTGCCAAAATTAGGGCCACTAGCTCTGCTGCCTGAGCCAAGTAATTTTGTGGCAGTTGGACACATTTTACTTGGACATACATCCAATCTTCTGTTAGCCTGACTACTGCTGCTCCTGTCCTTCTTATCCCATCGCTCTGATCAATGGTTGAGGACCCATCAATGTACATTATCTGTCCCCCCTCTGGGGCATTTTCTTCAACCTTTCTTGTGCTGGAGTACATCTCGATGGCCTGTGTGCAATCATGAACGTAGTCACCATCTTCAACCACCTCTGCTATGAACCTCGCTAGGTTTACATTGCTGCATCTTACAATTGTCAATTCGGGTCTGGAAAGTATAATCTCATATCCTGATGCCCTCTGTGTCATCAATGTGGATGTGGGCTTGTTCAAAATGGCAAAGAGTGCATGTTCCACGAATAGTGTGATAGGGCACCCCATTGTTATTGATGATGATTTCTCCACCGCGAATGCTGCGGCGGCGATACTCTGTTCGCAAGGGAAGTGACCCAACGTTACAGGGTCCAAGTGCTCGCTGTAAAAAGCTACTGCTTTGTGTCCCATGCTCGTTTTCTGAGTCAGTACTTCCTTCATTACTGCTGAGTCGCAATGCGAAAAGATAAAGAATTGATGTTCATAGTTTGGAGTGGCCAGTACTGGTGCTGTTGAGATGGCATGTTTTAATTCTTCAAATGCCTCTTTCATTTCCCTTGTCCACCCCAACCTTTTGTCCCCCTTCTGTGCTTCTATGAGGGCCTCAAGTAGGGGTCCTATGTATGAGCTGTAATCAAAGACCCACGCCCTGCAGTAGCTGCATAGGCCCAGGAACTGCTGCAGTTCCCTCACTGTCTGTGGTTGCGGTGTGTTTTTTTATCTCTTGTGCTCTTTGTGGGGTAATGTATCTTCAATTCTGTGAGATGAGTTGACCAATTTAGAGCACCTGTTCTTGGCAGTACTGTAGCTTTCCCTTGTCTTCCTTGTACCCCTTTTCAGCTAACAATGTGAGCATTTTAACTGAGTCCTTCTGTGGTGCTGCAAATGATGATGTCATCGACGTATTCCAGCACTGTGCTGTCCATTTCAACGTTTCCCAGATCCATTTGAATCACTCTGTTGAATATAGATGGTGATTCACAGTACCCTTGGGGCAACCTAGTGTGTTTCCACTTTGTGTTACGGTATGTGAAGCGTGTCAGGTCCTGTGAGTCTGGGTGCAGAGGTATTGAGAAAAATGCATTTTCTAGGTCAATCACAGTGAACCGTGAAGCCTCTGCTGGTATCCCACATAGTATGGTAGCCGGGTTAGCTGCTATAGGGTACTCTGCCTCGACAATGTTGTTTAAAGGTCTGAGGTCCTAGATAAAACGCCAAGATCCTCCTTTCGCTTTGCGTACAGGATACACAGCAGTGTTGCAAGGCGATTCTGATGGAACTAGTATACCATTGTTTACCAGGCCGTTATTGTTTCATAAATGCCCTCATCTGCCTCTTTTGATAGCGGGTATTGTTTCACTCTCGGTAGTATAGCTCGTTTTTTCAATTTTATTTTCACTCCTCCAATGCTTTTGATGCAGCCAACGTCATATGGACTGGTGGTCCACAGAGATGCTGGTACTGCGCGCATGTCTTCTTCGTAAAATGGCGCTGGTGTAGGGGTAGGTGCCTCTAGTGCCATTGCCATTTAATGTGCCACCTGCTTGTATGTTACTTTCAGCCAAATGTTAATGCTCATCCCAAACACCATCTCTCCTTCACCATTGTCGTCTGAAAAGAGCTCCTCATCAAACACCTGTGTAAGCCTGCATCCCTCTGCCAGTGCTATTACAGCTCTCCAGGCTCTCCCCCCCCTGTCTTGAGCATGTACTGCGATGTAGTCTGCAGTTGCCATAATGCTCTCGATGCTCACTGAAATCATTTACCCCTCACTTTCACCTGCTGGTGTCTCTGGTCTGAATAAGTATGCTGCTGGCCTCCTCCAAATGTTGCCCTCAATTCCAGGCAACCATGCAATTGCCATGTATGTTCCATATTGGAATACCTCTGCATCTGCAGGCTCAGCCCGGGCCACTGTTTTACCACAGTAAGCCTGCAGTATTTGTCGTGCTGTGAGTATGTTAATTCCTGGTGTAGAGCAAATTATGCCTCTCTCCGTGAAGGAGATCATCATATTCAATCTGCTCATAATGTCCCTCCCAAGTATGTTAACTGGTGACTGCTTCGAGTACAGAAGTGGGAGAGATATGTTGTGATCTCCTATAGATAGAGAGATGTTATCAGTGCAGGGAACCAACCCTCGAGCCCTAGAGTATTCTTGAGTGTGCATGGCTTCGCCTGACATTTTAAAATTACCCTTCCTTATGCAGGACTTGGTGGCCCTGTGTCAACTAGGAAGGAAACATTTTTGTCACCTATCGCTACCTGTATGTGTGGTTCCACCGCACTATTAGGTGTTACTGATAGGATGGGACACATCAAAGTCATCTGTGGGACGTCCTATTGTTGATATAGTCGCTGACCGCTTCCTGTGTAAGGGTTGTGACCCAATATCGTCACCTTCCCCAGCTGTGTATGCTGTAGTTGTTCATTAGTTGTTGATACTTCATTGTCCTGTACTTGTGTGAGTTGTTAAACCGGTTGCATTTGATGGTGTTGTGTTGCAATCGTCTGTTGCTGTGGTGGTGTGTTTGTTTGTATCTGTTGCTGTGGTTGTGGTTGCTGCCGTGGTGCTTGATGTTGTGGTAGGCATTGTTGTATTCCCTGTTGTTATTGGTAAGTTTGTTGTTCTCCCATAAATCCTTGTTCCCCCCAGGCTTGTTGGGTGGGCCTCATCCTACATGTGCGTGACATGTGTCCTAATATCCGACAGATCCAACATATTGGTGGTTCTTTAGCCTGCCATGCAAAACTCCCTGTGCTGTCTTGGTACCCTTGCTGTCCGTTAGGGTAGCAGCCTCGGAACCCTCCCCCTTGCTGCTGTACAGGTTTGCCATATCCTCTCCCTCTCATCATGCCGTCCCTCCCCCTGTAGTTGTTATAGTATCCATTTCCCATTGACATGTATCCTCCACCTGCGGGAGCCGTGTATGGTGGGGGTGGTGGCATCTGCTGTGTTATAATTTGGGTTGGCTGCTGTAATTGTGCTACTTGTGGTTGTGTTGAGTCCTGTGCAACTGCTACTTGTGTGGGGGTTGGCGCTGCGACCATGGGCGTTGTTATGAGTGCGCCTTCGATTGTGTATTTAGATAGCTTTTTCTGCACCAATTTTGCTTCCTCTGCCTTTCTATCTTCTTCCTTTTGTTTCATCTTTTCTTGCCACATCCTGCAGTGGTGTATTACTGTTAGTTGTATTTCCGGCCATGCCTTAGCTTCCATCCCCACTATTTTCTTCAGCTGCCTTTGTACTGGCTCTGGGAGCCCTTGTACAAGTATGTGGTAAAAAATTACTGGTATTTTATCCCACTGCTCCCGAGTTTCCAGGCGCCAATTCTCCTGAATCTCCTGGATGTAATCAACAGGATCTTCATTCTCACGCATCATGCGTGACATGATTGCTCCTATGTCTGACGTGTCTGGGTACTGAACCCTCAATGCCTGCCACAGTGCATGTCTGCAGTTGGCAAATGGTGCTCCATCATGTGACGTGTCTGTTATTCTAACCCCTGGGAAGCCCGCCTTCTTTCAAATGTCATCTGCAGCATCCCCCAATATTGATATTAAGAGTCCCTTCACGTCCCCCACCGCTAGTTTTTGCCCCGCAGTGTGCTTCTCCATCTCATATATCCACTTCCCTGCTCCTCCACTTAGTGATGGGAGTCTACATTTTATGTTCTCTTTGTCGGCATTTTCCCAGGGGACATATTGTGGTCTGGCCCCTCCCCTTTGCAACAGTGGTATTAAATTGTAACCCCTCATTTTCCCCAGTGCCCGTGGGGTAATATCAGTGTATTCATCCTCTTTCTCTGTTTCAGATAATTCTGTTATCATATCGGAATTACAGAAGTTTGTCCTATCTTCCCCTTCATCCTTCCTCCCTCTTCTATTACCCTCTTGTTTCACCGAAGGCGTGTTTGCCTGTTCTTCCTGTCTGCGTCCCGGGAGAACTCTGAGTCTGCCGACATATGGTGTGTGTGCAGGGGTTGGTGTGAGTGGGCATGGTGTTGGTGTTACTGTTTGTGGAGTTCTTCTTTCTACCTCACTTACCTGCTCTGCACCTTCCTTATCTTCGTCCCTTTTCCCGCACGACCATGGTGACTCGCGGTTAGTGAGTGTTATGTACAGTTTATCTAAACTCTCCTCCTTTCATCTATTCCAATTTTCCCCAAACATTCTTCCTCTTCACTGCAAAATCCATCAAGAAAAGACAAACCCCACTCTGTGTGTTTTCCACCCACTGTCACCGTCCTTAAATCTATTAAGTCTGCTTCCCTGTGCTCTTCTCCTTTTGCAGTTGCCCCTTTAGTTGATGTTGTGGCCGCCTCCAGGTCCTGGCGTGTGTATGTTCTTACTCCGTGCTCCACCCTCCTATCCCCTCTCTCTTCATCCTGGTTCCCCATTATTTCACCACCTGTTTCCGCTCTCTTCCTCATCAATTCTTCCATCACCTCACTACTTACCTTCGCTAATATTCTTTCTTCCTCCTCCTTCCTTTCCCATTTTTCCCTTTCCTTCTTTAATATGCTCTCTATGACTTTACCTTCTTCATATTTCCTGGCGCTTTCAGATAGTATTTTCTTTTTCCACAGTTCTATTTCCCTTTCCTTCTCTACCTCCCTCCGTTTCATGGCTCGTTGCTCTGCACGGGATGCCCTCTCTGCTATTGCCTTCATCCTCTCTGCTTCCCTCTTCCTGTCTTCCATTCGCTCCTTCAACCTTTCCTGCTCGTCCCTATTCTCCTTTCTCTCCTTCTTCCTTCCCCGTGTTTCTTCCTCAAGCTGTCTGATCAGTGCACTTCACGCATCCCTCAATTCGGCCAACCTTTCCTCCAGCATTTCTTCCTCTACCGGTGACAGTTGGCCTTCTCTTGTATTACTCACCTCGGTCCCTGTCTGTATGTTACCCATGTCTTCCTTATTCAACCTCCTTACTGCGTCCTCTTCTTACCCTGTTAATGTCCCTCAGAGCTTTAGGAGCACCTGCGCTGCTACCTATTCATCTTGTTCTATGTTTGCAATGTATTCCTCACTTTTCTTCCCTCCTTTCGTGCCTGCCTGCATGGACCCTGAACCTACCGTACTCGTCACCTCCTCCCCCCTCTGGTAGCTATCCTTAGCGGCATATGGTGGAGGGCTGTATGCGGGGTTTGAGTACCCCTCTACGGCTGTCAGTTTCTGTCTGGCAGCTTCTCTTAATTCCGTTACTGTGTACAACCCACCTTCCTCTTTCTTCACTACTTTCGCCAGAGGCATATCTTCTGACCCTTCCTTTTTTACCTCCTCGTCTGATACTGTACCTGATCCCTTTTCCTCCTTCTTGCCCTCTTCTGTGCATAGTGCATTGCTGCTTGCCATGCGCATGCCCTCTTCGTTGTCTTCCTCCTTCTTCACTCCCTTCGTTTCTTTGCTCCCTTTCTCTTCTGCCGCTCCTTCCATGTTAAACATCCCCATTGCCCCTGGCTTGGTTCCCTGAAACATCTTCCATAAGTTGAAAATCTCTTTATGGTGCGCTAATTTCTTCCCCTTATATGTGGTGTGTATGCATGTCAATAGCGAGTGTTCGGTGTATGGCTCAAAGCTGCCATTAGGTGGCCATGGTGTCAGTATTTTTGACTGTTCCTTGTGTCCAGTCGATACTATACTTGATAATTTTATCCTTGTATGGTGAAAGTGTCATGCAAATGTGTTGGAGGGGTGTAGTTAAAGCGTTTCCCCACACCCCCGACCCGTAAAATGTGGCCATGTTACACTTTACTTTTCTCCAATAGTAATCTTCTTCACCTTGCCCCGTAAACTGGGGACTTCTGACCGTCCGCTGAAATGTAATACAATTGCCAATGTACAGTTCTTTTCCTGTATTATTTGTCCCCCTTGATGTCACTAGTACGGCCCCCTACGGCCGCTGTGCATGAAGCCCCCTGCGGCTGCGTGCCTGTGTGACGTGCTTTTACAGCCGCCCCACCTTTCCTTCTTTTCAAACCTCTCCCTTCCCTTTTCAACCACCTTGCTTAGCATGACCGGCGTTCTCCGTGCACGGTCACCTCTCCCCTTCTCGCCCCTCCCTTATCAAGGGTTGCCGGCGCTCTCTGTGTGCGGCCTCCTCACCTCTTCTATGCCGCCCTTTCCCCACTTCCTATCCCCCCGGCCACCCCTTTATCAACACGAGATGGTCGCGGTGTCCTATAGAAGTCCCACGGGTAACGTCACCAACTTCTTCAAACTACTACCGGTAAGAAACCTTTATAAGATGAAAGAGAGCGCAATATGTTTTTAACTCTTTTGTCCCTTGTAAACCCCACAGCTGTCCTCTCGCTACAACCGGAGCAAGGTAACCACCAATAAACTCTTATAATCGGACTGCACATGCTGCGTCGCCTCGCGTGTGATACGCCCCTCACCAGGCAATTATCTTCTGCACTCGGAAACAATCTAGCTACCTCCTGCGGGGAAACTTCATCTACCTAATGAGCTTCAACACTCAATTAGTAGGAATCCTCATCTACTCATTGATCTAAAATGCCAATTCGTAGGAAAGCCACACCCTTTCCCTACAGGTGCCCACAATCTGAACAAATCAGTGCCTTCTAACAACCACATGTGGTGCCTTCCAGCTCCACCCAATTCACTCAGTGACGTGGTAGAAGACGGCCCTCGTGCCTGTCCTGCCACCACTCACTCGTCGATCGTCACTTATTTATGAAATCTTTTACAACACACTGTAAACACCTCCCGCCACCCTTTTCACAACTCCTCCCCCCTCCCACACAACATTACGTTGCTTGTTGGGTGTGTCATACTCACCAAGTTCTCTTGAGGCGGGTCCGCTCGACTGCGTGCACCCCTCCAAAGCAGCTCGCCACCTCCCCTCATCTGGACCACGTCTGGACACTCGCCAACCGCGGGTGGGATACTTCTCAAGCCGGCTCCCGAGGGCCAATATCCTGATTGCGCTGTCCGTTCTTCTCGCAGTTCCGAGATGGTCCTGTAGTCATCAAAAGGGGGCAAAGGCAGAGGGGGCCGCGCTACCGGGTCGCCTCATAGCAAGAAGCCTTGGAATTATGCTCTCAGGGAAACAGACCTCAAACAGATCTCAGCAGTGCCTCCAACTTGTCAGGGTAATTATCCTAGGGGCCGGCAGAGCCGTCCGCGGACCTCCGGGCTGGGGAGGCCCCAACTCCTCCCGCGTCCCAGAAGGAGTATGACACACGCACACAAGGAGCAAGGCAATTACTGCTGTTTATTAGAGTAACGGCAGGGATACGCTTAGTCAGTATTTAGATTTTGTATTCTGTCTCTGAGGGCTTGGCACTTGCAGGTGTAACCTTGGCGCTGGGCGCGCAGCGTGCGGTTTGCAACATCGTGGCCTTGGCTGTGGGCTCTCGTTAGGGGCTCGTTCTGCATGGTCAGCACTTGCATTTCGCTCTGGGAGGGTTTTCGTTTGCGAGGCTCCGGCCTGGGGACTCTTGCTTGCGGCCTATTTGGGCCTAGTTCGTGGGTGACGGTACATGATCCATATTATGGGGATCGCAGGGTGACAAAGCATCATAGGCAGCATTAGATATACATGGTAGCGTCTTCATGGGGATAGCTAGCGAGGAAGCATCAGCAGTGCTGTAGAAGTCCTATGTGAAAAATAACAACGATGCATGTGTGTGGGTGTAACAGTCTGCTACGTTGTAGCACTGAGTATGTTCTTCGTGTGGGTTGGTGTGTGAGTGACCAGTGTGCATGGTGGCACGTGTGTTCTTGTCTGTTGGCTATGTCATCATGGCATCTCTAACGATGTGGATACTCATGGCTGTTGTTTTAGTTGAGCTGATCCATGTCGCAGGCGTTGGTTTGAGCATGGTGTGCTGGTGGGCATAGTCCTTGTATGTGTAGGTTTTTGAAACAGGGTATTTTGTTTTCTGGTAAGTAGATTAACTCCTCTCGTGGGGGGTGTCTGGGCCGTGATCCCCTAGGCCATGGTCTGGATGAGATTGGGGGGAGGGTGTTATCCCATTCTCCCACTTCAATCTGTATACAAGGTCCAACAGGTGGTGATTGCGGTCTGATGGTAAGGATAATAGCAATAAAGCTCTATGGAGAGCGCGGGTTGTAGGACAAAATATGGACAGTGTGCAAAAAAAGGTATCCACCGTAAGAATTGGAAGATAAGATAAAGTAAATTTAAAGCAAGGATAGACTAGGGAGTGGAGTGAAAGTAGGATGCAGAGGGGCAGCTACTAAGAACCCACGTACCTGAGAAGTAAACTGACACCCGATGAATAGGAGGCAGAGCCGTGGACGTGGTAATGGCGAAAAAAGCTCTGCTACTGCGAACAGGAACCAGGAGCCAGGAAAAGCAAAGAAAACCGTAGAAACCACGAGAGTGCAGCACGAAAGGCAGAAAGACGGAGGAAAAGGGCAGAGGAGACAGAAAGGTAAGTACAAGGCAAACCCAAATCTCGGGTAGGCTCGGGAATAAGCAAAAAGGAGGAAATGGAGAGGACAGAGGAAAGCGAAAGCCAGAAATGAAGGAAGCGAACAAGAGAATGGTGCCTACAAAACGTAGGGACTTGGGAAGGAAGAAAAAACAAGGCGTGCAAGAAGGTGAAAAATACATAGAGAAAAACAACTCTATGCAGCAGCACAGCAGCGTTGAATGCACACAGAGGAAAACAGATAAAACGCGCTGGGCTGTGGGCGTGGTCTTGCTTTAAAGGATGAGCCGCCATATTGGGTGAGGACTAGACCGGACTGCTGGTTGTGGAGACGGACACTAGAGTCGCCAGGCACTCCATAACTTCCAAGGGCGAATCCTGACACTTTGCCCTAAGTGAAATGAAGACACAAACTTTCATTTGATGAAGGAACTTTTGTTTTATTATTTTGAAGACATTAGGTCCTCGAAGGCAAGAGACTTTCAAGTGAAACGAGACTTGGCCATCGACACCCTGATAGCTGAAAAATGAACTGTCATATCGTGCTGGGAAAGCTCGAGAGTGTGCTGTGCTCTACAATCCCACCTTACAATGTGCTCAAAATGTGGGGAAGGGAGACCCAGGCTACTGCATCCTGTTGCATGCTTTGAGAACACTTCTTTCTTTTCTTGTGAACTATCCCACACCCCTTTTGTTGTATTAGTTGTAAGGTTTGGTAATAGATTTCTGAGTATAGGCCCTAGGACTGCCTTATTTTTCATTTGATGGTTGACGCTTGCTCCCATCTTATATTGAGGTGTAGACTAGGCATTTTGCCAACCTGCATACAGCATTCATTGTTCAATAAACACTTTTGAACTGTGACCACTTGTGTCTCTCTTCCATGTTGCCACCATGAGTTCCTTACATATGGTGTTAGAAGTGGGATGTGACTCAAATGAAACATATTGGGGAACCCTACAATTTCAAAAGCTTAGTCAAAGAGCCTCCAACCCTTCAATTGCCACCAAGGAATCAATAGGGTTTGATATCTGTAGCAGTAGGGAAGCTATTATTCCCCCTGCGAAAAGAGGAATGATTCCTACAGATTTAGTTTTGATTCCCCCTCCTCCAGGGTGTTACATCCGATAAGCCCCAAAATCTGACTTAGGATGGAAGTTCGGGATAGACATCTTAGCAGGCATTATTGATCCTGACTTCCGAGGAGACGTGAAGCTTCTCTTACAGAATCATGGCGAAGTCCCTTTTGGAGGTACGTCGGTGAGACAAAACTGCACAGGGAATTTTGGAGAGAGCACTGTTCCCTCACTTCCAAGAAAGTGAACCAGATGAAACAGATTGAGGTAACTTAGGCTTCGAAGAAGCTGATAAATCCCATACCCTCGAAGAAAGAAAAATAGAGGAACCCACCATCTATCAAGACCTAGCCTTTGCCCAGCGAAAAGATCCAGCCCTTGATGAAGCTTTTTTACAAGCAAGTCCTGAAGAAGATGGCCTAGAGAAGGGAAGTCCCTTTTTCTTCTTAAAATTAGGGTTACTTTACAGAAAAGAAACTTCCCCTGAAGGGTTCATAAAAACTCAACTTGTAATACCTAAAGGTCACCGAAAGGTCGTGCTAGAGATCGCGCATTCCAATCTCACAGGAGGACATTTGAGCCAAGTTAAAACCCAGGCGCTTATTAGTGGAAGGTTTTGCTAGCCAGGTACCCACGCCAATACAAAAGCTTTTATATAAACATGCGAGATATGTCAAAAGACTAGTCTACACGTTCCATTACCTGCCCCTCTGAACCCGTTGCCAATTATAGAAGTCTCCTTTTCTCTAACTGGCATGGACATGTAGGGAAGGAGCCAAGTAGCCCCACTCAACCACTTTGCCCTTATTGGTTATATATTGGGAACCAGAATGTGATATGCGTACAGCACCATTGAAACTGCAGATACCAAGGAGAATCCTGGAATCAAGGTTCCCATTAAGGAAGCCATACCTGCATATACGACAGTATGATGACAATTTGAAGGAAATTCCAGAAGAAACAGGCATGAGGAATGAAAGAGAAGAATGGTGACGTCACACAAGTAGCTGACGTACATAGAAGAGGTGTGGAGACAAGAGAATGCAGATATTCTATAAGGCAACAAGAAAGTATCAGAAACGATGAAGATATCAAGTAATTTTACACGTGTACATATGCAAATAAACGCAAGCAGATGAAATATTCTTGAGGCTAGCTTTATTGTGAATAGATTGCGACATGCGCCAATGTATACATATATAGGAATGAGTAAAGAATGGATGTTTCCACTGTGTATTATAGCAGGGCTGGACCAGAAAGGAAGGCCGTTAGGCAGAATCCCGTGCGGTGCCCTTAGGGACCACTACACACAATTAAGACTACAGATGGCAATACAAGTTTTACCTTTGGTACAAGCCTGTACTACTATGTCAGAATGGTAGCAGTGGCGGAGCAGCCAGGCTTATCTCAAAAGTATATGAGCAGTAGCAGAGATTACACAAAGGGACCACAATTACTGTGATTCAAGCAAACACTGACTCAAGGTTTCAGGTAGAAAAATATAAGTACATTTATTTTTAAACCATTTGTTATAAACACAACTCTTCTATTAAACTTCAATAAAAACCACACGTTAAATACACTACAACTAACCAATTCACTTTGTACGGTAAGTCTGTAAGTCACGGTAAGTGCTCTGTGTTTGGATGAACCGCTGTTATGAACAAAATATGTTACCGTGAATATGATTGCGATCACTTTTTGACAGTACGGTCTACTAAACAAACGCGTATCCGTGACATGAAATACTACCGGGGCAAAAACATACTTAGCACCTGAGATACCCAGAGGGAGTTGGAGGCAAAAATCACAGGTAATATTTTGGTTAGGCAGGCAGAATCAAGAAACACTCAGAGACAGGAGTTCAAAAGTCAAAGGGCTGGAGCCAGGGTCGACAGACACCGGGGCAAGTTGCCGAAGATCACACGGTCAGACAGTTCATGATTCAACATAGCCAAAAGTACTTAGATATTGTCAATGTTCGGAAGCAAAAGTTATAGGAAGGAGGGAAGACAAGGGCAAGCCTTGGAAATGAAGAAAAAGGGATTCACCCAGTTTCCTCAACAGAACACAGTACCTTGTTCTAGTGGTGCAGCTGGTGCCCTGGCAGTTGTTCCTGTTGGTTTCCCGCAGACCCACGATTCCTGAACCTTCGTTGCGAAGAAGGACGTCTGAAGGGGGTCTGCACCACACAGGGATGAAGCAGGCAGCAGCGACAAGGAATAAAAGGTGCGCTCCTTAAAAACAGGAGAAGCTCTTCAGGTGGCTATCCGGACCACTACAGCAGTGTGCAGCGATTTCGACCATGGAAGAGGATCCTCTGGCTGAAGAGGATGAGCTGGTTATCCCTGCCAAGCTCAAGGGAAGAAGACTCCGGACTGGATCTTCTCTGAGTCGTTGAAGGGCAGATAGCTCAGGACTGCAGCAGGGCTTCACCGGGATGTGGTAGTTGCAGCAGCTGTCATTCTCTCCGCTTCTCTTCGGTTCCTTGTAGTTCCTGTGGCGCCTCTGACTTCTAGCCCAAGAGACCTGCCTTTTATGCGAAAAACCCCCATTCACACAGCCTGGCTGTCAATCACCCAGCAGGGGGGTTGTCCAGCCCGGACAACTACCCCGGCCAATCATGACAAAGTCGACTTGGGTTTCCTAGGATACCCTGTGCAGGGGGTGACTACACCCCTCCCTCACATTCAGCCCACCTAGACACCCAGGTGCCTTGAGGAGGGCTTCTGGGCAGACGCCCACCAAAAGACAGTGAACAAAGAAGGCAAATCTAGTTTGCCACGCAAAGTAAAACACAAGAAGGACTTTGACAAAAAGAAATGGAAAATAAACCCAACCGGAGCCAAGAGAAAGACGATCTGGTCAAGCGGGTTTATGTTCGAGGCTAATATAATAGCCAAGAACAGTACCACGGTTATCTAATATAATCGCGGTAGAAAAGTCAGGGTAGATACCACTGCCACAAGCCAAGTCTAAATGTTAAAAGAGTAAAACAATGCTCTAGGAGGTACAGATACAAAGGGATACAAGTTAACCCTTTCCATTACTCCATGGAAGATGGGGTGTACTGGATCTGTGGTAGATTGACTAAGTAAAGTTAATGGTAACTTTACCCTTTTCTGGGGGACAGTAGTCACCTCAGAAATGTAGTTGAGGGAAGTCTCAAAGAGAACTCTGTGTCACGGCACTGAAGGTGCTGTGTGACACACAAAAAGAAGGTGCTACTGAAGTGGTGTACTTCAGAGTCCACAATCACAAAAACAAGTAGAAACACATAGCAAAACACAGGTAAGAGTGGGGGAAAAGCTCTCACTCTTACCAAGTGGAAATAAATAAACTCCAGAAGTCCAACAAAGCTGCTGGGGGACTCACTAGGTGAGGGAAACTAGCCATAAATGAGAATTCTCCCTAACACTCACCCCCCCCTCAGACTAAGGGACAGGAGGATTTAATCCACTCCTGGATGGACCTCATACCTCTAGTCGGTTACAAACATCCTAGAGAGACTATCAGCATTTTGGTGGTGACTTCCTGCTCTGTACTCAATGGAAAAATCAAATCCTTGCAGGCAGATTGACCATCTGAGTAACTTGGGTTTTCCCCTTTCATTTGCATCAGCCATCTCAAGGGTTGGTAGTCAGTCTGAACAGTGAAGGTAGATCCATACAAATATGGTCTAAACCTCGTCAGTGCCCACACAATAGCAAAGCATTCTCTTTCTATTGTTGCCCACCTTGTCTCAGGATCCTTTAACTTCCTGCTGATGAAACAAATGGAGTGTTCCCTACCTTTCTCATCCAGTTGACTAAGGACTGCACCTATACCTACATTAGAAGCATCAGTGTGTACAATGAAGGGCTGGTGATAGTCAGGCGCTCTTAGGACTGGAGCTTTACAAAGGTCTTTCTTTAGGTCTTCAAAGGCTTGATTGCACTCCTCATTCCACCTGACCTTTTTAGGAAATTTGGGAGAGGAGATGACATTCAAGAGAGAAGCTATGGTCCCATAGTTGTCTATGAAGTTCCTATAATACCCAGTGAGACCTAGGAAGGCTCTCACTTGGGTTTGAGTAGTAGGGGTGGCCCAGTTTTGTACAGCTTGTACTTTGCTAGGCAGTTGCCTTTTTTCACCTCCTCCTACCTCATGTCCAAGGTAGACCAGTGAACTCTGACCAATTTGACATTTGCTTGCCTTTGGGGTCAGGTGGGCCTGTTCAAGAGCCTGCAATACATACCCTAGGTGTTCAACATGTTCTTTCCATGTAGGGCTGAACATTGCAATGTCATCCAAGTATGCCATGCAGAGGTCCTCCATCCCATTCAGCACTTGTTTGACCATCCTCTGAAATGTAGCAGGCGCATTCTTTAATCCAAAAGGCATTACCTTGAATTGGTAGAGGCCAGCTGGGGTGGAGAATGCAGTTTTCTCCTTGACATGGTCTGTCAGGGCTATTTGGCAATAGCCTGACGTTAGGTCAAATGTGCTGAGGTACTTGGCTGCACCAAGCTTGTCCACCAGCTCATCTGTCCTAGGCAAAGGATGGGCATCAGTCGTAGTGACTGCATTTAGAGCTCTATAGTCCACACATAATCTCAACTCCTTGGATCCTGCCTTTTGTACAAGCACAACTGGGCTAGACCATGGGCTAGTAGAGGGTTCTATTACCCCGAGTTCAAGCATCTTGTTGACCTCATTCCTTATGTGGGATCTGACATTGTCTGACATTCTGGACCCGCTGCTTTTGACAGGCAAACAGTCACCAGTGTGTATGTCATGCTGGCCCCAAGGGGTCAAGCCTGGTGAAAGTGAGAACAGGGAGACAAACTGATTCAACAGTAACTTGCACTCATCCTGCCGGTCAGATGTGAGACTGGAAGATAGATTAACTCCTTCCACTTGCTCATCTAAAAGTAAGCCTCTGAGGAGGCCAGGTAGAGGTTCACTCTCCTCCTCCTCCTGAGCTGAAGCTAGAAGCAAAGCTCCTATGTCAGGTCTAGAGACATAATCCTTTAAATGATTGGTGTGAAAAACTCTGGGAGCCTCCTTAGGATTGCCTAAGTCCACCAGATAGTTCACCTCTCCAAGTTTACCCACAACCTTAAAGGGTCCTATCCATTTGTCCTGCAAGGCCCTCTGCCTTGTGGGGACCATAACAAGAACACGCTCGTCTTGAGTAAACTCAACCATGTTAGCCTTCTGGTCAAGCCAATGTTTGACCAGAGCTTGACCAGCCTTCAAGTTATCACTTGCCTGTGCCATCATGTGTGACATTCTCCTCTGGAGACCTATCACATAGTCAGTCACTCTGACTGGCTTGGGGGAAGGAGCACTCTCCAACCCCTCCTTAATCAGGGCCAATGGTCCTCTGACTGGATGGCCATAGAGATGTTTGAAGGGACTGAATCCTACTCCCTCCTGAGGAACTTCTCTATATGCAAAGAGAGGGCATGGCAGTAGAAGGTCCCCTTTTCTTCTAGGGGGTTCTTCTAAAGCACCTATCATGTTCTTCATAGTTCTGTTAAACCTCTCTACCAATCCATTGGTTTGGGGGTGGTAGGCAGTTGAGAACTTGTAGGTGACTCTACAGGTTTTCCACATGGTTTGCATGTAGTGGGGCATAACATGTAATCCCCTGTCAGATATCACCTCCTTAGGAAAACCTACTCTGGTAAAAAATACCAAGTAGGGCCTTAGCTACAGCCGTAGCCCTAACAGTCCTCATAGGTATGGCTTCAGGAAATCTAGTGGCATGGTCCCCTACAACCAGGGTAAACCTGTTGCCTGAAGTTGTGGGAGGGTCAAGATGACCAACAATGTCAATCCCGACCCTCTCAAAAGGAATTCCCACCACTGGGAGAGGCACTAAGGGTGCCACATTCTTGGATCCACTCTTGCCAGAGGTTTGGCAAGTGTGGCAGCTTCTGCAGAATTTGTCTACTTCTGTACCCATCTTAGGCCAGTAGAAGTGCAGAGATAGCCTTTCTTTGGTCTTCTTAAAACTTACGTGACCAGCCAAAGGTACCTCATGGGCTAACTGCAGAAACTGCAGTCCGTTCACTAGAGGTAATACAAGTCTTCTGTAGTCTCCAGGGGTTGACTCAGTTGTTACACTGTAGAAGAGGCCATATTCCCAGTGCAACCTATACTTCCCAGGCTCAATCCCATTGAGCTGACAATCTGCCTGTTGGCGAAGAACTTCCAAGGTAGGACACCCTCTTTGTCCCTTACTGAAATCTTCTCTGTTGGGTCCACCTTCTGCCAGTAAAGACTGCAGCTCAGGATGGTCAACAGGGTCAAGATTTCCTACCAAGGTAAGATCCTCTTCTAGATCTGATTCTTCAGTATCTAGTTTGACCATACAGGGTTGAACCTCACACTCAGCCTCAGCTGGTGTGGGAGTCACAGGTGTGACTTTGGACAGTCTCAGAGATGTCCTTCCAGGCACAGGAGTGCTTGCTGGTTTCTTGATGGCAGACTTAGGTTTCCCCTTTGTCTTTACATGTCCTGCAATGGCAGTAAGTAGGTCCTGTGGACTTGGGGTGATAGCTTCCTCTATCATGTCCCCAGGAGAGCCTCTTAAGGTTCTCTCTCTTGCAGACCTTGTGAGCACCTGCTTCCTTCTGCTGGGGGGGGCGGGGTGCTAGACACAACTCCAAGAATTTTAAGGTCATTACTTACAGATATTCTGACAGTAATGTCATTACACTGGATGAGAGTTGGTAACTGGGGAACCATTTGCACAGGAGCTCCAGCTAACTTAGTTAAGTGTTTGGGTGCCTTAGCAACATCCTCCACTTTGGAAAAACATTCATCAACCACAGTTATGCTGGCTCCAGTGTCTCTGATGACAGGAGTCTCCTGACCATTCACAAGAACACTTTCTTTATAATACTCTTTAGTATTATCTGGGATTGAGTTATAGACATCTAAGTTCTGTTGTTCCCAAAGACCCAAGGACACTAAAGAAACACTAGCTGAGACTGTCATGGGCTCATCAGCTACTAGCTGAAAGTTTCCATTGGTCATAGGTACTTCATCCACCTGGGAGAAGGCTAAAGAGACAGTGTTGATCCCTGAAGGTTTACCCTTACACTTGGGATGTCCTTTCACATGACCAGGCAACCCACAAACAAAGCATTTTCCAAATGCTTTCTGGAATGGGGGTTTGCCCTGGCCTCCATCTGGTGTGGAACCAGGTGGTACACTAGCCTGATTCGGTTTACCTTGTGGCTTACCCTGGTTATGTTTGGGGCCCTTTTTTGGATTGGAATTATTGGAATTCTCTTTGTTGTCTTTCTTTGGCTGCTTCCCCTCATCCTTCTTCTGAGTAGCCCCAGAATCCTTGTGAGTGGCCCTGTTGGCAACCCACAAGTTAGCAGCCTTAGCTAGCTTCCTATGATCTATCTCCTTTGAATCAACCAAGTGCTGTCTAAGCTCAGGAGAGCAGACATCAAAAATAGACTCCAACATTACAGGATTCCTCAAACCTTCATAAGTGTTCACTTTGTAACCCTTAACCCAACCATCTAAGTTGTTCAAACATTCACACACCCAGGTAACCCAATGGATACCATCATGCTTTTTGAGGGTTCTAAACCTCTTAAGATACTGGGAAGGGGTCTTCCCAAACCTAGCCATTAATGCTAGTTTCACACACTCATAATCCTGTTTATCCTCCTCCCCCAACTCCATTACAGCATCACTTTCAACAGGGGGAAGCCCAGAGAAAAGCCAAGGAATCAACTCATTCCCTGAGATACCTTGAATCCCATGATTATACTCAAACATTGCTAACCAATCCAAAACATCAAGTTTAGTCTCATACATACCAATCATTTCCTTTGGCATACAGGGTCTCTTAGGGCTTGAAGACATAGAGGACTCTGGGAGAGAAGCATTTTCTAGAGACAATTTCTTCATTTCTAGTTCATGGCTCAGCTCCATTTCTCTGAGCCTTAACTCTTGATGTTTCATGGCAGTTTGTGCATCAATACGTTTCACTTCTAATTCAAGTCTCATTTTCTCAAGTGCAATAAACTCAGGAGTAAGTGTGGGATCTGTGGGGGTCCGTGTGGACAGAGGTTGTGCATTCTGAGCAGGCAAGGAGTTGCAGGGTTTCCTAGCAAGAACTAATCTAATTCTTCACAATTAACACTCTCAGAATCAGAAACATAAAAATCCACATGTGCTGGAGTGGTAGGTCCTTCTGACCCACTCTCCAGGCTTTTTCCCATTAACTTTGCAACCAGTTCAGATTTCTTTCCTTTACCAGCAATATTCTTATCCCTACACATGGTTCTCAGAACCTCAGCAGTATAGAGTAAAAGACTCTCTTCAGTGTAGTTTTCCATATTTGACATGATTTCTTAGTTAAATAGAATTAGTGGTGTTAGCCTTGTGGTTAGTTGAACCCAAGCAAGAGCAGCACTCTAAGTGTAATCACTCTACTTCCAAATCCTCACCGCTGTACACCAGTGTTAGGAAGAATCCCATGCAGTGCCCTTAGGGACCACTACACACAATTAAGACTACAGGTAGCAATACAAGTTTTACCTTTGGTACAAGCCTGTACTACTCTGTCAGGGTGGTAGCAGTGGTGGAGCAGCCAGGCTTATCTCAAGAGTATATAAGCAGTAGCAGAGATTACACAAAGGGACCACAATTACTGTGACTCAAGCAAACACTGACTCAAGGTTTCAGGTAGAAAAATATAAGTACATTTATTTTTAAACCATTTGTTATAAACACAACACTTCTATTAAACTTCAATAAAAACCACACATTAAATATACTACAACTAACCAATTCACTTTGTACAGTAAGTCTCAAGGTAAATACCCTGTGTTTGAATGAACCGGTGTTATGAACAAAACACGTTACCGCAAATACGATTGCGATCACTTTTTGAAAGTTCGGTCTACTAAACAAACGCGTAACCGTGACATGAAATGCTACCAGGGCAAAAACACACTTAGCACATGAGATACTCAGAGGGAGTTGGAGGCAAAAATCACAGGCAATATTTTGGTTAGGCAGGCAGAATCAAGAAACACTCAGAGGCAGGAGGTCAAAAGTGAAAAGGCCGGAGCCAGGGTCGACAGACACCGGGGCCAGTTGCCGAAGATCAAACGGTCAGACAGTTCACAATTCAACATAGCCAAAAGTACTTCGATATTGTCAATGTTCGGAAGCAAAAGTTATAAGAAGGAGGGAAGACAAGGGCAAGCCTTGGAAATGAAGAAAAAGGGATTCACCCAGTTTCTTCAAGTAGAACATAGTACCTTGTTCCAATGGTGCAGCTGGTGCCCTGGAAGTTGTTCCTGTTGGTTTCCCACAGACCCACAATTCCTGGAGCTTCGTTGTGAAGGAGGATGTCTGAAGGGGGTCTGCACCATACAGGGATGAAGCCGGCAGCAGCGACAAGGAATAAAAGGTGGGCTCCTTAAAAACAGGAGAGGCTCTTCAGGTGGCTATCCGGAACCACTACAGCAGTGTGCAGCGATTTCGACCACGGAAGAGGATCCTCTGGCTGTAGAAGATGAGCTGGTTATCCCCACCAAGCTCAAGGGACGAAGACTCCGGACTGGATCTTCTCTGAGTCGTTGAAGGGCAGATAGCTCAGGTCTGCAGCAGGGCTTCACCGGGACGGGGTAGTTGCAGCAGCCGTCGTTCTCTCTGCTTCTCTTCGGTTCCTTGTAGTTCCAGTGGCGACTCTCTGACTTCTAGCCCAAGAGACCTGCCTTTTATGCAAAAAACCCCATTCACACAGAATGGATGTCAATCACCCAGCTGGCGGGTTGTCCAGCCCGGACAACTACCCCGGCCAATCATGACAAAGTGAGACTTGGGTTTCCTAGGATACCCTGTGCAGGGGGTGACTACACCCCTCCATCACATTCAGCCCACCTAGACACCCAGGTGCCTTGAGTAGGGCTTCTGGGCAGAAGCCCGCCAAAAGACAGTGAACAAAGAAGGCGAACCTAGTTTGCCGCGCAAAGTAAAACACAAGAAGGACTTTAACAAAAAAATGCCGAATAAACCCAACCGGCGCCAAGAGAAAGACAATTTGGTCAAGCTGGTTTATGTTTGAGGCTAATATAATAGCCAAGAACAGTACCACGGTTATCTAATATAATCGCAGTAGAAAGGTTAGAGTAGATACCACTGCCACCAGCCAAGTCTAAATGTTAAAAGAGCGATACAATGCTCTAGGAGGTACAGATACAAAGGGATATGAGTTAACCCTTTCCAGTACTCCATGGAAGATGGTGTGTACTGGATCTGTGGTAGATTGACTAAGTAAAGTTAGTGGTAACTTTACCCTTTTCTGGGGGACAGTAGTCGCCTCAGAAATGGAGTCGAGGGAAGTCTCAAAGACAACCCTGTGTCACAGCACTGAAGGTGCTGTGTGACACACAAAAAGAAGGGGGCTACTGAAGTGGTGTACTTCAGAGTCCACAATCACAAAAACAAGTAAAACACATAGCAGAACACAGGTAAGAGTGGGGGAAAAGTTCTCACTCTTACCAAGTGGAAATAAATAAACTCCAGAAGTCCAGCAAAGCTGCTGGGGGACTCACCAGGTGAGGGAAATTAGCCATAAATGAGTATTGTCCCTAACAAAGGCCTTTCAAGTGTGTTGCAGTTATAAAAGAAATTGGATTAACAGGAGTGAAACTCAGAAAGGTGAGGCTGGGTGAGCCCTAAGCAGCCACGATCGTATCAGAATGGGATGAACAGACATTGGATAAAAATCATGTGAAAGAACGAAACTCCTGTTCAGAAGGCATGGACAAAAACAAGGAAGACGTCAGAGGTCTATTAGAAAATAGTATTTTAAATACACTAGAGCTCAATTTTGTGGTCTTCAGTCACGTGGAAGAATAAAGTTGGACAAACATGATGACCACACCTACGCATGAAGGCAGAGCGTGCCTTCACTCCCTTGAATTCTCCATAGCAAAGAACATTTCCAAGGACAAGTTCAAAGCCTTAATTGACAGCAGACAACTGAGGTGATGATAGATGATATACTAATTGGTGGGAAGCTATGGTTATGACCTGCTCACCAAGACCTGGAATTCTAGCCTGCGCTGCTACTAGCATAGGTGGAAACGTACTGATGGATGAAAGAGTGCCAACCAATTGTAGGGGGCCGTGTGATTACGGGTCCTATAGTTTGTGTAACCAATGGGACATTGTGTATTTAGTGACGTTCATAGTGACCTGTTTTAGGGCAGGCCTTAGTTGCCCCACCTGATGTTAAGGAGCCTATTACTTTCTTAGACTAGTATGGAACGGATACTTAGATGTTCCCCCCAGTCCTGTCACTTTCTTCAATAGGTTTTTGTAGTTTGTCACGTAAGATGACGTTAGTAAATATGTAGGTTGACATCATCAATGACAAGGTTTTACTATAAAGAAGATGTTTTGCTGAAGCAAATTGAGAAACCATGCACTGAAACGTTCGTTGATGTCCGTTGTACTCCCTGTTTTAGATAATTGATATTAAAACAGTTCACCTTTTTGCCAACTACCTGAGTCATTCGATTATTGATGTTTGAGTAACTTCTGCATCCCCAATCATCTCCAGGGTATTGCTACCTCGCCTTAACGGGCTGGGCGGACCCCCAGTTCAGACATAATAGGACCTGTGGAAACATCTAAATTGGGCAACAAGTATGTCCTGGTGATCGTGGATTATGTGGCCCGATACCCCGAGGCATTCCCAATGTGAAATAATACCACTCAGCAGATCCTGAAATATCTTCTACCATATTTCTCTAGGGTCAGCTTTCCCAAAGAAATACAAACAGACTAGGGTTAGAATTCTATGAGCAAGCTCATGACCGAAGTCAAAGAGCTACTCCATATTATCACATTGCGAACTTCTGTGTACCACCCACTAACTGATGGTCTAGTAGAAAGATTCAATAAGACCTTGAAACTTATTCTACGGAAATTGGTAGACAGGGACGGGAAGGACTGGGATCGAACAATCCCATGGACACTATTTGCAGTGAGGAAAACCCCCAAGCTTCCACAGGTTTCTCTCCCTTTGAGCTACTCTATGGAAGAGAACCGAGAGATGTCCTGGACATGCTCTGGGAAACCTGGGAAGAACACGAGGAAGCTCCCATTCCAATATCCCAAACCGTCACTAGAAGGCGAGAACACATGAAATTAGTCCGGGACTTAATTTGAACTCACATGGGAAAGGCCCAAAGCCAGCAAATGGCCAGTTACGATAAAAATGTAAATTTAAGATCTTTTCTATCAGACAGAAAGTACTAGTCATCTTACCCTCCTCAGAAAACAAACTTGTCTCCAAGTGGCATGACCTTTTGAGATAATAGAAAAAACGGGAACGTGCACGTGTAAAATAGCCCAGGCAGACAGAAAACAGAAAGTCCACTTATATCATATTAACTTCTTAAAAGAGTGGAAAGAAGAACCATCAGCCACACATGCCAAAGTTCTAGCCTGCCTGGTTCTCAAAGACATAGATAACTTTGACTTAATTGCACACAAGTTATCTATCCAACAACGCGAAGATCTAAAAGACATAATAGTCTCATTCCCTGATGTATTCTGAGAAAAAACAGGAAGATTAAAAGGTACATATCATTATATTTGAACACCTAAAGGCAAAGTAGTTCACCTAGAGCCCTATTGTCTACCAGAGGCCTATAAACAGATAGTGATCGAGGAAGTCGACAAAATCTTGAAGGCTAATATCATCAAACCTTTGAGTCCATGGTCCTCTACTATCATTTTAGTCACTAAACGCGACCGGTCCTGGAGATTCTGCATCGACTTCCATCAAGTTAATGCCATATCGGACTTCGATTCCTATCCCATGCCATGCATCAATGACCTAATTGATAAACTAGGAACACCCACCTATGTATCTACCCTAGATGTAACCAAGGGATACTGGCAAGTCCCTGTATATGGGCCAGATGAGGAAACAACTGCATTTTCAACACCCCTAGGTTTATTCCAATTTACATTCCTCCCTTTTGGCTTACACTGTGCGCCAGCTACATTCCAACGTCTTATGCATAACATCTTACAACCCTGTTCTGACTTTTGTGGAGCTTACATTGACGATATTGTCATTTATAGTAAGACCTGGGAAGGTCACCTCTTCCATCTTTATACCATCACGAAAGTCCTTAGGAATGCTGGCCTAACTGCAAATCCAGCTAAATGCAGATTAGCCAACTCTGCTGTGAAATATCTTGGCTTCTTCATAGAGAACAGAACTATACAGTCCCAACATGAAAAGGCAAACTTTGTTTTGTATACTCCAATTCCCAAGACCAAAAGAGACATTAGAGCTTTCCTTGGGTTAATAGGATATTACTGCAGGTTTATCCCCTACTTTTTAGATAAAACAGCTGGCAGATAAACTTAAAAATGCTGAACCCGAGAAACTTCAGTTGAGCGAGGACGATGAGGTATGCTATAACATCCTAAAGCAAACAGTATGCCAAAATTCAATCCTAAAGGTAGTTGAATTCTCAGAGGAATTTGTGTTACAGACGAACACCACCCTTACATGGTTATGAGCTGTCTTGTCCCAAATTTGCAACAGACTAGAACACCCCATACAATACACCAGTCGCAAGTTATTCCCACGTGAGAAAAACTACTCCATGGTGGAACTAGATGCCCTAGCCATCAGATGGGCCATTATCCATCTCAGGTACTATCTATTAGGAAGAAAGTTCACTCTGGTTACTGACCACTCACCTATAGTCTGGATTAGCTAACACAAAGAGTCCAACCCTCCGTTCATGCAATGGTTTCTAGACCTACAACCCTATTGTTTCACAGGGGAATACCAGAAAGGAAAAGATCAGAGAAATGTGGATTTTCTTTCCTGGTTCCTCTGTAAACCAAATGTGGCTACATCGAATGGAGGAAGGGTATGTGAGAAACCTAAAGGTGTCTCTCTAGCTAGTCCCTGAGTATCCAGGTGGCCAGGACACATACACCACTATTGGATTCAGTTCTTGGGGGTGGACCAGTGAGGGAGGATCACCTGGATGGGGATTATAAGGGGAGTGGGAGTGGGACACCGACGGGAGGGACGCAGTATCCCCATTCCTTTGACACCTTTTCCCCATCTTTTCACGTAAGACGTTCAAAACCACTGACCCCCACTTTTCCAACATGAACACTTTTGCACAACACAAAGGACAATGTACTAACACCAGAGCCGTTTACCTGACATGTCCCAATACAAGGGTTAGGCAAAGTCAGGCAATTAATCAGAATCACATACACCTGATGGCCCTTTCCCTTCTCCAGAGGGCTAAAAGGTGGAGTCCGAGAGCACAGTACGAGCACGGCAGATGGCAAAACGAGACGGCTAATCAGGCACGGCAGTTCAAGAGAAGAAGAAAGGTAGCAGGAATTGAGAGGGTGGCAAGGAGGGAAGTGACCTTGCCCTTTTCGTCCCAGACCTGCGGAACCTTCGAGGAAGAAATCCTAAGACCGCAAACAATAGCACAAGTGCCTTGCAGCTATGTCACCGGTACACTGGGCAAGCCTACGCCAATAATCCTGAGTGAGGGAAGCACCTGTGGCTGTGGTACCGCTCTTGACTCCAGAAAAGAGGAAAGGCAAGCGTTCATCACAGCTGGTGAGCCGAGGGGAGAATCTATAAGAAACAGGCTGTGTTGTGTGAGAATCGCAAAGTGTCAGGTTTGAACCAAGTTCAATGAACTATGAAAGAACAGTAAAAGTGTGAAAAGGGATAACCAGCTGCCGAGGAAAACCAGCACATGTGAGTGCGAGCCCAAGAGACTCTGGTCGGTCCCCATCTGAGAAAACCTACAGACACCAGAAGGCCATACGAGAGCCACCAAAATAGGTCAAAGTGGTCATACTGAGGGTCGCGCAAAATCCCAGTACAGTCGAAAGGCTTTGATCTACAAATTGTGTGAGAGAAAGGGAAGTGAATCCCCCAGTGAGAGAAAACAAGCGAAGTGAATCCCAAGAGGGGCAAAGTCTTAAAGTATGCCTTGAATGGGTGGTACTGACAAGTGCAGGAGCACAGGGGACACCACAGAAACAGTATGCACCACCGCCCGTGGGTGGAGGATTCATGTGGTAGGGAAACATGCAGCCTGGGTTTTGAGGAAGAGGAGCGCCACACAGGGGACGTGGGTATGGGCCCCAGATACATCACAACCAAGGGGGGTTTTCAGGAGGGTTCTAAGGATATGGCCAGCAGGTTTGGCAGGGCCCAGCAGACTATTCTGGGTGTTTCCCTGGGCAAGGGAGGGAGCCACCACAGTGTTGGTTGTGTGGGCAGATAGGGCACATTTTGAGGGTGTGCAGAATCAGGGGGCACAACAGAATATTGGGATGCAATACCAGCCGGCATACCAAGGGGAACAAGATGAGTATTATACACAAGACCAAGAGCAACAATGAGGGCCTAGACTGAATGCATACCCACAGCCACACCAGCCCATTACACAGATACCACAGATACAAGCTCCTATACTGCAGTATTTGTAAGCACCACAGATGCCCCAGACTCAGGGTAACACACAGCATGCATACACGGCACAACAGATGCCACAGATACAGAACTGTATGCAACCAAACAACAGGACCATAGCATGCACAGACTCCATGGCAACGACCCCATTAGGAATTTGGGAGGGGTCACCATGGTGGGGAATAATCCATTTTCTGGGAACGGGATGTCCTTATGCCCTCAATAGGACAGCCCAGAAATGGACTTGAGGTGTTCCATCGTGTCATTCACACCCAACCATGCGCAGGAACTGCGCATAGGGGTATCAATAGGTGACAAGACTTTTTCCTTTCTTGTAGACACAGGAGCGATAAAGTCCTGCATTCGGGAGGGGAACTATAGGCTGTTAGGCGATGCCATGAATACTCAAGGATTCTTTGGGGCTACGGATGTGGTTCCTTTTACAGACAATGTTTTCCTTTTACTTGTGACAGACACCTGTAAACATACTGGGCAGAGACTTAATGAGCAGTCTCAACATGATGATTTCATTCACAGGCAGAGGGATAGTGTGCTATACACTAGGAATACACATTTTCAACATAAGGAAAATCATTCAAGCATATTGTGGATGGAAGGTACAGAGAAGGGTACCAGTGGACGAGGAGCTGTTTCAATACGGGACTGAGATTGCAATTGCATGGCTCCCAGAGATTCAAGGAAAACTGTGGCGCATTCCAAATGAGTATTTGTTCAGACCCCAGATACCATTGGATGAGGCAGAAGGGAAAATAGTGCCACTAGACTTGGAGGCAGTGACTGTGGGAGATGAGTGGATAGCAGTAAATGGGATGGACAACACAGGACGATCATGGCGAGAAGTGATCGCCATACCTGAGAGGTATAGAATGATCACAGTGACAGACGAAGAGCTATTCAGCGACAACAGGTCAGACCATAAGATGGTGTTCGAAATGAGTGTGATATATTGGATAAAGATACATAACAGAGAGGTACCAAAGAGGATGGCGATGGTACTGAAAGCACCACCGTCCTTCTGCGAGGAGGATCTGGCCAAGGTGCCCAGCATCTTATGGACCACTAGTCCCTATGATGTGGGGCTTTCGAAGGTGGTGGGAGGGGTGAAGATAAAGCTGAAACCAGGAGAAACATTACCCAGAGTCAAACAATACACACTCTCAAGGGAAGCAGACAAGTGCATTTGGAAGAGAAGGAGGTGGGGGAGAAAAAGGAATTGTGGCAAGTATGGAAAGAGAGTTTATTTTACATACATTATTTGAAATTAAAGAATGGATACAAAAGGAAATGATACAGTAAGCAGCTTGTCTAATGTCAATATCAGACAAGATAATGAGGCTGGAAGCTGTAGGGAAAAACAGGGATGAACCTATATTGGGTGAACAGAAGGATAATGGGAGTAGTGGAGATCCAGGTGAACGACAAAATGAGCAAGTTAGGGGAAAAGAAAAAGCGGGAAAAAGAGAGGAAATTCAGCAGGTGGCAATAGGGCCGAAAGATCAAGAAAAGGTAGATACAGTGGAGGATGACCAAAAGACAGAAAGTCAAGAAGAAATTATTGAGATAAATGGTGAAGAGGAAGAGTTAGGGGTGGTAATCTCTAAAAATGCAAGAAAAAGGGAAAAGAAAAAACAAAGGGTTCTAAAAGCTGCAGAATTAAAGATGGGTAAGTCATCATCCCTGAAATTCCTGAGGAACATAGGTAAGGGATTAACTGCAGAGCAGGCAATAACGGAAAACGGGGAGGAGGGAGAGCAAATGGATAAGAATGAGATCCCAAATGTTGGGAAAGGTATTCAACAGGAGTATAGGAACTCAGAGATTAGTTTAAAGGACGCGTTAAAACAGAAAAAAACAGAAAAGAAAACAGCGACGATAAAAGAAGGCAGACCACTGTTTGGAATATTTAAACAAACAGTACCTATCCCACAGAAACAACAAATTCAGCAAATCACCCCTCAGAAAATAAGTGGGGAAAGTGTTTGGGAACTCAGTGAGGAGGAAGATAAATTAGAGGAATACAGATACCTAAAGGTAGAGAGAGAAAAAGCAGTGAAAAATTGGGGAAACCATAAGAATGAAAGGAGGAATGAAGAAAGGAAACAGAAATAATGACCTGAAAGGAAAATGTGAGGTATATTATAAGGGAAATTTTGAAAGAAAAGAACTGGTGTGAGAAGAAAGAGGTGAAAGGAATAGGTACAAATGGCGAAATAGAAACAAGAATGGATGAAAAGTGAAGTAGTGCACAAGGAGGAGAAAGGGTGGAAGGGAACCAGGAGAATTGGAAGGAAGCAAATCAAACAGAAAATAGGGGGATAGGGTACAGGGAAGGAGAAGAAAGTGAGGAGGACAATCGGAAACTTTGCCAACCCAAATACCCAGAGGCCCCTGGTTTGATCCTTCAGTATCTGTTTGAAGAAGGAGTCCCTATTTTGTTAAATAGGAGGACAATAATGGAGCTATTCGACCTAATTCCAGAATTAAGTTTAATCACTACTGCGGATATTCAACTTGTAGACTTTATTCATGGATGGATGTTCGATTATGTAAGACTTGTAATATACTCACCCTTGGTATGGAACATCATTATGAGGGAAGCAGAAAGCCTCCAAGAATTTGGCTACGATGTATGTCTCTGGGAAAATCCAAAAGAGGAAAGTAGAAAAAAAATGGAAAGAAGGGGTAATGAGAAATCATCGGAAAAGCAGGAGGAATTCCAACTGAAAAAAAGGAAAATCAAAAATTGCAAGGTTGAGCAGAAAGCTTGGAAGATACCATTGCGCAACTAAGAGCGCTAAGTCAACCTCTTTAGACCTATAGGAAATTTGAGGATTTTATGCTGGAATCCTAGGGGGAATAAACACCTGTTAGGCAACAGCAACATTTGCACAGAATTAAAAACATTCAATGGGCTATATATAAAAGAAACATAGTCCACAGAAAAACTGCTCTGGGACGGGTTCCAGTTTAGCTGCATACATGCCACCCAAGGTAAAATGGGCAGACCTAAGGGAGGGTTAACAACGCTAGTTAGGGTAGGCATGGGACTGCAGAAATGTGAAGAGTGGAATGTATGCAGGGAAATACTTGGAACAGGGTGGCAAATAACAAAGAGAGCGAAAAGAAGGTTTTACTGTTGATAGATGTCTATAGATCCTTTGAGACAAATTTGCAAGAAATTCTAGAAAAATTAGATCAAAAATTGTATGAATGTTTCTCTAGGAATGCGGATGTTGAAATCATATTAGCTGGGGACCTAAATGCAAGTTGCAATTTGGAAAGAATGGATAGTATGGATTGTTTTTCCACAAACTATGTATGTGTGGAGAAAGGAAAAAGAAAGAGAGTGGAGGGAGGTATGTGGATAAATTGGGCGGGGAGTTGGGGGCTGAAACATCTTGATAATGAAAGTGCAACATGGTCAGCTAGAGGCTCTAAGTCTGAAATTGACTTTATTTTTATGTCGGTCAGAACTTTTGAAAAAATGAAAAAATTCCAAGTAAAAGATACAGGGGTCAGTGACCAGTCTATGTTATTGGTGGACTTAGAGTGGCAGAACAACAATGGTATTTGGGAGGAAAGAAATGTGCAGACGTTGTGCATTCATAACAGAGGTAACCGGGTAAACTGGTCAGAAAAATAAATGTGGAACTTCAATATGTGTATGTTAAGGGAATTCAATAACAGCACATTAGAAGAAAAGGTGCTGAGATATTCAGTAAAGGGGTTCCCGGAATACCTGGATACTATGGTTGGGGGTGCAGAGGGCAACAAGAAAAATCAGTCTACCAGAAATATGAAGCACAAACATAATTATAGTACAGAAATAAGTAGGAAAAAGAATGAACTGAGAAGGGACATAAGGAATATCACAAAAAGCTTAGATATATCTATGAACAAATACGAAATAATAAGGAAACTAAAGCAAAAGTACAAAAATGGGTTAAAGCATGAGAAGTTCAGAATCAACCAGGAGGATTGAAGGGGCTCCTGAGGGACCCTCGAATGTACAAACAAGGCAAAGTCACCACACACGAATAGATACGCCAAACACGAGGTTCCATTCCCAAAATCTAGGGTTTATTGCAATACAAAATAGTCCCAATTGGCAAAGTGGTCTCACGCCCCGCGACGTGTGTCTAAACAGACCTCAGGGGACGCAAGCAATGAACGACGTACATCAGTTACATATATACAAAAAGAGCACCTTACAATCAGCAACGACACAGTATGACACATTTGATACCGCCCCCAATTCATTTCCCTTTGAATTAGAGGCAATGATTGAGCAGTGTGACAAATATGACACCTTTGATCACGATATTTAGTAACAGGTTGCAATCTCCAGTTTCACAGACATCATTCTTTGTTTGCGAGAACACAGCGTTTCTGTTTCTCATAGGCAAGCTGTGCGTAGGAGACTGGCACATACCAGGCCTCCTAATCTCTAAGTTTTGATTCTCGCTCTGGAGGTCAGCCCGCTCTCCAGGGCCTCACTGGGTTTAGGAAGGGGGGCTGTAAAGAAGAGCATAATTCAACTCTTTAAATGCTAGTTTCATACATTGCTATTCTTTCAAGAGACTCGCTGGCATTTATGTACTGATTAAATGCCTTGCTCCCTGTCTTCAAGGATATATGAGGTAGGGAATCAGGCATTTCTGTCTGGCTCTCCAGTGTAATGTTTCAACATGTTTTCGTAGCCTTGGACCATTGAAGCAAAATAATATCTATAGCAAAGCAGTTTTACATGAGGCAAAGAGGCAACGTTAAAGAGAACAGAGAGAAAACAAAATGGCGATTCTAGTCATCTTAAAATGGCCACACTCTAGCTGGGCCAATAGCTACGTAATAACTAATGAGCATGTATTCTTAACACTTTAAATGAGGCGATTGGTCTTTGGCCAACCAATTATCCTACATCTCCTTCCACTCAAGGGGTGTCCAGTTTTCCTGGACTGACAGGATGGGGAAAAGATGCTAAAGAGTTTACAAGGGAAAAACCCAAGGGCCTTTTGGGATTTAATTAACAAAAAAGAAAAAAAGAATTGTAGCAGCTTGACTAATCCAATAGCTGAGGATGTCTGGGTAAAATACATTGAATTAATGTTTACCACAAAGAAGGGGGGACACAAGTACAGGAAATAGAGAAATGGGACTTGGAGATAACCCACAACAAATAGAGGCAAAGATTATGAAGGCAAATCCGTCTAAGGCTCCTGGACCTAACAAATTAACAAACAACGTACTTAAACAAGCACCTCATATATGGGTCAAGATACTCTACATCCAATTTCGAGACATCATTGAAACACAATCAATCCCGGAAACTTGGAAGCATTCTTTTATGGTATCTATTTCTGAAAGGGGTTCACGTGACGACCCAGTAAATTATAGAACAATCTGTATAATGGACGCAGATTCAAAAATCTTTGCCTCTATGGTGCTTGAAAGAATCAATGAGTGGGCGGAAGAGAACAATATTTTAGACTATAGACAAATAGGGTTCCGAAAACATATAGGTACAGATTGTGGCAGTCTACTGATAAAGTGTCTGCAGAATAAGGCATGGAAATCCATGGACGCCCCAATGTATGTGGCCTCCATGTATCTTAGTAAAGCTTTCGATTGTGTTAATAGAAACATTCTTTGGCAACAGCTAGATAGAAATGGAATACCAAAGAGACTGTTGAGTCTGAATCTAGAATTCAAGTAAGATTAAATTCAGAAGGCCTCCTATCAAGAGAGTGTAAAACAGACAAAGGAATTAGACAAGGCTGTATACTGGGCCCCACACTATATAATCTGTGCGTAGCAGGAGTGGGTAAAGGCTTGGATGAAAATTATTTTGTACCGCCCAAAATTGGAAACTTAAAAAGAAGCTGGGCAGGATATGCCGATTACTTTCTCCTTATTGATACCACTGCAGTGGGACTACAAAGACTTACAACTGCATTTGGAAAATATATGCTAGGAATTGAGTTGAAAATCAACTCATCTAAAACAGACATAATCAAGGTATGTAAAGGTCAAACAAAGAAAACAAAGAGGAAATTTGTTTGGAATTGGGAAAACAATGAAATTAGCGGTGAAAGAAAATTTCCAATTCCTGGGCTATCCTGTAGTGGCAAAGCATAGTAAGACCTTTCTGGTAAATTACTTGAATTCAAAAGTTAAAGGAATGATAAACCAAATGAAGAGAGTGGATAATAAATATGGAAAATTATGTTTGGATCCATGCAGAGAATTTTACAGAAGTAAAGCAGTTCATACCATTATGTATGGGTTAGAATTTTGGCCATCAAACATGGTATCCGTATATAGAGCGATTGAAAGTAAAATTTGGAGAGCCATTTTTTATTTCTTACCCAAATGTATTCCGTTAGAGGTAATCCGGTACAAAATGGGCCTCCAATCACTGGTAAGTTTGATACAATGGAAAAAACTATGTCTGCTGAGTAAATGCACATTTTCGAGAGAAGGAACCTTGTACAAACAGTTGAGATTGAATGATACAGAAGGGTTCATTAAAACTTTAAGGTTTGATTGTGGAAAAATGTTGGAGGAAATAAGTATCTCAATGGAAGTGATGGAAACAAATCCAAATCTTGCTAAAAAAAACTAAAGGTAGTGGATTGGGAAATAACTTGTTTGTTAATATGCAATTCAAGACTGTATGCGCATGTATAAACAGCAGGGGAAATGGTTGGAGAATTAGAACCATATCTAAAGAAATTTCCAAATAAGAACATGAAAATTGGATTTATGAGATTCAGAATGTACTTTTAACAAATGAAATTAAATGCCTAAGAAAAAAAGGGGGGACAGAAAATGGCACATGTAGATTCTGCAATGATAAGGAAGAGATAGAAACATTATGTCATTTAATGATTGAATGTCCGGATCTGTCAATACAAAGAGAAAGTTACTTTGGTGAATTTATACATAATTTTTGGCTATTGAGAGATCTCTTATGGCTAATAATGCCCCAGAATCAATGTCTATGAGACTATGAGTTTTAGCTTTTGTAAAAAATGAATGTAACTTAGATGAAATGTTAAAATGATGTGGTGAATTAATCAATTTTATGAAATTTTATGATATGAATATTTTGATAAAGAGTTTTCTTCCTTTTCTTGTTATCAAAAATATGGAATGTAAAATGTAAAATTGTTCTTTTTTTGTAAAAGTTTTTATAAACTAAATAACAAATAAGAGAAAAAAAGGCAAGGGCATTTATGAAACAATTGCAGCACTAGTGAAACAGGGCATCCTAGTACCATCAGAATCACCATGCAACATGGCTGTGTACCCCGTTAAGAAAGCAAAAGGGGGGTCATGGTGTTTCATCCAGGACTTGCACACTCTTAATCATATTGTAGAAGTAGAATATCCTTTGGTTCTGAATCCAGCGACAATTTTGTGCAGCATTCCAGGGAAGCTGCCTTCTTCTCTATACCACTGCACACAGATCCACAAGACTTGACTTCTTTTATGTATAGAAACAAGAGGTGGAAACATACAAGACTTCCTCTAGGGTACTGTGAGTCATCCTCTATATTCAATAGGGTGCTCCAGATGGACCTAGGCTGCGTACAGATGGAAAGCATGGTCATACAGTACGTAGATGACATTTTGATTTGCAGCACGACAGAATAACAGTGTAGAACGTACTCAGTACACATGCTGACAGTGTTAGCTGACAAGGGCTACAAGGTGGACAAAGCCAAACTACAGTACTGTCAGAAAGAAGGGCTATACATATAAATATGATTTCCCAAAATGGCTGACTGGTGACTCCGGAAAGGACAAAGGCAATATGCAGGTCAGCAAAACCCACGACAGTGAGAGAGATGCAGCACATTTTGGGGTTATGCAATTACTGCAGGGCATGGGTCTTTGACTACAGCATTTACACCAGGCCTCTACTGAGTGCACTGAAGGAAGCACAACAAGGATCCAAGGTAATACGATGGACAACAGAAATGTCTGAGGCATTCGATGAGCTGAAGGAAGAGATATGCACAGCTCCAGTGTTGGGGATCCCAGTCTACAAAAAGGAATTCTTTTTGTTCTCACACTCTGATGGATTAGTGATGACAGCAGTACTGACACAGAAGACAAACTTAGGGCACAAGCCACTAGCATACTACAGTGGGAAGCTTGACCAAGTAAAGAGAGGATACTATCCTTGTGAACAAGATTTGGCTGCTGCCGCATTTACAGTGGACAAATCAGCAACCATGGGGTGAAGCATCACTCTTTACATGGAGCATACCCTCTTCACAATACTGGAGAGACCAAAGAGCACACTTACAACACAGAGTGCATCAAGCCCATCACTTAAGGTAGTGAGGTGCAGACTTGTCAATGCGATGACATTGCTCGCCGACTTGCTACAGGAAGTTGATTATGCACATGACTGTGCCGAAAACATAAAAGAATTCAGTGACACCCGCAAGGTACAGGAGGACGCACTTGAGGGGGGAGACGTGCTTTACATTGATGGTTCATCGACAATTGACCAGACAGATGGGGTCAGACATACAGGAACGGTAGTGGTGAGGCTAAGAGAGGATGGAACCAGTGATGTAGTAGTCAGTGCATGACTGCCATCACATTATTCAGCACATGCAGCAGTACTAGTGGCCTTAATACTGGCATTGGGCACAGCAGAAAAAGGGAGTTGACAATTTACTCAGATTCAGCCTACGTGACATCCACAGTACACTCAGGACTGTCACAGTGGATGATAAGGGGCTTCAGGAGGGCTGACGGGTTACCAGTACAGCATGCACTTCTATTGGGCAGACTAGAAGTCATACACTACCCTGAGCAGCTAGCCATAGTGAAATGCCAAGCCCACACACAAGAGGAGGACCCTGTCCCAAGGGGAAATAAATCAGCAGACGTGGAAGCAAAGAGTACAGCATATTTTGGAGTACTCCGAGGAATGGAGGCCTCGGCACATGCCTGTCACTATGCAAAGACAATGACACTAAAAGAGGGATACAATGTATTACCAGCAACACCAATAATGGAGCTGCAGGGAGCTGTACCCAGGGAGGAAAAGGACCTGTGGACTAGGAGGGGATGTACAGTATCCCCAACAGATGCTTTATGGCGGCAGAATAACTCATGCCTGTACCCTGTAACCAAGTTATTGCAAGTAACAGCGCCTCAATGCCCCTGGGCTGCTTGTGCGCTATATAAATATAAATAAATAAATAAATAAACACAGGGAAAGTGGTCATGCCACTCACATTGTTGTACATAGCACTGACGCAGTTACATTATCCAACACATTTAGGGAAAGAAGTGCTTGTCGCCCATATTGGAGAAACATGGTTCTGTCCTAATATGGTGGTACATGTGGCTGTATTTATGAGCAACTGCCTAGTTTGCAAGCAGTTTACTACAGGACATACATTGAGAGTTGTGAGAGGAGCCATAGCTCATCCAGTTGGTCCATTTCGTCACCTCCAGTTTGACTATGTTGACATTATCCAAGTCTGCCAAGGATACCTCTACATGATAGTTGTTGTATGCCCATTCTCTCTGTGGATTGAGAAAAGACCCTGTTCTCATCCTGACGCCTTCAGGGCAGTGAAATTTCCGATCCGAGAAGTGTTCCCACGATGGGGCATGTGTCAGATCCTGCGGTCTGACAATGGCCCTCACTTCGCCAACAAGATGTTTAAGCAGATCAAAACGTCACTGGGCGTTCAACACAAATTCTCCTGTGCTTATCATCCCGCAAGAAAACGGGGTACGTGAACGCCTCAATGGCCTTTTGAAGGAGTGCATTGCAAAAACAAAAAAGAGTACCAACAAAAACCAGCTCCACTGCTTACCCTTAGCACTATTTGCATTGCGCAATAAGCCCTCGTCTGACCATCATTTAACCCCACATGAGGTGGTGACAGGACGGTGCATGCAACTTCCCCTGGCTCCTCCCACTAGATCACAGAATCTGAGGGCTCTTCCTTTTCAACCTCCTCACCTTGATCTTTGGAGGATTTGTCTAGGGATTCACTCTTCTTCTTCCGTCATCTAGTTTCAGTCTTCTGTTCGTTTTTCTTGAAGAGATAAGGGTGAGCTCCTCCAGAGGTCACTTTGCCTGAATGAGCAACATGCCAGGCAGTGGGGACTCTGAGGTGCCAACCCCTGACCAGGGAAAAAGCCTTGCGGCAAAAAACACTTGGAGATCTTTGTGATGCTGGGTGGTTCCTTCGATGATTTGACTCTGGGTGGTTGAGGCTTCCCAGCTTATCAGTAAAGGGATGAAGGTTACCAGAGCCAGGAGAAAGCACAGGGGTTCGATAAGTTAGGACAGCAAGAAATATCCATGGAGGGGAACCAGAAAAGCACAGCCACAAGATTTGGAGATTCCTTTTGTGAACAAGTGTGGTGAATGAAAGGAGACACCCCTGTAACCAGCAAGCAATGGGGCGCCAACAGTAATGAAGGAGATGCCTGGAGTCAAATGGAGAGAATGCCAGAAGATGTGGTAGAATCCCACAAAGCACAGAAAGAACTCCACAAGCATGCAAGGAGAAACAGCTGCACACCGTAAGGGGAGAGCAGGGGTGAAGTGCAACAGCAGCATACCGCAATGGGTCTGAAAGGAAGATACGCCACTGCGCACAGCACGGAGAACTGCGAGGGCGAGCCCCCGTAGCATAGAAGGAGAACGGGTGAGCCAGGGAAAGCGAAGGCAGAGTAGAATGCAAAGGGAGGAAAGAGAAACAGCAAGGTAGCGAACTATGAGTGTCTTATCCAGTAGTGGAAAGGGTTGCAAAGTTCCGACCGGCGGTATTGGAGCCGGTATAGGCCCGCGGCATCCATTTTAGGAAAGACTAGACTGCTAACAGATGCAGGCATAAAGAAACATAGAGGGACACTAATGAAGGCACCAGCACTTCCATAACCTCCAAGGTTGGTGCATGACAGTATGTCCCCTCCTTATCAGGGGTCTCTCCGGCTTACCTGGATGTTGTCTGTGGAACTGGTGAATCAGCGGGGGGGCATGGATGTTTCAAAAGGTTTTCCAAGTTTTCTACGCATCAGAATAGCCCTTCCAATGTACCAGGTATTGTAATGTTTCTTTCTTGTAACATAACAGGAATCAAAAAGTCTGGATACCTCGTATTCTTCGGGTTCATCATTCCTGGGGATCCCCTGTCTTCTTACCTTACGCGAGTAAGGATCAGGTAAATAAGTCTTGAGGAGGGAGGTATAAAATACTGGATGAACCATCCCTAATCTGTGAGGCAGTTTCAATCGAAAGGCACAAAGGGTTGACCTTTGATACAATGGGTAATGGACGGATGAAACAAGGAGAGAACTTGCCAGGATGCACCCACCTAGGTAGATATTTTGTTGATAACCAAACCTTAGTACCAATGTCCCAGGATGGGTTTTGTCTTCTTCCTCGGTCAGCCAAGGTCTTGTAGGATTTCTTGCTAGTTTCCAGGTTTTGTAGAGCCTTCTTCTGGGTACACCTTAGGGTCTCCAAGATTTGGTAGACTGAGGGTATCTTAGAGGGAGAGAATCCAGTTACGGGTATATCTTTAGGCTGATATCCATAAGTACAAAATAAAGAAATCATTCTGATAGCTGTGTGCTTGGTGTTATTGTACACAACCTCAGCTAGGGGGAGGAGGTCAGCCCGTTGTCTTGTCCCTGAATGCAAAAACACCTTAGGTACTGCTCCAGTGTGGCATTGAGTCTTTCTGTTTGTCCATTACTCTGGAGATGATATCCCGAAGAAAGGGCTCAATGGATACCTAGCCATTTGCAGAGGGAAGACCAAAAAATTGAGGTTACCTGTGTACCTCTACCAGACACAAGGGTGAGGGGGAGTCCATGTAACCTGACTATATCCCTCAAGAACACAGTGACAGTCATGGGAGCAGAAGGAAGCCCCATCAGGGGGGAGAAAATGCACCAATTTACTAAAATAATCGATTGTTACCATTATGGTAGTATACCCCTGTGAGGGGGGTAGGTCAACAATAAAGTCGGTCGAGAGATGCTGCTAGGGTCCTGATGGGGAAGATTCTTGTTGTAAGAGGCCCAACGGCTTGGCTGTGGAGTACTTGTTCTGGGCACATGTTGGTCATGATGAAACATATTCTTTCATGTCTCTGTTGATTGAAGGCCACCAAAAACATATCAAAACCAGCTCCAAAGTAGAGTCTTGGCCTTTATGTTCAGCGGTAGGCAGATCATGGCACCACGATATTGCCAATATCTGCAAATCCTTGGAAGGCAGAAGCAGGGCTTTGTTCCTGCTCAGAAATCCCTTCCTTCGAATTAAGGGATTTTTTCGAAGTTGAGAGGTGTTAAACTTAATGGTAGCCAGCTTGACTTCTTGTAGGAAAGCATTGACCTCTCCCAGGAATATCTTTCCTGCCAGAATCATCTTGTGGCCCTGGTACTTTCCAGAACCTTTTCAGAGGCTGCGGGTCAATGCATCCGCTAGAATGTTTTCTTGACCTGGTATGTAGGTGGTAGTAAAGTCAAATTGGGAAAAATAATACACCTATCAAGCGTGCCAGGAATTTCGAGACTCCATCTGTTGGAGTATGCGGAGGTTGCAGTGATATGTGTGAACCAAAAATGGAAAGCAGCTCCTTGGAGAAAATGGCACCATTCTTCACAGGCTTGTCGTATACACAGCAGTTCTTTTTCAAAAACAGAATAGTTCCTTGCGCTAGGAGTAAGAGTTCTCGAGTAATAAGCCACTGGATGTTCCATCCCGTCTTCTCTTTCCTGCAGAAGAACAGCTCCTAATGCGCCTACAGAGACGTCGGTCTCAACCACAAAAGGAATCGTCTGGTCTGGTTGACGAAGAATGGGTGTAGAAACATAAGTCTTCTTAAGATTCAGGAAGGCTGCATTAGCCTTGGCTTACCATTCAAACCTAACACCCTTCTTGAGGAGAGCAGTTATGGGTAGAACTATCTCCAAAAAGTTGGGAATAAACTTTCTGTAAAAGTTTGCCAACCTTAGGAATCTTTGAATATCCTTGATGGATCTCGGTTCTGGCCACTGGAGGATGGCCTTAGTCTTGCTAAGGTCCATCTTTATCCCTTCTTTTGAAAGGATGAACCTTAGATATGAGACAGTAGAGGCTTCAAATGTACATTTTTCAGGTTTGGCCAGTAGTTGGTTTTGCCGTAGCCGATGTAGAACTTCTGTGATATGCCTTCGGTGTTCTGCCAGGTTTGAGGAATAGATCAGAATATCATCAAGATAGACCACCGCCGATAAGAACAGGAGATTGGAAAAAACCTTGTCTATAAACCTCTGGAATATGGCTGGGGCATTCACTAGCCTCAATGGCATAGCTTGGTACTCAAAATGTCCCAAGGGGTCCAGAAGGCTGTCTTCCATTCATCCTCGATTTCGATTCTCAGGAGGTGGTAAGCTCCCCGGAGGTCTAGTTTGGTAAATATGCTGGCACCTTGTACAGCTTCTAGGACATCCTTCATGAGGGGCATTGGATACCTGTCCCGGATGGTGAGACTGTTTAACCCTCGATAGTCTATACAGGGCCTTAGTTCTTGAGAACCTTTCTTGGGACTAAAGAAGAGAGACGCCCAAACAGCTGACTTAGATTCTCTAATAATGCCATTTTGGAGGTTACAGTCTAAGTATTCCTCCAATGCTCTTCTTTCCGGCAAGGACAAAGGAAACATCCTGCCGAAGGGCACTGTGGCATGCGGCTGCAGATCAATGCACAGTCTTCCTTCCGGTGTGGTGGGAGTTTTCTTGGTGTCACGTCTTCAAAGACATCCTGGAAGTCGCGATAGTGTGAGGGAATAGAGTGCATTACTGAAGCAGACAAAGCTACCATTACTCCCACTTGGGGGTTCTCTGTTTTCTGCTTCAGACAATATTGGGTGCAGTACTGTGACTGGAATCTGATAGTGTTCGAAGTCCAGTCAATACTGGGGTTATGCCTACACAAATAAGGTATGCCCAATATTACTGGGAAGTGTGCTGCGCGAATCAAGTCGAAGGTGATGAATTCCTTGTGAAGGAACATAGACACTGGAATAGCACAGGTTTCCTGAACAATGCGCCCAGATGTTAAAGGGGAGCCATCAACCCCTTCAACAAGAATGGGATCCGTCTTGTCTTGTCGCAGAATGTTATTTTCCTTAGCCCAGGTTATGCCCATAAAATATCCTGCTGCTGCGAAATCTAACATGGCGAAGACTTCTATGGGGGGATGCTTCTCTAGTAGCAGTTGTATACTAAAGACCATCAGTCTGTTGTCACTTGAAGTGTCTGGCCGTTGCAGGGACTGGTGTTGTCTTCCCCTACCTTAGCCCTGATTTAGGTTTTTGAGATTTGTTTCCCTGACGACGTGGGGGTACTTCAGGGCAATTCCTTAGGAGATGCTTGTTAGATTTACAGTAGATACACAAGCCTTGCTCCTTCCACTTCTTGCGTTCAGTAGCAGTTAACGGTCATCTGGCAGTTCATATCTGAGTCACCTCATCCACTAATGGTTTCTCAGCCTGAAAGGGTAGGGTTGTAGGTGGGGGTTCGAACTGTCTGGTTTTCCTTTTTTTGAGTCTCTGTTCTGCCAAACGGAACTGAATCTGGAGGGATAGGTTTACCAGCTCATGGAAGGTAGCCAGTTTGGCAAACAGGGCCAGTTCATGCTTAATCTCTTCATATAAACCGTGCCAAAATAAGGTCTGTGGTGCCGTTTCTGGCCATCCGGCCTCAGCTGCTACTCTCTGGAACATGGACACATAAGACTGTACATCCAACCTCCCTTGTCGTATGTCCAGTAGGCTTTCATAGGTGGAGTACTGGACTTCCAGTCTCTTAAATCAAGCCTTGAACTGTTGGATGAACTGGGCATAGTCATTCAATGAAGGGTAACCAGGGGGGGAGCCCAGGCTAGGGCGTTCCCCACAAGATTAGAAACAAGAAATCCCAACTTGGCCCTTTAAGAATCCTAGGCTGTGGGGCTAAAGGTGAAGTAGACCATACATGCGTGGAGGAATTCCTTTAGACACCTGGGATTGCCATCGTATTTCCCAAAGGGAAATGCCAAGGGAGGGAGATCCCTTCTCTGATCATCTCTGAAAGCAGCTTGATGTCTGAGGTATTGTACTTCCACCGTCAGTCCCTGAAGGGCAGCAATCAATTCCTGGTATTGCTCCAGACTTGCCATTGTATGTTCGGGGTGTTGCAAACTCTCTGAATCTGAGGACTCTTCCTTTTCAATCTCCTCACTTTGATCTCTGGAGGATTCCTCTGGGAATTCACTCTTCTTCTTCTGTCACCTGGTTTCAGTCTTCTTTTCTTTCTTTTCTTTTTTCTTGAAGAGATAAAGGCAAGCTCCTCTGGAGGCCACTTTGCCTGAATGAGCAACACGCCAGGCAGTGGGGACTGCGAAGAGTCAACCCCTGACCATGGAAAATGCCTCGCAGCAGAAAAAACCTTGGAGATCTTTCTGACACTGGGTGGTTCCTTAGATGATTTGACTCTGGGTGTTTGAGGCTTCCCAGCTTATCATTAAGGGGATGATGGTTACCGGGGCCAGGACGAAATACAGGGGTCCTGTAAGTTAGGACAGTGAGAAATATCCACAGAGGGGAAACCGGAAAAACACGGCCCAGGATTTGGAGATTCCTTTCGTGAACAAGTGTGGTGAATGAAAGGAGACACCCCTGTAACCAGCAAGCAATGGGACCGCCAACAGTAATGAAGGAGATACCTGGAGTAAAATGGTGAGAATGCCAGCAGATGCGGGAGAAAGCCGCAAAGCACAGAGAGAAGTCCACAAGCACGCATGGAGAAACAGCTGCACACTGTAAGGGGAGAGCAGGGGTGAAGTGCAACAGCAGCGTACCGGGATGGGTCTGCAGGTAAGGAAGATATGCCACTGCAAACAACACAGAGAACAGCGAGGGCAAGAACCTGCAGCACAGAAGGAGAATGGGTGAGCCAGGGAAAGCGAAGGCAGAGTAGAATGCAAAGGGAAGAAAGAGGAACAGCAAGGTAGCTAACTACAAGCGTCTTACCAAGTAGTGGAAAGGGTTGCAAAGCTCCGACTGGCGGGATTGGAGCCGGTATAAGCCAGCGGTGGCCATTTTAGGAAAGACTACACTGCTAATATATGCAGGGAGAAATTAACGTAGAGGAACACTAATGGAGCCGGCAGCGCTTCCATAACCTCCAAGGTTGGTGCATGACAGTAGGGCACTAAAAGATGCAGAGAGCAGTGCGACTGTTTTAGGCCAGGAAATTAATGATTATGTTACTTCCTTGATTACTAGTGCCTCTTTTATCTCTTGCCAGATACAACAACACCAGGGAGGCCCTAAAGCCAACAGAGAAAGTGACAGTGCCCACACCACAAAGGACTTACTAAAGCCACTGCCTGTTTTTCCTGGGGACCGAGCTCTCCTACACAATTTTGACAGCTGCTGGGATGCACCCAGATTCACTGACCCTTATACTGTTGAAGCTGTGACTAAAAGAGCCGTGAGCCTGGAGGGAAAGTCAGGTTGGAATCACCTCACAGACATAAAGCCCTACAATGATGTGGCCTCACCTAGCAACAAGATCGACAGGGCCAACGATCATCACCAAGAGGAGCAACAAGATCATTTGGAATCAGCAATGCCGAGTGGAGGATACCCAATGGTAACTTGCTCACGGGCAGCAGAGTTAGGGCAAGGACTTCCTACACATCCATAGTGAAGATCCACTGTCTGATTTTTATTTTCCTCTCTACATACATTCATCAAAAAAGTGCAACTGTGATATTTCATGACTGTTAATGTTGCCCAATGATTTCCAACCTGATACTTTTTCGGGCCAATTTGTCCACTTTATTAGAAGGTTCAACAGATTTCAAGCATGTCCTCCTAGTATATATTACCACGTGTTCATAGCATATTTGGCCCAAGCTTACCCACAACTTGAATGAGGAAACCCATCAGTTCTCACAATTCTCCGAGACCCTAGAATTAGAACTGTGTGGGAACAGCTATTTGTATTCGCAATGAGAGATTATATCATTTATGGGGCTTAAAACAAACACAATTCAAATACATTAACGAACGATCTTTGAGCATTTTAGGGGGCAACTGGTATATTCAAGCTGCACAAGGATCCAGCAGCACAGGTAAATGGGAGAAATAATAAAAAATATGCTTTTTTAGTCATGTCTCTTATTCCCAAGTAGGGTATTTGCATTCATCTTTTGGCGAATATCGCTTGTGTCCAGTGAACCCGCTGTATACTCTACTAACATCAACCCAACCCCAGCAGGTGGACCGACCATGTCAGATGGACAGGAGAGCATTGACAACATGGTAAGGAGGGGTAAGGGCAGTGCTGACCTATATCACACAGACACTGCTCGAGTGTCTAATAACATGTGGTACAAACACATGACCAAAGTAGGTAAAGAAACCACTGGAGAGAGATACTGTCTGTTCACCAATCCCCTAAGCAATGTGTCCCTCCAGAACATTGATAGCAACTGAAATACGAGCAGCAAGAGCCCAATGCCTCATTTAGCCATCCATGGTTACAACCCGAGGAAGGTTCCAAGGGAAAACAGCAACATTGAGATGGATGTCTCAAGCAACATTCCCATGTGAAGACAGTTACATAAAGACTCTTGATATGACTAACAATTATTGGCAGTTTGACCATGCTATACAATATATAACTGATGGACCGTGGAAGGGTGACACGAAAACAATAACACTGAAAGAGCTGCCCTGCTCTAAGATGGGGTGTAAGAAATAGGAAGAGAACAGGATGCTGGGCAAGACCACAGATGCTTGTATATGGCCAAGTTTACACCGAAGAGGGATGGAAAGATGGATTAGTAGGAAACAAAGCACACACCCTAGTACAATCACCAGGGAATACAGTACAAGGAGAGAATGACAAGTGCCTGAAGGAATGGGATGCAAGTGCCAAACTACTCACTTGGGTAGACAATGAAGCTGGACCGATGTCTATAATACCTCTGAAGAAACCAGTATTGTGCTACAAGAGCGAAGGAACAGTGAGAGTTGGAGATAACACAGAATTTCGGTGCAGAGAAAACAATCCAGCAATGAAGATCGACACAGAAGTACTGATGGACCATTATTGGGTATGTGGGTCCAACGCATACGAGTAGCTGCCACCCAACTGGGGAGGAGTTTGCTCACTAATACACATCAACATACCATCAATGGTAGTGCCCCAGAAGGATATAAAGCTTGATGACTTCCTCAAGAGGGACACTAACATGAGAAAGAAAAGGTCAGTGGGCGTAGAAGAAAAGGGAAGAAAGAAGAGGTCCGCGGAAGTGTCAGAGTGAAAGGAGACAACTATTTCTCATCAGAATCTGAAACAGCACTAGGTGATGTACCACCTGAACATAGGTTATTCAGTAGAACAGAAATGTGTTTTGCATTAGTGGTTCCAGCAATCCAGACGTTCACAAACATGAAATGGTTACAAATAACCAGGTGGGAGTTGATGCTGACAATAAACTCTACAGTGAATGGCTTCAGCGCTATAAAAGAAGAGCTACGAGCAGTAAAGTTGATGGCGCTCCAGAATAGATACGTTCTGGACCATCTCACATCAATGAAGGCAGGAGTTTGCATAATAAATGGGACTTCCTGTTGCACATTTCTACCTGCCAATGACAGAGAGAATGGCACACTGACAGAAGCAGTGACACAATTGTCCAAGATGCATGCCAAAATGGAGGAAGAAGGCAATGGGACTGCAAAAGGCCAAAGCTGGATAGCGTACCTCTGGTCATGGATACCTTCATGGCTGGCAGATGGACTGAAAGTATTACTAGGGGCACTAATATTGGTACTAGTGGGATTGTGTGTTGTTAAAATCTGCATTAAAATGCCCCAAAATGACTGTGAAATCTATAGGGATGAAGGTGACGAAGGAAGTGAATGCAGGAGGTGAGAAGGACAAGATAGTGGAAGAAAGAGACAAGCTGAGAGCAAGAATAAGGGATGTGTCCACTATTCCCACATGAGATGATGAAGTTAGATAATCCATACGACAATAAGAATTATGGAGGAAGATGGGTATGTTTCAACCCAGAAGGAGAGTGCAAATATACGACCTGGAATTTTGATGACCATGCAAACTATTACGGACACCTCATAGGACTGACCAAGATATGACTACTAAGGATAAAGGTAGTAACATATAGTGGAGTGGTCGACAGGTCGGCCAGAGAGGGGACTGAAGAAAGGGTCCCAGGGATGCCCCTCTTTGCCCCCAGGAACATGACAGGTCAACGGGCTTGAAATGCTTGAACCTACTCATCCTTTTTCGGACAGGCCCCGAGTGCACCACTGGCTGGCACATACACAGAAAGGTATCCCCTCAGTCAGCCATTCAGACCTAATCCAATACATATCATTTCAGAAACAGGGGAATTAACAGAGATTGTATATGGAAATACCTTAATTGACTGCCTTGATTAAGCGCCAAGAAGCCACGATGCTGACATCATTAGTGACACCACGACATAGCAGTTAGCCATAAAGCACACTCGCAGCCCTGCACCGCATTACACAAACTCACCTTCACATACACGAAGAACATGCTTACACAGTCCTATAGCTAGAGGACAGATACATATACAGACCGTCAAAGCTTTTATTATTTTTCTCATTAGCCAAATGCAGTAATGCAGAACCGCAAGGCAACAAGAGATCCTGAGCAAGCTTGCAGATGCTTAAGGCGAATAACTCTATTTGACTACATGAGTATATATGGAGCCTAGTGGGACCATGTATGACAAATATATAGATTACATAGTACAGTAACAGCATATAGAAATCATATTATAAATCTAAGGAAAATTACAGAAGGCCTCAAGCCACAGAACACGAGAGGAGCTGGCTCAGGCTGCAGGAAGCACAGATCGAGTCCACAGCCAAGGTCAGAGATAAACAGTCACATTCCAAACTCTAGGTGTCATGGGGTCGAGCTGCAGGAAAATTGAATAAATCCTCATAAATGCAGACCCAAGAGCTCAATTTTGTGGTCCACAAGCACATGATGCAGCCGAGCCTAGACAATGGGTATTCACCCGTGGTGGGAAGGAGAGCCGATCGCAGCAGCCCAGACCAAGAGTGAAACAGGTGTTGTAACGTGGAGACGCACCCACATAGGCAAAGGTGATATACTACCAGATACAATTCAGACACATAGTCGTTTCATATCACCTTGAAGAGGAGCACAGAGAGCTGAGAACCGAGTTGGGTCCTAGGCCTGGGGAGACCAGCTGGCAAGGGGCAAGAACCAGTGATAAGCCCACTACTCTGCAACAATATAATACATAGTTTCTTGGGGACATGGTAGGTCAGCCACCTGTCACGCAAGAACCAGTAGAATATACTCTATAGGGCAAGTCTATGTGGGTTACCTCTCTCTGCACCCTATCGGTACCAGGGATAGGTTTCTGGGGGAAGGGCCCAGGTGATGACGACAGATCACAACAAAACTGGGGAGCACGCATTGTAAAGTTGAGATGTACCGGAGAATCTTGTTTGCCTTGTATCCTTTTGCTTTTTTTGTAATAAACCCCAGTACTAACTTGCAGTTGGCTGAGTCCTCTGTTTGTTCTGGGGAAGGGTGTTGGGCCCTTGGGTGTCGGATGGACCACCAGGTGACCTTTGGCATACTGGGGAACCATCCCAACATCCTTGACTGAACACTCTTTTTATCATTGGGTAATAATTGTATTTTTGCTGTGTTGCATCTAACCAACAATCAACGACCTTTTGGTGATATGCCTGCCGTTCCGTCCATGTTACCAAATTGGACAAGGAGGTTTATAATTTGCTTGTTATTCCAATCTGTTTCGGATCCATTCTGGTGTATTAGAGGTGCGGGGCTGATTGATGATTCAGAAACCGATATTGATATGATAGATTATTTATAACACACTTAATACCCAGAGGTTTCTAATCGCGGACCAAGGGATCGAACCTGTGTAGCTCCATGTCATCTTGTTTCCAAGTCGAGCACGCTGCCGCTGAGCTATCACCCCATGATCACTGGAAGTTGATTTGTCACAAACGCAATGGCTATCATTACTGCATGTATATTTATGGCACACTTGTATGGTACTTTTTTGTCATCTACCTGTCTACCTCAAAACACGCACTTAGACATTGGCTTTTTTATGGTAGACTATTTGCTATACAAAATTCAATAACATAGCATAACAGGGCATAGCAAAAGGTTTCACTCATTCTCTGTTGGGCAGTACTCTGGATGTTCTATGCCACTTTCATGACTAGCTGCAAAATGAGACCGAAGTTAACGATAGCTCTGCTGAGGCAGTCCTCTATACTACAAGGGATTACATTATCTGCCCAGGATCACGCACTGTGGTTAAACAGTTAAGCTGGCATGTTAACCCATGCACAATTTAACCACTTAAGCACATACCTTCCATGCTCCACTTTGCACAAACATTTAACGTTTTGATTTCAAGGCCTACAATAATGACTTGCAGAGCAGAGCTCTCCAGTTTCCCATGGCTATGCATGAGCATGCCATCCAGTCCTGATTTTTTCTGTAATTCTGTGACTTTAATTTTCCTAAATTTCAAACAGAAGAGGAAAAACCACAGGTCCCAGAATCCAAATGGAAAAAAAACAGGACCATCATGGCCTTTGCACACGTGGGCCTGAGAAACTTCAGAGCTCGGAGAGTTTACTTTTAAAATACACATATCTCATATTACAACAACATTACAATACGTGAATCCTTAGAGAGACATGCCAAAGCAAAAGAAGGTTGTTGTTGCTTCATTTTCCACATCCTGAATGGAAAATCAGAAGGCCCGGAGTGCAAAATATTACAAGCCTGAAAAAAAGTCTTTTTTTTTACCACTCCTTGGGGAAAGGTTGCTTTTGTCACAAACTTCCAGCAGGCTGCTGTGTAAGATGTTAAGAGCATTTGCCTATTCATATAAAGCAACCCTTTGTTTTTACATGCCAGACATCATGGCAAACCTTTAAAAGGGGAGCTTTATTTTAAGAATGCCTTCTTGCTAAGGTAATGAGCCCATTGGTGTCAAATAAAGGGTGTGGGGGATAGGAGGAAGGGGCGTGTTGCAGGTCATTAATTAAGTGCCAAGGACTAGTCCTTTTTGCATAATAACCTGGCACTTAAGGGGTTAAAAAGCCACAGGCAATCCAGTTCAGGACACTGCAGGTGGCCTTGCATAAGAATGGCAATCAGCCCGAGCTTTGAAACTGCAGTGACTGGGATTGGGACCCTTCTCGGCCTGGCCTAGCTTCTTTCACAATGTAAACACACATGAGAACGCCAGCCCCGCCCTCTTTTCCGTGTGTGCGTTTCCATTGTGAAAGAAGCCAGGCCTGGCCGAGAAGGGTCATGCTGCCTCGTGAGGGCTGGATGTGCCACTCACTACAGCGCTGGAGATTTTCCGAAGCTGGCCCTCTTTCTCTCATGTTGCGCGGTGCCCCATGACTGGGTGGCCAAGTGCAGCTGCACAGGGGACACTTGCCTCCAGTGGCATCGCTAGGGGAGATGCAAGGGGGGCCTGGGCCCCGCCTCTGAAATCCTGGGCCCCCTTTGGCCCCCCCTACCTTAGCTGGGATACTCACTCTGCACTGTCTGCATTGCTGTGTTCCCTGCATGGCACAGACACAGGGCCACAATCAACAATGAAGAGCTAAGTTCCCTCTGCTGTCACGACCAGCTCCTCCAATCAAAATGTAGCGCAGAAAACTCTGAATGATGGCTCATTAGTGACTTAATGGTTTTGTGCCTACATTCTGATGGGAGGGGAGGTGCAGTGGGGTGTGGTAGTTGGTGTGCACAAAAGCTTCACTGCAGGAGTGTGTGTGACTTCACACATTCCCTTTCATAGGCGGCCCCCTTACTTTTGTCTTTGCCCCCCTAGCTTTGTCTTTGGCCCCCTATGTTGCCCCCCTGAATTTGATTCCTGACAACACCACTGCTTGCCACGCAGAGGGCATGTTCCATAGACAGAGCGTGTTAGGTTATGTACCATACGCAGGTAGATTTGGGGCATATATTGGATACAGGTAGTCCAAGGGCATATACATAGAATTGGGGAACATGTGCAAAGATTGTGTTAGGGGTGTGAACCGTACATAGTACTATGAAATCACGATGCATGGTCCTAAGACATGTACCGTGCCTAGACAGTGTTGAGGCATGTCCTATGCATAGATAGTTTTAGGGCATGGGCAGTGTATCGTGTTAGGGGCATGTGCAATACAGGGATAGTGTTTGGGCATGTACCACAGACAAATAGTGCTAGAGGTGTCCTGTGCACAGATAGTGCTAGAGGTGTCCTGTGCACAGATAGTGCTAGAGGTGTGAGGTGTACTGTGCACAGATAGTTCTAGAGGTGTCCTATGCACAGATAGTGCTAGAGGTGTACTGTGCACAGATAGTGCTAGAGGTGTCCTGTGCACAAATAGTGCTAGAGGTGTCCTGTGCACAGATAGTGCTAGAGGTGTACTGTGCACAGATAGTGCTAGAGGTGTCCTGCGGACAGATAGTGCTAGAGGTGTACTGTGCACAGATAGTGCTAGAGGTGTCCTGTGCACAGATAGTGCTAGAGGTGTCCTGTGCACAGATAGTGCTAGAGGTGTACTGTGCACAGATAGTGCTAGAGGTGTCCTGTGCACAGATAGTGCTAGAGGTGTACTGTGCACAGATAGTGCTAGAGGTGTGAGGTGTACTGTGCACAGATAGTGCTAGAGGTGTCCTGTGCACAGATAGTGCTAGAGGTGTCCTGTGCACAGATAGTGCTAGAGGTGTGAGGTGTACTGTGCACAGATAGTGCTAGAGGTGTCCTGTGCACAGATAGTGCTAGAGGTGTACTGTGCACAGATAGTGCTAGAGGTGTCCTGTGCACAAATAGTGCTAGAGGTGTCCTGTGCACAGATAGTGCTAGAGGTGTACTGTGCACAGATAGTGCTAGAGGTGTCCTGTGCACAGATAGTGCTAGAGGTGTACTGTGCACTAGAGGTGTACTGTGCACAGATAGTGCTAGAGGTGTACTGTGCACAGATAGTGCTAGAGGTGTACTGTGCATAGATAGTGCTAGGGAACATGCATGCACAGATGGGTATTGTGGACGTACTACGCACAGGCACTATTAGGGCATATTCTGAGCACACAATGCATTAGATCATCGCTGTGCACATATTCTGCTGGCAGCATACACACCCTCCAGATGATGGCAATAATGTGGGTGGCATGTACCTTCAGCGGATAGTCTTGGGGCACGTACTGGGCACGGATAGTGATAGGGGGCTGTTGTATAATCTTGCACAGATGACAGGAGGCGTGGTGACAGGCTGGATGGTTTTTATTACACAATTATCAAACTGCCATCAACATATAAATATTGCAAGGCCTGGGGGCTAGGCAGGGTTGCCTAATAATGGTTCCTGGGCTGAGAGACAGGAATGTCCAACTTAAGTAATGGCCCCAGTCCCAAATCTCGGAGGAGCCGGCAGGACGCGTCTTGCCGCGTCCTCTGGTGCTCCCGTAATGCGCGCGGAGCGCGCGGGGGTGGTCCTAGCCACCTACGCGAGATCTCGCGAGAGTAAGGTACTCTCGCGATATCTCTACACACCTCCCTTTGATAACGAAAAAAGAGGTTCATTGCATAACATAGTCAGTGTATCTCACCGGTCTTCTGTGCTCTCTTCTCGGCCGGTCACCCTTCCCAGTGCGATCTTCCTGCTGCTCCTGTTCGGGTTCTGGCAAGGGTGATCCCGGTTCCATCTCTGTTTCTTCCCTTTCTTTGTTGTTTCTCTCGGGCTCCCGTGGTTCCCTTCGCTCGTTGTCTATTCCTTCTTCGGCAGATGTTCTCTCCGGGGTTCTTGCTCTTTCTTGTCTCTTCTGATATAAGGCTACTCTTTCCAGATTCCATGTGTGCCCGTCCTCTGTACGGACATGATTGGTTCCCCTGTGGACCACTTTGGTGGGTCTGCTGAACCGAGAGCCCGTGATTTGGTCCTTTTTTGGTAGTCTTATTTTAACCCAATCTCCCCCCTCCAATGTCTGACTCTTGCCGGGTTCTTCTTCTTTGGTCACTCCATGTTTTCATGCGTGCCTTACTGTTTTCAATTCTCCACACCACTTCTGACATGTCCACGGCTTCATCTTCTCTCACTTTGGATAACCATGGTGGTATGAGCGTGGAGGCTGCATTCCTCCCTCTCAACATCCGAAACAGAGATATTTGCGTTATTCCGTTAGGGGTGAGTCTGTGGGCCGCTATGGCCTCCTTGGTAGTTTTTAGGGGGTCCATCCCCGAAGCCGTGGCTAGTTGTATGGCTCCCTTAATGAACCTGTTGGCCCTTTCAACAAGCCCATTTGCTTGGGGGTGGTACAAGGCCGCCTTCCTTTGGCCTATATTGTTCTTTCTTAGGAATTGTTCCATGTCCCGTGAGATTAGTTGCACCCCATTGTCTGTTACCACTTCCTTGGGGAGGCCTTCTCTTTGAAAAATTTCTGTGAGGACTTCAATTACCGTCGCTGTGGTAATGTTCGGGACGAACTCTGCCTCGACCCACTTGGATAGGTAATCAACCAGCACTATGCCGTACCGATGTTCTGGTGCCATCGCTTCCAGAGGTCCTATAAAATCTATGCCCACTTTTGACCACACCGCTTCTGGTATTTCTGTGGGAATTAGGGGTGCCTGTCTGATTTTCAGTCTCTTGTCACTATTGAGGCACTCATGACAACGCTCTATCATGGTGCGAATCTCTTGGTCCATGGACGGCCACCAGTAGGCCTCCCGGACTCTGCGCCGGGTCATCGTGTTTCCCAGGTGACCAGCGTGGGCTCTGCATAGGATGGTGCTCCTCATGCCTATAGGTGGGATTATCTGGTCCGTCTTCATTATGATTCCTTCCGTTTCCGATATCTCTTCGGCTACCTTCCAATAGGGTCTCATACCTTCCGGCACCATTTTTTCCCCTGGCCACCCTTCCTTGATCCACTGACGGATTTTCACCATGGCCGGGTCTTTCTTGTCCTCTTCCAGCCAATGTTTCTCGCTGAGTTCCATATACTCAGGTGCTTTTATGTCAGTGATCGATGCTACTATGCATTCTCCTCTTAGAAACGTGGTGGCCTTGTCTTTACCTTCGGGCAATCTAGACATGCAATCAGCCTGCGAATTCTTCCACCCCGATATGTGCTGCACTTCAAACGTGTACTCCTGCAGTTTTGCTGCAATGCGTGCCAATCTGGGTGTGGACACTTTGGTACCTCCTGGGCTGAGCATGTGGATGAGGGGTTTGTGGTCCGTCACCAACTTGAATTTCGTGCCCCACACATATGTCCTAAAATGTTCAACTGCCCATGCGCACGACAACATTTCCTTTTCTATGGTAGAGTAGTTCTGTTCCGCCGAGGACAAGGCCTTCGAGGCAAAGGCTACCACATGCTCCGTGTCCCCCTTCTTCTGCGTAAGGACTGCTCCTAGTCCGTATGCACTGGCATCTGTGGTGATGACTGTATCCCACTCTGGGTTAAATGGCTGTAAACACGGCGCTTCCATGATGTGCCGTTTTATACTTTCAACCGCCATCCTCTGGGGTTCTTGCCACGAGAATACCGAACCCTTTTTGAGTATGTCACGGAGTGGTGCTGAGGTTTCAGAGAACAAGGGGATAAATTTAGCGTAGTACTCTGCCAGTCCCAAAAATGATCTTACTTCATCTTTGCTGGTCGGTTCTGGTGCTTCTATAATTGCATGCATCAGATTTTGTTTCGGACTTATCCCTTTTTCAGAGATTTTGTACCCCAAGTACTCGACCTCTTTCACTTTAAATGCACATTTTTCATGGCGTAGTCTCACCCCTGCATCCTGCAACTTGGTCAGGACCATTTTCAATGTGGCGTCATGCATTTGTTCATCGCCTGCATACACAAGGATATCGTCCTGGAAATATGCGACATTTTTGACCTTTCGTAACAACACATCCATCATGCGTTGAAACGATGATGCTGCCGACGATAACCCGAATGGCATCTTGGTGAACTGATAGGTGCCAAATGGTGTAATGAACGCTGTGAGGGGTTTTGACTCTTCATGCAATTGTATTTGGTGGTATGCGTTTCTCATATCCAGTTTTGAGAAAATCTTGGCTTCCTTCATCAACAAAATGAGTTCATTTATGCTCGGTAGCGGGTAGTTGTCGGGGATGACTTCTAAGTTTAAGCTGCGAAGGTCTATACACACCCTTAACTCTTGCGAGTTCGGTTTCTTTATCAGCACTACTGGGCTCAGCCATTCTGACGCTTCAACTTCTTCAATGACCCCCTCCGCTCTCATTTTGTCCAGCTGATCCCTGAGAGTGTCTCTTGCGGTTGCTGGCACTGGCCGCACACGATGTTTGACCGGGATGGCATTTTTTTTTAGCATTATTCTATGGACAAAGCCCTTTATGTGACCCAGGTCCTCCGAGAAAAGTTTTGGGTAGTCACTCTTGACTATGGGCCCATCCCTCGCGCAGACAGACGTACCTGGTCTTCTGTGCTGGGGTCCAATTTGATTTTGAGCTTGTCTTGGTCGTCCCATCCCAGTACTGCTGGGCCTTCGTGGCTGAAGTAGACTCTGGTGGTGGTTTCTCTTCCTTTAAACTCCACCTTCCCTTTGATATATCCCAGCAGTTCAACTGACACCCCTCCAAATACTGTGGGTTTGTGGCGTGTGGTGAGAACTTGGACACTTTCTTTTCCGACCATTTCCTTGTATGTTTGCAGAGGTATTATGGTGAGATCGATCCAGAGTCCGCCATCACTCTTGTTTCGCAACCGTCAATTTTGATTGTGCAATGGGGTTTTTCTCTTCTTGCCCTTGTGCTGTTTACCATGATGACTGTGGGTCTCCCCTCATCTTCTGAGGACGATTCTTGCTCCCTAGTGTGATCGGTGTTTACACTGGTGACTTTCTTGTTTCTCCACCGACATACCACCGAAAAATGGCCAATGCGTTTGCAGATTGAGCACTCCTTATCTCTAGCTGGGCACTCCCTATCGAATGCCAGGTGTTTCGTGCTGGTGCACCTGTGACATTTCAGAGGTTCTTTCTTACCTCCTCTCCCCTCTCTTGTGTCCGCTGTCTGTCTTTCTTTCTTTGAGTGAAATGTGACAGCTTGGATTTCCGCAGGACCCTGGGTTCCCGTGAGTTCTTTTCGTCTTCCCGCGGTTTCTTCAACCGCCCTGGCAATTTCGATCGCCTTCTCCAGTTGTAATTCTTTCTCCATGATGAATTTATCTTGAACTTTTCTGCTGTTGGTGTGGACTGTTAACATGTCGCAGATGAGGCTCTCAGCATTGTTGCCGAAACTGCAGAGCGCTGCCAGTTCTCGCAGCTTGGTGACGTAATCGTCGACCGGTTCAGATATTTCTTGTCTGCGAGTGTAAAAGCGTATTCTATGCAACACCGTGTTCTCTTTACTGGCAAATCTCTTCACTATTCTCCTAACCGCCTCCTTAAAGACGTCATCGTTGTCGCCAGCCACCGGGATCGGGGTAAGACTCTCAAACACCCGCTGTCCTTCCACTCCCAGGGCATTAAATAACATAGCCCTACGCCGTGCCGCTGAAAATCCTGCCCCTCCTAGAGCCTATACATACGTCGTGAACAGGGGTTGCCATTGCGGCCACGGAATTGCCGGTTTACCTGGAGTTTGCAGGAAGGGGGGTGGCGGCGTCGCTCCTTGCATGTTCCCACGTGGGTTGTAGTGGTGATCCTCGTCGCCAAATTATGTTGTATAATCTTGCACAGATGACAGGAGGCGTGGTGACAGGCTGGATGGCTTTTATTACACAATTATCAAACTGCCATCAACATATAAATATTGCAAGGCCTGGGGGCTAGGCAGGGTTGCCTAATAATGGTTCCTGGGCTGAGAGACAGGAATGTCCAACTTAAGTAATGGCCCCAGGCCCAAATCTCGGAGGAGCCGGCAGGACGCGTCTTGCCGCGTCCTCTGGTGCTCCCGTAATGCGCGCGCAGCGCGCGGGGGTGGTCCTAGCCACCTACGCGAGATCTCGCGAGAGTAAGGTACTCTTGCGATATCTCTACAGGGGCACACCACACGCTGATACATTTATGCCAGGCACAGTTGTGTAAGGGCACGCACTTTCACGGCAATGCTGGCAGCACATCAGTTGTACAGATGGTGTGGGCCTGCACTTTCACGGATAGAGGAGATTAACAGTGTATGTAAAGTGTATTCTTACATGAATGGCGGTGATGGTAAAAACGAGGTAGTTTAAAACCTTATTATAACATATCCCCAACTTATAAGTTGGGATTGCATAGGATATTGACATCATGGGGTGGCTGCACACTGTGTTATGGGGCAAATGACAATTATTACCCGAGGCCATATTTGCGAGGTGCGCCACGCCGTAAATATCTCATACGCGCTAAACTCTCGATGAGAGCGTATTTTTAAAACCCACGTGTTTACAGCTACCAAGGTAGTTAAAAGAATGCCTATATTAGGGTATGCACTGTGCACAGATCGCGTTGGAGCATGCACCGTGCACAGAGGCTTGTGCCGTACACCGTGTTTTGGAATGCATATGCCCAGGTAGTGCTGGCAGCGTGCACGTTGCCCAGAAACTATCCGAGCCTGCACTTGCACAGAGTAATGGCGTGCACCGGGCACAGATCGCGGAGTGCAGGGCATTGCACTCTGCACAGCCGGTGGCGGCGGCCCCGATGATTGACAGCCCGCGAGCTGGACTTGCACACAGCCTTTGATTGACACCTCGGCGGCTGACGTCAGTGCTGGCTGCCGTCGCCATGGGGACGCCTTGGCAGTGAACTGCGAAAGTCTCCAGGCCCCGCCTCCCCCATCTCCGGGGGCCCTGACGTCAATTGACGTCACCGGGGGCGGTGCTGGAGCCGGCCCCGCCCCCTGGCCGAGGCTGAGCTCTGCCGCTGGAGCCGGAGCTGTCCGTGCCCGCTTTCCCGGGCTCCCGCTCCCGCTTCCCGGCGCCGGCTCCGCCGATCCCCCGTGGCCCCGCAACCCCCGGCCCCAGCATGGTCATGGCCGAGCCCCCGGGGCACCCCCAGCGCGGTCCGGTGCGGGTGGGCTTCTACGACATCGAGCGCACGCTGGGCAAGGGCAACTTCGCGGTGGTGAAGCTCGCGAGGCACCGCATCACCAAGAGCGAGGTGAGTGCCGTGGGCGCCTATGGATCACGCACGCATGCACCTATAGGAACGCGCAGCCCGGGAGCCGGGCGCCACGTCCCCCGGGGCGCCGCGTGTCCACTCTCCGAGGGGCGCCTGTAGAGTGTAGAGCATGCACACGCGCCTATAGAACTCACTCACGGCTAGGCTGGCGCCGAGGTGAGTGGCTACAGTGGCAGTCCCGGGGGACCCATAGATAACACGCGTAGTGCTCTAGATACGTGCTTGCCGAAAGCTAGGCGCTGAGTCGCCAAGACGGAGATATATGGGCGCATATAGATCTGAACAATTCAAAACAAAAGCTAGACACCCCATAACTAGAGTGGGTGCTTGGGGCGCACCTGTACATACCACCCGAGGCCTGGATGTGCACGCCTAAAGCTGCAGCATCACAGAGAGGAAGTTTCTATGGGGAGCGCCTATAGACACCCTGCAGATACGTGCATTTTACATTTCCGCTCCCAGAACCTGCAACACAACGCTGCTAAGAGCAAGGTGCGTGCACGCTAAGGGCTCCCAAGTCCACACAAGTATGGGTCCCCGAACCCAACAGCTGGACGCGAGGTCGACAGGCTGCGAACCTGTAAACGCACCTCCAGGGCACACCATGGCATCTCCAGAAAAGGCAACTGCATGCACGCTTCCAAGTTCCAAACATACACACATACACACGCGCGCGCGCGCCGCAGCACCGCGGGCGGCTATACATGCTCACTTAGAGGAAGAAGCCTGGCACCTGCAACAGCAATGCCAGTTGAAGGAGTGTGGCAGATATAGCCGGTCAGATAGCGCAGCGAGTAGAGCGCTCGCTTTGACATCCGTGCAGTGCCTACCAATGCAGGTTCGAATCACAGCTGGAAACTCAGCCTTTCATCCTTCCGTGGTCGATAAATGAGCACCACACACTGTGGGTAATAATATGCAGCGCTCAGATACCTGAGGGTTTGTAGCGCTATATAAATACCAAATTATTATTATTATCTATTATATAGATGGTGCTCGTGCACTATGCCAGGTGTGGGCCACGCAAACAGTGTGCACATATCAATACTGCACATGTTGCTGCAGATCAGTGATGGCACTGGGGCAGCGCATCACCAAGTCAGAGACCTGGTGACATATGGACGCATCTGCATCTCACTGACTCCCAGAGGAAGGCACACCCGGCGGTATCAACAGCCAGCATGCGCTTGGGGCACAGTATAGGGTTTTACCGCATCAGTCCTGCCCACAGGTGGAGCTTCCAGACACCACACAAGCACTTATGTATATACACACCCAACCCTAAACATACCGCCCCCAACACATGCAGCAATGAGACAATGGGATGCCAGTGGATTCTGTCTATACAGCTAGAGAAACGCCCACATTGGGTCTGATGTCACGCCCCCTGTACCTACACACGCCCCTGTAGATAGTGCGCATGCGACTATATGGTGCGTTGCACTATCCACAGTTAGCTGGGCGCACGTGGGGCCTTTATGCAAATCCATGAATACACATAGGCCATTGCACTACAGGTAAGCTGCTGTGCACCAAGGGAACAGTAAGAGTGCACCTCTATAGAACCTCCCATATGGTGGCATGACTTTCTGCACCGATAAGAGTCGGTGCCTATGCAGAGCCTGCACTACTGGGGCTGCACCCCTCTCACATCATCAAAAGGCAGGTCAGTTCCTATAGCAAGCCACCCCTATCGAGACATATAGAAACTCCATAGATCCACACCGGGAGGAGCCGCCATCACAGGCACACCAGGCCCCTGGGGATCACCTATATGGGTGCCACGCGGGCAGAAACATAGTAGCAAAGGCTGCCTATAAGCATAGGTAGATACTGCACGTGCACCTATAGGCAAGTGGCCAAACTGAGGCACCATTACTCCAACAGCAAGGGGTCCGCCTATAGATGATGATGATGTGTTATGTATATAGCACTTCCACCAAAGTGCTTTACATAGACGGGAGAGCCAGGGTCATCACACTTCGACGTCTGTCTAGAAATAAATGATAATGATGTGTTATTTATATAGCGCCTTAATCCAAAGCGCTTTATAGAGCACATATTTTACATACAATATCACCCAACCCAAATTGGTACTCATTTGTCGACCTCGGAAGGATGAAAGGCTGAGTTGGCTTTGCCAGGATTCGAACCTACGACCTGCAGATCATGCTCAGATCGCAGCAGCGAGCACTCAACCCGCTGAGCTATTTTACCGGCCTCGATACAATAGGCGCTCACCCCTGCGTTCCGTTACATGCCTGAGATGCAAGAGTCATGCTTTGCATTATTTCATGCAAAGTAAGTGCCTGTGGGAACATAAGAAGAGCAAAGGGTTAAGGGCCTGATTCAGAGCCTCGCTTTATATTGGCGCAATCCCGTTAGAAGATGCTTTGTGAATCAGGCCCGGATAGTTTTCTACGTGGCCCAAAGAAAGACGTGTGGGGCTGGATTCGTGGAATTTTTTGCACGGTTCAAAGTGACTTTGCACTGCCGACACAAACCCTGATTCACAGAACTGTGCAACGTGTATTTTTGCAGTGTAAAGTAAGTGCATAGTCATTTGTGCTTACACGGTGACTTTGCACTGCAAAAATACGCTTTCCACAGTTCCATGAAAGAGGGTTTGTGTAGGCAGTGCAAAAGTCACTTTCAACCGTGCAAAAATTCAATGAATCGTGCCCTTAGAAAACTGGTTTGTGCCTAAAGCTCACGCCAAGCCACCTATACAGGAACATATAGCAACACCAAGGGCACGTTGGCTGCTTTTGGAATTTAAAGCGGCCCCCATGGATAGTTATGTGCGGTACTTGTAGCCCATTAAACATGTTGCCTTTCGACTCTTCCGGGTATTGATGTGTCCCTGAGTCAGAAGCGGGGAACCATTTAGGCCAGAATTAGCGACTTTGAGGTGCTGTCACCTATAGATGCCACACATATATACTCCATAGAAGCAGTGGAGCGCCACAGCCTTGAGAAAAAAAGCGTAAGCTGCTAGGACTCTACCGCGAGGATCCTATAGCTACATCACCTATAGCCAGGAGGTCGCCTATAGAGCAGAACCCTATATAATACTTGTTCATACACATGTCTAGTACACCCCTCTACAGAAGCACTTACAACACCTGTACGACATTCATCTAAGCGTATGGCAAAGCCTGAACTGGGTTGAGTGTGCATTGAGCCGTCATGTATATTCACCACAGGGACGTCTATACGCGCATACAAACGCGCAGGCAGGCACGGCATCAGCAAGAATGAGCGATTGAAACCTGCGTAGGATAAAGCAAGAGATGCCATGCGCCAACCGGCACATGTTATGTGTTTACGTTTATATAGCGCAGATGGCATTATCATGGCCTCTTGGCGCTTGTGCCAGCGCACGCTGCATGTTTCACCTCGAAAGATATCCCTGCCAATAGGTTTTATCACCCTGATATGAAAGCTAGCTCAGCAAGGTAAGACCCCGCTGCTGAGGTGTTTCCATGTTCTGCTTGTCGCATGGTTAGCATGTTTGGCGGGGTAAGACCCCGGTGCTGATGAGGTGTTTGCGTGTTCTGCTTGTCGCATGCTTGGTAAGGTAAGACCCAGCTGATGAGGTGTTTGCGTGTTCTGCTTGTTATCTCAGCAAGGTAAAAGACCCTGCTGCTGAGGTGTTTGCGTGTTCTGCTTGTCGCATATTTGGCAGGGTTAGACCCCACTGCTGAGGTGTTTGCGTGTTCTGCTTGTCGCATGTTTGGCAGGATAAGACCACACTGTTGAGGTGTTTGCGTGTTCAGCTTGTCGCATGTTTGGCACGGTAAAACCCAGCTGCTCTGGTGTTTGCATGTTCTGCTTGCCATCTCAGCAAGGTAAGACCCCGCTGCTGAGGTGTTTGTGTGTTCTGCTTGCTATCTCAGCAAGGTAAGACCCCGCTGCTGAGGTGTTTGCGTGTTCTGCTTGCTATCTCAGCAAGGTAAGACCCCGCTGCTGAGGTGTTTGCGTGTTCTGCTTGTTGCATGTTTGGCAAGGTAAGACCCCGCTGCTGAGGTGTTTGCGTGTTCTGCTTGTCGCATGTTTGGCAAGTAAAGACCCTGCAGCTGAGGTGTTTGTGTGTTCTGCTTGCTATCTCAGCAAGGTACGATCCTTCTGCTGAGGTGTTTGCATGTTCTGCTTCTCGCATGTTTGGCGGGGTAAGACCCCGCTGCTGATGTGTTTGCGTGTTCTGCTTGTCACATGTTTGGCAGGGTAAGACCCCCACTGCTGAGGTGTTTGCGTGTTCTGCTTGCTATCTCAGCAAGGTCAGACCCCGCTGCTGAGGTGCTTGCGTGTTCTGCTTGTCGCATGTTTGGCAGGGTAAGACCTCGCTGCGGAAGTGTTTTTCGCATGTTTGGCAGGGTAAGACCCCGCGGCGGAGGTGCTTGCATGTTCTGCTTGTCGCATGTTTGGCAGGGTAAGACCCCGCTGCGGAAGTGCTTTTCGCATGTTTGGCAGGGTAAGACCCCGCTGCGGAGGCGCTTGCATGTTCTGCTTGTAGCATGTTTGGCAGGGTAAGACTCCGCTGCTGATGTGCTTGCGTGTTCTGCTTGTCGCATGTTTGGGAGGGTAAGACCCCGCTGCTGATGTGCTTGCGTGTTCTGCTTGTCGCATGTTTGGGAGGGTAAGACCCCGCTGCTGATGTGCTTGCGTGTTCTGCTTGTCGCATGTTTGGCAGGGTAAGACCCCGCTGCTGAGGTGCTTGCAGTGTTCTGCTTGTCGCATGTTTGGCAGGGTAAGACCCCGCTGCTGAGGTGCTTGCGTGTTCTGCTTGTCGCATGTTTGGGAGGGTAAGACCCCGCTGCTGAGGTGCTTGCAGTGTTCTGCTTGTCGCATGTTTGGCAGGGTAAGACCCTGCCGCTGAGGTGCTTGCATCTTCTGCTTGCTATCTCAGCAAGGTAAGACCCCGCTGCTGAGGTGTTTGCGTGTTCTGCTTGCTATCTCAGCAAGCTAAGACCCCGCTGCTGAGGTGTTTGCGTGTTCTGCTTGCTATCTCAGCAAGGTAAGACCCCGCTGCTGAGGTGCTTGCGTGTTCTGCTTGTCGCATGTTTGGGAGGGTAAGACCCCGCTGCTGAGGTGCTTGTGTGGTCTGCTTGTCGCATGTATGAATCCCACCCAGGATGACGCAGCGTTTCCTCCTTCGGGGGTCTATAGAATGTGGTCCAGTTTTGGTTTGGCAATAACAATTGTGTATGAAAATGTTGTATGTGAAAAGCTGTATACATTATTGGTGCCGTTGCATACATTTTAAACCTATAGACTGGTACTGTAGAAACAAGGTGACTATGGGCCGATGTGAGTACCTGTAGAAGCTACACGAAGTTGCCTACAGGTAAAGCAACCCCCCAAGCCCCCCCCTCCCCAATGAGGCCTCCCTCCGTCACGGGGCCCGTCCAGGGTGTCCTGCTTTGCCGGGGGTGGGCTCCCCTGCGTCCAGGGTGTCCTGCTTTGCCGGGGGGGGCTCCCCTGCGTCCAGGGTGTCCTGCTTTGCCGGGGGTGGGCTCCCCTGCGTCCAGGGTGTCCTGCTTTGCCGGGGGTGGGCTCCCCTGCGTCCAGGGTGTCCTGCTTTGCCGGGGGGGCTCCTCTGCGTCCAGGGTGTCCTGCTTTGCCGGGGGTGGGCTCCCCTGCGTCCAGGGTGTCCTGCTTTGCCGGGGGGGCTCCTCTGCGTCCAGGGTGTCCTGCTTTGCCGGGGGGTGGGCTCCCCTGCGTCCAGGGTGTCCTGCTTTGCCGGGGGTGGGCTCCCCTGCGTCCAGGGTGTCCTGCTTTGCCGGGGGGGCTCCTCTGCGTCCAGGGTGTCCTGCTTTGCCGGGGGTGGGCTCCCCTGCGTCCAGGGTGTCCTGCTTTGCCGGGGGGGCTCCTCTGCGTCCAGGGTGTCCTGCTTTGCCGGGGGGTGGGCTCCCCTGCGTCCAGGGTGTCCTGCTTTGCCGGGGGGGCTCCTCTGCGTCCAGGGTGTCCTGCTTTGCCGGGGGGTGGGCTCCCCTGCGTCCAGGGTGTCCTGCTTTGCCGGGGGGTGGGCTCCCCTGCGTCCAGGGTGTCCTGCTTTGCCGGGGGGTGGGCTCCCCTGCGTCCAGGGTGTCCTGCTTTGCCGGGGGGTGGGCTTCCCTGCGTCCAGGGTGTCCTGCTTTGGGTGTCCTGCTTTTTGTTGAGTATTTTGACTCACTTTTATTCTTTATTTATTTGGTTAGGATTGTTTTTAGGGAGTAAAAGTGTCTGGGACGCCGCTTATCTGTAGAGGTGCCCGCTGGCAAGTGCCGTCCGGCACCCACCTATATCTCTGTCTGCGCTGTGTCCATACATGCAGTCACATATAGCATGGGGGGGCAGAGGGGGCCGCCGCTCCCCGCCCCCCCGTGTTGCCAAGTGCGCCTCCCGCTGGCGCCCTATTATCCACACCCCCCCCCCCCCTTCAACAGCTGCCCCCGCCATTCCCATGGGTAGAATTCAGCCTGTGCTTATATGTGAGTTTGTAGAAGATAAATAATTCGCTTGTACGTATCCAACTGAAATGTTTCTTTTCCGTGCTTGTGTGTGTTATATACACCTACTAGCATTAACCACCCCGCATCACCTGAGCACGGATTCCTATATATATATATATATATAATAAACCTACATGGTAACCCTGTATACATACTCCACATCGACACCTATAGAGGGAGTAGTAACCAGCATCACAAGGCAGAGTATAGAGGTTGCACCGAGATACATTTGCACGCGACGCTCAACCCACTGAGGTGCCTGCCTGGTTTCTTCAAGGCGAACTCGCGTCGGCGCGCGGCACCGCGTGCTTTCGGGAGCGTATTAGCCAAGATAACGGCATATCTTAGTAGAACTGTTACACCGAAAAAGCACCGTTTTCTAAAATTCTGTTCAGATACGCGTGGACGCCGCCCCCCTCTCCCCCCACCTCTGTGAGCATGTATTTACTCGCGGGGATCTCACGCCACCACAAGGTCATTTGAGGGGCACGCGTGGCATCTGTGAAACGCCCTGGACGGTGACGGGGCGAGAGCGCGTGGAATGCTTCTAAAAGTCCGCGAACGCCCTGCACTGCACAGGTTCGTGTCGCCAGCATTTCATCCTTCAAGGTCAACCGGGGTGTGATAGCAACACCTGTTAAGCGCGCTTCGGGGGACGGCGCAGTCTGCTCCGTGTGCTTTGGGCATACACGGCCAACGAGGAGCTTTATTCCCCGCCCGGGTTCAAGGCGCTTCTCCTTGTTTTCCACGTTTATTTAAGCCGCCAGTGCTCGTGCCCGCCCCTCCCCAGCCCCCGCTCTAAGTAATGTTAAAACGCACGGGTGTATCGCCGAGCTTGCGCCGTGTGTTTGGCCGGAGTTGCTTTGGTGTGCGGGCACGGGTGGAAGGGTGGGTGTGCAGCGTGCACCTCTAAAGCCAGGTTATCCATGTGAAGGTCAGTGGCGCGCGGTGCTGCCTTCACGGCGCTGTGCCTGATGCGTGCACGAGTGGCGGCACGGAGTCCCTTTACACAGGTGGATCGTGCGATACATTGTGATCGCACCCTTCTCTCCCACCTACTGCTGCTTTTTCACTGCGGGGAGCGAGCGTGGGGGGCTCAGTCTTGCATCATGGTTCCGCAGATGTCTAGTTTTAAATGTAGCCTGTTCTTTTACAGGTTGGTAGATAAAGCTAAAAAGGTGCAGCAGATAGTGATTTTCCCAGGATCACACAGTGTTCATCGATCAGAGGCGCAGGGAATAGAGCTTGATAGTGGTCCAGGATTGGAACCTTCCTGGTTTGCTGTACGTATAGGCTCCGTCTTGGGTCTGCTCCACTTTGCACTCTACACCTCTGCTCTTGGGGCACTCATCTCCTCCTTTGGGTTCTCGTACCAACTCTTCGCGGACAGTAGCCACATATTCTCCTTTTGTGAACACTCCTCTGATCCCTCGATCAACACATCCAACTGTTTTTCTGCCATGAAATATTGGATGACTTAGCACTCTGTTTTACTTTACTTTATTGCATTTAAGCTGCGCCCCATTGACGCGGAGGCACGGGGCGCATACAAACGAACAACACAGAACAGAGTAAAACGTAAAAAGAAAGCAGAATGCAGTACTCCGATCATCACCTTGAAAATAAAGCAATGACCCGAGAGGGTCAGTTAAGCATAATACTAAAAACCATACCCAATCAAACAGGGAGCATGAAAGAATCAGTTTAAATTTCGAACACCCCCTGGGCATATATTTACACAGTCTTAGATACGAGGGTAAAGTGCTGGACTCACAACCCACTAGGAAAAAGGTCACTACGTAGAATCTTCAGGTCAGAACAATGCTTTCCCCCGAAGCGGCACAAATCATGTGGGGTGGATCTGCTATGCAGACGACATTGTCAGTTTTCAATAATACATACATCGGAATCTGCGTAGTGCGAGAGCAGTTTACTCTCATGCTGAGAAGGATGGCCTGAAAGTGAATGTAAGTAAGACACAATTCATGGCCATCGGATCCCAGAGATGTAGTAAGAGCACTATCCCGTGTAATATAGGTGATATTAAAAGGGTTAACCCCTATAAATATCTAGGCCATGAAATTGAGTCAAATAAGAAGGGGGTTACTGCAGGCAAATAAGAGAGCCAAGGTCCTCTCCATTATGGGGGTGATCTCTTCATTCTAAAAAAAACAAACAAAAAAAACTGCTGGCTGTAGCGTGTGCGGGATACGTACTATCAGCTGCTGCCTTTCTGTATGGTCTGGAGGCATCCTTTAGCGACTGGACATCGTGGGCGGATAAGATCGATGGTTGTATTTGGTGTAGAATTCTAGGACTGAGTAACTATACTGCTGTAGAGTCTGTTCGGTTGGAAATGGGACTAATTTCTCTTAACACCCTGACTAGCCTCAACAGAGCGAAGTTATATTTAAAGATCACGTTCGCTCCTCTTGACACCCTTCTGTCAATACTTAGTACGCCTTTGAAGAATGGTACGAATAGGATCTTGAATAAATTCAAACGTACTAATGAGGGTTTCTTTGAGGAATTGTGGCGGACCCCTAGGTGGGAATATGGTGAAGGGGCGATGTTAAAATCCTTGAAAAATACTGCTGAGAAACTCGACTGGGTAAAAAGCCACGGGAAGGTCACACATATGACATCCCTATCACCCTTCGCTAGGATGCCTTCTAATTCTAAGGAAATCCCAGGATATCTCAAACTTTGCCCGTCGAGGAGAACACGCCGGATATTTTTGAATATTAGGCTTAACCGGCTAGATATCTTAGAAACTAGAGGAGCTTGGACGGGAATCCCAGTCCAGGAGAGAACCTGCAGAATCTGTTGTGATAAGCAGAAACCCGAATTAGCTGGGCATGTTCTTACAAAGTGTATCGGAATGACCTCCATCTATTAATGCTATTATTCTAAATTTGTGGAAAATCTGCATAAAATAGCCAGCAAATCTTTTTGGTTACGATGTCTAACAGGTGATAGTCATAGCAAGATTGTAGCCTTAACACAGGTATGAAGATGTGTCGATGAGAAGCTGCGTAAGTTTGAGGCAGACATTAGGCTGCTTGAGGAACTTCATAAAAGTTGATATCTAGACCCTAATAGAACTTCTGAGGTCCAGTGTTTCTTTCCCCATTTTAGTTTATGAATCATTTATGCGTTGATACATTTTATTTCTAATTCATTTTTAATATTCTTATTATTTGTTTATAATACCATGATGTTTTATGTTCTGTATGGTGATTGAAATAATAATGAATTTGTGTTGTAATCTTTGGAGTTATGTATGTGTAAAAGTTTTCTTTATTAAAACTGTATACATACGAAAAAAAAGAACCTTCAGGTCAGACAATCTGACAACTGTACAACTCTGTTAAACTCTACCAAAACAGAGGTGCTTTTCTTCCCTGCCAAAAGCTCTCTCTCATCTCTCCCTCTGCCTATCCAGCTCCTACCTGACACTCTCTCCTACTCTTCTTCAGCTACAAACTTCGGCGTATGACCCTTCTAACATCTTCTCTACTTTCCTCTCCAAAACTGGAACAGGAGCTCGCCTCAACCTCTTAAATATTTCGAAAATCAGGCACCTCCCTTTCTTTCAACACTGCCAAGTTTCTCTTAACCTCCCTTTTCTTCTCTAAACTGGACTACTGTGCCAGAATCCTCTTTGGTCTCCTCAACTATGTTTTCTGTGCTCTCGACAAGATCATTAACTTTGCTACCAGGGCTCTCTTTGAACTCCCTCACTTTACACCTACTTCCTCTTTCCATCACCAGGCTGGATGCTGATGTTGTAAAACAGAGCCAGATTTACATGTCTTCTCCTGGTTCACAAATCTATCCACGTTAAGGCCTCACTGTATCTATCCACCTCTATAAGCCTTCTCGTAATCTCTGCTCTGCCTCCACGACTATCCTTGCGACTCCGCGCCCTCCCTGTGCTTCCTCTCACTTCCGCTCTTTCTCTCTTCTTACTCCACTTGCATAGAATTCTCTTTCCCCGGACATCCGAGAAACAGTCCACTCATTTGTTAAAAACTAAATAAAAGCCTACCCCCTCGCATCAGAGTGTCCTTCTTAACCTACCTCTCATTTGCCTGCTGGCTAACATTATTCCCTCACTTCCTCTGCCTCCACTATAGCACTATACCCATCATGCTCACACCCCGGGCACAGCGTGCCTGCACCGCCTACCTGCACTTAGAAATGTGCAGTTTTGGTTATCCTTAATCATCTATGTCCACTTATGCATTGTCCCTGGTGACTGTTCCATTTGCTCCCCTCCACCACCTGGTCAGAATGACCCTTAAACTCACCCGTTGTAAGAAGTTCACCACTTTCAGCCAAATCTGATTTCTTATCTATTGTACGTCCTTTTGTGATCAAAAGAGCACTGTTCCTCCTGTATATAAATAAATAAAAATGAAATGAAACCAATAAAACACGGACTCTGGAGCACGTTTGCCGTGCTGGGTGCATTTTTTGTTTTGCTGGCACATGATGGCAGCAATGGGTCTTGCACACGAGTTAGGCCGTACCAGGGCAGGGGTATTGAGTAGGAGTGCGCCGGTCTCTTCTTCAATCCCTAGACCCAATGCACAGGTGCCAGTCTTGTGGGCAGGCATTCCTGTATGCTAGTGGGTACCATGCGTTAATATCCCCGCAAAAATATTGCCATATTTGTGCAGCGATATTAAGCCATGGAACCTGCAGGGGACCCCCGCACAACCCCCATAACTTTCTTAATGGAGCGGGGACACCCCTAGAACCCCCAGTCCCATTAACGCCATAAATTATCCCCACCAATAATATCACCTATGGCCTCACGTCCCTATATATGGCAATATTATTGGTGGGGATGATATCACCTGATACCTGCTAGTGTGGGCTATTTTTTTTTTTTTTTTAGCTCAGTGAGCCCGTTTTTAGATAGTAGTTTTGAACAGTCTTACTGAACAAACATTCTTTAAAATGCACAATTTGCAACACGTTTCCCCCCAAAAATCACTCCCTCCCCACCCCACGTACTGTGCCAATCAGCCTGCCCCAAAAGGAATATGTGCCTTTTGTGACTGTGGGCCACTTTTCTATTGGTGGCCGAGACAAATGTATGCACCAGTCCGGCCCGGGTTGTGCTAATGACGTTGAAGTTTAAGTTCCACACCTGTTAATAATATGCATCTTGTGGAAAGGTCCAAACTTTATATAGCTCTTAATATTGACCTGGTGCCTTTATTCCAAGGACACGCTGTTTTTCAACCAGTGGGGAAGGGGGGTGCGACATAAACATCTTCATCTCGATCCCAAAATGTTACTTATCTTTGATACTTTCTTGATGCTTATAGACTATCTATGTTCTCTTGTCTCTGCATGTCTTCTGGGTGCGTCAGTCTTGTTTCGTGTGACATCACCAATCGGCTCTTTTGCTCACTTTTCACACCTCTTGGATTCTCCTTGGTATTGGTATCTTCACTGGCACTGCACGTATTTCACACTCTGGTTCCCAGCATATAGGCAACATGGGCGCGAAGCTTGAGGTGGGGGTGCTTTGCTCCTTCTCTACACTAACATATCTGTCAGTAGAAGAGGTAAGTCCTTCAAAGCACGGGCTACTCCAGTCATTAGCTGTGTGTTCAGTGGCTATGCCTGGGGGTTCAAGGGGGGCGGCAGCAGTTTGGAATTTACCCTCTCAAGACCACCTCTGAGCTTACCACCATTTTCATGTGGCATGTGGTCCATTAATGGGAGTTACTGGCATGGTGCATTTACCATGGCCAGAAATTGTGCTACCAGCACTAAACTAGCCGACTGGTTTCTACCAACAGGAGCCTTTTGGCCAACTATAGCGGGCAGTGTTTTACTTCCAGCAGTAAATGCCACTCACTCCCAGTTCCATGACAGGACCCCCCATATCATCAGGCCTCGCACATACACAGAAAACATGTTTCAGAATGCGATTGCCTACCTGGTATCTTTGACATTTGCACCATATGTGACCCTCCTCCTGGTGGACAGCTCACCCTCGCTACCATTCGCCATAGCTATTTTCTCAGTAAAGGGTATTCGGAAGCCTTGATTTACTGTTATAAGTCAGTTGCAGGCCAAGTTGCAATGATGCCCATTCAAACCTTGGCTTCTCAGCCCAGTCTGCCTATGGAAATGTGTTATGCCTGATCCTGAGCTGTGTTGTACCTGTGGTATTTTGGATTGCACATGAGACCAACAAACCAATCGCAACCTGGCTGTGCCCACTAAACACGTCACATGTTTTATTGCGCAGCTAGTAGATCAATTATTTGGTAACAGTCCAGGTGGGCTAGTCCGCGAGTGGTGCTGTGAAGACAAACGTTCCGCAACATATGGTTTGAGTGACTTGTGAGAAATCCCCTTAATTCTAGCTAGTAATATTGACTATTATTGACACATATGTCTGTGCCTTGCAACTTCTGGCAATCACCCAATGCTCCTGCAGGCACCTTTGAATGTATCCTCTAAATTGTCTTCACTCCATCTCCTTTAGCCCATGCTGAAGGGGAAAGAGGGGTGCGGGGGAGGGGGGGATCAGCCTGATCCCATGGGGCCTGATTTACAAATGTCTTTTATAACGGTGCAATCCCATTGAAAACTGCTTTGTAAATGATCCTGCCTCGCCTCTGCTCGAAGCCCTGTTTGTTTATTATCTATAGCGCTTTCCTCTTCCTCTCCATCGCTTTTCCTATTGCACCATAGAATGCAGCCTGAGGGAGGGTTGTCCGCCAACTTCCGGCCTCAGCCCTCTGCTACCACTGGTGGTGATGTGGCACAGTGTAACAGCTGTGTAACACGACTCTTTATTCAGGGCACAGAACATTCTATAAAAACAATTGAAATTGAAAAAGTACTAATTTTTTTCGACATCCAAGGGACAAAAGGCCCTGTTGGGATTTAAAATGTGATCTGTAGTTTATACTGCACCAGTTCCTCAACCCACTGAGCTATCTTGCTGACACTACAATTGCTGACGGTTGCGACAACCTGTTTTTTTAGGATAGAAGTAGTTTTGATTGTATGTCGCACACATTAGGCAAGACCCTGTGGGAACTGGCTGCAACTCGTGTGGTAGTAGGCAGTGGGTGTTTTAATTCCAAACAACATGGACTTTTAAAAGAAATGAGCAGAACGCAGAAGCTTTAAACAGATGAAATGCTGTTGCCTGTAAAAGATGAGAGGGCCTGATTTACAGAGCGTTTCCCAATGGGATTGTGCCATTGATTCCAAAGGCCTGATTTACAGTGTTTTCCAATTGGATTGTGCCATTGATTCCAAAGGCCTGATTTACAGAGTGTTTTACAGTGGGATTGTGCCATTAATTCCAAAGGCCTGATTTACAGAGTGTTTTTCAATGGGATTGTGCCATTGATTCCAAAGGCCTGATTTACAAAGTCTTCTACCAGTGAAAAACGCTTTTGTAAATCAGGTCCATACTGTGTTTACGTTGCTTTTTATTTAAAAATCCTAGCCGGCACTCGGCTCGCCCCAAAAATAAAAATATGTTTAAGGGATGAGAAGAAACGAGAATTTGAAATACACAAAATCTGCATGGCTCTGAGGAAATTTCGTCAAAAACTTGCGTTAAGCGATTGTAGAGCTCGGAGACGGGTCAAAAACATGGCAGCCGTCCAAGAGTTTGCAAAAAAACCCACTTTTGTTTTCAATTATCATTTACTCCAAAGCAGGAAGAAGACAAACGCATGATTTGCAATCACCATCTTAATATTTTCTGCAAGTTTAAATACATTTTTCTCTATAAAGGCTTATTTCCAGCCTGTGAAGTTTTAAGTGTTTACCGGTAAATGTATGGGTGCTAAATGTTTAAAACCGACCACTCAAACAATGCTGTGTTACTGATAACCCACCCCCAAGGCCTCCAGGCTCCCGAAAGGCCCCGGTCCTGTAACTGTGCATCACGTGTGCTGTGAAAGAGCCCAAGGAATGCGCCAGCCACTTGAAAAGTAGGCGGCGGTGCTTGCACCCAAGCCTGTCTGCTTTATATTCTTTAGAAAGACCAAGAGAGTGTGTGTGTGTGTGTGTGTGTGGGACACACTATTACATATATCGCCAAATGAAATGTCCTCACGCACGCACACAATGCCTGATTTACAAACGAGTTTTTCAATGGGATTGCACCATTGGAAAACGCCTTTGTAAATCAGGCCCAGAAATAGTTAACCTTTAACCTACATGTTTGGTGTCAATCCTCTAAACAGATTTTTGAATAGCATTTCATTATAGCTCAGGCTTCCTACAAAGATTGCATCTGAGATGGTTCCGTTCTGACATTGTACATGATGTCAGTTTCATGTCATGTCTATTTTCCTTCTTTGAGAGCGGGCGATCAGTGCCAGTTTGTAACCTCTTTGCCCCCGAGAGTGGGACGGTAGGGGCTTGGGTGCCCGTCCATCGTCGTGCAGACGTGCCGTTTTGCAGACTGCTCGATGGTCGGGTGCGGGCCAGTGTTGCTACCTGCGGGTTACACAGTGCAAAGCCATGACAATCGCAGACGCTGGCGCGCGCCATCCGTCCGCGTCCGGGGACGCTTGTGACCATTGTCATGGAGAAGCCGACAGCCCCGGGAGGTCCTGATCGCGACGGTTTCCATGTGCCGGGACAATAGACAATACGTGGCCTGCAGAACGGGGCCCGGGCCCCAGTAGGCACCCAAAACACAGCAGGTGCGTACCCGTGCCTAAGCACACCTCGCTGTAGAGCAATAGGCCGATGACCGAACCAAAAACACAAAATGCTGGTGTTCCCCCGTTTTTTTTTTAAATCAAAGTGGCCCACTTTTTTGGCCAATGTGGACCAGTTTGATGCCAGTGTTGCTGAATAAATATTCTTTAAAATGCAAAAAATGTTCGTCACATTTTATCCCAAAAAAACTCCCCTTGGGTACTATACAAACAGTGTTGCAAAAGGAATGAATAGCAATTTGCAATTGAGGGCCACTTTTTCATTGGTGCCCGAGGCAATTTTATGGCCCAGTCCGACCCTGCTTATCACGCTCTGTGCACACACTGGGGCTGATTTACCAAGCATTTTTCAATGGGATTGCGCCATTGTAAAACGCTTTTGTAAATCAGGCCCACTGTCTCGTATGATGGAACAAGTGGACTGCTGTGTGCTTAATATTTGCTTCTATTTTCACCACTGCTGATACAAAAGTGTACACTTTAGCATCAGCAGTGGTGGAAATAGAATGTTTTACCCAGGGATCCCACCTAGTGCAGGGGTAAAGAGGGGGTCAGTGGGGGGGTGAGGGTTATTTTAGTCGCCACCCTCCCCATAAATATTTGCCTATCATCCCCTCAGAAGATTAATCATGCAGACCTGGAAAATGGCCACATTTTGTATATAATGCGGTCAGCAAAGTACAAAATATGCACACTGTTCAAACTCCCCAGAAATGTGCAGACATATTTCCTGTACAGTGCAACATTGACACCGGATTTCAGAGCCTCAGACCCTCAGGTGGTCTTGTGGGCTAGTGTCACACCACTGAACCTAGCGACCATGGTTCAAATTCCGGCCCGACCCGAGTCGGATTGGCAGCATGGCTGGGCCGAAATCGTCCCTGGGGAGTGGGGTCGGTTTCTGGCCATACCTGGGTCGGTTTGGAAGAAAAAAAATGAGAGAAAAAAAAATGTTCTACTGTTTTCATTTTTTTTCAAAAAGCCTTTCATCCTTCTTAGGTCGATAAATGAGTACCAACACAGGTTGGGTGATATTGTATGCATATTTGTTCTATAAAAAAAGAGCTTAAGCGTAAGTGCTATCCAATAACATGTTATCATTTGGCCTTGGACGACTGCTTGGATTCACAGTAATTTAGTGTACTTAGGAACAATGCTATTTGAGGGCACTTCCTGTTTTGTCAAGGGGTGAAAGATCGTGTTTCATCATTTCCCGGTATGTCACTTTGGGAGGGGTCAAATGACATCACTTCTGGTGATGTCATCAGAGGTCAAGGGTCGTGAGGCGAGGGGTGGGCCACTTTTTTTTGGGTGACTAGGGCTATTTCTTGTCCCAGTCCCGACCCTCGACACGAAAACATGGAACTCACCGCAGAATTCGAAAATAAATGTTAAGTACACACAAGAGTACGCATGGATTCCCCAGGAATGGAGAGCCGGATCTGAGATCTGGGGAGACATTTTTCCCCCGGCTCCGGGAAAATCCAGTCCAATGACAGCATTGTGCATCAGCAAACGTTGTTTAACTTTGCCTGTGCAAATACATCACGCATGAAATGTGCCACGTGGCCTTGGCTGTATTCTCCGATCAATCCACCAATATCCGCCACACCATCGCTGGTGTGCAGGGCTGGACTGGGAGCTATAGGCCAGTCCACCCTTGCTGGTGTGTGATCGGAATTAAGGTTCCGTGTGCAGACCCTAATAGGAGCGGCTTCTGGGTATCGGGCATTGCCCCGTGAGCAGGCCCAACCGCTGGGGGACGAGGGGCCAGTATCCGCAACCCCACGCGACGCGCCCCCCCTAGGATACTGCAAAGTTCGTTTCCAAATTTTGCAGCAAAAAAAAGAAAATTCTGCAGCAGAAACATCTACATTTTCTTTCTTTATGTTTAGGGAAAATAATTATAGATGGCCAATAAACGTGCCTAATTCAGTTTCTAATGGCCTTATTGAGGCTGTGGATTGAAATCGATCTCTCAAAGGGAGCTCCTCCAAATATTGGGGTCCGCAACCTGAGGCTACAGTCTCCAGGCGTTTTGGACCACAACTGTTCAACTGCCCTGAACGCTCACTGTGGATTCAAGCGCAATGGCTGATGGGGTCTCTGGCTCAAAACATCTGGAGGGGCAAAGGCAGCAGGCCCCCGATGTATATACATCAGGTGTAGCGCTTACAGCCGCTGCTGCTGTTGGCTCTACATCTGGAAATTGACTCGGATGTGTCTGTCTATCAGGCTGTGTATTTTTGATCAGGCTAATAATAATAAGTGTCAGGTGGGAGACACACTATATTTTTGGCCACAGTTTCCTCTTTTTTGTTGTTGTTGCAGCATGTGCAACATCTCTGTGCTGGGTAGTCTGCATGCAGCAGGGCACACATGTAAGTTTCACGTTTGCAAGAAATAGTTTTGATCTGTGACACAAACTCGGTGTGTATTCTAGACCATTCCTAATGCGCGTTTCCCCAAATCCCCAAACACGCTGAGATAATGCCACATACATGTGTCACATATCATATGCCACCATTTGGCCCTTGCCTGCGGCATGCCAAGCAGGCGCTCTGATTCAAGCAGGAACTAGATAGCTCAGCGGATATGGCGTGTTTGCACGTGGGCGCCTTAAATGTTGAGGTGTGAAGGGCGATAATTATATATTTTTTGTGTCTGTGCTCCATGGGTGAACGCACTGCATACGTTGCTCATGCCTTCGCCATATGATGTCAGCGTGATGGGGTGCACTCCTTTAGTGTGATTGAGGGGGGGGCATTGGCGATGCTGCTGGCGGTGTCCTTATGTGTTGAAGTGTTGGTGCCCGATTCATGGAATTTTTTGCACGGTTCAAAGTGACTTTGCACTGCCCGGTGGTGTTTTACCAGCCCGAGGATGTCTCCGTTGGTACCACACCACCCACGCATCCTATTTTATTGAGACAAATGGACCACCTCTGCTGTTTATGTTCAGACTTTCAAAGGTCAAACATTCCATGGCTGTGTTGCCTCCGGCCTGCAGTCTTTGCTCAATACATGGTTTCTGGCCTTTCTTTTTATAATATTTTATAATATGCCAAGTCTCCCCGCCAATTCTTTCTTTCTTTCTTTCTTTCGGTTTCTTGTGGCACACTCATGCAATCAGAGATCGCTTCAGGGTGCTTGATCCAAGAAGGGGGTGGGGGGGTGGGGAGGGGGGTCTCAGGAGACAGAAGGCCTGGGAGAAAAGAAACGTTTTGTACCCTCCACTTTCCATTCCCCAATCACCAAACTGCATAGAAGGGTATCGCCCTGGTTCTAATTTCAATCTCTTAACCTATGCAAAATGGGTCTTTCAAATGATGGAAACACGTGTTACTGCGCACGAGGATCCCCTGAATAGTCTAACATTCTTATATGCATCCTCCTGTGTCTTACAGCGCCTAGAAGTAGTTAACCCTGCAGTGTCTGCTGTCTGGGTCGGACTTGGGCATACAGTTGTCTCGGGCACCAAAGAAAAAGTGGCCCACTTTGACCCAGAAAACTGGCCCACACTAGCATTTCGCGTTTTTTGTTCGGGCATTAGCCTATTGCCCTCTGGGCCAGTCCGAGCTCGTCTGCTGTCCACATTCCGCACTCCGTCTGCAACTGGGGCGCTGTTTCTTGAAAATATGGTTTAAAATACATGTGGTCTTTAGTTTTCATGTTGCTCATACATGTTCTCTTTACTTAAAAATCTCACGCACTAGTCGATGAAAGGGTATGGAACCTTTATCCCGCAAGCTGAATTGGACTCCAAATCCCATCAACCTCAGCCAGAATAGAAAATGCTGGAGGACCACGGGAGTTGTAGTCCAGACTGTCTGTAGCCAAGCAGGTTGCAGTACTCTGCATTACCGGTTGATCTGTTTGAGGCTCTTGGAATGAACTCCTGCTGCACAGGGGTAACCCCCTCGCTACAGCATAACACTGATGGTAGCGCAAATGGCCACACGTTAGAAGTCTCATCAACACTGATGAAGGGCGCCCGTGAACTCACCATTAATGCCAAACTGTTTGTGCCAAAAAGTATTATCAACAATTAGTTATTTGTATATGACATGTTGCGTTAAAAGGTTAAGGGTTACTGATTTTTTTTTTTTATTCTGTTAAATTGTATGAAATTATGGTTGATCCATTGAATTGCGGGTGCTCGTCCTCAGTGCTGAACAGTGTGTGCCTCGAGATATTGTTGATGATTTAATTTTTCTGCAAAGAGGAATCCTCATTACTGAACTATTGGTGTTGCAAAGTGTCATCAGTGCTAAAAATGCACACACACTCAATTGTCTGTGTGTTTAGAACCCTCACTAGTGCTGAGCTGTGTGCCTAGAAGTCCTACCAGTACTGGATCGTGTGTCTAGAAGCCACATTGGTGCTGAAACGTGTTTTGAGAAGCCTCGTCACTGCTGAATTGAGTGCTTAGAAGAGCTGCGAGTGCTGCCCGTTCATGCATATACATGTTAATTGCTGAATCATCAGAAATAGTCCACTGTGATACTAGAACCTCATCATTGTTGATTTATGTGCTGAGAAGCTTAATCAGTTCTGCTCTATATGCCTAGAATCCCTATCAGATCCCTATCAGAGCGGATCTATGTGCCGAGAAGCCTCGCCAGTCCTCGCCTGTATGCCTAGAATCCCTATCAGATCCCTATCAGAGCGGATCTATGTGCCGAGAAGCCTCGCCAGTCCTCGCCTGTATGCCTAGAATCCTTATCAGATCCCTATCAGAGCGGATCTATGTGCCGAGAAGCCTCGCCAGTCCTCGCCTGTATGCCTAGAATCCTTATCAGATCCCTATCAGAGCGGATCTATGTGCCGAGAAGCCTCGCCAGTCCTCGCCTGTATGCCTAGAATCCCTATCAGATCCCTATCAGAGCGGATCTATGTGCCGAGAAGCCTCGCCAGTCCTCGCCTGTATGCCTAGAATCCCTATCAGATCCCTATCAGAGCGGATCTATGTGCCGAGAAGCCTCGCCAGTCCTCGCCTGTATGCCTAGAATCCCTATCAGATCCCTATCAGAGCGGATCTATGTGCCGAGAAGCCTCGCCAGTCCTCGCCTGTATGCCTAGAATCCTTATCAGATCCCTATCAGAGCGGATCTATGTGCCGAGAAGCCTCGCCAGTCCGCACCTGTATGCCTAGAATCCTTATCAGATCCCTATCAGAGCGGATCTATGTGCCGAGAAGCCTCGCCAGTCCTCACCTGTATGCCTAGAATCCCTATCAGATCCCTATCAGAGCGGATCTATGTGCCGAGAAGCCTCGCCAGTCCGCACCTGTATGCCTAGAATCCTTATCAGATCCCTATCAGAGCGGATCTATTTGCCGAGAAGCCTCGCCAGTCCTCACCTGTATGCCTAGAATCCTTATCAGATCCCTATCAGAGCGGATCTATGTGTCGAGAAGCCTCGCCAGTCCTCGCCTGTATGCCTAGAATCCTTATCAGATCCCTATCAGAGCGGATCTATGTGCCGAGAAGCCTCGCCAGTCCTCACCTGTATGCCTAGAATCCCTATCAGATCCCTATCAGAGCGAATCTATGTGCCGAGAAGCCTCGCCAGTCCGCACCTGTATGCCTAGAATCCTTATCAGATCCCTATCAGAGCGGATCTATGTGCGGAGAAGCCTCGCCAGTCCTCACCTGTATGCCTAGAATCCTTATCAGATCCCTATCAGAGCGGATCTATGTGCCGAGAAGCCTCGCCAGTCCGCACCTGTATGCCTAGAATCCTTATCGGTGCTGATCTATGTGACGAGAAGGCTTGGCAGAGCTAACCTGTATGCCTAGAATCTTCATCTGTGCTGATCTATGCGCTGAGAAGCCTCACCAGTGATCACCTGTGTGCCTAGAGCCCAAAACAGTGATGATCTATGCTCTGAGAATCTTTGTCAGTGCTGATATGTATGCCTAGAATCCTTATTGCTGATCTATGCATTGAGAAGCCTCGTCAGTGCTGACCTCTATGCCTAGAATCCTCATCAGTGCGGATCTATGCACACAGAAGCCTCGTCAGTGTGGGTCTGTATGCCTAAAATCCTTATCAGTGCTGATCTGTGTGCCTAGAAAACAGTTGAGTGCTGATATGAGAATGTCTTATCATTGCTGATCAATGTGCTGAGAGGCCTTGTCAGTGCTCACCCATATACCTGTATATTTTTAGGATTATTATCATTGATCTATGAGCTGAGAGACCTTGTCCCTGCAATCTGTATGCTTAATATCCTTATCAGTGCTGATTTATGTCCTGAGAAGCCTCACCAGTGATCATCTGTATGCCTAGAATCCTCACCAGTGCTGATTAATGTCCTGAGAAGCCTCGCCAGTGATCACCTGTATGCCTAGAATCCTCATCAGTGCTGATTTATGTCCTGAGAAGCCTCGCCAGTGATCACCTGTATGCCTAGAATCCTCACCAGTGCTGATTTATGTCCTGAGAAGCCTCACCAGTGATCACCTGTATGCCTAGAATCCTCATCAGTGCTGATTTATGTCCTGAGAAGCCTCGCCAGTGATCACCTGTATGCCTAGAATCCTCATCAGTGCTGATTTATGTCCCGAGAAGCCTTGCCAGTGATCATCTGTATGCCTAGAATCCTCATCAGTGCTGATTTATGTCCTGAGAAGCCTCACCAGTGATCACCTGTATGCCTAGAATCCTCATCAGTGCTGATTTATGTCCTGAGAAGCCTCGCCAGTGATCACCTGTATGCCTAGAATCCTCACCAGTGCTGATTTATGTCCTGAGAAGCCTCGCCAGTGATCACCTGTATGCCTAGAATCCTTATCGATGCTGATTTATGTGCTGAGAAGCCTCGTCAGTGATCACCTGTATGCCTAGAATCCTCATCAGTGCTGATTTATGTCCTGAGAAGCCTCACCAGTGATCACCTGTATGCCTAGAATCCTCATCAGTGCTGATTTATGTCCTGAGAAGCCTTGCCAGTGATCATCTGTATGCCTAGAATCCTCATCAGTGCTGATTTATGTCCTGAGAAGCCTCACCAGTGATCACCTGTATGCCTAGAATCCTCATCAGTGCTGATTTATGTCCTGAGAAGCCTCGCCAGTGATCACCTGTATGCCTAGAATCCTCACCAGTGCTGATTTATGTCCTGAGAAGCCTCGCCAGTGATCACCTGTATGCCTAGAATCCTCACCAGTGCTGATTTATGTCCTGAGAAGCCTCGCCAGTGATCACCTGTATGCCTAGAATCCTCACCAGTGCTGATTTATGTGTTGAGAAGCCTCGCCAGTGATCACCTGTATGCTTACAATCCTTATCGATGCTGATTTATGTCCTGAGAAGCCTCACCAGTGATCACCTGTAGGCCTAGAATCCTCATCAGTGCTGATTTATGTCCTGAGAAGCCTCACCAGTGATCACCTGTATGCCTAGAATCCTCATCAGTGCTGATTTATGTCCTGAGAAGCCTTGCCAGTGATCATCTGTATGCCTAGAATCCTCATCAGTGCTGATTTATGTCCTGAGAAGCCTCGCCAGTGATCACCTGTATGCCTAGAATCCTCATCAGTGCTGATTTATGTCCTGAGAAGCCTTGCCAGTGATCATCTGTATGCCTAGAATCCTCATCAGTGCTGATTTATGTCCTGAGAAGCCTCACCAGTGATCACCTGTATGCCTAGAATCCTCACCAGTGCTGATTTATGTGTTGAGAAGCCTCGCCAGTGATCACCTGTATGCTTACAATCCTTATCGATGCTGATTTATGTCCTGAGAAGCCTCGCCAGTGATCACCTGTAGGCCTAGAATCCTCATCAGTGCTGATTTATGTCCTGAGAAGCCTCACCAGTGATCATTTGTATGCCTAGAATCCTCATCAGTGCTGATTTATGTCCTGAGAAGCCTCACCAGTGATCACCTGTATGCCTAGAACCCTTATCGATGCTGATTTATGTGCTGAGAAGCCTCGTCAGTGATCACCTGTATGCTTACAATCCTTATCGATGCTAATATATGCGCTGAGAAGCCTCATCAGTGCTATCTGTATGCCTAGAATCCTCATCAGTGCTGATTTATGTCCTGGGAAGCCTCGTCAGTGTGGATCTATGCACAGAGAAGCCTTGTCCGTGCTGATCTTTATGCCTAGCGTCATTATCAAAGCTGTTCTATGTAGTAGCTTCAAATACTCGGCTCCAAAAAACTGGGACTCCCTCCCAGTCAGCATTAAAAAAGAGGAATCCTTCATGGCCTTCAAAAAAATCACTCAAAACCTGGTTATTTAACCAATACGAATAACGCCACCACTCCAATACCTGTAAATATACTATGGGCCTCGTTATAACTTGTGCGGAATGGGTTTAACGGTGCCGATAATGGTGCCGGTGCCGTTAAACCCACTCCGCACTATTACGGGGTCCCCGCACGGGACCAGCTCTGGACGTCTGGTTTTTCCAGACGTCCATAGCGGGTTCCGCGAGGGGACCAGGGTGCTAACAACGGGCCCATTCGTAATGGGCCCGTTGTTAGCTCCCACCCCATTCCCATTGAGCCCTATGAGGGCTCGAATGGGAATGGGGAAGGACCGGGCCCAGGTTCCCTGAAGGAGGAAATACCGGGCCCTCCATACTCAGAATGGCCCGGTACTTCCCCATTCAGGGAACCCGGACACGATTTTGGAGGCAGCCAGGCTGCCTCCAAAGTCGTAATGAGGCGCTATAACTTTTTTTGTATTATCTGGTTTATGCAAATATGTTTTTTTTTAGATTGTCTGGTTGTAAGCGCTTTGTACCGAATATTACGTGTAACAAGCTGTCTGTAAACTCGCCGTGATGCTCAAGGGTTTGGCCGTGTAACAAATGTAATAAATAAATAAAAATGTGCCCAGGAGACCTGTGATCGCTAATCTGTATATTTTTAGAAGCCTTCTCAGCGCTGACCCTTACGTGTCTTGGAGAATCATCATCAGTGGAGCTGAACTGTGTATGTGCCTCGAAGCCCCATCTACCTCTAATCTATGTGCTCAAAAGCCTCATTGGCCTTGAACTTTGTGTAAATGGAAGCACCATTGGGTCTCTTCTGAGTGTATGGCAGACACGCTGAACTCATTGTGCCTAGCAGGAGCGTCAGTGCTAGAATAGTGCTCAATAGTATCACCAGTACTGTATTGTGTGTGCTTAGAAGAGTCACCAGTGTTGGAATGCGTGAGCCTGGAAGCATCGTCCACAGGGAGGTCTTAGTGCCTGGAAAGGAAGCGACATCACCCGACCCATGTCCCCTCAATGACATTGCAGGAAGGGATCACACATGACAATATACTCCTGGATGATGGGGCGTTGAATGGGAAAACTGAAGGCTTACTAAAACTGGCAAAAGCCAAACTTACTGTTAACAGGTAAGTAGTCAGATGTGTTAAATAAAAGGGGTTGCCAAGCCATCAGCCGCAGTTGGAATTGGTAACATATGGATAGGAGGTGGCACCTCATGTCTACCCCCAAATGGCACCAGTGACCTTGTCTACTTATTGATTCTTTCTGCAAAGAAGTCGAGCGGGGGTCTGGACTACAACTTCCACACGTCTCACCATGGACTGTGCTGGCAATGGTTTATGGGGGCTGTAGTCCAAAATACCAGAAGAGACCAAGGTTGCAGATCTCTGGAATAGAGGAAGAGGCATGAAAGTGTTATCCCCGGAAACGTTCCTAGTTCATCAAACAGCAACATTGTTACTTTATAAAACATTGCTAAAAAAGGTAAAGCAGCCTGGTCGCTCTGTGGTCCATCTCCGGAACCTGAGGCCTGGAGAGGAGCTCAGAGGACCACAAAAGCCTTTGACCTTCCCATGCCCTGTGTCATCAACTCCTACAGGCACCGATACTCGAGCACCTAATGGAAACTTGATGACTATTGAGCCCTCTATGACCAGCAGGTTCTCTTTTCTCATCGTATCTGGACTCCGGTCACTGGGCAACCATTGAACGCTACATGACTGTAATGTAGTCCTTTCTCATTGTATCCGGACTCCAGTCACTGGGCGACCATTGAACACCCCATTACCATCAGGTTCTCTTTTCTTATCGTATTTGGACTCCAGTCACTGGGCGGCCATTGAGTACTCCAGGACCTGCTTGTAGTATAGCTCAGTGATAGCACGCTTGTCTTAGAAGCAAGAAGATATAGAGCAAAACAGGTTCGAATCCCGTGTCCGCGCTTAGAAGCCTCTTTGGTATCAAGCGCATTATAAAAAAAACTATTATAATTATAATGTAGTCATTTCTCATTGTATCTGGAGCTCTAGTTGTTTGGCGGCCATTAGGCCCCCTATGACCAGCAGGTTCTCTTTTCTCATCGTATCCGTACTCTGGTTGCTTGGCGGTCATTCAACACTCTATGGCCGGCTTTTACTCTTTTCTCATCGCACCAGGACTCTGGTCGCTTGGTGGCCATTGAACACTCTGACTTTTACTTGTTTCTCATCGTATCCGTATCCTGGTCGCTTGGCGGCCATTGAACACTCTTTGGCTGAATTTTACTCTTTTTCTCATTGCACCTGGAAGCTGGTCGCTTGGCGACCATTTAGCATTCTATGACTGACTTTTACTCGTTTCTCATCGTATCCGTACCCTGGTCGCTTGGCAGCCATTGAACTCTATGGCCCTTTTCTCATCGCACCTGGGCTCTGGGGGCTTGGCGGCCATTGAACTCTATGGCTCTTTTCTCATCGCACCTGGACTCTGGTCGCTTGGCGACCATTGAGCACTCTGACTGGCTTTTACTCGTTTCTCATCGTATCCGTACCCTGGTCACTTGGCAGCCATTGAACAAACATTCTATGGCTGGCTTTTACTAGTTTCTGATTGTATCTGTACCCTGGTCACTTGGCGGTAATAGTACACTCTATGACTGGCTTTTACTTGTTTCTCATCGTATCCGTACCCGGGTCGCTTGGCGGCCATTGAACTCTATGGCTCTTTTCTCATTGCACCTGGACTCTGGTCGCTTGGCGGCCATTGAACTCTATGGCTCTTTTCTCATCGCACCTGGACTCTGGTCGCTTGGCGACCATTGAGCACTCTGACTGGCTTTTACTCGTTTCTCATCATATACGTACCCTGGTTGCTTGGTGGCCATTGAACAAACACTCTATGGCTGGCTTTTACTCGTTTCTCATCGTATCCGTACCCTGGTCGCTTGGCGGCCACTGAACACTCTATGGCCGGCTTTTACTTTTCTCATCGCACCTGGACTCTGGTCGCTTGGTGGCCATTGAACACTCTATGGCCGGCTTTTACTCTTTTCTCATCGCACCTGGACTGTGGTCGCTTGTGCGGCCATTGAACACTCTATGGCCGGCTTTTACTCTTTTCTCATCGCACCTGTACTCTGGTCGCTTGGCAGCCATTGAACTCTCTATATGACCGGCATGTACTTTTTTTTTTTTCCGCGCCCTTTGCTTCGGAACTACTGTTAGCAGAACATAAACAAAGTAGCAATTCAAATAGTCCAATAAATGAGCACAGAATAATGCCTTCATTTACCAAAAGCTTGTGTGAGGCTGTTGAGTGCCACCCAGGGCTCACTACACGTGCACGGCTTCTGCACGTGCTCTATCAGCATGGGCAACTGGCCGACGTGGTCTTCTAAAGGTCATGAGGTCATGCCCCTGCTCTGCCTAATACTCGGTGGGTAATATTATCTGTATTAATATTTGCCCCCTGCAGAGGGGCATGACTTAATGTGCCACGTGCTGCGATCATAAGATAAGGCGTTGTGTGGCAACACAGTGAGAAGCGGCCGCGTGAAGCAGCGCTTACTGGAGTCGGGGAATGCTGGAGAACCTTATGTGTTAATGGAAATTCAGTGGACGATTGATGTGGCCCAACCCTAGAGCCCAACTGCTGTTTAGAGCGAGTATTTGCACTGTTTGGATGTTGTGCTTGAGACTGGAAGCACTGCACTACGTTTCTTATGCTCGGTATTGCTAGACTCGCACTGAGAGGAAAGAGCGCTACATCCGAGGACTGGCTGTTATGTGAAACGTTTCCTTTCAGGACTTCCTGTCATGTGACAAGGACTTCCTGTCATGTGACATAGTGCCCTTTCTGTGTGATACGTTTTACTTCCGTAGCCAGCACTCCTCCAGGTCTGTTTGTGGCTACAAAGCATGCTTGCTTCTGTTGCTGTTTATTTTCTTTGCAGTTATTTTCTGCCTGCTCTGTATGTATGATATGATATGATAGGTTATTTATAACAGGCTTAATACCCAGAGGTTTCTAAGCACAGACCAGGGATCGAACCTGTGTTGCTCCCTGTCATCTTCCTTCCAAGGCAAGCACGTTGCCCCTGAGCTATCCTCCTGAGACAATCCCACTTTTCATATTTCATTGTTGAATGGTACCCTGTTTATCAACTTTTGGCATGCTAATATTACATAGCCTTACCCATCTCATTTACTTATGTTATGTTACTTTGCATTTATATAGCGCCTTATGTACCATTGGTATGGTCTCAAGGTGGTGGTAGGTTGAACGCCTTCGGGAACCGAAGTTCAAGTCTGTCGAGAGAATAGAGAGAGCCAAAGGTGCGTCTGCGCACCGGATATGTGTGCAGGTGGTGTGGCCTTTGTGTGGTAGCTGCTTCTTAGTGGTAGGTGTGGTGGTTGGGAGATCAAGAGTATGTGTTCGTTCTGGCAGGTATTTATCCAGACCTACTCTGGCTGTGTCAGGCCTCAGGAGAACTCCTAGGCTGGAGGGTGTGCAACCAGCAGTGATTAGTTAGGGTGATGGGTAGTATGAGGCAGATGATGGTATGAGAACAGCTATACCGAATGGTGTCATAGTATCGCTGTGTTCTAGATGAGTGGTGGTGTAAAGAAGAGAGTAAGCATGGAGATGTGATATGGTGGTTTGATGCCATTCCATCACCCGTTTGTTCCACACTTGACACCCGCTCTGCACCCGCTCCGCACTCTACATCCAGTCTGCACTCTACTCTCGCTCCTCACTCTGCTTTCTACATCCGCTTCACACTCTTTACCCGGTCCGCACTCTACACCCGCTCTGCACTCTACACCCGCTCTGCACTCTACACCCGCTCCGCACCCGCACCATACTCTACATTGGCTCAACACCACCGCATCCTACATTCGCTCAACACCCTACATCCACTCCACTCTAATTATCCATTCACGCAACCTACATCCGTACTACAACCAGCATACACACCATGCTCTTATCTGCTCTACACACTCATCCGCTCTACACACTCATCCGCTCTACACACGCATCCGCTCTACACACGCATCCGCTCTACACAAGCATCCGCTCAACGCACTTATCCACTCTACGTGCTTCATCAACTCTACCGACTTCATCTGCTCTACTCACTTCTTTCATTCATCTTGCAATATCGGTTCATCCCGTGTCACTTTTCATACACACTCGATCCGTTCCGTGCTCTCTATCTGCCCCATGCACTACACTCATCTCAAGTACTCGAATCGTCTATTCTGTACTTTCCAATTATACCATGCACTCATACATTCTATATCATCAGTCTGCGTGCTCATCCGTCTCCTGCATTTATCTTTCCATCCACTTCACTTTATTAATTTCGTCCATTTGTTTTCATCCATTGCAATCATTACATCCATTTCATTAGTTTCAACCGCTTTGGTGCTTTCGTACAATTTATTCTTTTGATCCACTTCACCGCTCAGATTTACTTTACTCATTCTATTCTGTTTGTCCTTTTAGATTACATTTGGGGGTTATTAGCTGTCGATTTCTCCCTTGGATCTTGATGCTGTATTATTATTTGTTTTATTGTTATTTAAGATCTAGTAGTTTGGGTTAGTTGAATTGTTTGTTATCCACTCTATTCCTCACGTCCACATCGATCCTCTTGTCGATTACATTTATTTTGTCCATTTCCTTAATTTCGGCCGCTTTGTTGCTCTCGTACAACGTATTCTTTTTATCTACTTCGTAGGTTTGATCCTTTTTACTCATTCTATTTTGTTTGTCCTTTTCAGCCAACCAATGGAGGTTAATTAGTTTTCGAATTCTTGCATGGATTGTGATGCTGCATTGCTACTTATGATCTAGTATTTGGTAAAGTCATTGAGATGCTGTTATCTAGTTTGAGTTGGTTTGAGTTTGGGGTCGGTTTTAGGGGAACAGCCAAGTTTTCAGTAATTTGCGGAAAGACATGAGGTCTTCAGTGAGTCGGATGTGGGGTGGGAGTGCGTTCCACAGCGTGGGGGCTAAGGCTGAGAATGATGATCCGCCTAACCTGAGTTTGTTTTAGGTATGACTAGGAGGCTGGCTGATTTTGATCATAGAGTACGTGGAGAGTGATGGGGTTTTAGGGTCTTGGATTCAATGTGCAATCCATTGCATTGCTGAAGACTGGGGTCTACTGGACACTAGTTTATGTGCAGCACTGCACTACTGAGCAATCGGAGCTACGAGGCGACACTCGTGGTACTTGAGCCCTTTACAAATGCCCAAATACCCTGACACGTGTGTGGATGTCAGCCAAGCAGCTAAAATCCACGGTATGTGAGACTTAGCACTGCTCTTTGTACATAGATGGAGTGCAGGGGGTAGACATGGTTGTTTGTGCAGCTAACCCATTTTCTCCTCTCTCACACCGCACCTTCGCAACTTAGCGGAAGCCACAGCCTCACTCCCACGCACCTCTGCACTCACATACAACACAAACACTATTGCACAACACCGCTGCCATAAGAATGAAGCTACCTTTCATGACAAAAATATGAACTGTAGCTACTCACATCCTTTTCTATTCACTTAAACAGAACCCTTCCTGCTTAATTCATAGTCTACCTCCTTTCAAACCATCCACATGCCAGTCGGACATGGGTGACTAGCAGGGACTTGGCCATCCTCTCATAACCTTAATCGACAAAATGCACACATGGCTAATGGCACTTCCCAATGTTCCCATATTTTGGACTTTGGTCCCTCCGAGGGCGGCACCCATGCCTGTTCGCTTCTGTTTTATATTTTTGATTCTGTTTGCTTCTGTTTTATATTTTGGATTCAGAATGTGCCAGCATGGCACCTAGCTGATGTCGGTGCCGAAGGTGATCCCTCCACAAACGTCTTGCGGTTTTGCCGCCTGCTACACTGTGCCTTTTTGATATTAGTCTCTGCTCCCCTCTTGCATGTTGCGTCACCATGTGTTGCTCATCTGCCTTGCCTTCCCGCTATCTACTAACACCCTCGCCTTTCATACAGTGCCATGCACAGCAAGGCCAATATTGTTGGCGGGATGGTGCTATTGAAGGCCAATTACCTTCGCATTTCTCTCCTGCGTCATAGGCCTACTCCGTGCCTCTCTGCGTCACAGGTTGACTCTGCGCCTCTCTGCGTCACAGGCCTACTCTGCGCCTCTCTGCGTCACGGGCCTACTCCACGCCTCTCTGCGTCACGGGCCTACTCCATGCCTCTCTGCGTCATGTGCCTACTCCCCGCCTCTCTGCGTCATGGGCCTACTCCACGCCTCTCTGTGTCACAGGGCTACTCCACGCCTCTCTGCATCATGGGCCTACTCCACACCTCTCTGCGTCACTGGCCTACGCCACGCTTCTCTGCGTCACTGGCCCACTACATGCTTCTCTGTGTCATGGGCATACTCCACGCTTCACTTGTAAATGCGGCCTGCCTCTTGCAGCAGCAGCGCGCAGGCCTACGTGACTTTAATCTTATTTATTTTAAAAAGATAGTACAAAATGTGAGTTTTATGGATAGAGTGAAATTTTGGATGAAGTGCTTGGGTGGTTTAACAGCTGCAATGTGTATTGCTGTTCCAGGTTTAGTAAGAAGCTTAAAACTGGGTATTAAATGGAAGAGTCCTATCCAGTGATGGCATGAAAAGAAATAGTAAATGTTAACTGTATGTTTTACAGGTAGTTTAATGGTATTTGTTTGTTTGTTTAGTATTTATTATGCGCACCAGACCCTGGGGTATAAGGGCGCAGAAGGTAAGAAGATGTAAAGCTTAGGGAACAGTTACAGGTTACAGGTTACAAGGTCATAGGTTACAAGCGTGTTATACATGTGTTAGATAACAGTTGTATCAGACACGTAGGAAGAGGCAGGCGGTAGCAGGTTCATACATTCATTTAGCATTTGTTGACGTCAACCAGTTGATCACATTTTGCCTGAATTTGGTAAAAGATTGTTCTAGTCTCACAGTGGTGGGTAATTCATTCCACAGTTGCGCAGCTTTGACTGGCAAGCTAGCTCCGCCTATAGTGGCGAGTTTAAATCGGGGTACTTGAAGGCGATTGGTGTTGGCTAATCTTGTTTGTCTTGTGGAATGTGATCTAGTGAATCTGTTCTTTAAATATTGTGGGGCTTTATTATTAAGTGATTTGTGTGTGAGGGATGCAGTTTTGAGTCTGATTTTCTCGTGGGTGGAGAGCCATGTATGTTTCCTTCTTGGTTCTGAGATGTGTTCTCTCTTGGGAATGTTCAATGCTGCTCTGAGAGCATTGTTCTGCTGTATCTGGATTTTGTTGATGGTGGATTTAGTGGCTCCGATGTACAGAGCGTTACAATAGTCAAGTTTGGAGATAATTAGGGCTCTGGCTAATGTGAGGCAGTTGTGCTGAGATAAAAAATGTTTTCCTGCTCTGATTAGTTTACAAGTGTAAGCTGTTGATGAGGCTAGGGTTTTTACCTGTTTGGAGAATGATAAGGTGGAGTCAACCTAACGTTTTCACTTCTTTGGCTACTTGTATACGGTTCTCATCAATGATAAAGGAGGGGTAGTTTGTGCTTAGTTTATTGATAAGGGAGGTGGTGCCTAGGATGAGAAGCTCAGTTTTCATCGTTCAGGCATAAGCCATGGGTTGCCATCCATGCCTGAACGAAGCTGTAGATTCTGTTCACCATTGCTAAGTCCTTTTCGTAGTCCCCTGAGAGTGGGAGGAGGATCTGGGTATCGTCAGCGTAATTAGTATACGTGATACCCACATGGTCCAGGTCGTCAAACGGGCTTAGTGAAAATGTTATATAGCGTTGGTGAGACGCATGAACCCTGTGGCACACCGCAGGTGATGGGGTCTGCAGCTGCTGTAGGGGAGAAGACTCATAGTACGGTCACTAAGGAATGATTGGATCCACACTATGGCCTCAGTGGAGAAGTGTGCTGCTGTATCTAAGTGGTCACACAAGACTCTATGATCCACTAAGTCGAATGCGGCAGATAGATCTAATAGGAGGAGTAGTGCTGGTTTTCCAGTATCTCATATTTTGTCTATTTGGGCTTTTAGGTCAATTAATGCAGTTTCTGTGCCGTGCAGTGGACGGAAACCAGATTGCCAGGAGCCTAGTAGTTGGTTATGTTCCAGGAAGTTGTGTGTTTGGATGTATGCCACCTTGTCCAGAATCTTCAAGAGGAACGGCACAGTTGTAATCGGTCTATAATTAGTAGGTACAGCCGGGTCCAGGGTTTGCTTTTTAAGGAGTGGGAGCACCCAGAATTCCTTCAGGTTGCTCGGGATAGTGCCAGTGGTAAAGGAGGCATTAGTCAGCTTTGTGATGAAAGGTGCTAAATCTCGCACAGCATCTTTCATGAGTTGTGCTGGGCAAGGATCGCCTTTACAATTTGATGGTTTTAGACCAAGTATTACTTTCTCCACCTCCTATTATGGAGACTTTGGAGAAGTGGATGGTTTTGAATTGGATGGCGTTTCAGTAGTAGGCAATGGGGTGTTGGCTAATGTCTCTCTTTTTAGTTCTATTTTCTTTTGGAGATTTAGGACTTTTTTAGATAATGCAAGTTGGATTTCGGAGCACCACTTTGTATCCTTGAGGCAGTTATCTGGAGGCGTTATGGGGTTTTCCAGTTCTCTAAGTATGGAGAACAGTTCTTTCGTGCTTGAGTTGGCTTGTATAATTCTGTTGTTGTAAGTTTCTTGTTTAGCTGAGATGATTTCTTTTTTATATTGCGAAGAAATGTTAGTTAATTTCAGTTTATTTTCTGGAGTGGGGTGCACTTTCCAAGTGTTTTATTTCTTTTTTCTAATCTAAGATTTTTTAGGAGAGGGGTGAACCAGTTATTCAGGTGACTCTGTGGTTTACTATTTCTAAGCTTTAGTGGTGCGATATCATCAAGAGTTTTGTTCAGAATTTTATTCTTCCACTAAGTCGTTAGGGTTTAGGTTGTTAGGTAGCGCATTCAAAGTGGGCATAATGCTGGGGAGTAGGTTGTCTAGAGTCATAGATTGTATGTTTCTGGTAAGTGCAGGTGGTGCCCAAGGTTGTTGCAATTTAGGAGTTATAGTGTCCAAGGGGAATGATATCAGATGGTGATCTGTCCAAATTTGGGGTGAGATTGTAAGGGTAGAGATTTTGCAGTTGTGGTCAGCAACCAAGTCTAGAGTTCTCCCTTTGATGTGCGTGGGCTCATGCACTCTTTGGTTGTAGCCCAGTTCAGTCAGGATGTTGGATGCTGCAATGGCTTGTGGGTCATTGATATCATTGAAGCCAATATTAAAGTCACCAAGTAGTACTGCTTGGGTGTTGTCTTTGAGGTTTTCTGTGAGGATGGTGGATAGGTCTTCTATGAAAGTCTTGATGAGACCAGGAGGTCTGCATATCAAGTGGAGGTTGAGTGTTTGAGAATTCGCTGTAGGTGTCTTAGTAGACATTATCTCACAGGATTCAATGGTTGGTGACGGTGTGAGTCTCATGCTATTTATTATCTGTTTAATATGTCCTACGAACCTTGTTCTAATTCGTTATCTATTATGGTTTTAATTTTCAAGTGGATAGATGATTTTGTTATTTTTTTGATTTTATGAATTAAATTGTGTAAAGGTTGAAGTTACTTTAACGTATACAAATAAAAAACAATCGTATTTATTGTTTTGCGTAAAAGGGCACTTGATGGTGGCTAACTGCTTCCGGGTGCTTGAGACCAAGGGGGCAAAGGGAGAGTTTAAAGCACTGCTTTCATAGGGAAGAAAACACAGGACACGTCAGGAAAGAACTTGAATGTCCTCTTCTTTGAGCCATACCTCATCTTTCCATGGTCGTCCTGACACTCCCCATATAGTGTTTGGCCCTCCCAGTAGGACGCCCTTTACTTAAATCCCAATAGATAGTTATACAGATGTAGGTGTTCTGATCAGCAGGTAAGAGGGGTTTTCTGATGTTGAGGAACTCGCCAAAGCTATCTGTGGGGTGCTGGGTACTTCAATGGATGCACCTACATGGACCTCTCCCTTTCGCCTCACGTTTTCTTTAAGCGATTTTTTAAAAAACATTTATGTTTTTGCTGCAGCTAGGTAAGTGGTTGCTTGCGGTTGGGCATATCCAAAGGGGTGGGAGTTGCGGAGGGCCCTCTACCCCTGCGTTTTGCACTAAAAAATGTCAAGAAGAAGTGGTAAAACTGATTTTCGACCAGTTAAATTTCGGCCAAGTCGCTTAGATCCCAATGTTGTGGTGAACTGAATGCGATTTCCCCTGAGGAACCGAGGACGCATTTTAAGAAATGCAATAATTGGACCATAGTGAAACGTGCTCTACGTGATCTGGCGGTGAAGGGAACCCCCACCGCGCACCGAAAAAACTGGGATTGGGGTTTGAACCCGACGACGCAGGCAAAAGATCCTGCTCCAACGCCGTGCATTATGTTTTTTTTTCTTCTTCAATCAATGGTATGTCCAACTTGCAAACTGCGTCTGGCTTCGAGCCTGTCGCCCGGCCCCGGCCCCCCACCTCCCTCGCGTACCCGCGCCCGCGCTCTACTTATCTCTTGTGACGTCACTGCTATCGCGTGGCCTGTGCTTGCTCCACACTTCAAATGCACTCATATTTTGCCTGCACTAGGATACACTAGTTCCAGTTGCACTAGAATGTGCAACAACACAAACGAAACTTCCTTGGGAATTTTTTAATTTATTTTTCAAGTGTTTTGTCACAAAACAGCAGCTGCTTACGGGTCACGCTGTTTTCAAGACCAGCTCAGAGCTGAAATTATTTGCTGTGGCAATTACCCCCAATTTTCCAACTCAATTATTTTTGAAATGGGACTTGCAAGTGAAGCCCAATAACATTGCTTGCATGATTGCCACCGTCAGTCAAGGCATCAGTCCTTAAGTTACGTGCTATTGAATTATTGTTTTATTTTTTTGCGTGTACATTTTAGCAGTTGAACACTAGTGGTGGTTTCCCTTTGCCACATTAGGTAACATTGGCAGTTTTCCGGAACGCTGCTCTGCATCCAATATGCCATCTGTTTAAATGAATAACCCACTGATGTTTCTACGGCACCCTCCTACCTCAGCGTCCAAGCAATTTTCCGCTACACACCTTGACCTAATGCCACTCTCTTCTGGCTACCGCCAGGGTCCATCGCACGAGAACTGATGGCCACGCTTTTTCAATCAGAGCTGCTTCCTTGTGGAATGCTCTTCACCAGAACTTTGCGTATGGTTTTGGCTCATTTGCAATTTAGGAAGGCCTTAATAACTCCACTGTTCTAGAACCCCTGTGTTCTTCCACTTGATTTGCTGGTTCAGCTTTAGCGGCACGTTGCCTTTGGGTGTTGGTTGCGCTACACCTTCTCGGGTGTGTGTGAAAAATTATAACACATAGCATAACACATAACCCAATTTTTCAGTTAGTGGAATGATATCATTGGGGGCGGGGCAGCGTGATAGACCGACAGATTCTAAAGTGCCTTCGAAGAGCACTGGTCTGGGGCAAAAACGCATTATCACAATTGTCTTTTAAATAAGGTGGTTGTTAGGATTTCTTTCTGCGGCAGCTTGAAGGCGCTGGAGGAATTTGGTAGATTCTGTTCTTAGAAGTTATAAACTTGCGGATCGCTCCCTGCTGAAATTTGTTCCAGTTTAAATCATTTTCGTTGCTCTGAGCTACTAACGCATGGGGCTTTTCAATGTTTAGATTCAGTGGAAATAATTGTTTGTTGTATGTTTTTTTTATTTTTTAAAAGGCTTCCTTTTCATTATTTCGTACGTACCCCTCCCTGGCTACTTGTTTTTGGCAAATGCCCAAATTGAAAGAGAATGCCACGATGATCTGCCTTTCAAGGTTCTGGAGTTTGTGAATAACAACAAATAGCTAGGGGCGCTGAGCTGAGTGGGGCAGGTTACTGGGGAAGACTTTTCCAGGGCAATATGCCCAGGTGGACTGGGAACCAAAGGAGGCCCTGGAAATCATTTTCAAAGTTGCCCCATATTTTCAGCAAGCCCAAACATTTTCCTATGGGAACATTTGAATAAAACCACACAAAAGAGGCTTGGGGTGCGGAGGCCTACTGGGAAATCTCCAGAGTTCCCTATAGGCCGGACCAGCCCTGATAGTGATAGTCCAGAGGCCTACCAGGAAAACTCCAGAGTTCCATGTAGGCCAGTTCCTCCTGATAGTGATTGTCCAGAGACCCACCGGGAAATCTTTCCCTGTAGGCCAGTCCACCCCTGATAGTGATATTCCACAGGCCTACCAGGAAATCTCCAGAGTTCCCTATAGGCCAGACCAGCCCTGATAGTGATAGTCCAGAGGCCTACCAGGAAATCTCCAGAGTTCCCTATAGACCAGTCCAGCCCTGATAGTGATAGTCCAGAGGCCTACCAGGAAATCTCCAGAGTTCCATATAGGCCAGACCAGCCCTGATAGTGATATCCAGAGGCCTACCAGGAAATCTCCAGAGTTCCATATAGGCCAGTCCCCCCCAGCCCCCCACCCTGGCAATATGCACATGAAGCCACTTGTACTCGGCACCAGCCTTTAGCAGCGATCAGTCCGTGCTGGGGAGTAAGAACTGTTGGCAGAACTGTTGGCAGTGGGCATGAGCACTGGCATTCATGCCAGGGGCTGGAGTGACTTTTATGCCTGCGGGTAGCTTTCATCTTGAAATATTTTACTCTTATGAGCTACTCTAGAACAGGAACACCACATTCATTGCATAATTGGAAATGTGGTCCATGGTCTTGATTGCCAACCATGATCCTGCATATTTAACCGTTCTTGCCTTAAAAATTCTGTGATTCTGGGAACATAAAATTATCTCTCCCTATCCCTCGCACTTGAAAGCAGGTTAAAAAAAAATCTGCACATTGTGCTGCCTATTCTCCCATCATATCTAGGTTTCTTCACCTGTGTCTTAAAACTGACCACCCAGCAAACAGTTTTTTTTAATAGCACTTTGCTGCTTCTCGCAGTTTTCTGCACTATTGCACAAACTTCAAAAAGTTTCAGGTATGTGTGCAATCTAGGGATGCCATCACATTTGGCTTTTCTAAAAGTCTATGCAAGCTGAATGTTTTCCAATTGCGATTAAATATCCTGATGGTAATAAGAAAAAATGTCCATACATTTAGGATCATTGTATGAAAATTTATCTCATGAATATTAATGTGGGGTAGCCTGAAAATCCAACATGTATTCGGCCCTCGAGGCCTGGAGTTAGATAACCCTTAGTCCGTGTATCAATAGCCTTCTTTACTCAATTTGTACGCTGCATTCCAGCATATAATTTTTAACCCTATACAATCTGGGATCCACAGAGTTTCCACACACCGGTATTTCACTGGTGTAAAAATGGATGTCTAATACTTTTGAAACAAAAACGGTCTGGAACTTGAAAATGGGACAGAGTATGGCGCAAAAAAACTTGCCAACTACTAGCCAGGCATAAAAGCCACTCGCCACCTCAATTCTCTACATACAAATAGCACGCCATTTCTTACTCGCCGAAGGCTAGTAGCAAGTGTGCATTTTGCACCCTGCTTAGTGTTAGCTTGCATTTTGATGAAGACCCTTGCAGATTTACAGGCTCGTGTTGGTCCGGAAGATTCTTGAAGGTCCCCTGTGAATGTTTACTATAGTGTCCTCGCTGCGGCTTTTACACGTAAGAGTTTGATTTCCTGGCCCACTTTCTCCCTACTTTCTGTGTACTTTGTTGTATTGCTAGCAGATTTCAGTGTTTTATAAAAGTAATGCATTTAATATTATTAGAGCTGTCCAGGCATATGAATAATTAGAGCGTGTAATTGAGCGGGAGGCTGAAACTTTATTTCTTTCATATAGTTGGGCCATTGGCTTTTGGAATTGGTCATTCAGTCAACACATGCTTCCCTCTTTGTGGATTCCCAGCCCCTTGCTGTGGTCCCCATTACATTTTAGACCGCCCTACGTGGCACGTTGCCGCAACATGTTTTGACTGTCGTGAATGGATGCACTTGGTGACATTAACCTAGTGCTTGTTGGACCCCTGGGTGACATGGTGCCAAAAATAGGTTTCCCAGAACCCTCTCTTCCCTTTTCTCTTCTGGTTAATTGTGGGGCTTTTGCCAAGTGCGCATGCTGCCTCAAGTGCAAGGGAAATGCCTGCCTATTGCTCTGTTCTATTCTGCGTCCCATCCAAGAGTAACAAAACGTAACATTCAGGGCACAAGCCAATAATTCTTCATGTTAATTACTGGCCACTTAAGGCCCTGTCGCTGCTGAAGCCACTCCTCTGCCCGGGATTGCCGTTCCCTTCCGGGACGGTACTACCAGTCCAGTAAAAAAGCCCCCCTATTCTTTCCCGATTTTTGCTTGAATTAAATTTAATTGTAAGCTGCCGCAAACGCTTAATGCCCGATAAACAATATGAGCGGAAAATGAAGCGGGGTCTTGGATTTCATGTCTGGCCCGCTTCCCAGTCTCGGCGGAAGGGTATTTTTTCTGCTTGGTGTGCATAAATGCTTGACTTAATTTGTTTGCTTAGCGAATTCCATATGTAAAGTGTAATAAACTGAGCAGCATGTGGTTTCTTCAAAGTAATTTGCAACGTGCCCATATGTAACGGAAATGGATGCTGGGACACCCTCTGTGCGGGCCAGCGTAGCCGCGTCTCTTGCACAAGTGCATTATGGGTCTGAATCACACCAAAGTTGCTGGTAGTAGCTCTGATTCACTTGATACAAGGGAAGGGGCAAGTCAGAGCTACTGCCGGGGACTTCTTTGTGAATTGGATAGGGTCTCCCCATGAATTAGTCAGTTACTCCTAATAGCATTTTTGGGACTTGTCCCGTACGCCACTTGCACAGTGGTCTAAGCGTGCATGCCCTCTTGCATGAGTGCACCGAGTACAGCTGCGGCCTACAACCCTACAGATAAGGGGTGCATCGGCGAGTTTTACTTCCTAAAAATAGGCAAATACTCCCCAAAAAGAAAAATAGGGAGTACAAATACTCCCTGCAAAAATAAGAAACAGACACAATGGAGCTTGTCTCCCTGCCTTCACTCCCACGGCTCCACGGACAGCAGTAGGACACAGAGTGATGCAGGAAGAAGTTTATGTTATTGCTGCCCTATATGAAGGTGCACACGGATCTTTTAACATGCGTGTAGAATTAGATGAAAAGAAATGTTTATAACCAAAGTATTTGTTTTACAGTTAAAATATGGTTCAGTTGCTTATAAAGTACTTCAATTGGGAATGGGACTGAGTTTTGTACCCTCAATTTTAACAACTAGGGGGTAAAATATTACTCCTTCAAAATCGTATCTGGAGCACTCGTAGCACAAGTACGCTATGTTTGCCTGCATGCATATTTTTTGCACAAACACACTCTAGGGACAGGCAGATTTGTATCTCTTGGGTGATCAAGCTACAAATCAGCACGCCTGTACCTGCGCTCAATCACACTAGACAGCCGCATCTCTTGCAGACGGACACTGCACAGTTATAGGCACACCTATGTTTTGCACCAATCACACTACTTGATCCAGGGGTCAAGTCCTAAAAAGAAAAAAATGGGGGGACTCATTAACATAACAATTGAATGTGGTGTCGCCAGAAATTAGCATATCAAGTTCAGTGGTCGAAGTGGGCGGGAGCGGTCGGGAGTGGTGTCCTATACTTTTTTGAATTACCTTTTACAGCTCCTATACTTTTATTTTAAAAAGAAACCGTTCCAGAATGGTTTCATTTTAAAATAAAAGTGTAGGAAGAAGTTGAAACCTTCACTTTCAGTGCACTGCACTGAACGTTCCCTTAAACAGCAGGTGCAAGTGTTTGGGGGTGTGTATTGTGTGTGGGAGGGGTCGTGGCAATAGGGTTTGTGGAGAGTGGGTGCAGGCCAGCAGGGAACATAGTTCCGCTACTTCTTTTCGTACACTTCGACCACTGATCAAGTTGCCCTCTGAAAAAAGTGTGGGGGGGGGGGACTCTGTTCACCCAGGTGTACCCTCGACTTGCACATTGGCTGTATTATTCATTTGCATGAAGAAATCCTAGGCAAGCCAGCAAGCAGAACTGAATCTACTATGCAAGGACGCAGTAACTGTGTAAACAGCGCTCACTTGAGGTATTTCGCATAAGCAATCTCTGTGGACAAGCCGAGTTGCATCTCTTGCTTGCACCATCTTGTTTAAGCCTGGCTCTCTCTTCTTCAAGCGTGCACTTGTCGTGCATGCTAGCAGAATCTCTCTCACAGCAAGATTACACGCGCACCATCATGGCCGCATCTTTTGCACAAGCACCGTCTAAGTGGACTAGCTCAGTTGTTAGCAAGTGCGCACATACTCTAGAATTAGCCTACGTACATCTCTTGCACAAGCACTCTGCATAAGCCCATTTGGGTCTTGCATGGCTCTCTCTTCTTCAAGCGTGCACTTGTCGTGCATGCTAGCAGAATCTCTCTCACAGCAAGATTACACGCGCACCATCATGGCCGCATCTTTTGCACAAGCACCGTCTAAGTGGACTAGCTCAGTTGTTAGCAAGTGCGCACACACTCTAGAATTAGCCTACGTACATCTCTTGCACAAGCACTCTGCATAAGCCCATTTGGGTCTTGCATGGGCCGGTCCACCCGCTGTATCTCTTGCTCACAACCCCTGCTACATCTTTTTTTTTTTTTTTTTTAAGAAGGACACTTTGTAGTTAAGCTCAGCTGTAGTAGCTTCTGCACAAACACGCTAAGGCAAGACGGCTTGCATCACTGGCAAAAGTAGAGTCTGTCTGTGCCATTTGAGCTGTGTCTTCCCTGGATGGGCACGAACTGTACATGCACAGGGTCATCCATAGCTCTTGCACAATATGCATGTGGATGTCCCAGCTGCATCTTGCGTGAGTACATTATATGTGGAGTAACACTGCGATAAGGTCAACACATTCACGGTTCCATGTGTTAATATCCCTGCAAAAATATCGCGATACAAAAATATTGCCATACTTTTGCAGCAATATTTAGACATGGACCCTGCGGGGGACACACCTGCAACCCCGCATTATTTTTAAATGTGCAAGGGACACCACCGCAACCCACGCTCCCACAAATTACCCCCCCCCAAAATATCGCCTATGGTGTTCCCAACGGCCATATATACGGTGATATTTTTGGTGGGGATAATATTACCTAATACCCACATTCACACTATACGTTTGCAATATCAACGTATGTCTTGCGCGTACCTGGGCACGCTCAGAAGTACAACTTGCATGAGTCCACTTATTTAAACTCTCCTGTATGCACTGCCTAAGAGGGAAGTACATCTGAGCGTCTGCTTGGCCGTCGCACCTGGATTCCCTGGGAATTGAGGCATTGCGGCTGAACCATTAACTGGCTGTCAAGCCTTCATGGGTCCCTCACACCACCAGACTCTGACTAGATCTAGTGCCATCTTTCAAGTACTAGAATCTGTCACCAATGGAAAATATTCCTATTCATGAGCTATTTTATTTTCTCTCTTTCCCTGTCGCAACTGGATCATTTGTGTACAGGTTCCACAAAGATCCCTGGATATCTACCTCTACGGTGCACGTGCCCCAGTGGGTTGAACTCTCCAAATTAGAATGCCATCCCTGGCTCTCCCAACAATTCTCTTGTAGTATTAGCCAGATTTTTTGAAGATTGCTTCATTGTTTGCTGGGTAGGTTTTAACACATCCAGGTGATACTTAAGTACATAGGAACATGTTTTCACTTCTTCTGTACAAGAGCAATCTGCTTGCAAAATTACTGCTGAGTATGAAAATGCTACAGCTAGCCATGCAGACCAACCACAACCCATTTTCTTCTCGATTACCTCATTCGCAAGCGTGTTTCATAAAGATATGCTGAAATGGATCTCTTGACTCATGGTTTGTAAGCCTTTTCCATTACATGTCATTTGGCATGGAAGTACTAGAATGCAATATGATATGAGCCTAAAAGCCCAAACGGGTTGATTACTTATTTTACACCTGACATGGGACACCTACTCTCAATAGAAACACCATAAGAGCCTTGTTGGTCAAGTCACCAGCATGTTATCATTTTTGCCACCGGCGTTCAGTTTTTTATGTTCGTGACAGCTTTTAGTTCTTGGAAGGTGGGCCTAGATTTAGTCCGTCTGGTGGTGGAATGGACCCAAGAAGTGCCCAGGCGTGCCCTTGAATCTTGAAAAAGTTGACGCTTGACCACCTTGGATAACCAACTTCTCTGCCACTGACTACACCTCGGAAAAGGGTTGATTGGAAGAAACACTGCCAGATCCAAAATCCTAAAAACCAGTAAGATGTATTCAGAAGAAATGCACACAAAGAGTTGATCAAACAAATTCACCAAGTTTGTGTTTAGCGTTCCAGTGAATTGTATTACAGTGAAATGACGTGGATATGTGTGGATTTATAATCGGAGGTATCCTCGCAATTTCCCCAAAGCCTGTGTCCAGACCATGACACGTCTGCCTCCACATCTTGACTAGAGCACCTTTTTCCTTCAAATTATGTTACAAATTGGGTCCGTTTTCTAATATTAAAAGTTGACTTCTTGATTGTGTGCCTGTAAAGGGAATCGCATCCATATTGACCCTGTCACATGTATTTCCCATGGTCGCCACGTGCTTCCTCCAATGTTTGCGTTGGCTGACACCCTCGCAGGCTGATTGGCACTCGCAAGGGGCTTGTTTACTTTGGGATTTTGAGTGCAAATGCTTTTGCAGTGTTTGCGCTAGTGAGACATTGAAATGTTTTGCCTGCGTCTAATCGAACATTATAATGTGGTTTGCCCCACAATATATGATCATCTTCGATGCGTCCAGCCAAGTTCCACCATTTTTTATTTCGGTGCCCTCGGTGTGCAAAGCTACCCACGTTTGTCTGTTCGGCCACACCTGTTTCTGTGAATGAACAAGGTTTTTTTAGTGGGAGAATGATTTTGGCTGATGTTTTATACAGACCTTCTACACAAGTTAATATCAAATCGGACGGTGAACAAAAGGTTTACGCCATTTTTTTCTTTACTGCCATTTCCTGAAGCAGTCTCAAAAATGAAAACAGTATCGGGCAAGATGATAAAAACTTGCTAGAACATTTTGGAAAGCATTTTTGTGGCTATATCTCGTTTTGAGTGCTCATGAAATCCCCCCCGTTTCTGCCATAGTGCACCCATGGGCTTTCTGTGGTGCTAAAATGTGTGTGTGCGTGCCAGGTTCCGGTCAGGCCGTGCTCAGGGGTAATTGTGTAGTTCTTCACTGTCATTAAAAGGTATAAAAACATTGGTGAATTTGAAATCTTTGATGGCTAAGCGAAATAATAAACTTGCTGTGAACTTTACTGGCAGACTGAATGAGTGAATTCACTTGCCTGCCTTGGGATGTGAAATCAGACTGTCTGGGAAAGATGGTTGACTGCTTTCTGTAAACTGCTGTCCCACCACCACTGGATCCTAAGATGATACAAACAACAGCTGAGCAGGGAAAGCAGTAAGTGTAACCTACCACATGGCAGCATTGTGCCCCCCCCCCCCACCCCTCCCGTATAATAGGGACATCACAGGAAGGGAAGGTGTGGGCTTTTGGAGAAGGCAGTGGCAGGAGTCAGAGCATGTTGGCAATTCAGGAATGAGTTGAGTAAGAAATAGGAGAGAGTGGAGGAGGCTGTACAGAAGAGAGGGAGAAGAGACACCAGAAGTTGGTAGGAAGGAAACATCCGGAGGAAGCTGGAGAAAGAGAGATCACGAGGTGGTTGAAGGGAAACCAGCCAGTAGGAGAGATAGATTCCTGATGGTGATTCAAGGGAAATTTCATGAGGTGGTTGGCGAGGGACACTAGGAGGCGAGAGTTGCACGGCACCAGGAGGCAAAAGGTGCGCGGCACCAGGAGGCGAAAGGTGCGCGGCACCAGGAGGCAAGATGAGCACGAGACCAAGAGGTGAGAGGAGCACGAGTGTGACATCAGGCGATGAAAGGAGCGAGGCATTAGGAGGGGGCAGGCACAGAACATCATGAGGCTACAGGAGTGAGACATCAGGAAGTGACAGGTGGGCAACATCAGTATTTGGTGAAAGAAGGATATCGGGAGGTGGTTGGCATCCTGGAGAGAACCCAAAGGGCTAGCAAGGTGATAGCTAGTGTGAGAAACCTGAGGGTATTCTCGAGAGTAGACCTCGAGAATCCCTTATTCAGGTGGCCAGGAAAGGGCTGGCACTCTCAGATCCTAACCCTGGAGTTGCACGAGCGAGGGAGGATCACCTGAGTAATTGCCCCAGATGAGATGTGGTACTGTACCGGAGAAAGGGACGAGGAAGATGAAGTCCCCAAGGCTTTTATGGACTGTAGCAACTCGACCCCCCTTTAACCCAAAAGATCTCCCTTATCCCAATCCCACAAACCTTCTGTATCTGATAGATACTCTAGGAGCCCAAACCGCGTCGCACTTAAAACCCACAACTTCCAGAATCCTTGCTCTACTGCTTTCCACTCAAATACTCCTCATCCTTCGTCTCACAGGTTCTTCTGGTTATTCTTTTCCGAACACCCAGTCTATTAGGACAAAACACTACCATTCCCACAATCCCACTTGTTTATTTCAAGATAGGAAACAGTCACTGCCGTCTGTCTCACATATCCTATCAGTTTCACCCTTCTAAGTTTAGCAAACCCCATGGTACAAACACTATAATTTCATATAACTACCTCTTCCTCTGTCCCGCAAGATACTCAAACACTTTAAACCCCACCCTCTTTTTTTTTTACACAACGGACTGGTAAAAAAACTGTTTACCTGACATGTCCCAACAGAAGGGTCCGGTAAAGTCAGGCAATTGACTTAAATCACACACACACCTGATGGCCCTTTCCCACAGGGATAATAGGTGGAGCAAGAGAGTACAGTACGAGCAAGTCAGACTGCACGACGAGACAGCTATCCAGACCCGGCAGTTCAAGAGGAGAAGAAAGGCAGCAAATATCAAGAGGCTGACGAGGAGAGACACAATTTGCCCTTTTCGACAAAACCCTGCGAACCATGCACCGAAAGAAACTTAAGACTGAGGACAATATCCCAAGTGTGCTGCAACAGATGTCACTGGTACACAGAGCGTATAGACGCCGATAAGCTGGAGCAAGCAGACTCCTGCTTCCATGGAAAGCCAAGCGGTTCATCACAGCTGGTGAGTCAAGGGGAGAGCCGATAAGGACCAGGCTTTGGTGAATGAAAGTCACAAAGTGGCAAAGTGAGAAAGTTCAAAGAACTGTAAAATTGTAAAGGGGAGACCAGCTGCAGAAGGGGACCGGCACCACATGGGTGCTGCTCCGAGAAACTCTGCTCGATCCCCATCTGAAGAAAACTAGAGAAACCAGAAGGCCATAGGATCGCTGCAAAGCTAGGTCAAAGTTGTGATACAGGAGGTCAGGCAAAATCCCTGTACAGTCAAAGTCTTCGTTCTACGAACTTTAAAGAAAGCAAAGGAAGTGAATCCCATAAGCATTGAAAGTAAATTTAAAGGTAAAGTTGGCAAGTGTGAACCCAGAAGAGGAATACTGGTGAAAAGGGGGCAAAGTCTAGAGTCCCAAGAAGCAGTGTGCTGACAAGAGGGAACCCGGTCGAGGGAAGTCCACAAGAACTGTTTAGAAAGATATTGTAAGATAAGGAGAAGTGCGCTCTCCTGCTTGTCATTTGGATCCGAGCCCGACCGAGGAAGAAACTAAGAGACATTATATGGCAAAGAGAAGTGAACTATCCCGCTTGTCAATTTGGGGGTCTGAACCCGGCTGAGGGAGATCCAAGGGTGGAAAATGACTACCAAATGTTCATTGAGAAGGGAACTGTTATTCGATTTATGAAGTACAATTTGTGATGGGTCAGCGCCCAGAAGAGGGGGATCCAGGGGTGAAGCTATCACCCTAGAAATACACCCAAAGAACTTTGTGTTTGTTGTTTTCGTGATGAATCTATAAGGCCCGCAGGATCAGAAAACCACAACCCCAAAGACCTGAATCCCAGTGATTTGACCGAAGGGGAAATTATCGAGGCTGAAATATCCGAAAACGAAATGTTCGAATTACCAAAAGTTCGAACACTTTGTTTTTGGACATTTCAGCCCGATAATTTGCCAAAACACACATTCTTACACACACACACAACACACCCATAACACCCCCCACCCACACCCTCAGCACACCCCCACCCACACCACCAACATACACAAACCCCACTTACCTTCACCTTCATGCTGGTTCCTGCAGCGCCAGTTCCCTTTCACTTCTGTGATTGGGAACTGGCGCTGCAGGGTCCTTTTCTTTTTGTTTTTTTTTAAACAGACGGCTGCGTGGGTGTCCCCCGCAGCCCTCGCTCGCTATACCATAAAGTATAGTGAGCGGGGCAATGCGGGGGACACCCTCGCAGACCCCATCTTTTTTGATGCTACCACCAGAGGATCGAACTTTTGGTGTTCGATCCTTTGGTGGTAGCATTTTTAGAACTTTTGGTCGTTTCGACCTTTTTTTCGGTTATTTCGACCTAAACCAAAGACCTTGATAACAGGAACTGTTTCTTCTGGGTCCCAGCCCAGAGGAGGGAGATCCAAGAGGTGAGACTCAATCACCTAACACCACGAGGAATAGGGGTTGGCGTCCAGAAGAGGGGGACCCAGGGATACAGAATCCTCACCCTGTGTGAAAACCAGGACACAAACTTTCATTTTTGTTGAAGGAACTTTTGTTTTGTTATACGTCAGGCTCTCGAAGGCAAGAGACTTTCAGGAGAAACGATGACTTGGCCATCGAAAGTCCTGATAGCTGCAAGAGGAACTGTCGACTTGTGCTGGGAAAGCTCAAGTGTGTGCTGTGCTCCAAGCTCCCATCTTACCCCGTGCTCAAACCGTGGGGAAGGGAGGCCCAAGCTACCGCATCCTGACAGATTATTTGAGAACACTTCTTTCTTTCCTGAAAACTATCCCACACACTTTTTTTGTATTCGTTGTAAGGTTTGGCAATATGTTCCTTAGTATAGGCCCTTTTTATTTGACACAACGCCACTAGGACTGCGCTTATTTTCATTTGATGGTCGACGCTTGCTCCGATCTTAGATTTAGGTTTAGATTAGGCATTTTTCTTACCTGCAAACAGCATTTATTGTTCAATAAACACCCTTGAACTGTGATCACTCGTGTCTGTTTTACGTCAACAAAAAACTAGGGAGTACCCAATCATTTATCCTTACGAGTAGGAAGAAATGAGAATGCACACATAGCCCAAGGAGGAGGCATGGGTGAGACCCTGATCCCAAGGGGTGAAGCCCACCGTGAGAGGTGTAACAAACACATGGAAAGGCATCTTGCACTTGCGCAATCTGAATGACACCTGGCATAGTGGGATCGTTGTCTGTCTTCCCTTTGTTCCCCCTCCCTTGCCTCGTCGCGCTTTGAAACACTTGTGTATAGGCGCGTTATAAATACCATATCATATCATATCATCAATGAGGAGGCACATTCAGGACCTTTGGCATGGCAGCTGGTAAGGCTCCTCTGTGGAGACTGGGTTTCCCCTCTGCTCGCTCAGTCTGCCAGTGGAAGAGAAACTGCAGCTCTAGGTGGCATCCCAGTGACCTACAGAACCAGCAGAAAGGATCAGAGGTGCCTAAATCCCACCATTAAGTGGAGACCTGCCTGAGGACTTTGGATGAAGCACCAATGCCTGTGAGTGATAGGGGACGCGCCCCCAAAGCTTGTGAATTTTAGGAGGAATCACTTGGCTAGTGCAGGTGTTGGCAACAGACTTTGCTGACATTTTGTGTTGGAGTTTGACCACCAAATAGGGGATTTGTTTTGTGTTGATGAACCCTGTTGGTACCTGGGATTGTGTCTGGGCTCTTTGTGGACCCATTAGACTATATAACATGATCTATCTGCCTAATTTAAAATCTGGCACAACAGGGGTTGCGTCATTGCAATTACCCCTACACGCTGAGTAATCAAGGTGTCCCCACCCTTCCCTTATACCCGTCCCGCCACCCCCACCATCTGAGAATTTGGTTAAGGCAGACTGCTCACCTGACAACTGCTTGGAAATTTTGGACAAGAGCCATTTGTGTACACTACATCACAAGGCTTGAGGAAGTGCCCAGCTGATGGGCGTGTAGACGTGCCTGTCTACCACAAGCACTCTGGATAATTGTCCAAATCTGGCACCGCTGCCCAGGCCCCAGGACAGGAGCTGCCGTAGATGAGGTGAGCAGCTATGAGGCATTCGATGCAGGGCGGGTACACAGACGCTGTCTCGCATCAATATGGGAGCGTGTCACTGTTTTGCGATTGCAGCTGGTTCGATGATACTGATAGGCGGCACACTTCCCGATACCCCCTAACTGCTGGGCTATTATGCACGTCTATTTAAACAGGACGAGCATCCTCGTCCTCTGCACTTAAGAGGGTAAAACAAGTGTTCTGGATATGGCAAGAGGATGTCTGAAGCATCAAGATGGCTGCTGGATACGTAGGCTTCAAGGCGCTATTCCTGCCAGGTGGGATTTATTGGCGTATGAGCCAGGGGTCCACCTGCTTCGCAAAGAACTACTTCCACTAGTGCAGTATGGTATGATAGGTTATTTATAACGCGCTTAATACCCAGAGGTTTCTAAGCCCGGACCCGGGGATCGAACCTGTGTTGCTCCACGTCGTCTTGCTTCCAAGGTGAGCATGTTGCCGCTGAGCTATCCTCCCGAGACTATGGACCAAACAGTGGCCGGCTCAACGGCCACTGGTCAGGAAAGTGGACCTGCATGACTGCATATACGATTGGTGTTCAGAGGCATTACGCGCCATTGGACCAGTATCATCTGCGTGTCGGTGTCTCCCGCTTCAGAACTGCTCATGGTGTTATCATGGCCATATTTTATCAGCTTCCAATTCCCCCCTTTGATCTCCTCTAACATCTGAAACAGGGACCAGAGCGGTCTTGGGAGCCTGTGTAATTACTTTCCTGTGATTATGCTTCATACTGTGCTAAAAAGGGCAAAGTGGACGATATTCATTATCTGATCATTAAATTAGGATTGAATGCTATCTTCACAATTACATTTTTTTAATTGGGGTGAAACCCCCCACACTCCCTTCGTCCATCATGGCTTGACCCTCCTCTATGGGGGGATCTTAGTTTTGGTGCTCGTTTGCAGCCCACAACAGCAGCTGTAGCCCACGTTCACCATAATTAGTGTGGGTTGTAAGCAGACTAACAGCCCCTGCTTCCTAAAGAGGGCAGTCAAGCGCTATGATGGGCGCAGGACATCTCCCATATATCATCCTGGAGCTTACAGCCCAGGTTATAATTTGTTTCTGTTTTTATATGTAAATACATGAGGGCCTGAATCATGGAATTATTTGTGCACTGGATAGTGGCTCTGCGCGCCATTCAGCACGCAAACCCCCCTTCTTCTGTTCATGGAATCGACTTTCCGTGAAGAATCAGTACTCTATGGAGATTTCGCGCAGGTCTGGCGCATCCCTGCGTGTAGCCGAGTGCGTTTGCCGAGACTCCACGCAGAGGGTGGGTTGGGCCTACAGAGAGCTCAAAGTAGGGGGCGGAACATGCAGAATGAGGAAGAACAGGGAACATTTTGGGCGTTCCAAAGGATGGCCTGCACGAGGCAATCGCACGCCCACAACTGTGCAGAACAAACACTTGTGTACAGGCGCGTTATAAATGATCATATAATATATTCATGGATCTGACCGTGTGACCTCACGTAGGGGATATGACTACGCAAAGCTCCCGCTCTAACCGCCACCCAAAGGCAGGCGTACAGACACTTGCACATAGGGATCACTGTGCCCATCTAAGATTGAATGTTGGATTTAGGGGTGGGTGCACTGGTGCACGTAAGCAGTGTAGCAGGGTGCAAGCACGGTTTATGGGGGTTTGCACGCGTATTTACTGGGAAATGACAACTTTTATGATAAATCGTACGCATGATGTGGGGGTGTTGGGAATATTTACGAGGGACCCTACGCAGTGTTGCTGGGCTACTACATTGATTGTGGGGGTTTGGGTGATGTTTTTCTAGGGGCAATTGCTTTGCGGTCGAGTAGTGTACAACGTTCTGTATGCGCAGCTGGAATTGCTATGCATAGGGGGGTGTTGTGGGCGTTCCGGCCCCTCCTTGCTTATAGTTGTTTTGTGTGGGAAATTCTATGAATACGTGAAGCGCACAGATTTTCTTATTTGCGCAGGGACGTGCAAAGTACTTTTCGAGGCGCAGTCGTTACGGGATCAATGCACACTTTTCCATGAATCGGGCCCTTTATATAATTCTTTTTTTAGTGGCCACATTATTTAACTGAGATTTTACAGTTCACCTAGTGTACTGTACAATTCATTTACTCATTTTGTCAGTCCTGAAAAAGGCCGTGTGAAGTACAACGTACACAAGTCCTTCTTGGACAGACGCAGTAGCAAACTGGCATTTCCCAGCATGCATGCTGTTCTAGCTACTGGTGATCAGCAAATGTTGTGAGTGGTGTTGCAAAAATGTGTCATAAGCCATCTAAAGGAATCGTCTCATGGAGGTTTACGTGTTCCCTATAGAAGTCCTATGATCAACCTGGCAAGGAACTCAAGGAAACAAACTTCGAGGGCTTAAGACATTCTTATAATGTACAACACAAATTGTGTTACTCGATTTAAGATCGCCGTGCTCATGCGATCTTGCAGTCTACCTGTTGACCACTTCTTTCATTGACAATAGTAAGAGTCGAAAAACACATTTTCTGGTTACTGTATGCGAGGAGAGCGGAGTTACATTTTACCTGATTAACGTAGAATGGAATAAAATTCACTGTAGACTTTAGTGTGGGCTATGGTGGGACACCAAGGGCTTAATTCACAGAGCCATTTCCAATGGGGTTTTGCCATTATAATTCACTTCTGTGAAATAGGGCCAAAATACGCACTTGCCGCTAGTTATTGGCAAGCAACAAACTGTGATATGTGTGGGGAGACGGCATTCATGCCGGGAGAGCGGGTAACTTTTATGCCTGGCTAGTTGCTTGCAACTTGACATTAGTACCCATAGACAAAGAATGAGTGATTATCAAATTGCCCTGCAAATTGGAGGGCAAAAAACATTATGTTTAATCTGTCTATGATTTATTTTATTCTTTTTCACCAAGCTCTGCCATGGCAAAGCAGAGTGACAACAGAAACTCGCTCCTGCAATTATGTGAACCTGACAAGTCACGGTTTGCTTGCTGTACCTAGGTCGTGCCAAGCAACTCGTCAAACCAGAAAGTGCACGAGTCGAGTGATTCCCTCCAAGAAACCTTTGCGATGTCACCTGACTGACTGTAATTGGCAAAGAGACGTCAACACCATGGCTGAGCCTTCTCAAATTGTGGTTTCAATCTCCTTCCATCTGCCTGAGAACGTAATTAATCTTCTCTAACATTGCACTCTTGGAAGAGCTCATTTGCCTGTATGTTTATCTGAAAATGCCCGCCAAAGAGGGGTTATTTTAGGGAAAGCCCGCATTTCCCTGTATAAGATTTGAACATCGACTTAGGCACAGTGACTTATTTCTGCTGCAAGTCTTTACATTTTTACAGACATTGTTTTATTGATATAAAGGGAGGAACAATGCTCTTATGATCACAAAAGATCATACAATGGATAAAAAAATCTGATTTGACGGAAGCGGTGAGCTTCTTCCAATGCGGTGAGTTTGCAGAACATTCTGACCAGATGTGGAGGGCAGTAAATGGAACAGTCACCGGGAACAATACATAAGTGGACATAGATAGATTAAGGACAACCAACATTAGATCTTTTTAAGTGCGAAATCGGCTCAGGTAATAAACCCATTCTGCACATTCTTCTAGTCCACTGCAGCAAGGCCACGTTGCTCCACGTGGCCAGTCAGTGTTTGGTTTCTCTTCCCATGAAGTTCTCATTTTCTCACTCTTAAGGTTCTTGCAGGTTTCAAGAACAGTATTTTCTGGAAGTTGATCCGAGTCCGCTCACTGTTCATCTGGGAGGAGATCCCAGTAGGTCCAGTATTTCCTCAGAAGTAGATCCCAGTCCACTCAGTATTTCCACAGAAGTCGTCCCCAACCCACTCAGTATTTTCCTGGAAGTAGATCCCAGTCCACTCACTATTTCCCTGGTAGTAGATCCCAGGCCACTCATTATTTCTTTGAGAGGAGATCCCAGTCCACTCAGTATTTCCCCAGAAGTAGATCCCAGCCCACTCACTATTTCCCTGGTAGTAGATCCCAGGCCACTCATTATTTCTTTGGGAGGAGATCCCAGTCCACTCAGTATTTCCCCAGAAGTAGATCCCAGCCCACTCACTATTTCCCTGGGAGTAGCTCCAAGACCACTCACTATTTCTCTGGGAGGAGATCCCAGCCCACCCAGTATTTCTCCAGAAGAAGTCCCCAACCCACTCAGTATTTTCCTGGAAGTAGATCCCAATCCACTCACTATTTCCCTGGGAGTAGCTCCAAGACCACTCACTATTTCCCTGAGAGTAGATCCCAGTCCACTCAGTATTTCTTTGGGAGGAGATCCCATCCACTCAGTATTTCCCCAGAAGTAGATCCCAGCCCACTCACTATTTCCCTGGGAGTAGATCCCAATCCACTCAGTATTTCCCCAAGAGGAGATCCCAGTCCACTCAGTATTTCTTTGGGAGGAGATCCTAGTCAACTCAGTATTTCCCCAGGGGTAGACCTCAGCCCACTCAGTATTTACCTGGAAGTAGATCCCAGTCCATCAAACCATAGGAGCTGGCCATTGCGCTAAACATCAGATACTCACGCACTTGATATCTAATTTTAGAAAAACAAGTCTCGCAGTATATAATCTGTAGACGTGGATTTAATTGCAATATCTAACACAGACGACACGTGTTTCGACCCCTTGGTCATCCTCATGGCAAATTAATCTGTTGAGTGGATGTCTAATTATGTAGTTCTAAGTATTTGTTCCCCTGGTGCAATTTGTTCAGTAGTTATAACTAACTATCTTCAGATCCAAATATAATCAAATTGTCCCATAGTCCTTGAGTTTTGCTCAGCAATATACGTTCCCTGTTAGATACCATCAAATGTTATTTGATATGGGATCATATGGGATCCCAGTCCAGTCCCTGTTTCCCTGGGAGTAGATCCCAGTCCAGTCCCTGTTTTCCTGGGAGTAGATCCCAGTCCAGTCCCCGTTTCCCTGGGAGTAGATTCCAGTCCCTGTTTCCCTGGGAGTAGATCCCAGTCCAGTCCGTTTCCCTGGGAGTAGATCACTGTGCACTTAGCATTTGCTATGGCTGTCGAGGAATGGAGAGACAGGAAGAACATCTTGTGGCCAGAGATTGCGATCATCAGCAGTCAAATATAACCTTGATCACGTAACAGGTGACTGCATAGAAGGTCAGTGCAACACATTTCACGTGGAGTCCATTACCACGCGCTAGTGGCTAGTGGTGAGGGCACATTTTGAGGCATGAGGTCCAAACCCTAGAGCCGGGGAGAATACCATTAGACTGGTTTGAACCTTCTGCAGGGTGTTTAATATGTCAGCTTCAGGAAGTTCCTTTTGGGGTCCAGTATATCTTCTGTAAAGAAGCAGTGACATCATGGTCAGGGGGTGTTTTTGTAAATTTTCACTCACGTGATTGCTATGTTTAATATGCTTCCAGTCCAGAGACTGTGTGTCCTGTGCTGGTGTGTCATGTCTTAGTGTAGCCACTTAAGCTTCAAGCTCTACATAATGTGTGTGCTCGGTGTCCACAGACACACGCTCAGCGAAGCACCAAGGTGCTCATCAGATGACATCCTGTCAATATCATTTATTTTTTCAGTAATTGTGGTGTGTGCAAAAATCATGAGCTTCACGCTTGGAGTTGTGATTTTGTACAAAGCACAGGCAGATTGACAGCTGCTGGTTCAATATTTCTATAGCATGCAAACCTTTTAAGGGCATCTACCGTAAAAACAGCAAAATTTCTAATATGTTTGTACAGTCAAGAAACCAGCCCATATATTCTGCACTAGTACATGTGTTTAATGTACTCGGCATGCAGTGTTATGTGCTTTCTCTAAGCACCTAAACACACTGCACAGCTGCACTGCCTCATTACAAGTTAGCCGTTCCGGTAACTAAAGTGCCGGTAAACTTGCCGGTACCGTAGTTACCGGACCAGCAAACTACGAGTTCTGCTCGCTGGCGCCTTTTTGCCTGCCAGGTCGGACTTGGCGGGTGGACCGGCACCCTCAAGCAGAGCATGTCGGATGCACCGGCATCATTCTGAATGGTGCCGGTGCATCCGGCCTCACCATTCCCATTGAGGTCAATGGGAACGGGCAGCATTTTTTACTGGCGCCCGGGAATGGGCAAATCCCGGTTCTGGCGGGGCTGTAGTAACCCGGTAATTTCCCATTCCCGGGTGTCAGTAAAATTCACAACTTCGGCAACAGCCTGCCGGTTTTGCCGGCAAGGCGACCGCCAAACTTGTAATGAGGCCCAATGTGTTGTGGAGAGCAAGACACACACACGGGTGCTAAACAGTACACGGCCTATGTCATGTATTTCATTCTTAACACTGTTTTGCTGCTCTAATTATATTGGTGTCAAAATCACCGGCTGAGGCATTCTTGCTAACCCAACGGGGAGGGGCGGAGGCGGGGCAGAGGGTACCCAGATGCAGAAAAAAAAACAGGAATGCTGAAACCTTTTGCTATCCAGATGTTTTGGACTACAGCCCTCTCCCATTGTCCCTAACAAGCACACTTAATGGCCAGGTATAATGGGGATTGTAGCCTGAAATATCTGTAGAGCCAAAGGTTACAGGCCCCTGCCCACCCCTGCGGTGGGGTGCACAAAGCGGCAGCAATACCCTAACTCACTTTGTAGGCCAGTACATAGGATGAAATGCTGGCCGAAAAACAAGTATGCCCACGCATATTCTGATAAGCAAAATGTTGCCTGTCAGGACTTCCGGTCACATGACACATTGCCTGTCCGTGTCGTATTTCACCATTAGTGCGCCGGGAGAGATAGTCCTCCTTCTTGCAAGAACTAAAAAGTAGTTCTGTCTGGAACTGCCCTTTGCCTTGCGGAGTGCTCTCGCTCCAGAGTAGAATGGGGTCCTGCGAGCTCGCGAGCGCAGGGATTCATTATGTGAAGTCCTTCCGCTCTGTTTGCACCGGCGGCGTAACATCTCTCCGGGGACATTTCACACTTTCTCAGCGGGCTCATTAATTACAGACCCTTCCACCCAGAAAGCATTAATCAGCGTCTGCAAAAAGAGAATGGACTGTAGAGTTTAATGGGCAAGGTTGGTTCCAGAACGGCAGCACACTCTTGCAAAACCTATTGGAAAATCGTCGCCTTCCCACGGTGCCCGGTTGGTTTGATGTACAGAATGTATTTGATTAATTCAAAGAACACACAGGGCTGGAAATGGGTAGTAATTACTCTGGGATCCCACGAGGGGGGGAGAGGGAGAGTGCGATGGGCTGGGGTAAGAGGTGGAGTGATGGCAGAAAAGTGACAGGCTTCTAAAAGGTGTAAAAACACAGGACTAAAATAAGACATAACTTGAAATGAGCAGCAACAACATATTACCACAAGCTGACAACACAAATGAGCAAAAAAGGATATGTTTCTTGCTTTATTTCCCACACCCTGAATGTGGGCCTACAATGACCAGCATGCAGAGTAACAACGTGAGCCTAAAGAAATTGCCTCTGGATCTGGAAAGAGAAAGCATGCAAGAAAAAGCAAACGTTTTAAATCCTGGTGTCACACAGCGCGCATCCTTATGCATCCCTGGCATTGTAATCACCCACCACGTGCACCTGGTAAGAGACAATAGCTGCTCCTGGTCACTCACTGCCCCTGTCTGCAGCCATCTAACCATTACTGCACGTGTATGTGCTTACGTTCTAAACAGCAAAACAGGGCATGCTAGAGCAGAGCTCGAAATGCACCTCACTGCACAGAACAGCGGTTCACGGTTGGTGTAGTGCCTTCATCGACGGTATTTAATTTTTCAGCCATTTCCGTCTGTATTTATCCATATTCATGTGTTGTCCTTTTTTTCTGTATTCATCCACATTTATTATTTGTGACATCAAAAGATAATTTGCAACGAGTATGTTTCTGCATTTATTTGAATGCAAAAATGCATTTATCAAAACACACACGCAGCCATGCAGGAAAGAAATGGCAGCCCCCTGGATGCCATACGCACAAACGGGTGCTCCTGCAATTGCTGCTGACTCGAGATATTTGCTACCCACAATGTGAAGAACTTGAATGTTATTGTTTAATCAACTTTTACACTATTCATGCTGCCAGTCTCTAATGCGATTGGCCTGTGCGGTATGATTGACAACATAGGGAACCAAGCAGATAGACCTGTGTTTCTGTGTTGTTTCCATTTTTATATATAAATACGGACAGAAAGCAGATTGATTTCCGCCTGTAATTATGTGTAAAAATAAGTAAAAACAGAAAACTGGAAGTCTTACTTATAGTCATCGGGGCCATGGGTTGTTGTTTGTTTTCCCAGATTTTGGATCCATGGAGACATATTTTGCTGGATTCCAGATCCGGCAAATTACGTCTCAATTCCAGCACCGAGTACACCCCTCAGTCCTTAACCAGCCAAGCATTTGACTTGGTGTTGCTTTAGCCACACAATCCCGTGAGGAAAACCACGGTGGTCACGCGTGGCTGTCAAGTGGAGAGACCTTGGACAACCTTGGTTTTTTCCATGATCATAAAGACAGGGTATTGGTTGTCCTCAAAGGTACAGGAGACGACCCTATTTTCATTGACAGAACAACATTTTGATTAGCAATGTAACCAAAGGGGATTTGGAAAGGGAGAAAAGGGCAAAATGGTTGAACTTTAGACAAACTGCTAAAATGGCAGCATGTATCGAAAATGTTCAAGCCTGCTCCACTCGGAAGCAGATCACGAAGATTAGCTGCGCCCAGTTGCCTTTAGCAACACACACTCGTACTGTACGCGTACATCGTTCAAGTTCAGGGCTCATTGGTTCTTTGATAGCAGGACCATCAAATCTCCCGCTCGTTTTCCCTCTTTTCATGTCTTGAGATGCACAGCGTACATGTTCTTGTGGTGGATCGCGCAGCAACATAAGGCATTTAAGTTCCTGTAATCACGTGCCCAAAAATGTCTTTAAGACAGTAACATCAACGAAGCACTAAACTTGTCAGTCACAAGTAAGGCTTCCGCTTTTATGCTATTTATTTTTTTGCCAATTCCGTCTGTATTTATCCATATTTATTTTGTGGCCTTAGTTCTGTATTCATCCACATTTATTTTTTGTCATATGAAAAGATAATTCACAACCAGTATTTTTCTGCATTTATTCTAATAAAAAAATGCATTCATTAAAACACACATGTAGCCATATAGGAAAGAAATGCTAGCTCAATTATTTTCCATAACAACAAACGTTTGCTCCTGTGACTGCTGTTGCCTTAAGATATGTGCTGTCAGCAATTTAAATAACTTAAATTATATTTTTATACAATGTATGCAGTCTCCATGCTGCCAATCTGCATTGTGATTGGCAGCATGGTTGCATGATTGACAACATAGAGAACAAGACAGAAAGACTTGTTTTTCCATTTTTTTTCCTCCATTTTTATTAATAAATACAGACAGAAAGCAGATTGATTTCCATCTGTATGTATGTGTAAAAATCAGTGAAAACAGAAAACTGGAAGCCTTAGTCAGAAGTCCCTCTGGAGTAGTCCCTTCCCATGAATTGTGGGAGCGAAGACAATCAAAAAATCTATCGCCAAACGAAGTGCAAAATCTGCACTCTCCACTAGCCCCTGGCTAGCGAGGTTTGACTCTTGACCAGTAAAAAAATGGGGCAATGTGTGTATGTGTGGAATTGAGGTGGTGAGTGGCTTTTTATGGCTGGTTAGTAGCTTGCAACTTGAATATTTGCACCCTGTACATCCAGTGCTCTGGCAATATAAGTAACACTGGGCGACAGTATCTTGTATACTTGTGGTGCTGTTTTAAGTAATTGTGTGATATGATTAATTTGGGAACCACATTTTTATATTAGGAGGTGTGCATGGAAAAGGTTGCAAATGCGCATTAATAATGATGACAATATCAATTTAAAAAGGGCTCTGATGCAGTTGAAATTGCGACGGATGACAAAAACCGAATCATTTAGCCTATAAGCACACAGCTCGGGAATTGTGAGATAAAAATACTAATGATAATGATGGGAATTTGTTGTTTTATAATGAACCTGGTATCACAGTTTTTGCCCTTTTTGTAGCTCTGCAAACAGGTGTTTTCATCAGGGACCGAACCAATGATAGAACTGGCAGAAGGTAAAGGCAGCTCCTGGGTATCGGGCCTCCCCTAGGGCGCTGCCTCTGGGGAACGTGGGGCTAGGACACTGTGTTCCAGAAATCCAGCTTCCACATCAAATCCAACCTATCAATGCTTGTCCATTATATATGACCATTATCCTGTCAATGTCTTGATGCCTCCTAATGCTTCTTTATACATATTCCGAAACACAAATAGTTAATGTCACTAAGGTATGTTTTGCATGGCATCAGTTTTTATTCCGGATCTTGTCCACATTAATGGTGCTATCTTTATTACACCATGAACAGATAAAAGGTTGACCCTCCTGGGATTCGAGGTTGTGACTACAAAACTGCGCGACAACTCGCGAGTGACTGTGTAACTCGCACAGCTATAAGACCGTGCACATAGCTAGGTGATATTGAGTAAACCCTTTGAAGAAAACTTGTATTACTTTCCCCCTTTCTCACAACTATAGGGGCACAGAAGAGTGTGCCCATCACGGAGTATGAATGTATGTAATTTACAAAGCATGACACTAGCTGCACAACAATGGAGTGCTGTGCATTGCGGAAACAGCCAGAAGTGTACGCGTATAGAGCAGGGTTAGCGCAGGAGATGGGATTGGTAGGAAGAGGAGGGAAGGAGGAGTTATAGGCCTAAATTGAGCAATCAATGAATGGCACATGTTCTTTAAGGAGTAGGGGTCTACAACTCTGCACTAAAGTGAAGGATGGTGGGGGCCAGCCTTATCGGTCTCGGTAACTTGTCCCAGAAACAGTGTGCATTGCAGGAAAAGGCCAGTTTGCTGTTCTCTTTCCTCGTGAAATTCTTTGTTGCCAGGCGGGCACCGTTGTGGCTTCTGGGGGTGCACTGGCATCCAGAGATGGTGAGTTTCTTGACCGGGTGGAGTGGTGTTGTGGTTGTGACTCCTGTGTAAGGGGTGAGCCTGTGCTGAACAGGATGGGTCCTTGAAGGGGTGGCCAGTACAGCTCCTTCAGGAGGCCGGGGGTGTGGCCATATGTCCCTAGTCCTGTGAGGGGGTGCGCTGGACGGCTTTCACATGTGCAAAGGTGGCATCCGGGAGTAGGGCATTGCCGCTGTCAAGATTGGACACCTGTTCTGAAACTTGGGGCAGGCATTATAAAACCGCAAGTGAGTTGACAAGAATCAAGGGCACACAGCCTGTAAGAAACAGAATGGGGAATTCATTTTATAATATTACCTGCTAAAAGATACTGCTTCTGATGTATTCATTGTAACTAATCCCCAAGAGGGTAGAAGGTTTGTATGGCACAAATGCATTGCCTTCCTGTGGTGGCATTGAGCCGGTGCCAGGGACTCTACGGCACTTACAGCTTCTGATCCCAGCGTATAGGGTGGGGCGGAACACAGAGCTAATAAAGGTAATTACTGTCTGGGATAAGGGGTGTGGCCCCCATAATGCTGCTTCTGCTGGAAGATCATTCTGTAATTGTAAAGGGCAACAGCCAAATGTCTCATAGCCTTGAGAACCAATCTTCAGGTGACATCATCTCCACAGTGTCGAAATCAGGCTGTTGCCAGCACAGCCACCCTTGGCCAATTTAACAGAATCAACATTGGTATGTAGATTCTTAGAAGAAAAGACCGCCTCTAGCTCGTGACTTCCTTTGGAAATTGGTTTTGTAGGTCCCTAAAACATGAAATGTTTTGGTACTGTCAACATGCAACTTTAAAAAAATCTGTTGTCCAGTTCTCGCAGAATAAAATATGGCTTTTTCTATATTGCAGTGGAAAGTAAAGTTTGGTGCCATGTTTTTCCTTTATTTTGTTATCACAGAAAATGCAGGTTTTGGTCCCTTTTGATTGGACTAACTGCAAATGCTATGCAGAGATGGAGCAATGCATTGGCTTTTGAAGTTCCATACACTTCTTCATCAGGTGGTGCTGGTCTGATGTCAAGATGAACGTGACTTGGAAAGCTAATGAATGCACTCTCAATCTCTGCAAAATATTTCCAGTTCTCTAAAAGGTATAAAAACATGCATTTTATTTTTTGTATCTGAGAGTTATCTGTCTGTGCATGAAGATCAGTGTTCAACCCCCTGCAATTTTCCCCTCCCCCTTCCCTGCACTTGCGCGATCTTAATGTCACCTGGCCTAGTAGGGTCTGTGTCTTCCCTCTATTTCCCCTCCCTTGCCTCATAGCGCCTTGAAACACTTGTGTATAGTGCGTTATAAATGCCATATATCATATCATAACTACAGCATTATTTTTTCAATGTTTTAAAGTGGAAGGAAGTGTGCAGTGTTACCCACCAAATGTTCATAAATTAATTTGATGTGGGTCCTCTCCTAGCAAATAAGTGTTATTAAATGTGTACGGTGTTACCCAAATAGACCTTTTACAATGGACCTTTTGCACAATTGACCTAATTATAGTGGTCCTAATTGACCTTGTGCACAATTGACCTTTATATTATTTTAGTTAGTTTGTATTTTTATTTGGGTTTATTTTGGATTATAAATATTATAAGGGGATTGGGTCGGGGCCGCGAGGGGGGGTTCCCCTCGCATATATGTCCTAATTGACCTTCTAAATTAGGTCAATTCTCCCAAGGTCAATTGTGAAAAGGTCAATTAGTATACAACCCTACTACGTCTATGGAGAGACAATCGCGGTGGTAGAAGTAACATTTCCGAAGAGGTATCTTGTGGTTCTTTCTGGTGAAAGGGATAGATTGGCAAACTCAGATATCGGTTCCTTCTACTTAGACCTCTACTGGTGTGCCTGTCTGTTTCACTCCCTACAATTAGACACCTTCTCCCCACGAAAAAGTGCAGGCAGGCGTCTGCTTATTCGTGCCCCTGGCACTGCCCTCTAAATGTGTTGAGCTGCCAGACTTCAGCAGCCCATGCCACGCAGAGGAGAAGGGAGCTCAATTATATGATTGGGAGAGGGCCTGTAAGAAGATAAAGCGACTTTTCATTTCATGTCATTACTGGAGACAGTGAACGTTTAGGATAAGACAAACATGGCTTTGCTTTCAAAATTAAAATGTATCTCTATTAGCCTAAGCAATATTTTCCCCAAGCTTCCAAAAGTAGGTAGGAAATACTCCGACCAAAATATCTTGGGCCCGATTCATGGAATTTTCTGCACGGTTCAAAGTGACTTTGCACTGCTGAAAAGTGACTTTGCACTGCCGACACAAACCCTGATTCATGGAACTGTGCAAAGTGTATTTTTCCAGTGCAAAGTTCATTTTGTACTGCAAAAATGACTTTGCACTGCAAAAATACACTGCACAGTTCCATGAGTCAGGGTTTGTGTCTGCAGTACAAATTCACTTTGAACTGTGCAAAAATTCCATGAATCGGGCCCCTTATTGGGAACCCAGATTCAAAAAAATTCCTTTTTGAATGCACTGTTGGTCTTTGCTTGGAGTGGCAGAGTTCCACAGTTGCAGGAAGTCTGTGCTGATCACACAGCTGGAGAAAGTAGTAGGTTGACTCTGTATGAGTAAAGACCAGGTGGCCGCGCAGGCTGCGTAAGTGTACGCCACTGATACGCCTCAATGTTTGCTCCATGCAACATAAGAACAGGGTAAAAACCTTTTCCTGGAAGAGGAAGGGGCATCATTCAAGATATTCCATTGCTACAGATTTTGTCAATACATGGTTATTCTCAGTAATCCACATACAATTTTGAAATGGGAGTATTTCACTCTCAATGTTTTAAAGTTGGAAGTAAAATGATTTCTTAGGGAGTACAAAATGATTTCCCATTCCCAATGGGAGTATTTATTAAGCTAGTACAAATATGTACTGACTGTAAAATAGAAATGTTTTGCAATAAATATTGGGATTCATCAAGTTGCATTTGACCTCTTCAGATCTGGCATTAATAGTAGAGCTTCTTCCTGTGGCAATATGTGCACTACTGGTCCAGACAGATCAATGAGCTGTGTGGGTGAAACAGGGGGGACATATATGTCAGTTTCCTATTTTGTTGGGAGTATTTTTACTCCCTAGTTTTATTTTTGGGGAGCGTTTCCCTATTTCTAGAGAGTAAAAGTGGCAGACATCTCTTATCTTTAGGGCTGGTTATTCCACAGGAAAGATTCTGCAGAATTATGCAATTCACAACTCCCACTCATTTTGTGATGTGGTCAAAGAAGTTGCACCTTCAACTGCAAACCCTTTGGTGAATGTATTTAATGATTTGGAGGGAAACCAGCAGAACTGTAGACTACTGTCAGATGCAACTCAGGCCTAGTTTACCGGCATGGTGGCGGTGCACTGGGTATGAATCAGCGGAGCCCTTTTCGGGTGGTTTAAAGAGCTGCTTAACATTTCTATAAGAAGATCACCAACGCCCGAGTCGGCTTTGCTTATGAGACGAGAAGATGACGCCAGCATACTGTACACCAAACCCTCTGAGATCAGGCTTCACGCCAAGAAGGCCGCCACCTTCTTCAACAAGGTATTATTTGCGGATGTTATGCCTGTGGCCAGTTCTGATTGGCAACACAACCCGTTTGAATAACCAATGTGAATTGAGCCGACGGGCTCTGCCGGCTGTCCCTGCATAGGAAGGCCCTCAAGAAAGGCCATTGCCTGTCTGCACGCGCACTCTGCTGAACATCTCTACAAGGAGATCACCAACGCCCGAGTTGGCTTCCCCCATGAGACCAGAGGGTGATGCCACGGTACTTTAGACAATAGCACCTGAGTTCAGGCTTCACGCTAAAATGGCCGCCACCTCCTTCAACAAGGTAATCTTTGCGGATGTCCTGCCGTGGCCAGTTCTTATTGGCAACACAACCCGTTTGAATAACCAATGTGAATTGAGCCGACGGGCTCTGCCGGCTGTCCCTGCATAGGAAGGCCCTCAAGAAAGGCCATTGCCTGTCTGCACGCTCACTCTGCTGAACCTTTCTACAAGGAGATCACCAACGGCCAAGCCTGCTTCCCCATGAGACCAGAGGATGACGCCACGTTACTTTAGACCATACCCCCTGAGTTTGGGCACTAATGCTAAGATGGCCGCCACCCCCACTGACCCAATCTACAGCTGCAGTTCACTTCTCCTGTGGCACTCTAGCCAATCACCTAAAGGTAATCGGCTCATCTCCTCTGCCCCCTGCAATCCCCTTGCCCTCCTATGGTGCAACACCATCATCCCCACTTATGATACATTATCTGCCTCCGCTACTAATCATACGTTCATTACTCCTCTCCATAAGGTCTTGCGGCTTCATGTTGCGTGGATGCTCCCTACTTCCAACCTGCCTTAACACTCTTATCTACCCGGCCCATAACGGTTCACCCTTGCGCTGCCTTACACTTCCAGCTGCAACGCACCCTCGATGACCACTCAGCCGCATTGCCCTTTTCCTACTGAACTTTCACTGATCAGCCTTGCACTGCACCTGCATCATATCAAGTCAGCAGCCCACCTACTCTACAGGCTGCACATCTTTATGCACATTGATGTTAGCTTGCCATTGGGCTCACCTACCTTGACACCCGTACCATGCTACTGCCACCTCAGCCATGCCACCAAGACTGCACATAACTGGCATAGCCCTTGTTGCGCCAGATGTGGATTCTCCTGCTTGTGTAGTATCGAACCTCTCACCGTCCACCTTAGATTGACCATTTGCCTGTTTGCATGCATGAACCAGTCCCTGCACCATGAGCTGAGGCTTTGCCAGCCCATGCACTTGCACCTATCTTGTCACACTTGCTTGTTTGCATGTCTGATGTAGCCCCTCGCACCATGAGCTGAGGCTTTGCCAGCCCGTGCACTTGCACCTATCTTGTCGCACCTTTGCCAGTCCATGCACTTGCACCTATCTTGTCACACTTGCTTGTTTGCATGTCTGATGTAGCCCCTCGCACCATGAGCTGAGGCTTTGCCAGCCCGTGCACTTGCACCTATCTTGTCGCACCTTTGCCAGTCCATGCACTTGCACCTATCTTGTCACACTTGCTTGTTTGCATGCCTGATGTAGCCTCCCGCACCATGAGCTGAGGCTTTGCCAGCCCGTGCACTTGCACCTATCTTGTCGCACCTTTGCCAGTCCATGCACTTGCACCTATCTTGTCACACTTGCTTGTTTGTATGCCTGATGTAGCCCCTCGCACCATAAGGTGAGGCTTTGCCAGCCCATGCACTCACACCTATCTTGTCACACTTGCTTGTTTGCATGCCTGATGTAGCCCCTCGCACCATAAGGTGAGGCTTTGCCAGCCCATGCACTCGCACCTATCTTGTCACGCTTGCTTGTTTGCATGCCTGATGTAGCCCCTCGCACCATGAGGTGAGGCTTTGCCAGCCCATGCACTCGCACCTATCTTGTCACGCTTGCTTGTTTGCATGTCTGATGTAGCCCCTCGCACCATGAGGTGAGGCTTTGCCAGCCCATGCACCCGCACCTATCTTGTCACACTTGCTTGTTTGCATGCCTGATGTAGCCCCTCGCACCATAACGTGAGGCTTTGCCAGCCCATGCACCCACACCTATCTTGTCACACTTGCTTGTTTGCATGCCTGATGTAGCCCCTCGCACCATAAGGTGAGGCTTTGCCAGCCCATGCACTCACACCTATCTTGTCACACTTGCTTGTTTGCATGCCTGATGTAGCCCCTCGCACCATAAGGTGAGGCTTTGCCAGCCCATGCACCCACACCTATCTTGTCACACTTGCTTGTTTGCATGCCTGATGTAGCCCCTCGCACCATAAGGTGAGGCTTTGCCAGCCCATGCACCCACACCTATCTTGTCACACTTGCTTGTTTGCATGCCTGATGTAGCCCCTTGCACCATAAGGTGAGACTTTGCCAGCCCATGCACCCACACCTATCTTGTCACACTTGCTTGTTTGCATGCCTGATGTAGACCCCCGCACCATGAGCTGAGGCTTTGCCAGCTGATGCACCCGCACCTATCTTGTCACACTTGCTTGTTTGCATGCCTGATGTAGCCCCCCCCCCGCACCATGAGCTGAGGCTTTGCCAGCTGATGCACCCGCACCTATCTTGTCACACTTGCTTGTTTGCATGCCTGATGTAGCCCCCCGCACCATGAGCTGAGGCTTTGCCAGCTGATGCACCCGCACCTATCTTGTCACACTTGCTTGTTTGCATGCCTGATGTAGCCCCTCGCACCATAAGGTGAGGCTTTGCCAGCCCATGCACCCACACCTATCTTGTCACACTTGCTTGTTTGCATGCCTGATGTAGCCCCCCGCACCATGAGCTGAGGCTTTGCCAGCTGATGCACCCGCACCTATCTTGTCACACTTGCTTGTTTGCATGCCTGATGTAGCCCCCCCCGCACCATGAGCTGAGGCTTTGCCAGCTGATGCACCCGCACCTATCTTGTCACACTTGCTTGTTTGCATGCCTGATGTAGCCCCCCGCACCATGAGCTGAGGCTTTGCCAGCTGATGCACCCGCACCTATCTTGTCACACTTGCTTGTTTGCATGCCTGATGTAGCCCCCCGCACCATGAGCTGAGGCTTTGCCAGTCTATGCACTTGCACTTATATGCATATTCTTGCACTCCAACAATAGCCACAAAAATTCGAAGGAATTTGAAGTGATACATAGAAAGTAAATTACAACAAATTAATTTACTTTGTGAAAACAACGGTGGCCAAATGTAGGCGCTACAAAATGAACCAATGATTGCGTGTGCATGTGCGTGAGTATCTTATTCTTGTAA